>NC_139025.1:92362732-92962732 GCF_964662115.1 Mustela nivalis
AAAAAGAAAGAAATATTTCATTTCTGAGGTATCCTAAACATTTATTCATTCATTTATTTATTTATTTTCAGCATAACAGAATTCATTGTTTATGCACCACACCCAGGGCTCCATGCAATATGTGCCCTCCATAATACCCACCACCTGGATCTCCCAACCTACCCCCACCCCGCCCCTTCAAAACCCTCAGGTTGTTTTTCAGAGTCCATAGTCTCTACGGTTCACCTCCCCTTCCAATTTCCCTCAATTCCCTTCTCCTCTCCATCTCCCCATGTCCTCCATCTTATTTGTTATGCTCCACAAATAAGTGAAACCATAGGATAATTGACCTGCTCTGCTTGACTTATTTCACTCAGCATAATCTCTTCCAGTCCCGTCCATGTTGCTACAAAAGTTGGGTATTCATCCTTTCTTATGGAGGCATAATACTCTGTAGTGTATACGGACCACATCTTCTTTATCCATTCATCTGTTGAAGGGCATCTTGGTTCTTTCCACGGTTTGGTGACTGTGGCCATTGCTGCTATAAACATTGGGGTACAGATGGCCCTTTTTTCACTACATCTGTATCTTTGGGGTCAATACCCAGTAGTGCAATTGCAGGGTCATAGGGAAGCTCTATTTTTAATTTCTTGAGGAATCTCCACACTGTTCTCCAAAGTGGCTACACCAACTTGCATTCCCACCAACAGTGTAAGAGGGTTTCCCCTTTCTCCACATGCTCTCCAACACACGTTGTTTCCTGTCTTGCTAATTTTGGCCATTCTAACTGGTGTAAAGGTATATCTCAATGTGGTTTTAATTTGAATCTCCCTGATGGCTAGTGATGATGAACATTTTTTCATGTGTCTGATAGCCATTTGAATGTCTTCATTGGAGAATTGTCTGTTTATGTCTTCTGCCCATTTTTTGACATGATTATCTGTTTTTTGTGTGTTGAGTTTGAGAAGTTCTTTATAGATCCTAGATATCAACCTTTTGTCTATACTGTCATTTGCAAATATCTTCTCCCATTCCGTGGGTTGCCTCTTTGTTTTGTTGACTGTTTCCTTTGCTATGCAGAAGCTTTTAATCTTGATGAAGTCCCAAAAGTTCATTTTTGCTTTTGTTTCCTTTGCCTTTGGGGACATATCTTGAAAGAAGTTGCTGTGGCTGATATCGAAGAGATTACTGCCTATGTTCTTCTCTAGAATTCTGATGGATTCCTGTCTCATGTTGAGGTCTTTTATCCATTTTGATAAACAATTACTTAAAATGCAGTTTCTAGATCGTAGATTTGATATAATTGCCTAAATGTGACTATCCCTAATTACCCTAATTGTGAAAGTGGAACAAGTTAGAATGTTAATAATAATTTCTTAAATGAAGCCATTTGTAATCATCAAGGGAACCACATATACATGACTCGTTTCACTAAGACAGTCTGTTTTCTACAATTCCTTTCTCATCAGAAAACAAATGATGGGTTACACATCTCTTTGCTTTTTGGAAAGCACACCATAGCTTTAAAAAACAAACCTCAAGGGCTAAACCATGTAGTGCATTTGACAAGGCCTTCTTGAAACAGGTAAGTCAGTGGTTGAAAATCCTAGAGCTGTGGCAAAGAATATGTGGAAGCAACTTTATCATGTGTGGTGGGGGATCTGAGTGGGGTTATGGGACGTGTGTGAGTAAAACGAGGCCATACATTACAGCAAATAATAGAATTAACCTCCCCATCCCACCCCTTACCTTTATCCTGGAGTCTTTCTCCCTCAGGAGTCCTGTTTCTTATGCATAGTAAAGTGTCTTTTTAGTCATTAAAGGGTAGCATTTCCAAAGAGGATCTTAGAAAAGCAGCAGAAATGAAATCAGTATTTAGTGGTAACTGCTCTTAATATATCTGTGATTATGAAAGAGGTTCAAATATATCTCAAGAATTGACTCCCTTCAATGTTTGAAAATCCTACCAAATTTGTCAGCATTACACCATTGATACCAGAAAAACATAGACGTATTTACTACAGGGACTGCTTGTGTGAATCAGCTCTTGAAAGAAAATGGCATTTCAAAATAGCCATAGCAAAGGGAAGTGTTTTTCCCATCAGGTGGTTTCATCCATCCCTGGTAGGGCTTTCTTAACTTCCCGGTAGAGCTTTTTCTTCCCTACTTCTCTAGTCTCCATGTAGTGTGGACCTCTCTGAGAAATACAAAGAGCTTTAGAGCAAGGACACATTGGGAAGAAAGTAAGAGAGGAAGATCTGATCATTTCTCCAATTTCTTGGGAATTTTTGTATGACTAGAGAAGTTGTACGTTCTTATGAATTGTCTTATTTCCTCAATGTATGTGGACAACAGAGTTTTACTCATTATCTTACACTTCTTCATTAAATGCCTTGCATGTGTGTATCTAGGATCCAGTAAGCCACTGCGAGTAATCATTGTGTCTTGAAATAGTTTCATACAGATGAGTTACCTCAGAGTTATCACTTGACTGGCTGGCTCATTTAGGAGTTGACAAAACTGGAGGTGACAGCTATTCCAATGAGGACGGCAGACACTTGTATGTGAGATTTGTCCTGAGGCCTGGATACCCAGTGGCTCCAGAACAAAGCCTTCCGTAGGCGACGGCCCTCGTTTCTAATATTAATGAGAATAACCTTACTGTGGAAGGGTCAGCTAATGTGGGGCAAAGGGTTGAGTGCCTTACTCCCTGTCCTATAGCCCACTTCTCTGCGTGCCTGATTGCACTGACTACAAGCAGGCTAAACAAGGCCATGCAGCCTCCGTGTGAAGAGCTCCCACCCCCTTCTTGCTCTGAAGATGACTGAGCTTGTTCCCAATTTGATGTAAAGAGGGAACCTTCAGGCTGGCAGGGAGCCCCCCTTGGAGATGCAGGAACAATGGCCAGGGTCCTTCCTGACTGCCAGGATTCAACTTTAAAAACAATGCGGCTTTAATCCTCATTTGATTCTCAGGGTGAGGTGTCTTACTCATCTTATCCTCACATTTAACCTACCTCCCATCCAGAAGCATACTTAGGAAGCTTCCTAAGCTGTAACTTTCCAAGTTCACATGTCAGCTACTGGATGACAATCACACAGCCTAACGGAACAGGGCTCTAGCTTAGCTGGAGGGAAGGCTTTGCTTCCCGATCACTGCTATCATCTCAGCATGGATGCTTTTGTATAAATCAGGGCTTCTTGAACTTTCTAGTCTTAGGAGCCCTTTTACACTCTTAAGAATTATCAAGGACCTCATAAAACTTTAGCTTCTGTGGAATATATCTATCAATATTGCTGAATTAGAATTTAAAACAGAAAATTTTAAAGCATTTACTTCATTTAAAAATAACAAAAATCCTATTATGTATCATGTAAATAATATATTTCTGTGAGAAATGGCAGTTTTTTAAAACAAAGCAAAGATAACGAGATGAGCCACATTGTTTTGCATTTTTATAAATCTCGAACGTTTGACTGAATAGAAGATAGCTGGGCTCTTATACCTAGTTAAAGAATAGGAGTAACACTGGTCTCAAAGAGATACATAGCTAGAAAGGGGCAGGGTATTTTAATAGTCTTTTTCAGATCATTGGGTTTATTCCTCTTTGATATTACATCAAAGCTCAACAAGTAGTAGGTTCTCAAAAACTCATTGCCATGTAGAACCTGAAACCACATTAAGAACATTTTTGTACTTGGTTATATAAAAACTCACTGGTCTATCTTTCATTTGACTAGGTCTTTTACCCATGAATGTTTTTGTAACACAAGGCCATTGGTCATTTGGAAACTACTGGTTCACCAAGTCATGAAGAACTTCCAAATGTTGACATATTTCATTATAAGATGTTTTAGAAATCACATTTGTTAACATCAACAATTTAATCAGAAGGTCTTTAAGTACTGAGAAGCTGTCAAACTCACTGTGGCACATAAACATTTTCTAAAATTCTAGTTTTCACTTGAGAGCCCAAATTATATTCTTGGCAACAGAAACTCCCCATTGTTTTCCTTGAAGTGACGAGCTTGCTTCTTTTATTTATAAGAATATGTCTGTCATTCACCCAACTCTAATGAACCAGCCTGGCTCGTCTGCATTCTTTTGATTAAAAGAGTATTCCATGAGCCGAGCAGCCAGTTGGCTCCATAGCTCCAACAACTGCACCAGCACTTCTCCTCACAAAGGCCTCTGACCTCCCATTTGCCGCAGGGGTGTTGTAGGCCTACTTCCCTTTTTATCCCACAGGAGATTGAGAAAATGCATACTCAAGTGTTTATTAGTAATAAAATTAATAATTTTGTCTTTCATGTGGGACGTTCTTATGTGAAACTGGGCATCTTTCTGGGGCTGTGTAGGTGAAGTTTGGTGTTTGATGCTATTGCCTTGATTCCCTCTAAGGCACCCCCAGTTGCACCCACATTGATTCTGCACCGTCAGGCTAGCTGTCAACACAGTAAAAATGCAAGTAACATTAGGATGATTATGAAAACACGTTTGGCCTCGCAAACCACCTAAAGGGCCTAGGCTCCCTAAGGCTCTATGGACCATGCTTTTACAACTACTGGAATAGATAGTAGACTAGTTAACCTTTATTAACCTCATAATGTGTGCCATACATGATTAGAGGCATTGATTATTTTAATCCTCAGTTGTTCAGATATATGAAGAGCCTACCGCAATCTAGAAAACATATTCTTTTTAACCTCTGAACCCTGGTACATTTATGCCGCTCTGCTGCCGGCGTGTGGGAGCTAATTAAAATCTGAGGAATCTTCAATAGCATTGCTTCCAGGGGTATGAAAACTCCATCTACTTAGTCCCAGAGGTGTTCAGAGCTTTAGAAATTCATTGACTCAGCCTGGGTTTGCTTGGTGGGTGCTGGGTCTCTAGTGTATGTCAGGCCACAAAATATGCCATCCGTTCAAGGCTGTTGGGAATATTGCTCCCCTGCCATCCCTCCCCCATCTTCTTTCTTCTCGTAGTTATTCTTTCTCTCAATTTCTGGACTTCCATCTCACAATTTAAAGAATGGCCTTAAATGTCATGCATTCACTGAATTACATCTGTCCATCAATAACACAACTGTAAGTCTTGCTTTTTCTGTCAGAGTCTTGGCGCCATGTTTTCATTTTAACTGAGCTTCCACTGAGTCACATGCACATAATCATTTATCCCATTCTCTCACATTTGCTGGAAGGCTGGCCTGGACTGAGAACCCATGGGGTGCTTCCTGCTCTGCTCTTTCAGATAAAGGGCTGTCTCCTTTCTCATTTGCCCTCTCAAGAGGTGTTTTACTGTAAATGCTCCATTCTCTATAAATGTTGATTTGGGTTATTATATCACTGTGGAGCTAAGAGCGCACCCAAATCCTGAACTAATCTGAAAGCCAGGTTAAGGGAAAACTAATTTACTTGGTGTCCTTAGGACTCTGTAAAACTCCCTGTTGACAAGAGGATGGTCCTTGAGCTGACTAACAGTTCTAGTTGTTGCTTTTTCTTGCTTGACAGGGACTGTGATGTGTATGATCTCAGCAGAGAATTTGGTTTTTAGTGGAGAAAACCATAATACTTTCAGGTCAGGAGGTAGGCTGAAGGGGGATTTGTACTTACAGGACTAAAAAAACTTCCGTTGGGTCCAAGAGTGTGTATTGTATGGTTTTGTCATGCTTTCATTCCTTACCGTGACTATTAACTGGGAGAAACAAGAACTCTTACATTTATTTGGCAAGTGAGGAAATGGGTTCTTGACAGAAGCCCAGCCTGTCCCATAAAATAACTGATTTCCCCCCAGAGGATAGAGACATTACCTAACCTAACAGATATTAGTCAGCAATCCCTGCCTAGTGAGGTCTCTTAGGAACATCTTTTAACTTTGCTTTTCTCTGCTCTGGGGATCCTTTTTTAAGTGTTGCAGCCTGTCTCCCGTCTGAACCTCCAACACCCACAGGGTTGATAGACCCAGCAGTAAGTTAAATTCATCCTTTATATCTAGATCTCTCCTAAAGCTTTGGTAACAAAGTTCTATTTTTATCTCCTCATGATGAGCCAAGACTGTATGTAGAGCAGACATCTGCCATATATAATGACATGGAGGTAGAAAACTAGACGATTAGAGGTGGCACAGGCTACCAAAGGCACCTATCTGAGCTTATTCCAAGTTTCTTCACTGATGGACTCAGTAACCTTTATTGTCCCCTGAGCTCTGCCTTTAACATCAGGTCTGAATTAAGGTCTTGGTGCCATCCATACCTTGTGGGAATGTGATAGGCAGAGCCAGACTTGGAGACAATTGTGGTTAAGAGTAGCAATTGTGATTTCTCACCCCTGTGTGTGTGTTTGCGTGTGTGTGTGTGTGTGTGTGAGAGAGAGAGAGAGAGAGAGAGAGAGACACACACACACACATGGGGAGGGAGTGTGCAGTGCCCTCCCAGCCATTCTGGCACGCCCTCTTTCACCCTGTCCTCCACCTCAGATCTGCCTCTCCCTTCTGACCACCCTCCCATACCAGTGCCACTCAGCTTTTTTCAAGAGCCTCTCAATCCACCCTCTGAAGGTTCCATGGCTGCTCTGTTCCCACTTCAATGACCTCTCCTTGACCTGTGCAGCCAGTGGTATTTCTGTGCAACCTGTATGAGCCCTGGTAACTTCTGAATTCCAAGCCATCCTGGCTTTTCTCTTGACACTTGTAAAAGTGGTGGTGAGGCAGGGTTCGCTGACCCCTGCCAAAGATTCAGGGCAACACAGTCTCTTCAAGGGTCTGATGGTCAGTGGTCCAGCTGCAAAGTCTTCAGACCTTATAGAATGTTCTCCTTCTACTTCTCTCCATCTCCTAACAGAGTTTTATGTATATATCATCCAAAATACCTTCTGGAATTCTGGAGTTGATGGCACGGCTTATTCAGTTCATGGTGTGTGGTATATTTAATGTACTTGGGGAATATTATCCATGGTAGAGAAAATCCAGGGCTTAATATCACTTGTCTCCAAAAAGCCAGTGACCAGTTTCACCTTCTCACACATTTTCCACCCCCCCAGCCACCCCAAAACTAATTACTCCCCACTCTGTCCCATGGCACTTGTACATTTTGGTATTTATTACACTGTGTTATAAAATAAAGACAACATTTTTTTTTATTAAATCAAAATGAAAATGTAAAGAACCGAGCTATGAGGCCCTGAAGACAAGGACAGTATCTTACTTAGTCTTCTGTTTCCAGTATCAGTTCAAATGTCATTTACTCAAAATAAAATATTTAGTACTCGAATTAAAAAATGCAATATTCGTTTATTGTAGTATGGTTCACACACATGTC
This sequence comes from Mustela nivalis, assembly GCF_964662115.1. Lineage (NCBI taxonomy): Eukaryota > Metazoa > Chordata > Mammalia > Carnivora > Mustelidae > Mustela > Mustela nivalis. The sequence goes on from NC_139025.1 coordinate 92,370,030, forward strand.
TTTCGATGATATATTTCACTTCTCTGCATGTTACAGTCCACCCTTAGGAAAAGAATGTTTTAACCTTGAGCACTGATGTTGTGTCCCTGTCGAACGGAGTGGCTGAGAGACACAGCTCTCTCCCTGTACCACGATAGGCTCCATAGCGGTCCTCCCTGTTGCCCTTCTAGCCACCTTGAAGGAGCTCATCTCACAGACCATGATCCGCTGGGCCCAGGAGGACCAGATCCAGGATGCGGAGTTGGTCCGAATGATGTTCAGCCTCCTTCAGAGACAGTACGACAGCATCGGGGAACTGCTGCAGGCCCTGCGGAAGACCTACACCATCAGCCAGGCCTCCGTGAGTGACACCATCAACCTGCTGGCTGCGCTGGGCCAGATCCGCTGCCTGCTCAGTGTCAGGATGGGCAAGGAGGAGGAGCTGCTCATGATCAACGGGCTGGGGTAGGTCGTTCTCCATTGAGTGCAAGTCACTCAGGAGAACTGCGGGAGGGAAAACTGGTCCACCTGGCCATATGGATGTTCCAGAATTCAGTTGTAGAAAATCCCTGCGTGCTACCATCCTGATTTCATGCCTCATGGGATAACAGTCTCGGTGAATCAGTCACCTTTGAGAACCGAGGAGACCAGACTGCAGGCTACAGAGGTGAAGGGATGTTGCGAGAAACAGTGGGGAGGAATCTTAGAGAAAAGCAGTTATTTGGTGTGTGTCTGAAGAAAATAGCCCCAGGGAGGCAAGGAAAACAATTCAGAGGAAGAACAGTGTGTTCAGCTCAACAAGAGAGACGTGTTTTGAGCAGTTGAGCTTTTGACTGGAATTCTTCTGAGACTTCCCTCTGAGAAACTGCTGGCTGATCCCTCCCTTTGCCCAGGACTAACCCAGAGAGTCATTTCTGTTAGTTCTGCAAGGCACCTTTCCCTATAACAATAGCTCACAGCTCTTCCTTGGAAGCCATGCTGTCAAAAAGACAGCATTTTGGACATCAAAAAAGATTTCCTTTAATTAGGTAGTGACATTCCATTGTGTGGATGAGAAAAGCAAAGCCCGAAAAAGTTAACTGTCCAACCCACAATGTTACTTGATGAAAATCAAGAACTAGGACCACGACCTTCCTGCTGCTCCATGTTCCATCTCACTGTCCTGGAGCAGCACACTGAAGGAACCCCCGCCCCAAGCCCCAGAAGAGGGACTTCAAGGATCCCTGGGTTGGGCCGGGGAAATGCAATCATGCCTCAAATTCATTTGCACAGAAGAATCATGCATGTGCTAGAAATGAAGAGACTCTTATGGGAAAAATAACCTGCAGAATTAGCTTGTCCCCTGGCCCTGGCAATAGACATAGCAGCAGTAAAAACTGGTGCTATTTCTTCTTAACAGCAGCCTGCCCTCAGGGGACAAGGGACAGCTGAGAGTAACCACCCAGAGAGGGATTACACAGCCCCCATCCAGGCTGCTGCTGCATTTTGATTTGCCTTTATTGTGTGTGAATTCATACTGAATGATAGAAAAATACATTTTTTAATATTTCATTGTTAATTTCACTGGTTTTTTGAGGACTGCTGCCCCAGAATGTTATGGGTATCTAATACACAGTTGCCTTTAAGAAAGGGGTACAGCCCTATCATTAAGAAAACTGAAGTACACAGAGACTTAGATATAAGGATGAGAGAAGGAAAAAAAAAATGTAAAAGACCCTGTGTACATGGAGGAGGAAAAATTCAGTAATTTGGGTTGTCTCAAAACTATTCCAAGCAAAAAGACAAAGGGTCGGGGGGCATGCCTGGGTAGTTCTCTCAGTTAAGTGTCTGCCTTCAGCTCAGGTCATGATCCCAGCATCCTGGGATCAAGTCCCCCATCAGGCTTCTTGCTCAGCAGGGAGCCTGCTTCTCCCTCTGCCTGCTGCTTCCCCTGCTTGTGCTCGCTAACTCTCTCTCAAATAAAATCTTTAAAGAAAAGAAAGACAAAGGGACAACTGTGTAATATGTCATTAGAAGGAAATGTCTCAAAGAAAGTACTTCATAGAAATAGGGCAAAATACACCTAGGAGCTAAAAAAAGGCACTCTACATATATTCCAACTGACCTAGTACCTTCTCAGTACCTTCCAGCCTGTCACATTTGCATTCCTTCACCCTCATGTCTGCGAATCTGTGTCCTCAGCCCTGAATGTTCACAGAAGAAAGTTCTGAAGTCTGTCCCGTCTTTCCCATAGAGACATTATGAACAACAAGGTGTTTTACCAGCATCCCAACCTCATGCGAGTCCTTGGCATGCATGAGACGGTGATGGAGGTGATGGTGAACGTGCTGGGCGCAGAGAAGTCTCAGGTAAGACTACAAGGAGAACTCAGCCAGAACTTGACCCCTAAGCAGGGCCGTGTGTTGCCTCGTTCACAGCCATGTGGCTGGCGTCTGTTGCCTCAGTGACCCCTCCCGGGGAGCGGGAGCGATGTGCATAAAGCCAGGAAGTAGCCAAGGGTCAGGACAGTGCTGCTGAATGGACTCCAGCCAGTGTAAGAACGCTGGCTCCTAAGGCTCAGAGCTTTACTCGCTCGTTCCACAAGGCTGGTCACCTGCTAAATTTACTTCCCGTACCCTTCAGTCCTGCTCCTTCCAAAACAGAATTCCTCTGGGTTCCACTTAGGAGCCTGGTATGTTTTGTGCTGGGTCAGGAGAATGCTGCTCAAAAGAACAAGGTCTTGATAACGAGCTGGGCAGAGTTCCCTCAGGAGTGAGCATTTGCTCTGTGCCCCAAGGTCCTGAGGATACCAGCTTTCCTAGCCACGCCCCCATAACAAGCATGCTGTAAGGGGGAGCTCCCTGGGCATTCATCCTAACTAGTCTGGGGTGCTCCTCAGAGTTCCAGTGTGAAGGCAGTAGAGTGGAGGATGTTTTCAGATGTTGGAAATTCCAGAGTGCCGGATAGGAATGAATGATTTGCAAAGCAGTTCCACCAGTATTGACAGATGGGGATGTGAAGGAAGACCAGAAGCCAAGCTCACATTCCTTCTCACTTGCTTCTTTCTGGTGCATCAGGAGAGTGGACCCTCTGCAGAGAGCCCTGAGCAAATGTCTGCTCACCTCAGCAAACAGGTAGCAGGGAGAGTTCAGAACCTCATTTGGAGAGCACCCCCCCCCCCCATGATTCTAAAGGGGGAAATCAAGGACTTCCTAGGATCCAGAGCAAGGTTAACACAGACAGCACTTACTGAGGATTATTGGATCAAAATCAGACGCGGCCAGGCTTTAGAGATGCTGATTACTTTGTTAAGGAGAGAAGCCAAGAGCAATCAACAGTAACATAAGATGGCATCTCGGGGCTAAATTGTATGGATCAGATTACAGGTGCTGTGGGAGCCCACGGAGAGCAGTCATCAAGAGCAGAAGTAACCAGGGGAGAAAAAAAAAGTAACTGGGGAAGGCTCAACAGCCTGAGAGGGCAGTGCTCGTCAGGCTCCCACAACTCTAGGGGCCTGCCTTTACCCAGAGGACCCAGGTCTTATGTAATGCTGGGTATTATTTGATGATCACTCATCTCCCTTTCTGAACTTTCTTATCAAAGGTCTGTCCACTCCCTTCCCAGATGGAAACAGTAGTCTGATATGGGGGTCACACAATTTCATGTGACATCAGAAGGTGTCTAGGATTCTTGTTTGGCCTCTTTTTCCTTTGCAAGAAGGATATTTCAGGAACTGAAATTAACTCTCAATATTTTGGGACTTCTCTTCTCAGTTATCTACTCACTGTCTTGGAATAAGTGAGTAAGCCCTGGATAGCACTGGAAGTAAGACAATTCATTTTCCAAACTGTTCATAGCTTACACCAGTATTGACATGTGGAAGTCCATTGATTATACAACCTAAAACTTAAGAAGTCAGACTTTTCAGGAAGGACTCATGATGGACTCTTTTCCTTGACACTTCTTTCTTCTCTCTACAGATTGCTTTTCCCAAGATGGTTGCTAGCTGTTGCCGCTTCCTCTGCTATTTCTGTCGAATTAGCAGGCAAAATCAGAAGGCCATGTTTGAGCATCTGAGTTACCTGCTGGAGAATAGCAGTGTTGGCCTAGGTATGTCGCATTATTGCTTCCACATTTGGGCTTGGAGGTGACAGTCCCCCTGCTGACCCCTTAGAAGGTCAAGGAAAAGAAGCTACATTCCTGCTAAGGTATTTTTAAATAAAAGGGACCTGCCTGATCTAAAAACAAACAAAATGACAATACAATATCTCTGCTGTCCAACCTAAGGAGAGATGTTGCTACCCACCAGCACTGGTGACAGATTCGTGTTGGCATAGTCACAGAGTTTTGCCTTGTCTCCCTTGGGACCAGTGGGTCATGGCTTATGAGATCGTGCCTGAGGTTGTAGGTAGAATCTGGAGACACCCCCAGCCCACTCTGTTGATCAGGGAGCCGTGCTAATGAGACCAAGGTCAAAGATCCAACTCCTGCTTGGCAGGCTGGCTGTCAGCTGCATACCTGTCCCATCAGCCAACTAGCCGGTGCTCTCCTAAGCTGCAGGGTGGACTGGCCAAGAGCAACTGTGGATAAACAGGGTAAATCCATCAGCACCACTAGGAAAGCAACACACTGCATTTGCCTTACTCACTGTCCTGGATGTAAACCAAGTGAATTTGTGAGAGATGCAAAACCACATCTACATCCATGTAAAATCTGATATCTTAAGTTTCTGATTTATCAAATGCAACCTTGGACTACCAACCTTTTATTTAAAGAAAAAAAAAAAAAAGGTTTTTCTTAATTCTAGCCTAAGAACCAAAGGAAAATCAAAGATAACATTGGTGACCTGATGTAACTATAATAAGAACTAATGCTGTTTGAAACTATTTTTAAATTCTGGATGGTGGACCTAGAAATGGCCAAGTCATTTGAGCTTATTAGTTGATTAAGTGGCATATCTCCCTTTTGAGTTATCACCGAAGTGGGGCTCTCAAGAAGTTATCATATTACAAAAGTACTTGGAAATGCATGGTCCTGGATAATTCTGTGAACTGATTTTCCAAGTTACTCCATATTTGTAATCAATAATGAGTGTAGGGACAAGGATAACAAATAGAGCTCTTATATTGGACAGGCCGCCCCCTCTGGACAGCGATAGGACCCAGGTTTAGTGTGTTTGCTGCCCTCTCCTGACCACGAATTGGCACTGCAACCTCAGCTCAGCACTGGGTGGTCCTCATCTGTTCTCTCTCCTCTCTTCCTTCCTCAGCCTCCCCTTCCATGAGGGGATCTACCCCACTGGACGTGGCAGCTTCCTCTGTAATGGACAACAATGAGTTAGCTCTGGGCTTAGAGGAACCGGACCTCGAGAAGGTAACTGGCCCCACACTGGAGGCAGTGTGCTTGCTCTATCCTGTCTATAGTGCAGCCACACCAAGGAAATGTAGACCAGAGACTGGGTCTCCATCAGAAGCTCTTCAACAGGGACACCTGGGTGGTTCTCTCACTTGAGTGTTTGCCTTCAGCTCAGGTCATGATAGGGTCCTGGGATCAAGCCCCAAGTTGGGCTCCCTGCTTAGCATGGAGTTTGCTTCTCCCTCTCCCTCTGCTGCTCTCTGTCAAATAAATAAAATATTTAAATTTTAAAAAATAAAAGAAGCTATTCAACGCTCCATGAAAATATGGTAGAAAGTGAGTAATTGGCAGAAGTGTGATAATTAGGACCTGAGCATCTCTTAGGGGCAGGGAGAGCCATCTCCACAGACAAGGATATCTGGATCTTTGTGTTCTCTGTATGTGGAGGCCCAGCCTCACTGGTCTGCATGGAACACCACCAGAGACCTGGGGATCCTGATATAGTTCTGTGTCATCAAATTTTTAAGTCCAGACAGTAAGAAAAGAAACATGACAGAAAACTGTATAATCAGTATATGGGTAAAGAAGACCCACACGTTCTCTGCAGGAACAGATGAGGTAAAACTGAGCTGCCCCACATGGAGATTGTGAAATGCACCCCCACTGCTGCTGATGACTGGAGGCTGATTCACCTACATCTTTTCCCCTTCAATTTGGGGCTATTATCTTGACTCTCTGAATATGAAGGAGACTGATGTGGTGAGGGCAAGGGGGAGAAGTAAGAGGTCATCCACCGAACAGTGGGTTTGGAAGTGTGTGGGAGAGGCACCACTCACCATGACCAGGAGATCGGGAAGGTCACTCGGCAGAGTGATGAGCTGAGGGAAGAGTAGAAACCAAGCAGACATACCATGGAGAGAAGTGTGCTGGGAATATTTGTGAGGTTTAGTGAGGAGAGCATGGTGTGCTTGAGAACTGGGAGAGTGGATGTGAGGAAACATGGGGTGTTTGGGGGGAGTGCTTGGGGCATGAGGAGGGACAATAGGGAATTGGGCTTGATGCTACCATAACTGTTTATGGTAGATTTTCATACTCTTACATGATCACTGTGGGCCTGGGCCTACTCTGATTAACTCACACGACCATGATCCTCAGAACATGCCTTTTTTGTTAGTACTCCCAGTTATAGGAGAGGAAACTGAGGCATAGGGAAGTTAGCTGATGTGCTCAGTGTTGTGGGGTTTGCTAGGTGTCAGAGTCAGGATCCGAAAGAGTCTGGCCCCAGAGGCCTTGCTTTACCTGTTCTATGCTAAGACTTCTATGTAGGACCTCTCCAAGAAACCATCAGAGGGCTTTAAGCAGGGGAGCGATTTTTTTTTTAAAGATTTTATTTATTTATTTGACAGAGATTACAAGTAGGCACAGAAGCAGGCAGAGAGAGGGGTAGAAGCAGGCTCCCCGCTGAGCAAGAAAGCCGGATGCAGGGCTTGATCCCAGGACCCTGGAATCACGACCTGAGCTGAAGACAGAGGCTTTAACCCACTGAGCCATCCAGGCACCCCTGTGATTTGTATTTTAGAAAACACAGCCTGGATTTAGCGAGAAGAACTGATTGGATCCAAATAAGACACACACACACCCATACAAACACAGACTCGGGTGTTCTGCCCCCAGCAGTACCTTATGTGAACGCTTTCCCACAAATGCCATGGATCTTCCTGGTCTCCTTCTAGTGAGACAGACTTCAAACTCTGCTCTGCATACACTGAAACCGCCATCAAGAACTCAGTGTTTTGGGGGTGCCTGGGTGGCTCTGTCTGTTAAGTATCTGACTCCTGATTTCAGCTGAGGTCATGTTCTCAAGGTCATGAGATTGAGCCCTGTGTCAGGGAGCATGGAGCCTGCTGAAGATTCTCTCTCTCTCTCCCTCCCCCTTTGCCCCTTCCACCACTGCTCCTTCACACACAGGCTCGCTCGCTCGCTCTCTCTCTCTCTCAAACAAACACGGTGTTTTCGTTGGTGAGGTAACTGATGGCAGTATGAAAAAGGGCTGATGGTTCTCTTAAAACAAGCAGGGCCATGAGGTTAATACTCAGTACCCCTCTTATTTGACCATGCTTGACAATAACCCTAAGCCTCCCTTGAAGATGCAGGATGGGATAAGGAGAGGCTGGGAGGCTGGGGAAGGGAAAAAAGGGAGACCTAGGGAGATCAGCAAATGGACAGGATGAGGTCTGCTGCCCCGTCTTCCAGTGGTCCTAGTCGCTCAGCATCTCAGCACGGGACTATGGACTTTATTCAGATCCGTGTCAGGAAATCACCCAAGTGTGGTTCCTAGGAGAGAAGGGAGAGGAGAGGGAAATGCTGCCGTTCCACCTTTCCCTGGATCACAGCAGAAATTAGGTCCCTTAAGATGGAATGACAGCCCCCCACCACCACCCCCCACATGCAGGTGCTTATTTCAGTGGCCAGTGAAGTGTATTGCACCTATAACCTTGAAAACACTGCCTAACTCCTGCCTTTATTGATGTTTCCCTGACATTTAAAAAAAATTTTTTTATTTTTTAAAATGATTTTTATTAACATATAGTGTATTATTTGCCCCAGGGGTACAGGTCTGTGAACCATCAGGCTTACACATTTCATAGCACTCACCATAGCACATACCCTCTCCCTAACATTTTAAAGGCCAAATCAAGTCCACGCTCCAAGCAGAATAGTATCGTTACTGGTTTAAGAAGAAAAACAATGTGGTGATTATTTCTTATAAGTTGTGACACAGATACATTATTCTTACAAAAGGACTAGAGAATTTGGCATCAGCAAATATGTGATTCATTTGAACAGCACTTATTGACCATCTGCTGTGTGCCGGGCTCTGGGGAATCAAAAATGAAGGATTTTTTGAGGATTTTGCAGCCCCATGGATTTTCCCCTTTTCCTTGTACACAGAAAATGTCAAAAGATAAATCAGAATAACAACTGCATTTCAAGCAAAGGTCTGTTTGCCAGGCGCTTCTTTTTTTTTTTTTTTTTTTTTTTTTTGCCTGACACCTTCTAAAAAGTACGCAAGTTCCAAACTATTCTACAAGATCTCAGTGACCTGAGAGCAGAGAGAACACTACTAATCCCAGCCCTTATGTGGCCATGGCACCTTCACTCACCACCCCAACCTTAACATCTTGGCTTTGGACTTGAAACCATGATTGCTGTTAATGCAGAACTTAAGTAGGGATCCCGAATCTGTCAAGGGCCCACTCAGAGTCAACCAGTGACTGAATATTTTGGTCTTGAAATAACATGGCCAAATGAACATGGCCCACCTGGCCCCATTATCTCCCCAGATGCCCCGTAGTTAGGCCTGTGGGGGGAGGGGCAGAGGGAGAGGGAGCTCATGTGAGTGGGGACAGGGGCAGAAGAAAGAGAGAATCTCAAGCAGACTCCCTGCTGAGCACAGAACCTGATGTGGGGCCTGATCTCATGACCCTGAGATCATGATCTGAGCCAAAATCAAGGGTCATATTCTTAACCTACTGAGCCATCATGCAGGCATCCCATTAGGGCTGTGTTTAAATGGCAGCTCCCTTGCCAAAACTGGGAAAACCAAAGAACTGAGAGCTCATGGAGTATTCCTAACAATGATAATCGGTCCTATTGATTACTTGAAAACAATAATGAATTGGAAGTTCTGGTTTCAAACCTATGAAATTATTATTTTTTAAAAGTGTTTATTTCTTTGGCAGACAGATCACAACTAGGCAGAGAGGCAGGCAGGCAGAGAGAGAGAGGGAAACAGGTTCCCCACTGAGGAGGAAGCCCGATGCAGGGCTCAATCCCAGGTCCTGGGATCATGACCTGAGCTGAAGGCACAGGCTTAATCCACTGAGTCACCCCGGTGCCCCCAAACCTACAGAATTATTAAGTTAAAGGTTTGGGGCTCTCTCTAGCTTCTAGGAGAATGAAAGCCCTTCTGTTCCCGGAATTTTGTAGGCCTGGCTGCTATCTTGTAAAAAACTTAGACACTTACTTTTGTACTGTTGTTGGCAGGTGGTGACCTACTTGGCAGGCTGTGGCCTGCAGAGCTGCCCCATGCTTCTAGCCAAAGGATACCCTGATGTCGGCTGGAACCCCATTGAAGGGGAACGTTACCTGTCCTTCCTGAGGTTTGCCGTCTTTGTGAACAGTGAGTCCCAGATTTCTCATGCCTTTCAGATCTAGGATAACATAAACTTGGGGACGTATAAGGAAAGAGAGGTACTTTGCATTTCTTCCTGTCTATAAGTGGCAGTTGGTAGAATAGTCTCAGGGAGAATGAGGCCAGAGAAGGATCAAGAATAGCGTCCGATGGGACGCCTGGGTGGCTCAGTTGGTTAAGCAGCTGCCTTCGGCTCGGGTCATGATCCCAGCGTCCTGGGATCGAGTCCCACATCCGGCTCCTTGCTCTGCAGGGAGCCTGCTTCTCCCTCTGACTCTGCCTTCCACTCTGTCTGCCTATGCTTGCTCTCGCTCGCTCCCTCTCTGACAAATAAATAAATAAAATCTTTAAAAAAAAAGAATAGCGTCCGATGGATGGAGCACTGAGCTCGAGTGCCAGATGCAGCAAGAAAATCAAGGCAGAGGCTAGGGCTCTTCACTGCTGTGTACCTCTTCTCTCAGTAAAAGTGGGGATTATTAGTATCTTCATCTTACCTATTTCACAAGGCTAAATGCAGATGGATGGATACATGCATGCATAAAAATTAAGAATAAATATAAAAGGTAACAAAACTCCCAGGAGAGAAGTATTTCTGTGGCAACCCTAAAACTATTCTTCTTAATACAAATTATTTCCCATGTGTAATGAATTCCATGTCTACAAAAATTATTTAGTTCCCCGACTCTAATATACTGAATATTGTGTAAAATTAAGTGGGGACTGCTTTCCTGAAAATGTACCTTGTCTCCTAAGATTTTGTTCTAATACTAATTTGCTTATATTCACATGAGAATTATGATCCTTCACCGTTCTCTCAGTTTGGAGTTCCAGGCTAACAAATCCAGCTTGTCTCATTACATGATTGCAAAAAGGGCTGGCGGCCCATGAGCACTCAGACCAAATTCTCTACGGAGAAGAATTTATCTCAGAGTATAGTGCTGCGATGTGAGCATTGTATTTGTGTGTACTTTTGTCTCCTTTCATGCCCATCCTACCTGCTTCCTTTCCTATATGGTAATACACTCGACTATTAATTTCCATCATCCTGGTTGCCCCCACCCCTTTTCTTTCGGGGTCTCATCCAGCCAGATTCTCGATCACCTATCTTCTTTGCTCTCTGTACCCTTCAGTGTCCCTCTCTGTTCGTCGCCAGCATTGCTGAATTCCATTTTCTTTGAGGCCAGGGTCAGTGAATCCTCTAACAGTCCATTGCACGTTCAATCCCAATGACCACATGTGCAGAATTAATTCAGAGTTACTGTGGTGATAGGGAAAATTTTTTAAGTGGTTTTTAAGGATTCATAAATCTCACTAAATTATCTGAGTAGACTGTATGACACAAACCAAATCAATCCAGGACTAATGTCTTCATTCATCTTGGCCAACTTCACAAGTTCAAGAGCTTTGAGCCATTTTAGTGGGACTGTCTATATAGGTTATGAAGGTAAAGGAATCCACTGGCTTTGTTCCTATGGAGATTGCCCAAATTCCAATACTTGCTTATGCTGGTTACATATGACCATATTGAACTCAACTCTAGACCAAAATGTTTAGTCTACTCCCTTTGCTTTCAGGTTGTATTACGCCTTTTTTGCATATTCTCTGTAGTGCAGTTTCGTAAAGCAACAAACTCTAGCAAATTAGCCCATCAGTAGGAAAAGATACACAGTTGTTTTTCTTTTAAGATGTATTTATTAGCAAGAGGGCATGAGTGGGAGGGGTAGAGGGAGAGAGACTCTCAAGCAGACTCGGTGCTGCGCTCAGAGCCTCTTGCAGGAGCTCCGTCCCAAGACCCTGAAATAAAAACCTGTGCTGAAACCAAGAGTTGGATGCTCAACCAACTGCACCATCAAGGCACCCCAATATGTACATTTTAATTTAATGTATTATTGAGTCTCTATAATATAAAGTAAAAACAATATAATATAAAGTATATATTTTATATATACATCTATAAAGTATAATATTAAAACATCTATAATATAGGGACGCCAGGGTGGCTCAGTGGGTTAAAGCCTCTGCCTTCGGCTCAGGTCATGATCCTAGAGTCCTGGGATCGAGCCCCACATGGGGCTCTCTCTGCTTGACAGGGAGCCTGATTCCTCCCCTCTCTCTCTGCCTACTTGTGATCTCTGTCTGTCAAATAAATAAATAAAATCTTTTTTAAAAAATTTTTTTAAAAATTAAAAATCTAACATATGAAGTATATATTATAAAAATATATAATATATAAAGTCTCTATAATATAATATAAAAACCACATTTGGTTTTGGCAAGAGATAAATAGCTTCTGCTTCCCAAAAATATATAGTCTAATAAGGAGAGTATACATGAACAAAAATGTATAGTCTAATAAGGGGAGTAGACATGAACAGAGGTCACTGTGATAAGAATAAGGAAGGGACAGAGTGCTGTAGAGCTTCATGAAGGGAAACTCACATTCTGTTGAGAAGATCAGAGCAGGCCTTATGGAGGAGGTGTATTAGAAATGAGCTTCATACATATTTAATACAATTCCTATCAAAGTACCATCCATTTTCTTCAAAGAAATGGAACAAGTAATCCTAAAATTTATATGGAACCAGAAAAGACCTCAAATAGCCAAAGAAATATTGAAAAAGAAAGCCAAAGTTGGTGGCATCACAATTCCGGACTTCAAGCTCTATTACAAAGCTGCCATCATCAAGACAGCATGGTACTGGCACAAAAACAGACACATAGATCAATGGAACAGAATAGAGAGCCCAGCAATAGACCCTCAACTCTATGGTTAACTAGTCTTCAACAAAGCAGGAAAGAATGTCCAATGGAAAAAGGACAGCCTCATCAATAAATGGTGTTGGGAAAATTGGACAGCCACATGCAGAAAAATGAAATTGGACCATTTCCTTACACCACACACAAAAATAGACTCAAAATGGATGAAGGACCTCAATGTGAGAAAGGAATCCATCAAAATCCTTGAGGAGAACACAGGCAGCAATCTCTTCGACCTCAGCCACAGCAATATATTCTTAGGAACATCGCCAAAGGCAAGGGAAGCAAGGGCAAAAATGAACTATTGGGGTTTTATCAAGATCAAAGGCTTTTGCACAGCAAAGGAAATAGTTAACAAAACCAAAAGACAACTGACAGAATGGGAGAATATATCAGATAAAGGGCTAGTGTCCAAATTTTAAGAACTTAGCAAACTCAACACCCAAAGAACAAATAATCCAATCAAGAAATGGGCAGAAGACATGAACAGACATTTCTGCAAAGAAGACATCCAGATGGCCAACAGACACATGAAAAAGTGTTCCACATCACTCGGCATCAGGGAAATACAAATCAAAACCACAATGAGATACCACCTCACACCAGTCAGAATGGCTAAAATCAACAAGTCAGGAAATGACAGATGCTGGCGAGGATGCGGAGAAAGGGGAACCCTCCTACACTGTTGGTGGGAATGCAAGCTGGTGCAACCACTCTGGAAAACATCATGGAGGTTCCTCAAAATGTTGAAAATAGAACTACCCTATGACCCAGGAATTTCACTTCTGGGTATTTACCGTAAAGATACAAACGTAGTGATCTGAAGGGGCATGTGCACCCGAATGTTTATAGCAGCAATGTCTACAATAGCCAAACTATGGAAAGAAGCTAGATGTCCATCAACAGATGAATGGATAAAGAAGATGTGATATATATACACAATGGAATACTATGCAGCCATCAAAAGAAATGGAATCTTGCCATTTGCAACGACGTGGATGGAACTAGAGGGTATCATGCTTAGCGAAATAAGTCAATCAGAGAAAGACAACTATCATAGGATCTCCCTGATATGAGGAAGTGGAGATGCAACATGGGGGGTTAAGGGGGTAGGAGAAGAATAAATGAAACAAGATGGGATTGGGAGGGAGACAAACCATAAGTGACTCTTAATCTCACAAAACAAACTGAGGGTTGCTGGGCGGAGGGGGGTTGGGCGAAGTGGGGTGGGGTTATGGACATTGGAGAGGGTATGTGCTATGGTGAGTGCTGTGAAGTGTGTAAACCTGGCGATTCACAGACCTGTACCCCTGGGGATAAAAATATATGTTTATAAAAAATTTTTAAAACATGAAAATTTTAAAAAAAAGAAAAGAGCTTCAAAGGGTCAAGTTTCCCAGATGCATAGATGCAGGAAAGGTGATCCAGCTGGGGAGTGGCATGAGCAGTGGCCTCAAGACTAAAGCATGCTGTGCTCAGGAAATAGCAGGCTCTGTTGATTTGTTGATCTGGAGGACAGATGGATGGATGATAGTGGCAAGAGATGAGGTTTAAAAGGTAGGTAGGCAGCTGTAGCAGAACCTAAATGCTAAGCTGAGATTAGATTCAGTGTGCGGAGAACTGGGAAACCTTTTTAACTGGAGAGAGATTGACAGTAACCACTGGGAACTTCTGTGCCGAGTTAAAATAATGAGTTTCTACATTATAATGGTGGTGGTAGGAATGGAATGGGGGAGATACATTTGAAATAAATTACAGAGACCGTGTTTCTCCAACTAGGTGATGATGATGATTATGGTGGTTGGGCCTGGTTGCATTGATAAAAAGAAATAGAAGTCACATGAAGCTTAGAGATTTAAGCACAGGGAGAAAAAAAATAAAGATGTGAGAGGTGCCTGGGTAGCTCAGCTGATTAAGGATCCAACTCTTGATTTTTGGCTCAGGTCATGATTAGTTGTGAGATTGAGCCCCACATAGGCCACCATGCTGGGTGTGGAGCCTGCTTGAGATTCTCTCTCCCTCTACCTCTGTTCTTCCCCTCTTCCTCTTAAAAAAGAAAGGGGGGAAGGGAGGGAGGAAGAGGGATGTGAAAAGGAGAAAATGGTTTATAATAGAAGATAATGAGCTTGGTTTCATTCAGACCAGTGATTCACTGATTTTGCAGTGTGTGACCCCAAACGGGGATGCCCTGATTATGGGGTTATAGGATAGAGATCAGTCAGTCAGCAGACTGGGACTGAAGAGACTTGTAGATCATCTGTAGTTGAAATAGTAGGAGTAGATGTCCCAGGAGAAACACAAAAGAGAAAGAGAGATGCAGAGTGTGAGAAAGAAACGTTAGAATCTTCTTAAACCCCTAAAGAAGAAGAAAGAGTGCTTTAAGCACAATGGAGTGTTATGGAAGACTTTGGGCTAGAGAGCGGACTGTCTGGGGTACAAATATAGCTCTGTCACTTACTAGTTTTGCAAAGTTAGGCAAGTTACTTAAACTTTCCTAGCCTCAGTTTGTGTGTGTATGTCTTCATGTTAAGTAGAGAAAACAATAGTATGCACTTCACAGAGTTGTTGTAAGGGTTAAATGGAATAATCTATGGGAAACTTAGATTAGCAGAATGCCAGAAATGTAGTAAGCATGCAGTCATGATAGTTGTCACTGTTGTTCATGGTCTTTACAAGGTTATTAGGGCATTCGAAATGGGAAGACTCTAATGAGTAGATTCTTTAGCGATCTCAAAGCCATTTATAAATTTTCATGTCTAAAAAATGATTAAGAAGGACTTTTTGTGGCTTCTTCTCAGCAGTGAAAGATAAAGGTATTGTAGGTGATCATGGTAGGTGAGGGGAGTGGTCATGATGGCTAATGATAGGTGGTGGCAGGTGGCAATGGTGGATGATAGTGGGGTGGTGATAGTGGGTCGTGATTGGTGATGATGTTGTTGGGGATATATGATGGTTAAGTAGTGGTCATAGAAGCTCTTTGGGTTGATTGAAGTGGGTGCTCGTTAGTGACACGAGGCATGGTGATGGTTGTGGGTACCGAGGAGTGACAATGGGGTGCTCATAATGGGCGATGGTGAGATGTAATGGTTGGGTGGTGGATTGACACAGTGGAGTGTGGGGGTGACTGTGGGGGGTGGGTGAGTGATGATGGAGTTCTTGAGGATGGTGGTGGTGATGGTAGCATCTAACCCTTATTGAGCACTTATCAAAGCACTGTAGGACATATTAACTCACATAATACAAAAATCCAATGAAATAGGTACAGTTATCTTTATATTACAGAAAAAGACCCAGTTGCTTAGAGGGGTTAAGGGCCTTGTCCAGAATCACACAGCTAATAGGACGTAAAGCCAGGATTCGAACCAGAGCAGTTTGGCCCCAGAGGCCAAACATTACTCATATCATTGTGCAGTATTGTCTGGGTAGTATGGCCTTTCTAATGAATGAACAAAAAGAAAGAGCATTTTCTCCTCTGAGCTGTTCAAAAATTGCAGCATTGTTTAATTACTATTGGGTACTAATGTTTTTAAAAAAAAAAATTTTTTTTTAAGCCAAATCAAAAACTCTTGCTGTATCAAAATAATAGAATTGGAAAATTCTTTCTAACATTATTTTCCTAGTCTCTCTTAATGTTTGTATTAAATCTTCTAAAATAAGATTTGTCTTTAAAAGAAACTTCTTAAAGCATATAATTTTCTCTACTTTTTTTTATTAGCTTGCTCGGAAGCCTTGGGTTGTATTTTCTCTGGGAGTAATGAAGCTGAGAAGCTTCTATTTACCCAGCAGTTGTAAACTTTATAACCAGTCTAGACACAGATGCATCTGAGTGTCTGATTAACTCTTTCCAAGGAGGAAAGATTTCCTACCAATCCACATGAAAAAGGGGAAAGTTATTCTGTGCTTCCTTTGAGTCCCTGGAGTATTTTAGTGATGTCTTCCCCTGGCTATAAACTTAGTTGTGAGGGACACAATATTCCTAGCTTTGTTGAGCCTGTTTTCCTAGGCAGATTTGTCATCAGTGGCCATAATTTAGGTACCCATTAATTGACATGTGAAGTATATAGGACAGGCCGAGAGATGTGATAAGAGACATGCTCAAACAACCCTGAAGCATAAGTCAAAGCCAGAAACAGAGGAAACCTAAGTGGAATTATGAGACACATACATGGAATAATTACTAAAAACTCTGTAACCGACAACACCTATCTACATAGTGACACATATGACTGCTGGCATGCCAAAAATGACAGTGTTCATTGGAATCTGGTAGAGTGGGAATACCAGGGGTGGGGGGGGGCAGGTTAAGTGTTGAATAACATCTTGAAGAAACAAAGGGACAGAGTTTAACAGAGTAGTGTGGTCAGCGCATACTCAGAGGCCCTTGATCTAGGAGACATGAATCTTTTAAGATATATCAATTTTATCTCAGTAAAGCTGGAAAAAAAAAATCAGGGTCAAAAGCACAAAATAGCATGGTAATCTTTGAAGGGCACAGTAGATCTAGATGCTTAAAAGAATCAGCTGGGTGGTTTCCATCCATATATTTATGTTATCAGGGTCAGAAAGTGTGATCGATACTGAAGACTAGGGATGGTTAGGGTTAAAATGTGTGAGATATTGTTCTTATTCTCACATTTACAATATAGTTGGAAAGATTAAGCAAACTTTTGAAAAACTGACCAGGAGTAAAAGATTTAAATAACAGTTTAAGACAATTGTAAACAACATCACAGTGTTATACTCAGGAGACACTTCAGGCTGTTGTGGTGAGAGAAGAGAGAATATGAGGTGCAATTGAGATATGGCTAATGGGGTTAGGTACTTAATGTCTGAGTTACAACATCTCACCAATTATAAGGCTTGAAAAATCTTTTCTACACCACCTTCCTCATTATCCCAGTGGACCTGCTTGAGTCCCTATGCCTGCGAAGGAGAAGGAAATCAGTTATTAGGGTCAAAATGGGCTTATAGTGACAAGAAAATGTGACTTCATCTGTAAAAACTCCAAGTGAAATTGTAAAAGCCCAGAGATAGTCAAAACAACACAAGTAATAGAAAATTGTTGAACACTACATCTAAAACTAATGACGTACTATATGCTGGCTAACTGAATATAATAAAGGAAAGAAGGAAGGAAAGGAGGGAGAGAGAAAAGGAAGGAAGGAAAGAGAGAAAGAAACAAAAAAAGAAAATTACTCAAAATAAAGAAGCCAATGGCAAATGAATGCCCAGAGCATCAAAATGAGGAAATCTGGCTGGAGTGAAAAGCTGTGAGGCCCTGTTATTTTCATCCTAGTAAATTATTCAGCATATCTCCTCCACTGCTGCCTGTGGGATCCCAGCAGTGGTGATGGCTGAGCATTTTGGCATGAGCCGAAGTGTTCTGAATCCATATGTACATGGGCTCTTTATCAATCATTTTATTGATAACCTACATAATACTGTAGGTTTTAATTGAAATAGTAAAGCAGGGCAAAAGCTTGCTTCATCAGCATTATTCCCCAAAAGTGACAGTATTATGATCCTGACATTCATCACAAATTGATTTTCATCAGCTCGGTAAGAATGCCCTTAGTTAACAGGCAGGCTCTGTTTTGTTAGAGAACACCTCAACTCTGACTCCAGGTTTCAGTCTCATTCAAGTTTTATTTAACACATTTCATGAAAAGCCATGTGAATCCAAACTCTAGTTACATGGGACACATTTTAGTGGGATTCTGAATCTAAATGCTAGCCTCCAGAATTTCTGGGCTACTCTACCAGTCCATCCTGTAAGACTCTCATTCAGTCTCTTAGCTTTAAATTCCACATGCTTGCGAATGATCTCCCAAATAAGCATTGCCATCCTTTTTCCCTTTCATGAGCCCCAGACTTGTGTAACCTGCTGACTACTTGATATTTCTACTTGAACGTTGAACAGGCACTTCAAATTCTGTAGATGTGATGTTAGGGCTAAATTTGTATATCCACCCCAGACTTGTTCTCTAGCTTCCCCACCTCCCTAGCCAGCACTGCTAATTTTGCAGATACTCAAAAGTCTTAGGTGACATCTTCCATTCTGACTTTTTCCTTATCCCCACATTCAGTCCACTTCAAATTCTATAGACTCGATGTCTAAAAGTTACCCGGAATCCATCAACTTGGACTTCTCTCCATCTCTACTGGCCACATCCTACTCCAAACCATCATTACCTTCCACCTGGACCACGGTAGCTGCATAGAAACTATTTCCCTGTTTCTACTCTCAGCCTGTATTAATTGGCCTCTGCTACATAACAAAAAAACTTTATAGTCTCAATGGTATAGAGTAATAAGCATTTATTTCTTGTTCACATATCTGTAAGACATTTGGGAACTCTGCTGCATGTATGTAGACTTTCTGGGGCTTTTCTGTTCCACTCATCTCATTCTGGGGTCCAGGATTGCCTGTCTTCTACACTGCTTGTCCACCTGACTTAGATCAGTGACTAGTGAGTAATGTGAGCTTAATGAATAGTTGAATTAAAGACCAAATGGGCAAACAGTTCTTCGTTTGCTGTCTGTGCTGCCATAGTAGTTTATGACATACGCCCAGCTCCTTCCACTGTATAAGTTGGAAAGCCCTAAGGAGGGAATCATATGTCTCAACCACTTGGAATGACTCTGTTCATGCAAGTTGCCAACCACATTTCAAAGTTGGCTTTTACCAAAAAAAGATTTTGGGTCCTGGCCATCACCCCTACATTGTTATTCTGTAAATTAAGACATTCTATATGCCTTTTTGCTGGGCATTTGCTCCAGTATTCTTTCTTACCACACCAAGACTTGATTGGGGATTATGTTCTTTTCCTTAAGACTGATTGAAATCTGAGGAAATGTACAGCCCAGGCTCTTACAAACAAAGGCTGATAGCTGATCTGGTAATGGATGGTCACCCTCAGCTCTCTATCTTGTCATTTCAGATATCTGCCTTGATTCTATTCATTTATTCAATGGAGTCTATTTGTTTATTCAAAGAAGTTTTTTTGAACACCTATGATGTGTCAGATGGTAATAAGATGCTTGAGCATACAGGGTTCGATAATGCGGACACAGGCACTGTTCTTATTAAATAGTTTGGTGAGAAAAACAGAGATACAAACCATTCCGTGATTAAAGGAAGAGTGCAAGGTGTTTGAGAAGACCTTGTCCTCTAGGGCTTCCAAGAGTGAAGTGGAGCTACGTAGGTCAAGGGTTTATCTGAAGGTAATGGGAAGAAAGAAAACATTCCAGGCAAGGGAACTTGAAACAGGGACTGTAGTCACAACATTTAAAGTAGGAAAATTGATGGGCTGAAAGTAAAATCATTGCATCATGACTAGT
The DNA here is from genome assembly GCF_964662115.1 of Mustela nivalis. Taxonomy (NCBI): domain Eukaryota; kingdom Metazoa; phylum Chordata; class Mammalia; order Carnivora; family Mustelidae; genus Mustela; species Mustela nivalis. Next base: position 92,389,636 of record NC_139025.1, read on the forward strand.
TGAGAATGACTGCTTCGGGGTAAAACAGGGAGAATCATTGCCACGTCCATCCAACTTGTCAGGAATGTTGAAAGAAGATAGTAATGTTAAGACAATGTTGAAAGCCTTTGAAGAAAGGCCCAGAGAACCCCTCACACTCTTATTAAGCTCATTATTCATTTTGGAACTCAAGCAAAACATTGTTCTAAGCCCTTGGGCAAAACTAGTTTACCTTAGATCTCTCTCTCCCTTGAAAAATGCCCTCCAGGTCAGTATTCAGCTTCCCTGTAGCAGGTTTGTTTGGCAGTCCATCTTGCCAAGCTACAGGTAATTAGTAAAAGAATGTTCTCTCTCTCCCCTAATTATGCCGTCTTCTCTACTTCTCTACCTTGTGCAGTCTTTGGAAATTCTCTTCCTTTGCCCTCTCTTCAATTAGTGGCAATGGTTGCACTCCAGGTTCCTCCTCTTGCAGGGTGCACTCTGCATCCCCAACAGATGTCCACAATTCAGTAATCAAAGGATGGCTCCCTGGGTCAGTTGTAACAGCTCACCCAATTAGCTCAGATCTGAAGATCTGAGATCTCAGGTAAACTAAGGTTAACTTAGCAAATGAATTTCAATAGCAAACTCAGTATAGAACTCAGTCTCAGTTTTTCAAATTCTTTTGTATTTTTTGGTCCATGCCCCATCAAATTCATGATACTGATCATTGTGGGAAGAGCTAGGCTGATGGCAGCATCCTGGTAAAGACCACAGCTGACCCATAGCGTTTCTATCCTGAGAACCACAAGAATCATAGTATGGTATTTAAATAAGCTTGAAAAACAGGATTGGGGGCAGATTGTCCATTTTCGACACTTAAAATTTCCAAGTTTTAGCTTCATTATTATAATGAAAAGTGACAACTGGGAGCACGGATTAAAGTTTTAGAGGCCAACAACATTTGGAAGTAGTGAACTTTGAGTTATGTCCATAAATATTTGAGAGATTATTTACTCTCAAAGACATAGAGTCTCCTCGTGCTTTTCTTTAACTGTCCCTCCTGTGATTAAGTCAAGTATAAATGCTAGGTTTGACAAGTGGTTGACTGGCATTGGAAAGCATGGCCCTAGGGCTTAGCATCATCATTTTATCTTCCTCAAATTGCAGAACGCTACTTGGTTTTTCTCTTTCACTGATTCTTTCCACCGTATTGTCACTGTGATTATTTTAGCCTTTTTGCATCTCCTGAGAATTTTCTTCATGTGGATTCTGGTTTCATAAAAACATTCTGTTTTATATATTAGATGAAACTTGGAGAAGAGCTTCTTCATAAAAATTTTAGTCTTTTAAAGAATTGAGTTTTAAGACAGTAAGTGCATGCCAGTGAGCTATTCAAATTCAGTTGAATGAAATATTTTCTGAATCTAGTTACGCAGTGCTAAAACTTACATGGTATGTATTTTTTTTTTTTTGGTATGTATTTATAATCTTGAATTTTACTTGAAATTCAGGCAGTTGGGTGACCAAAAAGGATGTCAGCGGGCCAAGCTCAAGGCCAGGACTATAGCTGTGATAGAGGGTGGGCTTTCCAGAGCCATGAGTCACGTCAAGTGTGTTCAAGTGTGAGTTCATGTGAGAGCTGAGTGTAAGTTGATTTCAAACACTGGGGCAGCAGGCTCAGCCCTTCTGATTCTCTGGACATAATGGAAGAAATTTCTGCATGTGGGGTAGACTAATAGACTCTAAAAAACCAGAAGGTGCATGAGTACCTCAGTAAGGCAACTGAGACCTGGAGAGGCAGTGCACCATGCTTGCCTACATAGTTATTTGCTAAAAAGCTGGAAGAGAAGCCAAGGTTTCTGGGTTCCTATTCTACTGCTCTACTTACACCACTTCTAAGTTGATTCGTAGAAGTTTTCATTAAACAGAGCTTAACTCCTGTGATGGTTTTAAAATATGTCTATAAATTCTTCAGTAGCATCTCCCTCTAAAAGATAGATTCATCTCCCTTGGAGTGTGAGCTGGACTCAGTGAGTCATTTCTAATGAATAGGGTATGGCAGAAGTGACAGAATGCAACAAGGTTGTAAAAGGCATCACAGCTTCTACCTCATTCTCTCGGATCATTTGCTCTGTGGGAAGCCAGCTGGTGTGTTGTGAGAACACTCTGGCAGCCCCATGGAGAGGTCACATGGTGAGGAACTGAAGCCTCCTGCCAACAGCTGTGTGTGTGTGTGTGTGTGTGTGCGCGCGCACATACAAGCGCAAGGAAGCCGCTACTTCATGCCGAGTCACGCCTTCCTAAGACTGTGGTACTAGCCAGCATTTTGACGGTGTCCTCATGGGAGACCCCATGCCAGGACCACCTCACATAGTTACTCCCAAATTCCTGACCTACAGAAACAATGAGATAATACATGGTTATTGTGTTTGCCAGCTAAGATGTGAAGTCATTTTAGGCAAGAAAAAATAATTACGACAACAGTGCATCAAGATGCAACCTCTGTAAGCTTAGTCCTCCAAGGATATCTGATGATCTTGTAGAAAAAAATTTTCGTCAGCCTTCATCCAATACACAACATCAAAAAACTCTTTTCTCAGAGTCTTAGCCCAGGGATAAATTCTCAACACAAATTAAGATTTCATCTGAGACGAAAAATGTGTTTCATGAAGTTGTTTGAACAAGCTGTAAAACTGCTTTCGGTGACAAGTATTTTCTCTGAGAGGCACTGGCTCCCCCTCCCTGACTGTTCCCAGTTCCATTGCTTCATCACTGCTTTGGGAAATGAGCCCTGTCTTAGTTGTCCGTGTTCTTCCAAAGAGATATACCAGCAGAATACAATTCTCCAACCTTCAGCTTCCCAGAGATATACTTAGGAACAACCAAGATATCTTTACCAAGTAAATTATCTGGATAAATAATGTCATAAATGCCCTGATGTCCATTCACACAGACTTGGTTGTTTTGAGGTACATGTTTAGACTCTGAGAAGGCATTTGGGGGGCTGACATGTTTTTTCCTCAGATGTTAACTGAGGCACATCAGCTCGAATTACCATTTTACCTCTTCTCAGGGAAGGAAGAAGATATGTTTTAGCAGCCTCTCATGGAGTTAACAAAGATGTCAAGTTCTCTGTCCTCTGAGTCACCCATGACTGAATCAGTAATCTGGGGAAGACTCGGTAGTGCATGTCTCACTTTCTGAGCATCTAAATTTGTGAAATAATCACAGCACAAAACCCTGAACTTAAAAGTAAGATTCTGTTCTGTGTTGGTTAACATTAATACTTCAAAAAGCAGGTCTAGACTTAATTTATCAAATCTCACCTTTCTCTCTATCAGTATTACCTCCTAATTTAACAAATGAATGACGACAAGCTCAAGCCAGTACTGTTCTCCCAACCTCGTCAATTAGAAATAAAGTCTGGGGTTGTCCATTCCAATAAAAAGGAAATAATGCCCCTTTTCACTTAGGTGAAAGTGTGGAAGAAAATGCTAGTGTCGTGGTCAAGCTGCTCATCAGACGCCCGGAGTGCTTCGGCCCAGCCCTGCGAGGTGAAGGAGGAAACGGTCTGTTGGCGGCCATGCAGGGCGCCATTAAGATCTCTGAGAACCCAGCCCTCGACCTTCCCTCTCAGGGATACAAGAGAGAAGTGTAAGTGAATGGAATTACCTTGTGGCACTGGTGTAGCTGGTGAGATCCCAAAGAGCGTCAGTACCTGGGTTATTCAGGAAGTGTCATGTCAGTAACTTCCCCCCTGGTGGGGAGAGCACAGGTTCTTTAGCTGTAGTTAAAACATTTTAAATCACTTTGTCAAGCGTATTGCTATTTTGACTGTCCCAATAATCCTAGTGATCAGGATCACCTTCACCCCTTTGCACTTCTATTCAACTCCTACACCTACAGGCAGATCAAGGCATCTGCAAGCTCTTTCAGCCACCACCACACCTCCCTATGGCAGCACTACAGAAGGAAGCTCCAGGAGCTAAAGGCTGGACTGACCAAGGTTAGGGCCACGGTCTCACTTCAGCCCATTCCCTTCAGAATTTAAACCTCAGTGCCTCCTCTCTTACCTTGCTTTTAAAAAGAGGTAATACCCTCTACTTTCTCTTCTGAAAGTGTTTTGCTTTAATTCCTTAGGTTAAAAAGAGGGCTGCAGGATGTGAAAAACCACAGCATCAATAATCCCGGTATCTAAAGTTTCAGGATGTAGTTGGTGATTATGCCCAGCTCCCTTGGCTCTATCATAGCCTCTGGATTAGACCCCAGAATCTAGAGAATGGGTATGACCCAATGAGAACAACTCTAGCCAGATGGGGTTTTTGTTTTGTTTTGGTTTTGGTTATTCATTCTGGTAGGTGATCTGGTAGAACTAGAAGGAACCCAAAACATAATCTTCCTCATGGTACACGAGAAAAAAACAAGGCTAAGGTCATATAGCTTTTTAGCAACAGAGCGAGGGCATGGACTTACCTTCTGACTTCTTGTCTCGTATGCTTTCCATGTACATTTGAGAAGGGAAACAGAATGAGTGATTGGTAGGAGCTTTGGAGATTACTGTGCCAGTCCCTGGGTACATATGGACTGTAAGCAGCTCATGGCAGTATTCAGGCCTTAAGGTTCAGAGGACCCTAGGAATACCACAGACAAATATTTGGGTCCTTTGAGCTTACTGATTAAAACCACCTTGTTGGGAGAGGAGGTGTTCCCGGGAGAGGCTGTGTGGTGTTCAGGAGGAGCAGAGTGTTTCCATGTCAAGCCGCTCCTGTCTAATAACACAGCCACACCTGCCAGACTTCCTCACATCTCTGCCATGTTGGTTCTCTCCCCGCAGCATGGAGGACGGTGAAGATGAAGAGATCGTACACATGGGCAACGCCATTATGTCTTTTTATTCAGCTCTTATAGATCTCCTGGGCCGCTGTGCGCCTGAAATGCACGTGAGTTCTCAGAGGGCAACTTTGAGGGGCTTGAGTGAAGAGCACTGGAGGTTCCCTGAATGTAATTTCTTCTTCAGTCTCTGGCATTTGCTAATGCGCCTCTCTCAGTTCTTTCCAGCTAACATCAAAAGTTGTTTCCGTCCCTTGTAGCTGATTCTGCAACCTAAAAAAATGTCTCCTGAGCAAGTCCCTGTGTGTGTGATTTCTCTGTGGTGCTAGTTGGACACATCCCCCACATATTCTATCTCAGAAGCTCCTAAAAATTATGTTTCCATATCCTTCAATACAGGCAGAATGTGACCAACTTGATTCTTGACTCCGGCCATTAGGACACTCCGCATGGAAAATCCCCTTTTCTCAATGCCTGTGGTATGAGACACCAGAAAGGCAGTCTCTCTCCATGGTTCATGTTTGATTATTTTCCAGAGATAAGCTTTGCAGGCATCTGGGAAAAGATGGTTCTGTTTTTAAGGCATGCTTCTCAGGCCTCCAGTTTTAACCTAAAAATTTGTGTTCTTCCTCTTCCCTTTTCACCTCTGTTTGGGGCAGAAAGAGAGGGACCTTATTTCACAGAAGCCCTCAAGTCATAAGGGAGGAAATAATTGCTTTTTCTATCAAAATGGAAAATGTTTAAAAATTTTTTAATTACAAAATGTATTTGGTAATTCTTTCAAAGTACTGTTTGATTTGCTCATTTGAGTCTCTGGCGTCTGCCTGCCTCTCGGGCCTGCTCATTGCATTTGGATTATTCCAAGGTGTCTCCCCGAAAAGTGCTTGCATTACAGATTGGGTTGATAGAAACAGTGATATCTGATATTGATGAGATTGTGTATTTGGTCACTGACAAGTAAGCAGTAGATATGTTGTATTTTTAAGAATATTAACCAAAGACAGGACGCATTCAAGTAGTGGCTTTCAAACTTTTTGATGAAAAAATTGTTTTAGCTATAGTAAGAAATAATACCTTTCATTACCACCTAGTATACATATATTCCAGGAGCAAAATTTACCCTTACTGTAGACACTGTAGACACTGTACACCATTCTGTACTAATCTACTTCATGCTTTTGAATGCAAGTCACAACCCACCAATGTGATTTTACAACCACTAATTGGTTATAACCTGTAGGTTAGGACACTGCACGAAAGCATTCACTCTTATCTTTCTTCCAGTATGTCATGGGTTTGCCTAAAACACAATCTAGCCCATTTGCAAATCCATGTACATGAGTTTAGGGAGACTTTTATAATATGGTAGCATCTAGGTTAAAAGCACTGTGGATAGAAGAAAGTTTAAATCTTGATAGGGGAGCCTGATCAGAATTCTTAACTGAAGGTTCTAGTTCCTACTGTGTGGTAAACCAACCTTATCCACGAGGCCTATCTTCATCTTCATAAAGGCCTTTCTATGCCTTTGAACAAATAAAGGAAGCTTGAAAGGGACAAGGGAAATACTGGGGTGTTCTGCAGTCTGGGAGTAGGATGGGACAGGTGTCAGTTCCCCTGATCACCTGTTATTACTTCCGAAAGCAACTGGCTTGTTCTCAGGAAGACCCCCACCTCAGGGGACTGCTAAGCCCATCAGAGAGCCCCATCTGGCAAGGACGTCCTTCCTTCCTTACTGCCCCTCTGCTTCAACACTGTATACACATACCCCTTCTCAGCACCCATCCCTTGGGCCCCTATTCTGTAAGTGGTAGTGGGACTGTAGGTGCCATCGTCACTGGCAGCCTCCCCTTTACCCACAGGAATGGGAGGTGGCAGTAGGCTAAGTGCAGAGGCATTGTTCCCGTGGGGCCTCCAAGAGCCTTGTCCCAGCACACCTTCCAGCTGACGGGGGCACACTGCAGCTTGAGCTCATAACCCACTGCCCCCATGTCCCCCATGTTCTCCATGTTCGGCGGGGCAGGGTTCACCTGTACATGCTCTTTGGCCCCTTCGTGGTTGAAGGCATCAGGTTCTCCATCTCTGGGTAACTCCACTGAGATGCTCACATCCTCTATGACATCCAAGCCCCTCTTCCCCAGCTGCAGGCCATGCATTAATCACTCTTTTAGGAAACGAAATTCATTGGTCATTTCTCCGTTTCACTGAATTCTGAAGTCGAGAATTGTGGCCACAGGGTCAACACTTCCATCGTGGCCACGGAGGGCTCCCGGGATTGCAGTGGCACTGAGCGGCCCCAGCAGCCCCCCACCACTTTACTGCAGAGACTTGATTCCCATAACTGCCTGACCATTGTCATCACAGCACAGGAGTCAGATGACCAACTTGGTCAGAGTTACTCCCTCATAGCATATTGTGGGAAGTCCAGAGAAAGCTCCCTTTTGCCCCCTGACCATAAGCATCTGTGGCAGGGAAGTACAGAAGTGCACCCAGCCTTAAGAACAATGTTGCTGCCAGAGGTTTGGATGTGGGGTGGGGAAGGGATGTGGGAATCCCCTTAATCTCATTCTCCAATCCTGCATTGCAGCTTATCCAGACAGGAAAGGGAGAAGCCATCCGGATCAGGTCAATCCTGCGCTCCCTGGTCCCCACTGAGGACCTGGTTGGCATCATCAGCATCCCCTTGAAGCTGCCGTCCCTAAACAAAGGTAAGAGAAGCAGCTGAAGGCTGAGTCCTGCTGTCTCCCAGGGGGCCACTCACTCAGGGGCAGGACTGTCTACCGGATCCATGGTTTGTCTGTCCTTCCAGGCTCCTACTTGTGGGGCAGGCAGCACTGGGGAAGGTCTTGCTCTTTTTCTGGAAGTGAGGAGTTCTCTCCTCCTGGCTCCAACTGGCTGCTCTCTCCTCTGCTTCCCTGTGTCCGAGGTTCCTGCACCCTACATCCGGTGGACAGGGCCATTATAGACCTCATGGTCATCTGAATGCACTAACCCTCTGGAAGGAGGCTGATGGAATGGGACAATGAAAGCCCTCACCTCAGTCCTCCTCCTTTGCCTCAGTGTCCCCAGATTGTGCAGCCAGGTAAGGCCGCAGATAGATAGGACCTAACTTAGGCTCCCTTCTGCCACGGTCCCATGGACTTCCTTGCCATGGGTAGAAAGAGTTTTTCCTCATTGCTACTTGGATGCAATCATCAGTGTCAGCTTTCCCAAACTTACACTTTCTGAAAAGCATTCTGTTTCTCCAGTTCCCTCCATCTGCTCTCCAAGCAATTTCTTCCTGGCAGTTGGAGGAATTGAAAAGATAACATGACTCTCATGGTTATGGTGTTTCCCAAACCGGTGTTCCAAGGGAACGTTTTTTATAAAAAAAATACTAATTCGTGTATGTGTTAAGAAGTTTGGAGTCAAATAAGTTTGGGGAATGCTTTAGAGTGTATCACATTTTTTCCAACTTTATTGAGATACAATTAATACATAACATGTAAGTTTAAGGTGTACAATGCAATGGTTTTATACATATATTTATGTATGTGTGTATATATATTTTGCAAATGTTTACCACAATAAATTTAATTAACACATCCTTGACCTTGCATAACTGTCTTTTCTGTTGTTGATATATTGAGAACATTTAATCTCCTTCACAGAAACTTTCAAGGATATGATACGGTACTGTTTACTGTGGTCACTATGTTGTACATTAGATCCCCAAATTACTCATCTTTTAATCAAAAGTTTGTGCCCTTTGACCAGCATCTGCCCATTTCTCCCACCTCCCCTCACCCTTGGTAACCATCAGTTTACTCTATGTTTCTATATAATTTCCGTGTTTTGAGATCATACATGTGATTGAGACCATACAGTATTGGTCTTTCTCTGACTAACTTCACTTAGCATAATGTTCGCAAGGTCCATCCATATTATTGCAAATGGCAAGATTTCCTTCTCTGTTATGGCTGAATAATATTCCTCTGTGTGTGTGTGTGTGTGTGTGTGTGTGTGTGTGTTCATTCACAATTTTTCATCCATCCACCCATCAACGGACACTCAGACTGTTGCCGTGTCCGCTACTGTGAATAGTACTGCAGTGAGCCTATGGTTGCGGGTATCTCTTAGAGATGGTGATTTCGTTTCCTTTGAGTATATACTCAGAAGTGGAATTGCTGGATCATGTGGCAGTTCTGTTTTTTTATTTTGTTGAGGAATCATCGTACTGTTTTCCATAGCACCTGCGCCAATTTATATTCCTACCAACAGAGCACATAGGTTCCCTTTTCTCCACATCCTTGCCAGCATCTGCTCTTCCTTGTCTTTTTGATAATAGCCATTCTGACAGGTGTAAGGTGGTATCTCACTGACTTGTATTTCTTGAGGCTGAGTGATGTGAGCATCTCTTCCTGTGTCTGTTGGCCATCTGGATGTCTTATTTGGGAAAATGTCTATTTATGTCTTCTGCACATTTTTAATTGGATTATTTGGCATCTTTTGCTTTTGAGTTGTATGAGTTCCTCATATATTTTGGACATTAACTCCTTGTCATATACATGGTTAGCAAATATTTTCTCCCATTCTGTAGGTTTGGGGATAACCTATTGGGCTGTTGAGCTTGGATGTCAAAGATCTCCTCGGTTTGGGGAACTTCTCAACTATACTTAAATAAGCTTTCTACTTTCCCCTCTCTTCTCCTCGTGGGACTCCAGTGATGTTGTTTCTCTTAATGCTGTCCCATAAATCGCATAGGCTTTCTTCATTCCTTTTCATTCTTTTTTTTTTTTTCTTTTTGTTCCTCTTACTGGATAATGTCAAATGATCTTTCCTTGAGCTCCCTGATTCTTCTGCTTGGTCCAGTGTGCTGCTGAAGTGCTCTGAACAATAAATTCTTCATTCAGTCATTGTATTCTTCAGTTGCAAAATTTGTATCTGGTTTTTTTTTTTTTATGTGTTCTGCTTCATTTTCTTCTTGTATTTTCCTGATTTTATTTAATTGTTTTTCTATGTTGTAGCTCTCTGAGCATCTTGAGAATAATTATTTTGAATCCTTTGTCAAGTAGTTCATGTATCTCCATTTCTTTGGGGTCAGTGACTAGAAGGTTACTGTCTTCTCTTTGTGGTGTCCTGTTTCCTTTCTTCTATGTGATACCTACAGCCTCACATAGCCACTTGCACACTGGAAGAAGCAGTCACCTCTTCCAGACTTAAAGGACCGACTTTGGTAAGGAAAGACCTTCATCCTCGGGTGGCGAGGGTGGGTGGTGGGTGGCGCATATTAGAGCATGCTTTGAGCCCAGATACAGTGGGACAGGGCACCAAGTACGGGGCTGGGTATTGGCTTTGGGTATGGGGGCAGACATCTGATGTTTTAGCAACTCAGGCTACTGGGGTCCACCACATTGACAATTATGTGGTCCTTGGCAAGCACTGTGGGAATCCTCAGTAGCTGCAAGGGCTGCTGGGGTCCTCAGCAGTAAGTCCACATCTCACAACTAGGAACAAGGTCAGGCAGTGGTGGTAGCTGGAGCTGGTGGTGTGTACCCACTGCACTGCAGGGACCAGCCGCCGGTACCTGTGTAGTGGCGTTGGCCAAGTGCAGGCACACGTGGAGTGACAGGAGCCAGGGCCAGAAGCAAGGATCAGGGCAAACTCTATGGGTTCACTAGCACCCTGGCTATTGGCATGCATACCTGTGGCCGTAGGGTCTTACACGAGTGCACCGCAGTGGATGCCAATGACAAGACCCAGGCCAGAGGGAGGGAAGTTCATAGTTGCAGGTGCTAGTGACAAAATGAGCACAGCAGTGTGGCCACTGACCCGAGGCAAGGCCAGGGCTAGGCCCACAAGCAGTTGTGGGACCCTGCATGTCAGCGTGCATGCCCACGGCTGCAGGATCCCACCCTGAGTGTGTGCATGGCAAGAGAAGCCAGTGATGAAGTCTTCCCAAGGGCTCATAGTGCCAGGTAGCAGCCACAACGGTCTCGCTGACATCTTGAACTCACACAGCTGCAGAGCCCAGGACTCCTTGCCAGTGCAGATCCTGGGGTCTGACAGTGAGGGAGATGGGAGTGGGAAGAGACCCAGGGGGCTAGACATCTGCAAACACAAAACCTGAGAATCTGCCAGGGTTTCATGGTGGCTATGCCGGCTGTTGGTTTCTTCCATGGCGAGAGCTGCTGGGGTCCTCTGCAGAGCAGATCACTGAAAGCCACAGTGGCTCCCCTGCATAGCTGGAATGGATAGCCATTGCCCCTCTTTCTTGTCCTGAGACATCTCCACTTCACTGGTCTCCAGGTGGGGTGAACCTGAAGGGTGTCCTTTATGTGGTGCCCTGAAAGGCTAGAGGAGGTGATTGTTCACCCCATTCTCCTTTCCCAGTGAAGAGAACTCTTTATAGCTGAGGAGTTCCTGCTTGGTTGGCACTGAACGGGGATGAGGCCAGCGAAAGGCATCCTTACCTTTTTTTTGCAGTTTTCTTGGGGGTTTTGTTCCAATGTGTTGTTCAAGTTTCTCATGTAGACTCCTGGCCTCTCCCAGGGCTGTTTTTGTTCCTGGATAGCTATCTAATTATCCATCTTTGTGGGAGACAAAGGCTGAGATCTCCTACTCCTCAATCTTGGTGACGCCATTCTCAAAAATAACACGTTTATCATGATGAACATTGAGACTATAGAGCCTTTGAAAAATCATATGATAAAGCAAATGTTGAACTTAGTATTTCCCAAACTTCTGAGCATAAAACATTTTACAGAAAGAGTGTTTCTCAGGAGCATCTGGGTGGCTGAGTCAGTTGAGTGTCCCAACTCTTGATTCATATCTCAAGTCTTAATTTTAGACTTGTGAGTTCGAGCCCCGCATTGGGACCTACTGAAAATAAATGGATGAACAAACAAATGAATGAAAAAAAAAAATAAATTAAACCAAAGTAATGTTCCCTAGAACACAAGGTGGGTGTGAGATGAATTCAGCTGTTGCTGTTCAGATCTGGCTCCCCCTGGTGTCCAGGAGAGAAGAGGCAAGCAACTTCCTTTCAGGAGGATCCCTTCCTTTCTTGCTTTCTTCTTAGGCCAGAGCCCTCCCCTGCCCTATCCCTGGGCTGAATGGGGCTCCAGGCTGGAGAGCACTGAACCTTCATGGCTCTCAGGGTGACTTCTGAAGTATAGTATGTAAAGATGCTCTTTCTTAGCTTGATCGCTTAGGGGCTCTTTTCCCTCATTTTTGATGTTAACTTAACATTAGGAGGTAGACTGTTTTTCTTTTGTGTCCTCTTTCAAACTCCTGTCTTTATTGTCCAAGTCAAGCAGTTTTTGTTTTCTTCATGGTATTCCTCACTTCATCTTTGAACTTTTTTGATCAAAATAAGATTAGAATTACTGGATGAGCTGTTCTCAGTTTCACCTATATCAGGTGATAGTTTCCAAATACGAAGAGGGTAGTTCCTCAGTTTTGCACTATTTATGATGTGATGGCTACAGACAAGACACACTCTTAAATTTCATCTACCTTACTTTCTCCCTTCCTTTCTTGTGTCTTCAGTCAACAAAGCAAAAACCCAAGCTCTGTTTCCCAGCATTTGCCCATTTCTGTGGCGTAAGTCCTTTCACCATGGTCCATTGTACGCTATCAATATGTGTCCCTGAGCCATGGAGTTGGAAAGAGAATGCACATTGCACACTATTGTATTATATTTCCAACATGCAAATAAAATAGATGGAAATGACCTCAAGAGTATAGTTTATAGTAAGACCTTTAGGAGGTGAAAAGTTTTGATTATTTGTCACCTTCCTAAATATAATTGACTTAATTGGAAATTTTAGTTTTTAATAGTGAGTATGTCTAACAGCTGGCTCAAAAAAATTCCGGAAATGTAAACAACCAGCTTTCCCAAGGAAGTATCAGCTGGTTCCAGCACAATATCGTATTCCTATTGCTTGTTAGGATAACAAGGCATAGACAGACACGCTCTGTGTTGCCTTTGAGACTGTGGAGATAGAAGAGGGGATGTGACATTCTCTGTGTCTTTCAGATGGGTCCATCAGCGAGCCAGATATGGCAGCTAACTTCTGCCCTGACCACAAGGCACCCATGGTGCTTTTCTTGGATCGTGTTTATGGCATCAAGGATCAAACATTTCTGCTCCACTTGCTGGAGGTTGGATTTTTACCCGACTTAAGAGCCTCTGCCTCTCTAGATACAGTAAGTAGCTAAAATAAGAAAACAGTATTTTTCCCATCATTGTACATTGGTGACACTGGATTTCAAAATGAATGTTTTCTGTCTACTCATTGATTACATGTTAGCAGGCTGTTTTAAAGGGTGAGAAAAGAGAGGAACCAAGAAATGGAAGATCTTAATTTGTTATGCCAGAGACTTAAATGTAGGTAAACTTGACCTCAAATGTTCAATCCAGGTTCCTCTGTTACAAGTTTCTCAGCCTTGGCAGTATCAGTTGTGGGGGCACATCCTGGGCATTGTAAGATAGTTAGCACCATCCCTGGCCTCTGCCCACTAGATATCAGTAGCACCACCTATAAAACCAATTCTAGATCTCATCAAATGTCCCCTGAGGACAGTATCTTCCTCAGTTGAGAACCAGGGCTTATTGCTTATAAAAAAGGCTGATTGGCAAAATTAGAGGCTGGAAATACTTCTCCCACTCTCCTTCCTCAAGTTTTATGCACTGATCACCGGGAAAGATAGTCTCCAAGTCAAGCAGTTTTGGAGTGTTGGACATGACAAGGTCAAGACCAGAGGTTAAGGGCAAACTCAAGTTTGAAAATCAAGGGTGAAGAATCCAGTATCCACAGACATCAAGACAGGAGGCCCCAAGTGTTATAAACGAAAGATGCATGATGCCCCAATTCAGGAACAGGGCACCAGGAGGGCTGGGTCTAAAGAGAAAAGAATAATTCAATCAGCATGAGTCTAAAAACATATTGCCAGTGTAAGGTTGCTTTTATTTTATTTTATTTTTTAAAGATTTTATTTATTTGACAGACAGAGATCACAAGCAGACAGAGAGGCAGGCACAGAGAAACGGGGAGGCAGGCTCCCCACCGAGCAGAGAGTCAGATGCGGGGCTCAATCCCAGGACCCTGGGATCATGACCTGAGCCAAAGGCAGAGGCTTTAATCCACTGAGCCACCCAGGCACCCCATAAGGTTGCTTTTAAAGAGCCAGAAGAAGCAGGTCTTCTTAATCAGTAGTAAAGTCTCTCAAAAGCTCCCCCTAGCGTCTAACAGAGATAGCAGTCAGCTCTGTGGTGGGTGATCAGCTAGAAGGTACCTTAACTGGGATGGATTCCACCTGAATGAATTACTCACAAATGTATGGGGTCACCCAGCAGTGAGAAAGCTATACAAGCCCCAATCTGAATGGGAGCACCATTCCTATCTGTGGCACGGGGATAAGAAACGACATATTCACGAAAGTGTCAGGGGCATATGGTCCTTTTGGATAATTAAAACAATGCTTCCACAGCTATTTTTGTTTTGAGTTTTTCTATAAATTCCTTGATTTAAAAAACAGTAATTGTTTTAACTTGTGAGACATTCTCAAGGTTCCTGATCTGATCATTCGATTTTTTTTAATAGAGCAAATAAATGGCAAATGCTGTGCTACCATTTGGTGTTCCAATCACAAGCTTGTTTAAGCACCATCTGCAGCTCAAAAAGTTAAACATGCAGTTCCTTGGTACATGTATTCTCTTTGGAAAACTTTTAAGCCACTGGAATCAAAGCTCTGTCCTTCCCCATTGTGACAACTCTGTCAAAATGATAAATGTGAAAGATGTGTTATTTCTTTCAGTCTGATTACTGAATCTTCCCAAAGACAGACTTTTGATTATTAATAGGAATACCCAGAAATGTGTACAGCTCAAAACAGTTTATCACTTTATGGGTTATATAAAATGTGTTATAGATCTAATGGCTGTGATCATCGTAGGACATGATAGGAAAAGATTTCATCTTTGTGGATCTCAAGGTTTCTTTCGAAGTTCTTCAGTTTTCCAAGATGGTGGCTGAGAATGCTTTGACTAAGTGTCACTAAGTGAGCATTCCTTGTATCTGGCCTGTCTAAATGAATGAGAAAGGACACTGTGAGTGAAGATTACAGCAGAGTTTTAGAGGGGGTCCCAAGTTTCTATTCCGTGTACCCTTTTCCCAGGTAAAGTTAGGTTCCCTTTAGTGACCTCTACCTCATGCCATTCATCACCTTGTGAATGGCTCACAAAGCTTATAATTTAAGTGATGGGGGTCAGATCTCCACTTTCTGTCACTAAAGCTGTCACAAAATCAATGGTTTGATGGCTTGCTTGGCCAGTAACCACTTACTAATCTCAAAATCACAAGAGGACAACTATTGAGTCTCCATAGATGAGAAAAGAGAGCTCAAACAGAGTAATAATACAGTAGCTTGCAGCTGGCCTTTGCAAATGTGGTAGGTTAGACTGGTCATCCGCTGATGTTAATAGGTTTTAGGATCCATCTTCAAGGGAAACAGATGGTTGTGAAATGAGTAAGGGCCAGCCAGCCTTTGCATTCCTTCTGTTTGTTTTTATTTTTAACCTGACTTTGTATTTGCCAAAGAGAAGTGGGTCTGCTGACAAGGTAGGAAGTTGTTCACCCTGTGGCTTTGAGACGCTGTTGTGAGTAAGCTGTCCCACCTGCTAGATGGGAGCTCCGAACTCCAGGTAAGCTTTGCTCAGTCTTTCCCAGGAGATTAACCAGTGTCCCAATCCCCTTTCCCAGGTTTCCCTGAGCACCACAGAGGCTGCGCTTGCCCTAAATAGGTACTTATGTTCTGCCGTGCTCCCACTCCTCACAAGATGCGCCCCGCTCTTTGCCGGAACGGAGCACTACACATCTCTCGTCGATTCTACGCTGCAGACCATATACCGGCTTTCCAAAGGACGTTCCCTCACCAAAGCTCAGAGGGACACCATAGAAGAATGTTTGCTCGCCATTTGCAAGTAAGTATACCCCCACCCAAGTTTTTCACCTGCCTGGATGCTTCCCTGTCCACTGCATTTAATTGTGTAATTGAAAAACTGGCGAATCCAGTCTGAGGAAGCTTCCAGGCCTTAGCCATACTCCTACCACTTTCTCAGTCGTCTCCTCGAAGGATATGCTCTGTCCCTCCCCACCCCATTGCCACCAGCTTTCTGATCCCTTCTCCCTTGAGTTCATCTCTCACTGTGGAGAAATGGGGGATGCAGCTCAGGCTCTTGCCCTGAGGCTCCATGGACCAGAAGATGAGACTGTCTTTTAGGCAAGTATTCAGTGTTCAGATGAAGAGCTCTTGTTTTGGTTCTTACGATAGAGCCAAAAGCAAGTTTTTCCTCCACAGCTTCTTCCTTACCCATCTGTGAATGGAATTCAGGCAGTCTTGAGCTGAACATACTTCTAAATTATATGTGTGTGTACAGGCTCTTTTCTGGGCAGAGAACTTGGAGGTGCTACTGGGTTTTTAAAAGGTTTGGCAGTCTACAACTAAAAGCTAAATCAATGTTGCTTATCTCGCCTTTCTCTTAGAGTTTACTTGCATCAACTACCAAGGCTGTGAGCTCTTTGATAATTTAAGAAATTGTTCTCTAATTAGCTACTGCGTTTGCCTGTTTAAGTTTTTTCTGAAGACAGAGCCTTAACCTAAAGACATGATTCCACTAGTGAGGATTTCAGGATAAGTAGCTCAGAAGGCCTCAATTCTCTTCTGATCACACCAGTAGGTGGCCTCAGATTCCACCTACGTACTGGTCAGGTCCAGCTTCATCCTTTGCAAAGTCGAAGGGAAACCTGGCCCTTAGAGATGGCTATAAAATCCACTGCTCCTTCTTTCTTTTATATTCTTTGTACATAATGATTACATTTTGAGTGTGCACAGGCCCTACAACCTCTCGTCACCCAGTGATGAGATTTTACCTTAGATATCTCAATTTATTAACCACACATTTCCTCTTTCTATGTTTTAACTATACAGTTTACCCTTGAGTAACACAGGTTTAAATGGTGCGGGTCCACTGGTATGTGGATTTTTTTTTTCAATAAATACAGTACTCTAACTGTATTTTCTCTTCCTTATGATTTTTGTTAATATTTTTCTCTAGCTTCCTTTATTATAAGAACACTGTGTATGATACATGTAATAGAAAATGGGTGTTATATGGAGTATTATGCCTCCATCGGAAAGGATGAATACCCAACTTTTGGAGCAACATGGACGGGACTGGAAGAGATTATGCTGAGTGAAATAAGTCAAGCAGAGAGAGTCAATTATCATATGGTTTCACTTACTTGTGGAGCATAACAAATAGCATGGAGGACATGGGGAGTTAGAGAGGAGAAGGGAGTTGGGGGAAATTGGAAGGGGAGGTGAACCATGAGAGATTATGGACTCTGAAAAATAATCTGAGGGTTTTGAAGGGGCAGGGGGGGTGCGAGGTCGGGGTACCAGGTGGTGGACATTATAGAGGGCACGGATTGCATGAAGCACTGGGTGTGGTGAAAAAAATCCTGAATACTGTTATGCTGAAAATAAATAAAAAATAAAATTTAAAAAATTAAACAGAAAGAAAAGAAAATGGTTGTTAATTGTTTACATTACTGGTGAGGCTTCCAGTCACCAGTGGACTATTAGTAAAGTTTTGGAGAGAGTCAAAAGTTATACATGGATTTTTTTTTTAAAGATTTATTTATTTGAGAGGGAGAGTTGGTGGGGGAGCACTAAGGTATAGAGAGAATCTCAAGCAGACTGCCACTGAGCACAGAGTCCGACAGGGAGCTCAATCTCATGACCCTGAGATCATGACCTGATCCAAAATTGAGTTGGACACTTAACCAATGGTGCCACCCAGGCACCCTGGAAAGTTATACATGGATTTTTGGCTGGGTGGGGCAGGGGTCAGCACTCCTAACTGCCATGTTATTCAAGGGTCAACTGTACTCACTTTTTTTTTTTAAGATTTTATTTATTTATTTGACAGAGATCACAAGCAGGCAGAGAGGCAGGCAGAGAGGTGGGGGGAAGCAGGCTCCCTGCTGAGCAGAGAGCCCAGTGAGGGGCTCTATTCCAGGACCCTGAGATCATGCCCTGAGCTGAAGGCAGTGGCTTTAACCCACTGAGCCACCCTGGTGCCCCCTGTACTCCCTTGATAAAGTGTGTTATCATTGCTGTGATTTACCCAAGATCTTACTTTAGGAACTAAGTATTCAGTGGCTTAGCTCTGGTGTATGGTTATGGATGAGTGTTTCTTTTTTCATTCTTCCTTCCTTCCTTTATTATCATTTTTTTAACTTGATCTCTCTGTTTTTATTTCACACTGCAGTCATTTGAGGCCTTCCATGTTACAGCAGCTCCTGCGACGTCTGGTTTTTGATGTGCCACAGCTCAACGAGTACTGCAAAATGCCCCTTAAGGTGAACCTCCTCCCTTTAACAGAAACACCGTCCATGGCATGGAGACTTGCCTTGCAAAATGTGACGTCTTCACAACTGGGGGAGCAAAAGACACATTAAATGGATGTGACTTTCTTAAGCTGAGGGCTAGCAAGACACAACCCACCCTATCAAACCCCTTCTTGTCTGGGTTGCAGAGAGTAAATCATTAACTGCTCCAATGTTCTTTAATTGCTTTCCACTGACTAAATGTTAGTCAGTTAGTTAGCAGAAATTAATGAGGGGGACTTGGATTTTTGCACTTTGTACCTTAATTAGGTTTCCAGAATATCTTCAATGTCAGAGCTTTGAAGACTTGGTGATTATTCATTCAAGTATAGATCCTAAGAACTTATAGAACTCATCCATACTGTCCAGTGCCTTCTTTCTTCCTCTATAGCAGTCCCTCTTTTTTGTTTTTTACTCTTATCCCTGCTTTCCTTTACTAATGGAACGTACTGTCAAAGAGCTATCTGTTGTCTCCTTGATGATTTTCTCATTAATTACAAGAGTTTTATCACCAGCACAGGGAGCATCTGGGTCTGAGTGGGAGTGCACCACAGTCAGCTGCCCACCCAAGAGAACCATGTTTTTTATATTTTACCTAAGAGGCACCTGCTGTATTTGCATGTTCATTGTGTCAGCCGTGGTCAGCCACATCTGAAAATTCTGCCACCTGGTGACTTAACAGAACTTTTCCTTCTTCTCAGAAATAGTATAAGCAAGGATTTCAAGATGCGCTTTACTGGGATAAACAGAATGCCCAGAATCCTTTAGTTCCATACTCTGTCTCCGTGCCCAGCAGAAAACAGCTTGTGTATTGTCAGAGATTCCACTGCCCTCCAAGGGCTTGTTCTCTCGAATCTTAATCCCAGTAAGTGTTTTAGCTGAAAACCATGGTTTTCACAGTTCAACTTGGCATTGCTTCCTCAGCAGGCCTGTACAGTCAGCTGGATTCTGGCTCCTGAGCAAGCAGCATCAATAGCATTCAGTGAGCTCACCTTTATGTCTTAGACCAACGGGACTTTTCTTAGAGGATGTGGATCCCACCCGCTGGGATGGGAACATTGGCGCTGTACTTCTGCCCTCTGCTGGCCACGTGTGGAACTCTGGTAACAGGGCCGAGCCGTCAGAAGCCTCAAGAGAAAAGAAAAGCAAGGAAAGCCATGGGCAGAAATCAATGTAGAGAAAATATTCTGACCCACCATATGCTCCCATCATTCCCATAGCAGCATCACTGAGAATCTTCTAGATTTATAAACAAATGTCTCAGAAGGCGTTCTTCCCACCTTCAAGTGCCTGGAAGGTTTTTTCTCTTTGGAAGTAGAAACAGTTTCTCTCCATTTTCCAACTGCGAGGGGCGTATTAGGAGGCACAAGAATTACAGGCAGATTCAGCTCAGGCTAGAGCTCATCAGGCAGGAAAGCGGCCCATTCCCAGTAGTGTCCAGGGGCCTCTCTGTAGCTCACGCAGCTGGTTCAGCAGTTGGTTTCACTCTCATGTTGGCTGTTTGCTATTCTGTTCTTCCCTGCATGGTGCGGACGCCTGTGGAACTTCTCTGCCCCACTCACTGGTACGATCCTGTTCAACCTCCCAGCTTCTGACGAATCACTATGAACAGTGCTGGAAGTATTACTGTCTGCCTTCGGGATGGGGGAGCTACGGGCTAGCTGTGGAAGAAGAATTGCACCTGACGGAGAAGCTCTTCTGGGGGATTTTCGACTCCCTTTCCCATAAGGTAGTGGCAGTACTTCCCAAACAAAGAGGGGGGCCTTGATAACCAGGGAATAATCAATGCCTATGCATAACGATAGCTAATATTATCAGCCTTTGCCACCTGCTAGGGACAGTGCCAATTACTCCATAAGCATATTACACCATCCTTACCTCCCAATGTTCTGGAACAGGAACTCTGCTAATCGTCATTTCACAGGTGAGGAAAAGTCTCAGAACAGTTGATGTTGCCAGACTCACAAGGCTGATTAGAGGGGAGAAGGACTCCCAGAGTAAATTAGAAAAATATGTCCTAGGTTCAGTCTTGACTTACATGCCGCCCCACTCCTCTCCTTCTGACATTGTGTGGCCCTGTTAGCCAGCCTCTACCAAGTTCAGGTATAGAGGAGAAACCCTAACAACTGCTGCGAGGTTGAGACATGGGATTTTTCAGAAGACCGCTTGCCATTCTGGGGAAGGTTCTTCACAGCTACTCGTTTGAGGGGGAAGTTGAGTGAAAATGGCAGGCCTCTGAATCCCAAGCCTCTGCAGAGTCTGAGCAAAGTAAGTTCAGACTCTCACACTTGCCTCCACTCCCCTTAACCCAGGTTATTTAGATTTCTGAGGTCATCGACTTTAAAGGTGGAAAGGAATCGGTCTGGTCTTCTCACCGAAGTCTGGAGCACATGTATAGCTGCAGTTGCTGTTCGCCTGCACTTAAACTTTCTTCATTCCAGTTCTTTTGGTCTAGTATGAGTAGATCAGAAACTGCTCCTCACCCCATGTTATTTGAAATTTCTTCTGGGCCCCATTCAAGAGACAGTGGATGCGATACTGAGCTTCTGCTGGTGATACCAACGTAAGACCCATATCAGCTTGTGAGGGGACTTGCAGAGGTGCTTCTGCCCAATCCAGTCACAGGTTGGGTCAGTTTCTATAACCATCCAACCCTTAGATACACTTGCAATTAACTATTTGGGAGATAACAATTTAAACCTCAATTTAAGGTTTTTCAACTTAAAGCAATGATGACTTGAGGGCTTTGCAGGTCGTCGTTTCATCCTGCAAGGATCACTCAGTTTCCCCCAGAAAGTATCCAAGGATTTACACATTCCCCATTTTGGTTAACTGGGCAAGTGCAAGCGTGTTAATTTTTTTCAGCTGATTGTTGAATGATTCTGCATGGGTAGCTCTGGTTCTCATCTCTGTACTAACATGGCCTTTGTCTTTCTTCACAGAAGTATGACCCAGACCTTTTCCGAATGGCCCTTCCTTGTCTCAGTGCTATAGCGGGGGCCCTGCCACCAGATTATTTAGACACCAGAATCTCAGCCACGTTGGAGAAGCAGATTTCAGTGGATGCGGATGGCAACTTTGACCCCAAACCCATCAACACCATGAAGTGAGTCCAGAATCCTCTCTTAGCTGGTCCTTTATCTTGTGCAGAGGCCAGTGTTTCTCTTTCAGAAGGTGGCAAGAAATGTAAACTTTCCTTCCTTCCCTCCAGCCAACACTGCTGATCATTTCCCTTAACACCACAAGTCACATCACACACTGGATTTTGTCCTCAACTCCTGAAGGTCTCATCCATCCATATCTGATTATATACTGTATTATTATGTTCTGGGCTTTCTTTTGGGGGGTGGTTTATTTATTACAAGAGATGAATGTTCTCCACAAGTAAATGTCGCCTGAGGCACTGCAAGACTTGCCCTGACAAATGATGCAATTAATTTATTAATGAGTTTTTTGACAAAATCTTCATTCTTTGTGAATTAGACCTCTATTGTTCTAATAGCATCGTACATCAAAACAACTCTATAAATAACACTCAGCTGAATTCCAGTAAGACCTCGGGGTATGAGTACAGAACAACATGGGGTCCTTATTTGAAAGACTGGACCCACTCTTTGCCATGCTGGAATTTTGCTGGAATTTTGGAATAACCTTATAATAATGTCTTTTCCTCCCTCCTTCTGGTTCTCCAGCATTCCTCCCTGGTAATGGCTAGGCCACAAATAAAATATTGGGCAACATAGACTCAATTTTGTCTTGTTACAGTTTTTTCCTGGTTATGACGATGTATTGCAGGTCATGCAGTCTTCATCTCTATTTTTTTTTTTTTTTAGATTTTATTTATTTGAGAGAGAGAGAATGAGAGATCACAAGGGCAGGGAGAGTCAGAAGGAGAAGGAGACCTCCCACTGAGCAGGGAGCCCCATGTGGAACTCGATTCCGGGACTCCAGGATCATGACCTGAGCCGAAGGCAGTCACTTAACCAACTGAGCCACGCAGGCGCCCTCTAGTGCATTTTAAATGAAGAACTCTAAAAATGCTTTAGGTAGAGCAGGGAAAGCAAGACCTGCTGTATGAGCCCCTAGGACTTGTGTTTTGTGGCAACAGTTCTCATATGACAGGCATCATAGGAGCCATTCTTAGAGACTATCACCTTTGATAATGTATAAAATTCATCTTTGGGAGAATTAAGTCCACATTCCATCAGCTGGAACCTTGAGCTGAGGGGATGGAGGGAAACAGAATTGAACCTACCATAAAGAAGAGGTAAGGGGCATGGCAAATCACCAGGCTAGGGCCCAAGAGAAGGCAGACGTTGACTTTGGAGAACTTCACCTTGTGCAAATGTAAATGTGTTGGAGGGTGACAGATGATATTAGTAACCTGGATGCCTTCATAAACACTAGAGTAGCTGTTTGCTAATGATGTTCATGGTTCCACGTTATTTTGAGAGTTCCAATTTCTTCACATATACCTCTGGCACCAGTATGGTTCTTTGAGTAATATGAGTGACCAGAGCTATAAGTTAAGCAGAGAATCACCTTATTGCAAGGATTCAGTGACTTAGTATCAAAACCTAACGAAAAGCTGACTAACCAGGCCTCAGGAAGGACAGGAACCAAGGCAGAGTGACCAAATGAAGAACCTTCCAGTAGGATCTCCATTGGATGAATCAGCTGGAAGAGTTTGCTGCCTTAGTCTCAGACATCTCAAGATTCAGATTCCGATGCCAGGGACAGTGAGTCTGATGGCCTAGTCGTATGCCCGTTCTTGGTGACTATTCATGTAAGACTCTGTGCAATGTAAGACTTGTTTCTCAAAGGAACAGATGTCTGCCCTCCGAACCACATTCTAATATTTAAACATGAGTCATTGCATCTAAAAATGTTGACGACCGCCAATATTTTGTAATATCTGCTCTTCTACCTATGCCTTTCTGGCATTCCCAGATTGGAGTGATGGGGTGAAAGGCAGGGTCTTTGGATAAAGGGATTCTCCCTGTCTCACCTGAACTGGTGTGGCCCAGGAGCCAGGGTGGGTCTCTGGAAGCCAAGGGCACGTGGAGCAGCTGGAAGGAGGTAACCTGTGCAGCCGAGCTCCTGCAGGGACGTCCTCTGATGAGATAGGGTGTGTATGTGTGTGGCCCAGCATGGACATGCCATCCTTCCACACAGAAGTTCGCTGTTGGGAATCCAACTTCGGGTTTGGAGCAGCAATCCAGCCTCTGACTGGGGATTGCTGGTGCTGGCTGTCTTCACCATACATCCAGCTCAATTGCTTGGGGAGGTCGTAACGCAGTGGTTTTTTTTGTTTTTTTTGTTTTTTTCCTCATTTCACAGTTTCTCCTTGCCTGAAAAATGGGAATACATCGTCACCAAGTATGCGGAGCATTCACATGATAAATGGGCCTGTGACAAGGTAGGGATTATCATCCAACTGACAATTGTGGGGGGGGGGGCGGGGGTGGGAACAGCCCAACAACATTAAAGGGTCCAATTCTGGAAATCTGCCTGATTTGTCTCAGTGATGGACTGGCTGTGCCAAGAGCATTCATTATTACTGAGCAGCAATTTCCCAGGGTTGGTGGAGGTTAGAGAAATAGGCAGCAGCAAGGGCTAGTTTTGCTTTTTGTACTTCTTAAGAAAATGATTGATTCCGGGAGCGTTAACTCCTTTCTAAACATTGCATTTTCTGGGGTTTGCTCCAAGCACATGCTTGCGTGGTTTTGACGTCAACGCGTAATGCAGGGCAGGAAGCTTTCATTATTTTTTTTCTTGGAATGTACCCTTGGAAAAGCGGAAATAAAACTGAAGCCTTGCCCTCGCATTCTGCCAGCAGACTGAATTTTATTCTAGGGATGATACACTATCTTCCCATGGCGGGCATCGGTAGAATTTCTAGACACTCCCTTATTAATCAGCTTGTCCATCTGGTGTTTAAAATTCCTCACCACATGAGGTCAGGCTGCTTAATGAGTTTAATTGCTCTGTCAGCCCTTTAATGCTGGCAGGCGAAGTGGGAGGCCTGTGCCAAAGCCATCCAGGATTCCTGTGGGCAGCCAGGGAAGAATTGGGGCCATTGCTCAGCTGCGGCTTCCGGTGCAGAACTAGGAAGCCAGGTCCTCTACGAAGCCACAGAAAACCACCTCAGAGCCGTGTGCCCTGGAGCGGAGAAACCTTGATCCGCTGGCTCAGCCTCTGTATTGATCTGGGGTCTGCCTTTATTCTTTGATCAGTTTCTGTTTGGGACTGATGATAACAACAAGCCTTATTAACTGTAGAATGAGCTCGTGCCTCATGATTCTAGAACAGGGCTTGGCACACTTCTTCTGTAAAGGGCCAGATAGTAAACATTTTAGGCTTTGTGGGCTGGGCGGTCTCTGATACAACCACCCATCTCTGCTGTTGCCACGCAACAGTAGTCGGAGGGGACACACAAGAGTGTGCTTGTGTCCCCAAAAAAACTAATTCTACAACAGTGCTTGGCTGAAAGGCAAGCCAGTTTGCTCTAGTTTGCTGACCCCTGCTCTCGAAGGATCAGTACCCCATTTGGCCAGCCTAGGGATCAGGGGAAAGGGACACCTCCATGAATTGATAGCAACAGCCAGTCTCTCACTAAGCCATGTGGATTTTACCTCCTTGGTCCCTTTCACATTTGTGTAGGTCTCTATCTCTGCCATGGCTCTAGTCCAGGCTACAGTCATCCTTGGCCCAGATGCTGGTGATAACATCCTAACCAGTCTGCCCACGTGCATTTTGTCTGTTCTGTTCTTTACGCTGTTGGCAAGTACTAGTTTCAGTATGCAGATTGAGTCCTATTCTACCACTGTTTCCCAGCCCAGTCCTTCTCCTTGTTAAAATCCTTCAATAGCTTCAGACCATTTTTAATACAAAGGCCAAAATCTTAAACGTGGCTTGACAACAGACACTGTCTCCTCTCCAGCCCCATCCCTCCCTCTGCCCTCTGCCCTCTGCCCTCCAGCCACATCCCCTTCTTTTAGTATCTCTGTCTATTCCTCTTTGTCTCCATCTCACACACACACACACACACACACACACACACACACTCCCACACACTCCCCATGAGCCCCTTCTCACCCTGAACCAGGTCCCCATCTGCATCCACACATGCCAACGCCAGTCACCAGTTCATCCTTCAACTACCCATCTCAGTGTGAATTCCTAACATACCCCTTTCCCAGATTTCCCAGATGTAGGCCTTCTTAGCCTCCTATCCATTTCATTCATAGTGTTTTTATAGCACTTTAATATATTTATAAGAATTACACAGTGATGCCAGTTATCAACTGTGCCTCTCCTGATGTGGTATGTGGTCAGTCTCTCTCCCTCTCCCACTAGACCGTAAGCTCCACATTTATAAGGGAACATGTTTGCTCACCATTGTCTAGTGGGCATTGACTATCTAGCAAAGGAAAGAGTATTCTCCCCTGCCCGCAGGAACCTCACAGTCTGGTGGAGTGAACAGATGAAGCCAGTCATCATACAGGTTGTTTAGCTCAGCAGTGGTCAGGAGCACCGGGTTAGAGCACATAACCTGTAAGAGGAGTCCCTAAGTCAATAGTAAGGGTCCAGGAATGCTTTCATGAGTTGGTGACATCTGTACTGTATGCGGAGGGATGGGTCGTTATCCAGGCCCAGGGAAACAAATGTACTGCAGTCCGTGGGAGCAGCAGATGCAAGCAGAGACCAGAGAGAGATAAAGAGGGAGAGAGAGAGAGAGAGAGAGAGAGAGATTGTGTGTGCCTGGTGGCCTTGGAGAAGCATAGTTCAATGTGGTGGGATCACAGAGTAGAGCAGAGGAAGAAGGGTGAGAAATGAGTCTAGAAAGTCAGCAAGATCTCATGATAGCTTTAGAAGCTGTGGAGTTTGGGTTTTACCATTATGACAGCTGGGAGCCAGAAAATCTTAACGCAGCAGAGTGCCCTGATCCGGGTGATTTTAAGAATCTCACCTGAGTGTCGCATAGAAAATGGAGTCCACGGAGAGATGGCGAGACTGGAGGCAGGGAGACCGTGTGGAGGCTGTTATGGTAATCCAGGTGAGAGCTGATGGTGGCCAGAGCTGAAACACTGGCCCAGAAACTAGGGAGAGGCAGGCAAATGAACGGGTCTGGGAAGTTGAACACATGTGAGAGGGTGCAGAGAAGGGGGCATCAAGGAAGATTGCCACATGTCTGGCTTGGAAAGTGAGCGTACGCTGGTGCCATTTTCTGAAATGCAGGGAGACTAAGATGGGGCCCCCCAAGAAGAGTGAAATGCCAGGTTCTGCTTCAGGCATGTGAGGAGGTAACTGTGGCATCCAAGCCGAGCTTAAATAAGTTTGGAAATTACGGAAGACATCTGGGCTGGAATACTGATTTGAAATTAGTCCACCTGTGGACCATGGGCCTGGATTTCATCTACCAGGGAGAATGTGCTCTGGAGAAGGAACAGAAGCTTGAGAAAGAGACACATTAATAAGCGTGTAGAGGCAGAGATTGAGAAAAACCTGCCAGGAGACTTTGGGCTGTGAGGTTATGGCCAGTGGGGGCTCTAACTTACCTCTGTATCCACAGTGCCCGGGACAGAGTCTGGCACCTACTATAGCAGGCATTCCACTGATGTTTGTTGAATGGATTTTGAAACTCTTAAACTTCCATGACTCCAAGGGACATGCATTGCTACAGTTCCGCTCTAGGGTGGGCGGGCACACAGTGCTAATCAAGTCGGCCCCCTCCAGGCAGTGGGCAACAGGACCAGTCCCCTTTGGTCTTTGGCCTTGACTTCCATCCTTGCCTGTAATCATGACATGCTGGTGACCTGAGAAGCATTGTTCTCAGGTCTTTTGAAACCTCCTTCTGTCTGAAACACAAGCGAGTAAGCAGTGAGGACAGCCGCTGAAACAAGAAGAAATAAAGGAGCAGAGTTCACAATTTAGGGGGCAGAGAGCTTTATAGCCTGAAAGGATCAATTAGACACTTTGGGGGGGAATTTCCAAGCTCTTGTCACATCCCATTATTCCGTTTGTTCAGTGAAAATAGAAGCTGGGATTTGGGTCACACAGCAGGGCTCTTTGGATGCCAAGGATATTTGAACTGAGAAACATTTCTACAGAGTCAGAATGGATGGAAATACGGAATTTCCCTGGACGAAAATGTGAAGACCCATCCACTGATCAGGCCTTTCAAGACATTAACGGAAAAGGTAAGAAACTGGATTCTGGTAACACTGAGTGGCCATGCTGATTTTCCTTCCTTGGGAATTCCTTCAGATGGTCAGAGGAGTTCTGGGCAAATTCACTCTCCAGTTGAAGTAAACTGCTCAGGAGCTCACCAGTGGGCAAGAGCCCACGACCAGTTTCCAAGAGCCCCACCTCATGTTCAGTTCTTTGGCTCTGAGCACCCATCAGATGGAGAAGCACTGTTCGGCACTTGGAGGCTGAGCCAAAGCACATTCGTAGTTCATTTGCAACAGGACTAGGAAGGGCTTTTGTTTGACTGTCGATGTGAGGGACTTAGGGCTAGGAGAGCACTGAATTGCTGGAGGAAGTCCAGATAGAAATGACTCCCGGTCACGACAGACAAAGGGAGTAGAGAGAAGAGGCTATAGGGAAATATGGAGAGGTCTTTTGGGTTTTTTGTTGTTATTATTGAGAAATTTGGTTCAACACAACTCCAAATTCCAATCTAGGGATCAGTAAGAGTTCTTTGTAAAGCATGACTTATGTATCATTGTATGGATACTGGCCATCTGCAAAACTGTGTATAGCTCAAGAGAATTCTAAATCTAAAAAATTCTACTTTCAAAGCTCAGAGGAGAGCCTTGTGCTGATCACTTCCACAAGTCCCATCTTAAACAGCTACTAGAACCTGAGGGGTCACTCTCCTATTCTTGTTCCTCTTTCTCCACAAACTAGGTAATGTCTGGTACATTCCCTCTAAAGGCAGGAAGTATAGGATCTCATACTTGAAAACATCAGAAAGACTGATGATGACGTGTTTCAGGGGAGATTCTGCGGAGGGCGTCTTGACCTAAGGACAGGAGGCTGGAGCCCACTGCACCCCCTTCTACCATGGGGGCCAACTTTGCAGGGAGTCAGGCCAGTCAGAGTGTAGGGGTGTGCCTCAAATCTCTTCTGCTCGGATTTTCTTCCAGGAGAAGGAAATTTACCGCTGGCCCGCCCGGGAGTCCCTGAAAACCATGCTGGCTGTGGGCTGGTCTGTGGAGAGGACCAAAGAGGGAGAGGCCGTGGTTCAACAGCGGGAAAACGAGAAACTTCGGAGCGTGTCTCAGGCCAGCCAGGTATGACCGCATGCCCGGGGCCAACAATGGGCCAGTCTTAGAACCCCCAAAGAACTGGTCCCAAGGATCACCAACGATGAACCCTGAGGGTCTTCTGGGAATACATCTTCAGCAGCTGAAGTCAGGATTCTGATAAGAATGAGGAAAACCATGGCCAACCCAGCAATTCTGTCTTTGCTTCTCTAGGGCAACAGCTACAGCCCTGCTCCCCTGGACCTCTCTAACGTGGTGCTCTCCAGGGAGCTTCAGGTCAGTGTTGGTTCCTGCAGGACAGCATATCTTGCTTTCCCAAATCCCTGGAGTGCAAGGGCATATTGTCCTTCCAAGAGTTTTTTCAAGAAGGGGGTGAGCGGGGAAAGAATGCCTTGAACATAGCACCACTAAAGTGTCAGCCTGGAAGGCAGCACACTGGGCCAGAGCCATGGGGCAAGTCTCAGCAGAGTAAGGCAGTTCTCTAAGAAGGCCAGGCTTTGCCCTTCTTCTAGGGACATCATAATAGGTAACGCCTCAGTAAAAGGAGGACACAGCAAATTACTGTATCAACACACAGAGCTAACAACTAGGAGGAAAATCTTATAAGGGCTGGGAGAAAAGCAGTGGAAAGGCCCGTAGGTGGGGGCACTTTCCTTGTCCCAGCAGGTGCCACCAGCCATAGGGACACTTGTGTGTCCCATGATGGGTTCACTCAGGGGCCCCTGGTGGTGCAGGATTTAGGGGCAGATAACCTAGAGGATGAAATTGAAAGTCCTGAGGTGCCTTGTCCCCCTACCCTCCCCTCCCAGGCACATTGGTTGCCAAAACAGGCTACAGCCTGGGCCAGTTACTCCTCAGCCCATCAGACCAAGCCTTTGGACCTTAGAGAAAGTTTTCTTTCCAACATACTCCCTTCATCCCAGGTCACTGTAAAGATGAGTTCTCTTTGAGAAATCTTTGCAGCCATTTTTCTCCAAGATGTGATTTTTAGTCTGCTCAGCTCAAGGCTTTTGGGGATTCTAGACTGTAGCTTGACTCCTGCTAGCATCTCGCTGTCTCAGGTCAAGAATAAAGTCCTGAACTCCTGTGGCAAAGGAAGTGCTGCCAGAATGCAGTTTTAGACGGAAATGTGTGTTTCTCAGAAGTACATCAAACTGCCAGGCTAATAACTTACCAGGGAAGAACAGAATTAGGAACTGTTTTCTGTGTGTATGGAAAAATATGAAATTAATGAGATGCATAAGCAGACTTATTAATGATGGGAGACACTCAGCAGTGTGCTGTGAGCATTTGGTGGTGCTTTGTTCCCAAGGCTGCTTGAAACAGGCTGGCCAATAGGAACACACTTTTCTTCCTTGCTGTCTCTCTGACCGTCATCTCCTTCGTGGGACACAGGGAATGGTGGAGGTCGTGGCTGAAAACTATCACAACATCTGGGCCAAGAAGAAGAAGCTGGAACTGGAGAGCAAAGGTGAGTCAAGTTCTCAAGTTCTCGGTGCCCCCTGCAGGAGGTGAGCTGGGGACAGGTTTGTTTTCTGGGGAGGGGATGCAAAGGAAGAGCCAAATATGTTGTCCCCTCTCACTTTCCGGAGCTCAGGTGGTGGCAGTCACCCTCTGTTGGTACCATATGATACCCTGACAGCCAAGGAGAAGTTCAGGGACCGAGAAAAGGCACAGGACCTGTTTAAATTCCTCCAAGTGAACGGCATCGTGGTTTCTAGGTAAGTCCTCTTCTGGGTGATGTGAGCAAAGTGGGGGTGGGCTTGTGGGCGTGGTCTCTCCCTCTCTAGGTATTTACTCACCTGACGCAAAGCCCACGAGAGGAAGGGTAGCAATTAGTATTTTGAAATGAGAAAACTTTGATTTGGGAGCATGAAGCTGTCTTTTCTGGCCTAAGCAGGACCAGTCAATATCCATTTTTAAAAACTTGTTATAGCAAAGAAATCATGACAAATGATACATATACACCTTAAACATTTAATTTTAAATTGAAACCTAAAAATACACATTCATTCACAAATCTTGTGCTATAGGCCCTGAGACCTTCTCTTTGCTGTTTGATCGACTGGTGTTATAAACTATATCCATAGCGCATCCTCAAAGCTCTGGGACTCGGGCTTTACAAAACAGTGAGGATTACAGCACATACACAACGATAGAAGTATAGTATTCTTCTAGGGTTTTTCTTTACTTTCTTTCTTTTTTTTTTTTTTTCAACTTCCTCCCCCGTCTTTTACAGTTATCTCCTCAGAGCTAATTCAGAAACCGTGTATTTGGAAGCAGTTTCCGGCCTTTGTAAAATATGCAACTTAGCTCTCACAGAACCAGTGGTCCTCTTCACACTCTTGTTGTTTTATACGCTATTTAATTACATAATAACAACAGTATACCTAACTGACATAAGCAGTGTTTGAATGAAGAGAACTGATTCTTTGGAAGGAGCAACTCCAGTCCATCAGGATTCCTGAGACCTTTTATCTCAGACTTAGGTCTGTCAGAATTATCTAGAGGAGGGTTGTCAGTGAGTGTGGCCTTAGCTGCTTAAGTCTTAAAGGTAGAACCTGTTTCCATGCTGGTCTGATGACGGTAGTGGGCTGTGCTCCATGGGTCATGCTTGCTGAGTCCCTTGAAGGGTGAAACACAAGTCAGTGTTCCTATTCTGATAGAGCCATTCCCCCTAAAAGAAATATTTGCTGAGCCAGCTGCTGTTTCTTCTTTCAGTGTCCTACAGAATTTTGTCACTGAATGGCAAAAAATAAATTAATTAAAAAATAAATAAAAATCTATTTATCTATTGTAGCCCATATGAAAAAATAACAAAACTTATTTGCCATATTGTCAAGCAGGAAAGGTCAGACAGCAGGAGACTGCCTCTGGGGAAGCATTTGAGAAATACTCCCTTGGTCATTTTAATCCTGGTCTTAACACCCAGGGGAATGTGTACTGTGATATGCTGATAAATAACTTGCTCACAGAAATGAAAAATTCCTCTTTCCCACAACTAAAAAAGAACTCAAGGAGATGAGAGGGAAAGGGAAAAGATCATTGAATTCAGCAAACATATCCTAGTAGCTATAATTACCATGTGCTAGACCCCACGGAGGGCGCTTGGGTGTGCAGATGAGGAAGCAAGAGCCCATCAGGGAGGAGAACTCATTTCCCACCACCCACTTCTTGAACTGTTCCATCCTCAGCTTCCCCATCTCTCCATGGCAGCCCATTCTTCCTGGTGCTCAAGCCAAAACCTTTGCTCTTTTCCCCTGACCCATATCCAATCCTTCAGGAAATCCTGATGGTTCTGCCTTTTTTTTTTCTTTTTAATTTGTTTTTAAGATTTTATTTATTTATTTGACAGAAATCACAAGTAGGCAGAGAGGCAGGCAGAGAGAGAGGAGGAAGAAGGCCCCCTGCTGGGCAGAGAGCCCTATGCGATGCGGGGCCTCCATCCCAGGATCCTGAGATCATGACCTGAGCTGAAGGCAGAGGCTTTACACCATTGAGCCACCCAGGCACCCAGTTCTACCTTTAAAAGATATCCAGAATCTAACCCTTTTACACCCTTTCCATGCCGTCACCATCTTTCCTGAAAGAGCCTCTACCCCGGGCCCCCTACTTCAACACTTATCCCCCATAGTCAGTTTTAAACCTAGCAACTAAAGTAATCCTCTTATAATGTAAGTCATTCCCCTGGTCAGAACTTTCCATAGCTTCCCATTTCAGAGCCAAAGCCAAATTCTGAGGATGGCCCATAGGTCCCTAATGATATACTAACCACCTCATGCTTCTCACTTCCCCTCCATCCACACTAGCATATCCCTTCAACTCAGCATGCATGCTTCTGCCTCAGGATCTTTGCACCACCGCTCCATATGCCTGGAAAGTTCTTTCCCCAGATGTCCAGATGGCTCACCTCTTCACCTTCTCCAAACCTTTACTGCAGTGTCCTCTCTCCATGAAACCAGCACTGACTGCCTTCCCCGTTCATCCTCTCTTGGGCCTTTTCGTACTGCTTGATTTTTCTTTTTTTCATAATGCTAATTAGCTTCTCGCATCCCACACGATTTATACTTCGGTTTATGTAGTATGTGTGTCTATTTACAACACGCGTATAGGTTCCACAGAGGCAGGGACTTTGTTTTCTTCTCTGATTGATCCCCTGCTCGATATTTGTTGAATGAATGATGAAGAAGATATTTTGAAAAATCTTTTCAGATCTTATTTTAGCGCAGGTGTGGAATGCTCCCAGAGGCAGGTTCCAAGTGCAAGCAAGGGGTTATCAGTGAGACGACTAATCAGGTCACTAAACCAGAATAGCCATTAACGTTTGGAAAGTAAAGAAAACACAGATAAGATTGCTGATGCTCCAAAGTCACATAGTCATCTCTGTTACTTCCTGGGGTTTACCCATTTCCAACCTAGAGGTGTGAAGGATATGGAGCTGGATGCCTCCTCCATGGAAAAGAGGTTTGCCTATAAATTTTTGAAGAAGATCCTGAAATATGTTGATTCCGCCCAAGAGTTTATTGCCCATTTGGGTAAGTATCATTGTGACATACCCCCCCAAATGTGTGCTTCCCTTAATATCTTGTACTCTCAAAAACAATGTGGTATTCCTTTACCAAGGGATGATGCTTTCCTACTATAGCTGTTCGTGATTCATTTAGACGTCGTATGGTTTTGAGGGGGGAAATGATGTCTGAGATTTTGTCCCCCTCTTTAAAAAAAAAAAAAAATCTGATTCATCCTTGGTTTCAGGGTTTGATTGAGCCATTTGTCATTTTCATATAACCCATCCTATTGTAGCTCTTCCATTGTTTTGCTTTGTGACTGTGGGCATATGACTCAACCTCTCTGAAGCTGCTTTCTCATCACTAAAGTGGAGGAAAGGGTAGGGAAACAGCTGAGAGAATTGACATGAGACACAACTCACCAGCACAGTTGGAAAGTCCTTTGTAAAACAGAAGATACTCTGTGAAATCAAATGGCCCTTCCATGGCCCTCAGAAAAGCCGCTCTGTTTCTAAAATGCTATGACTGTTTTGGGTTTTGTTTCCTTTAACTGTGGCCAACTTTGTGTTACCTTTGTCTTTGTAGAAGCCATTGTCAGCAGTGGAAAAACAGAAAAGTCTCCCCACGACCAGGAGATCAAATTCTTTGCCAAAGTAAGTGATTCCTTACATTTAACCAAACTACTTTCTTCTTAGAATCTGTACAATTTAGGGTGCAAGTTAAGTTCATCTCACAAAGATACCTGAAACTCCAGTGGCTTCGATGAGATGGGCTTGTGTTTCTCTGTTGTGGAACAG
Source organism: Mustela nivalis (assembly GCF_964662115.1). Taxonomy (NCBI): domain Eukaryota; kingdom Metazoa; phylum Chordata; class Mammalia; order Carnivora; family Mustelidae; genus Mustela; species Mustela nivalis. Next base: position 92,423,439 of record NC_139025.1, read on the forward strand.
TCCACAGGCAGGTGGGTGGTCTGAGGAGGCAGGCAGCCCATTCTGCTCCACACCATCATCCCAGGGACCCAGAAACTTCTTCTTCCAGTGCTCCACCATCTCCTAAGCTGTGCTGTCTGTCAGTGTGGTCCAGATGGGCTCACCTGTACCACATCTGTGGGAAAGAGGAAAAGGAGAGAGGAAGACAAGCTGCTTCTCGCTTGAAGTTCTTTCCCAGTGGCTGAAACTCTGTCATTTTTAGATCTACCTAGCTGCCAGGGAGTCTGGGTAATGCATTCTCTGACTGGATGACCCCATGCCCAGGTAAAACATGGGGGTTTCTGTTGCTAAGAGAAAAGGGAAGAATGATTTTGGGTATCAGTGAGCAGTCTTTGCTATAGAACCCTACTCAGAGGACTGAATGCATGCGAGGCCTTGGGGTAACTGCCTGAGAAGCAAAGACAGAAGGCTCAAGGTTGGTAGTACAAGGCCAGGCTCCAAGTGATCCTATTGGAAGCTGTGCCCAAGAAGGCATGACTAAACACAGATGTACCCCCTGGATTCTCCTGAAAATTCTGACTCAGCCGTATGCATATTTCTTGCGACCCTTCATCAGTAGCCATCTCCATTCCCATATTCCTAGGGCCTCTGGTTTGAGGTGTGTATGAGAGGAAAATGTGTTGGAAACTTCCATGCACCAGGTAGAGTTTCCTAGAAATTCCAGGACCTATGTTCAGAGGCTCTTTGCTCACAAGAAATGAACTTTTCAAAGGAACCGAAGGAGGGGCTTTGGTTAGCTTCCTAGAAATTAATTTATGGTGGATTTTCCAGGTTCTCCTCCCACTGGTTGACCAGTACTTCACCAATCACCACCTCTACTTCCTGTCATCCCCTCTGAAGCCCCTTAGCAGCAGCGGCTATGCCTCTCATAAGGAGAAAGAAATGGTGGCCAGGTGAGTCTACAAAAGAGAAAGTCATGGTGACAATGTGCGTTGTATAAAACCCCAGATTCCTGGAGACTGAATGGTGACTCTTTCAGAGAAATGAACTGTGGCCCAATGATTGGTAGCCCAGAGGTTTTGGTTATGTTGGTTTTGAAAGTAATTATATTCATATTTATCTGTGAATTATTTTGGCAACCAAGAGAAGTGTGCTGTTTGGAGGTATCAATAGGGCTTGGGAAAAATTTATATACTCAGATCAACTTTTATCCTGAAATAACATTTAGAAAAAATGCAAAGTCAGTCCTGAAGCTTGAACAAGCAAACACACAACATTGAGAAGAAACAGATTAATGCTGTTTTCAATCGTATTCTTATCAGGCTTTTTCAGTTTAAATTTGTTTTAAAGAATTCAATCTTAAAAGTCCTGTTGTGGATGATCCGATATTTGAAATCCAGAGCAACACAATTCAATTTAAATTCCTAATAGGAAAAGAAAAATGTTCCTCAGAAACACCAGCCTCTGTTCTCATTACACTAGACATAACATGTCAATACTTCAAGACAGAGGAGAGCAAAGAGGTTGCTTTCTGATCAGACTAAAAGATGGGTTCCACCATGCCTCTGGTCTTCTCCGGATTGGATTGAGAATGACAGGGAATGAGGTAGATATCTAAATGGCAAAGAGTAAAGAATTATGATAGAAGCAGTTAAGTCTTTCCCTAGTAGCCATTGATGGTGGACAGTATACAAGATAATTTATAAAGGCCCACCCATTAAATGCCACCATCCTTGTGATGATAGTTAATCTCAGGATTTAGCTAACATTTATTAAGTGCAAAGCTAACAGTGAGCTGTTTTCATCCCTACACCAGTGGGCAGTAACTCTTGCACATCATTGTGAAACATCACCATGCTCGAAGAAACACCTGTATATTCTTTCCATTTTGCAGATGAGGACACCGAGGTTTGGTCAGGTGCATGTTGGTGCCCAAAGTGACCCGGTAGTAGTAAGTTAGGGCAAGAATGAAAGTCCTCTCTATCCATGTGGAATTCCATTTGTTCTGCAGTCATTACCTCTTCTCATTTATCAAGAAAGGAGGAGCCCATGCTATCAAAATGAGATACACTTAACACCCGTTGCTGACCAAAGATTGCCTAAATATTTTCAGGACGCACTGGTGTATTTTGTAAGAAGTTCAGGAAATGAGAGGCAAAGTGAGATATTCAGATAATCCAACAGAGGGCAGGTGTGTCTGTCTTCCTCATCTATTTTTGTGAGATTGTTAATTCATGGAAATGTAACATTTGTTCAGCCAGTCACCATTTGTCACGGCTGGAAGGCAACCTGCATCTGATCAGCCTTGCAAATAGCTTCCAGAACCATCGGTGTGCTTGCTGCCCTCCCACAGAAGCAGTAGCGTCTGCACCAAATGTGTTCACACCTCCAGACCCCTCTTGTCCATGCCCTTCTCCACCACTGCACCTCTTCTGATTTGCTGCCATTCACCAGGGCTACCATACTCTCTGCCCTGTGGTCCCTTTGATTTGTCACTTGCAAATTCTGAGATGGGGAGGCACCGGGGAACTCTGTAACACTGGGCTAAGAACAGTGCATTTATTTGCTCCTTGGGGGGCCAGGAAGGGGCCTTTGAAAACCTCAGGTCCTGGCTTTGGCATGCCTGGGCAAGCCCTGCTGACAGCAAGCAGAACCCTGTTAATATTAGGATCAAACAACTCCACCATCTGCTTTGGTTAGAAAAATGTTACTTTGTATTTATACAGAGCATGTGTCTGCTTTGAAGCATTTCACCAGAAATAACAGCATTGATCAGCCCCTAATTCTAAAAACTAAGAGGATCTTGTGATTACTCTCTACTTAGAGATGAGAAAACCAAGGCCCAGAGTGGTTATGCAGCTTCACCAGGACAGCCCAGCTAGTCACGGCAGAGCTGTGGGTCTCCTGTTCCTCCCGGCTCTCCCTCCTCCCGCAAGTCCATGATTTTACTTTTTTTTAATCAAATACATAGCTCTTTTAAAAGGGGACACAAAGGGAAGAGCAAAAAAGCAGTCCCTATTTAATTTCACACTAGCAGGCTGTCCAGTTTCTGTTAACTAACTCTGAGTTCTCTGAAGCTCTAGGCCAGGGTTTCCAGCTTATCTCACTGCAGAAATAAATGACTGCCCACAGGGGACTTCAGCTGTGATTGTCTAGTAGACAGCTCAGTAAAATCAGGGCATTCACTAAAAAGCATTTAAAGGTGAGCAAGTTTAGGGTTTTTTTTTATTTTAAGTTTTTATTTAAATTCTAGCCCTTTAACAAAGTGTAGTGTATTACTAGCTTCAGGTGTACAGTAGAGTGATTCAACTCTTCAGTACATACAGGTGAGCGAGTTTTGCTCTCTGCCAACACTCAAGATGTATTTCTTCTCCGTCCGAGCTGTTCCTGAAAAGACTTCTGGCCCGTGTGGGTCAGGAAGCCCACAAGTTACGAATGAGAAGCTGGGAAGGACTTCCGCTTAGTCTCAGCTTGGGAAGCCCTTGGCCCGGAGCTGGTGTTTTTAGTCTCTTTCCCCTCTGTGTTCCATCAGGAAGGACTGCTTGCTGAAGGCATCACAAAGTTCTTGCCTAACTGGGCCAGTGTCAGATAGGGTCAGACTTCTGAGCGTTCTCCTCCCCAGAGCCATTGGCAGTACAGGTCACATCATGGCTGTAGTGGGTAAGGGCCCATCAGTGGCGTGTTCAGAGGCATTTACAGAGCTCTTTCCTAACAGCACAAGACTCTCTACCAGACACCACGGAAAGCAGATGCTAAGGCACAGCTGGACCTCCAAAGGGTTCCATGATAGAAAAGATGGCTGAAAGCAGGGGTAGGGTCGAAAAGCACTAAATGCTTAGCAGATGGGGTTCCCAGCTTCCAGGGAGGGGCACAGCTAGGACAGCCCTTCAATCGGACCCTTAGACTAATAGGAAACAAGAGAGAAAACTAATTTCCTAAAATGGTTTTGTCCAACACAGTGTCTCCCATCCCTGAACCATTAATCTTTTGTTCCCACCAACTTGCCCACCTCCCAACTAAATCTTCCCACCCCCAGCGAAGGTTGAAAAATGGTTTGCAGTCTGTTGCAACGGTGGAAAAAGCACAATCCCTGTCGGAATCCTCATTTATTCCCGAATGTCAGGCAGACAAATATATCAGCACATAAGACTCTGTATGTGAGGATGGTTTGCAATAACCTGGTCACTGCTGAATCCTGCAGTTGTCGTGGAAGGATTATTTCCTGCAAGGTCGGGGCTGCCTCCAAGGTGACTTCATGATTCTCAAACAAGACGGCAGGGAGCACACATTTTCCTAGTGTGGTCTAGGGGAGCCTTGTAGGGGAACACAGTGCATGTGCCTAGAGATCCATTCTGTGCTCCTTGTTATAAAGCGTGGGGGCCTGGGGGCGGGTGGGTACAAACCAGTCCTCGGATTTCTGTGCTTTTCCCACTCGCCTTCTTTTCTGCTTCAGCCTCTTCTGCAAACTCGCTGCTCTTGTTCGACACAGGATTTCCCTCTTTGGTAAGTGAAGAGAAGTATTGCTGAAAGCCTCGCTCCTCCCTATAATTATCCGTAACTTGGCATTTTTGCCTTCATGACGGGTGCCTCTGGACAACCTGAGCCTTAGGACGAAGGTGTCACCTAAATTTGCCATAGAAAATTGGTCTGAAGTATGATAAATGACCTCTCTACCCCTTAACAGCTCAAATTTTCCACACCAGTGAATGTTTTAAGCTCTGCCTCTAACATCCATCAAACAGCAGACGTGTCAGGCCAGAGATAAATGCACTGTTCCCGCGCATAGGTCTGGCACTCTGTGTGTTGGTGGTTAATTACGTTGGTCTGCAGTTTGTGCATCTTAAGATCGCATTTAAAAGACAGGCTGAGGGTTTGGGGAGTCACTGGTGATATTTTTGGTTCTAGGGAGCGATTCTACTACAATGGTGAGCTGTCTTCACATCTTAGCTCAGACACTTGACACAAGGTAAGTCTGCTCGGTGTTTTCCAGTAGTTTCTTAAGACTCCCTCTCTGACCCTCTCTTGGCTGAGAAGACACGTTGCTGCTCTGCAGGAGCTGGGGAGGGGAGGGCAGACAGGAGGGAGATGAATCTTCCCCTGACATTAGCACTCTTCATCTCTCTGCTCACGTGATGGAGAGCCACTGTCATGACATGTACTGCACACTAAAAGCTGAGCATTTGATCAATTCTTGTCTTCCCTTCCTGAGAAATTCATCTTTCAGAAGATAAAATATATAATAGCATAAAGTGCCACTTTGTCCCTCATTCTCCACACAAAAAAGAAAGCGAGCTGCCTGATGGGTGGCGGGGCTGTAAGTATCCTGGGGCTGTAAGTATCCATAGTGCTCTGAATCCCAAGCAGCCGAGGAGGGAGGGTAGCGATGTGTGATTAAAAGATCAGAGACAAAGATGGGTTTGAACCCATGGCGTGAGGATCTTGCAGATAAGATGGCTGAAAGGGAAGGAAGTCTTAACACATGTATGTGTAAGTTGTGGTAATATAAACATAACTGATCTGATGAGAGCAGGAAGAGAAGGAGTAACAAGGACAGACAGGGAGCTTTCTTGAACACACTCGTCAAGCAGAGCCCCTTGTCACAGTTGGGAGGAGGACATGCTTCCCAAAACTGTATACAGAAGAGAGAAACCAGCTGAAGGACTGGCCACAAGATGAAAATCTACTACAAACTACGAATGGTTACCAAAATCATGTTAAGGATAATTAAAGGGATTTGAGGGGCCTAAACCCATAAAACAAGAAACCAACATGGTGATATTAGGACAGCACAAATCCATACCATCAGGCCAAGGCACCCCAAGGGATTCAGATCCCTTGCAGCTGGGAAGAGGAATCTTTACTCCCAGGAGCATGTGGACGGTCTTGGGAGAGAATCCCCTGCCTTTTTTTCTTTTAAAAACACAGGTCAGCATGTTTGATAATCATTCCTGACAAAACCCAAGTCTAGAAAGTTACAAAGATAGCTCGTGATTCCTTACAGATTAGGAGCAAGCCTCACTGAGTTCATTTCTTTGTTTTTATTTTTCTGGTTGGTTGATTATCTTGAAAATGCTGTAGATACAAAAGCATCTGTCCTTGAAGCAAGCCTGTCATAATCTTGTGAATAAGATGTCGAAATATGGAAAATAATAGTTGAGTTGTAAGCTTTGTTCCAATTGCAAGTTTTAAAAAATAGTTTTAAGGGGAGGCTAGTTTCTATTCCCACAGGGCACATTTCTATAGTTTTTGTTTTTGTTTTCCAGCAGTCTGATGAAGCTGTCTGGTTTTCCTGTTTTGTTTGTTTTGAAATTTTTATATTCTTTTTTTAATTAACATATAATGTATTATTTGTTTTAGGGGTACAGATCTGTGAATCATCAGTGTTACACAATTCACAGCACTCACCATAGCACATACCCTCCGCCCAAAAGCTCTCTGTTTTAAAGGGCGCTTTCTGTCCTGCTTACCTCCCCTTCTCCAAGCTAAGACATCCCTGCAAGCTAATGGATATCTAAACTTCACTTGACTTCTTTCTTCTCTCTAAGAGGTCCTGCATCATGGGAGAGCTAATATTTCCAGCTACTCCTTATAAAAGTAGCTTATCCCCTAATTAACTCTAAGAAAACCTCACCTCTCTTTCCTTTTAGTTAGATATTTATGGAAGAATATAGCCAGCTGAGACACTATATTGATAAGGGATGACTAAAATCATTCATTCTAAACCCTCCCCTGTATTTCCCAAAGAGTGGAGTGCTAATGCCATCCAACAGAGAACACCATCCTGTTGTCCCCCCCCCCGCCCCCCCGCCTTGGGATTGTGTGATCCGGGTGATTCCCTAGATGCTAACTGTTCTCTCCGCTTCTGACTCAGTGTTTTTAGTTGACTGGAGTGCTGAATGCCTGCCTGGATTAAACTGCAAGTCACCAGCTACAAGAAGGGGGTTTAGGCCAAAGGTTTAGATTATGATTATGCTTCTGGTCTTGAACATCATTTGCTTACAGGACTGTCATGAAGTCAGGCTCAGAGCTGGTCAAGGCCGGGTTACGAGCATTCTTTGAAAATGCTGCAGAAGACTTAGAGAAGACTTCGGAAAACCTGAAGCTGGGGAAGTTTACCCATTCCAGAACACAGATTAAAGGCGTGTCTCAGAATATTAACTATACCACGGTGGCTCTGCTCCCCATCCTGACGTCCATCTTTGAGCACGTTGCTCAGCATCAGTTCGGGGTGGATTTACTCTGTGAGTCCTATTACTGTCTACCATGGACTTCTGTGCACAGAGGGCCCCAGATCAGAAGCGTGTGACTCATTCACTTGAGTTGACCTTGAAAATAGAACAGAGAGATAATTATTCCATACTTCTTAGGTTTAAAAATGAAGTAATAAATACTTAGAGGAGCAGAAATCCTCCAATTTGAGTATATAATATTTCATCTTTCCCCCACTATTATTCAGGACCAGAATTTTCCACCCACTGGCTTAGCTGTCAGCCATTGTGTTCCCACTTAATTTGAAAAGGTTATCTGAGTAATCCAGCAGGGGATATAGGTTCGCTCCCAGGGTTTTTCAGATACCACTTTCCCTGTTAAGAAGCCTAATTTATTCATTGGATACCAGGAGCAAATGAAAGCCACAAACCTTTCATTATCTGAGCCTTCAGAAGAAGACCATAGTTAGTTGGTTTTATTTCACTTTCCATTTAGTACCACATACAGCCACTTAGTGCAGCTATTTTGCCACCGAGCTCAATTTCACACTTTAAATGTTGGCACGTCATTTAATTCAGTTTAACAAACTGTTGATAGTTGATGCTGTGACTTCTATATCCCTGAACAACTGAAAATCAGTTATTTCCTTGGAGGTGGTCAAAGGGATGGGAGAACATCCGAACTCATTATTTCACATCATAGAAAGAATGCCCTTCCTTGTTGAAAACCTAAAAATTAAATTAGTTCTCCTTATGTTCAATTAGTCCCTGCTTTATTCTGAGTTCCAGACATGGAAGCGGCATGTAGCTGATGGATTCAACTCTGTAGATCCCCAAGTGGAACATCCCCTTCCCTCAGGAAACTTGACACAATCATATAATTTGTTTCTTGAAAAATGTCCATCATAGAACTTGGGACAGGTGGACATGAGAAAGTTTGGTCTGTCTCTAAAGAGGTAGGGACACTCAACATATCTTCCTAGGAAATTAACAAAAGACTCAGTCAAACCTCAGATTTCCTGCATTCTTCCTTTCAGAGAAAGGAAGTACTACTATACCTAAAACTTAACCCTCATGGCTCCCTCTGTTGGGGAAAAAAAAAAAAAAATCCCATATGGATCTCCTTGGTCAAATGATGTCTTTTCCTGAAAAACGATGAGATTCACATCCAAAAGCCGGCAAAGCAGCAGAGATATCTCAGTGGAAGGTGTTCTCCTGTCAATGGGTTGTCCCCCAGTTCAGTAAGCAGCATCTGGGGAGAAGGGGACTGTATCACGAGGTGCCAATGCGGGGTGCATGCGCACACTCTGTGTAGCTCCTGGGTGATGCCAGCGCTTGTTTTCTGTTGGCGGACCCTCTCCTTGTGCCTGAGGTGAAGCATTGGGGTTGAAGCATGATAATGACTGCTCTTCTCTGTTCTTTCCAGTAGGCGATGTGCAGATTTCATGCTACCACATACTGTGCAGCCTCTACTCCCTTGGGACTGGAAAGAATATCTACGTTGAAAGGTAATTAGTGAACAAAAGAGGCTTACACGTGCAAGGCTTAGAAAAATGTTGCTTACCATCTTTCAGCACTTAACATCTTTTCAGTACAGCAAAGTCAAAATGCTCACTGAAATGGGGTGGTGATTTTGAACCTAGGTTATTAAATGTTTATGGCAATGTTAAAATGTAATGAAGCTAGTGCGATTTATGACTTCTGTAGAACTATGTTGAAAAGAAAACCACAGGCCCTAACTGGCGTTACTTGGGCCAGGCCAAGTCACCAAAAGTAGGGCTTAATACCTAATCTCATGGCAGTTTCATTTAGTTTCGTTTTTCAAGATTTTATTTATATATTTGAGAGAGCTCATGGGAGAACAAGAGAGAGCATGAGCCAGCGGGAGGGGCAGAGACAGAGAGAGAAGCAGACTCCCTGCTCAGCAGGGAGCCTCATGTGGGCTCAAACCCAGGACCATGATCCCAGGATTATGAGCTGAGCCAAAGGCAGACACTTAACCCAGGTGCCCCCCCAATTGCAGTTTTAACCTCCTGCAGAAATCTAAATCTTAACTGGTAAGTCAGGAGTTTTCTCATAGGTGCCAATGATGTAATCTGTCACAAGGGCCCTCTCCATCCCCTAAAGGAAGATGAGGTCATCTGTAGGATAAGACCTCCAACTCTTCCCCTTAAGGGAAAGCTACCTAGCCTGGAAAAACCTTTTTTTTTTTTTTTCTTGGCTTATAACTTTGTTGCCCCACTCTTCTTCCTATAAAAACTTTCCATTTTGTACCATCTCCTCCAAGCACTCCGGTACTTGCTAGATGGAATGTTGCCAGATTCATGAATCACCTAAAGACCATGAGATCTTCAGACTCACTCAGTTGAATTTTATTTTTTAACAGAGAGCCAGTAAATGTATGTGATTGGAGAAGGAATACTGTATAGCCAAGCTAAATCATGTGCTAATGACAAAAAAAAAAAAAAAATGCTGACAAAATGTCTGTTTCTTCAAAATCACAGCTTCCAGATAGCTTCCAGAGTCTCTGTGGTTAAAGCTTGCCTAAAAGCTCAAGGGACATGAGACTCTTGCTTTAGTGTTTAATGGGTTTCTATGTGATACAGTACTGGACCTTTGCCATTCTCAGTTGTCAGATTAGCTTTAGTTAGGTTTTTTTTTTTCTAAACTTAGTTTATTTTTTCAGTGTTCCAAGACTCATTGTTTATGCACCACACCCAGTGCTCCATGCAATACATGACCTCCATAATTCCCACCACCAGGCTCACCCTGGTGAGCCTCAGTATGTTTCTCAGAGTCCACAGTCTCTCATGGTTCGTCTCCCCCTCAGATTTCCCCCAACTCACTTCTCCCCTCCTTCTCCCAATATCTTCCGTGTTATTCCTTATGCTCCACAAGTAAGTGAAACCATATGATAATTGATTCTCTCTGCTTGACTTATTCCACTCAGCATAATCTCCAGTCCCATCCATGTTGGTACAAAAGTTGGGTATTCATCCTTTCTAATGGAGGCGTAATACTTCATTGTATCTGTGGACCATATCTTCTGATCCATTCGTCTGTTGAAGTACATCTTGGCTCTTTCCACAGTTTGGCGACTGTAACCATTGCTGCTATGAACATTGGGGTACAGGCGGCCTTTCTTTTCACTACATCTGTATCTTTGGGGCAAATATCCAGTAGTGCAATTGCAGGGTCATAGGGAAGCTATATTTTTAATTTTTTAGGGAATCTCCACACTGTTTTCCAAAGTGGCTGCACCAACTTGCATTCCCACCAACAGTATAAGAGGGTTCCCCTTTCTCCACATCCTCTCCAACTGTCAGATTAGCTATAGTTTTAAACAAGTGCACATTTTGGTAGCAGAAATGCAATTCAGAAATCTTGAATCTGAGTAAGCTGATCCAATTCCCAAAGGAAACCACTATTAACAATTTTGTATATGTCATTCCAGATATTTTCTACACATGTACATTTGTATACATGTAGGATCATAATATCCATATTGCTTTGCAAATTTGTCCTGTTGGATGAAGTTAAAAACTGAATTCCTTTTTCATTCTACTCCAGCTTTTAGATTTGTTATTTAGATAAAATAATCATTACCTTTCTACTTTAATAAGGTAAGCAAGTTTAGTACACTTTTATTCCTTTCTACATCTCCTTTTTTGCTATATAGTTTCTTAAAATGGGGACACCTGAGTGGTGTTGAGCATCCAACTACTGATTTTGCCTCAGGTCATGATCTCAGAGTTGTGGGATTGAGCCCTGCATTGGGCTTTGCACTGGGTGTGGAGCCTGCTTAAGATTCTCTCTCTCTCTCTCTCTGCCCTTCCCCCCCCAGTTCTCCCCATTCACACACATACACACGTGTGCATGTGTTTGCTCTCTCTTTCTCTCTCTCTCTCTCTAAAATAATAATTTCTGGGGCACCTGGGTGGCTCAGTGGATTAAAGCCTCTGCCTTCAGCTCAGGTCATGATCTCAGGATCCTGAGATCGAGCCTTGCATCAGGCTCTCTGCTCAGCGGGGAGCCTGCTTCCCCCCTCTCTCTCTGCCTGCCTCTCTGCCTATTTGTGATATCTGTCAAATAAATAAATAAAATCTTTATATAATAACATTTACATTCTATTCTAGGACCAAAATTTTCTGGGTTGTTTACCTTAGTTTGTATTGTAAGGTTTCACCAAATAGCCAATCCTTTTAAACCATGATTTTCCCATTCCAAATTTTTTATTTTGATTTGTGTCTTGGTTGGTCAGATTCATCATTAAGTACTTGGTTCTGTAAGAGTTCTTAGATACTCTTGAATCCTTGCATATTTTGGAATATTCCCCCTCGACTTTTGAACAATTTCTGTGGTATAAAATCCTCGGGTCATAATTTTTTCCCCCGCAGAAGCATATATAGACTTTGCTTCTTTGTGTTCTGACGATGCCCCAGGCCAGGTTGTTTACTGACTTATACATGACTTTGCAGTGGGAGGGGAGAAGCTGGCTGTTCATTGGATTCCTTCTTCAGTCTTGAAGCTCATTAAGTTCTATAATATGTTCCAGGATTACTTATTCTGTATCAGCCCCCTCTGCTTCTCCTCAGAACTTAATATGCCCCCTCAGTGTTCAGAATTGGGTCTTCCTTTTTTTACAAATCTTTCACTTTATTATGTTATTGTGGAGTTTATTCCGCCTACTGTTATTTAGGAAGAGGTTGTATTTGTTGGCTTTTTCTTAACCTTACACATTTCTCCCTTTCTCCCAAGTAACTTTTAGCTACCTGATCTTTCCTATTTGGGGTTTAGAAGGTATTTCTCAAACTTTCTCCATGTTCCTGACTCTCTTTAGTTTCCTTATTTTCTGTGAATGTATTGAAACAAATTTTTATGTATTTTTCCCTGGATAATTCTCCCTCAGAACCATGTTTCTCAACTATTTCTTGTTCATTAGCTACATTGCTAGTGCTCAAGAGTAGAAAGGAGCATTGTGCATGTGTGTGTGTGTGTGTGTGTGTGTGTGCGTGTGTGTGTGTGTGTGTTGAAGGAGTTTATGGGGAAGAAACATCATCCAGCTTCATAGCTAACAAGCTGGCTCAGGACTCCCTCACTCTACCCACAGTGCCTTTAGTTCTAGGGTGCATCCACCTCTAGCCTTTGGTTCTCCCCCAACAAAAGTAAGCAAGTGGCCCAGGTAAGAGGTCACAGGTAAAATTTTTAGCACATCCTAAAGACATAGGGCTTTTATATAGTCAATTAAAGTAGGTTTATGGGGGCGCCTGGGTGGCTCAGTGGGTTAAGCCGCTGCCTTCAGCTCAGGTCATGATTCCAGGGTCCTGGGATCGAGCCCCGCATCGGGCTCTCTGCTCAGCAGGGAGCCTGCTTCCCTCTCTCTCTCAGCCTGCCTCTCTGCCTACTTGTGATCTCTGTCTGTCAAATAAATAAATAAAATCTTAAAAAAAAAAAAAAAGTTTAAAGTAGGTTTATGCCAGGTACCTGGGTGGTGGCTCAGTCAGTTAAGCGTCTACCTACAGTTCAGGACATGATCTCAGGGTCCTGAGATCCAGTCCCACATTGGGCTCCCTGTTTGGCAGGGAGTCTGCTTCTCCCTCTCTCTCTCTCTCCCTCCCTGCTTCTCCCCCTGCTTGTGTGCTTGCTCTCTGTCAAATGAATAAATTAATAGAATATTAAATAATAAAATTTTAAAAAATAATAAGTAATATTATAGTAATAATAATAAGTAATATTAATAATAATAAGTAATATTCCATCCAGTAGAAGACTTGGGTCAGCAGCTATAGGACAGGTCACTACTCACTCTTCTACTCTACCTCCCCTCCAGTGGCTTCTCCAGGCTCAGAGTCCAGGGCACTTGAATGGAGGGGTCATGTACACTTTTTCCCTACTCTGTCCTGCCTGCCTCTCCGCAATATGAACCTGATCCTGCATCCCCAGCTGGTCTCCCAGCCCCACCTCCACCCTTCATTGTTTCAAGCACAAGATCATATTCTGAGCTCCTCAGAATCCCCTCATTTACTTCCAGAGATGACTACACTCTGCTGTTAGCCCAGAAAGTATGTTTCAGTTTCAGTGTCCCCACTTGGTTAGGTCCATATTTTGTGGCTTGATGTTATCACACATTTTCTCATTTCAGCAAAGATCCCAATATCTTCCCAATTTTTCCCCCATTTCTTGTGCACGTTAGGGAGGAAACTTCAAGTGCACCATTTCTCTGCCACCTTTTGCTAAAGTTTCCTTGGCTAACGAATGTCTGCAGGATTGTAAGGGAACTGCTAAATATTTGGTTTCTAACTACATCTTGTGTGTGTACCGTGGGTGGGAAAGATTCCAAACACCCCAGTGATAGGGTTGACGGTAAAGAGAAGGAAGTCACTGAAACAAAATAGAGACTTTTCTTTTGGAATATTCCAGTTGAGACAACTGGAGGTCACTGACAGAGTTTTCAACAAATTTTTAGCAAAGGGTAAAGGCTCTTATGCATTTAACCACTGAGAATACTTGCCTTCTTTGATGCAGAGATACTTTAATCATAGCATTTGAGGTTGGTCAAGAAGTGAAACTTGGAAAATGATTTAAGCTTCAACACTTCATTTTATTTCAAATGAAAACTGTTTCTCCCCTTCACACCGTGGAGATACTTATTCCTTCCTACCCTGCCACCTTTGACCGATTGTTTCTGACCAAACATTGCACACCTTCCCTAAACCTCTGAGGTGACTTGTACTGCTGGTCTAGAGCTGTGGCCTGCCTCCCCTTTCTGCCCCTCTGCTACATAGTACTTCCTCTCCTTGGCATCCTTTAGAACATATGTGAAGGAACTCTCAAAATTGCAAAGCACCAGATACGAACAAGACATACATCTTACTACTGTGATGCCTTCCTCTGTCTGGATCCCTAACAACAGACATTTGAGAAGCTAGATCTGGATCAATGAAATAAAATTGAGAGATGGGCAAGGAGAGCCTGCCACTTATCAAATTAGAAAGTAACAAAAATTGAAGTACAAATCGCACCCTCTTTAATCTGTCACTGTTGACCAAGTTTTACCTTGTGAAAAATACTGTATATGCTAGGCAGTAAGAACTGAAGGGGGAAAAGAGAGTTCCATATCCAGGGAGCAATTCTTCAAGCAGACCGTTTGGTTGCTCGACCTGTTTCAGTGGCCCTCGTTCTGCTCAGTGCATACCCACACTGCCCCCTGGGGGGCGCTAATGACCAGAGAAGCATCCTAACTGTAGGCCTTTGCTCAGTGCCTCTAGGAGCCTGCGGGCCAAGGTCATTGGCAAACTTCTGGGTTTTACTTTTACAGAACTTTTCTCAGCGAAACAAGGAAAACTGTTGCTTATCCCTGTTGGCCAAATGGCTAAGTAGCATCACTGTGCGCCCTGGACTAGAAAACGCCCTGCTGTGAGCTGGTTGAGACTCAGATTTGTCAGTAATTAATATCAGAGAACATGGGGAGTGCATGCCCCCAGGGCAGCACAACACTGCAAAACTGGCTTTTGCCCCCACAGGTTTCCTTTGCATCAGACTAACTTTCTAGAAATCCACCTCTGTGAGATCAGGACTTTAATTTGATGAGAGAAAGAGAAAAGAGAAGAAGAATGGGTCAAGTTATCACCAAGGCCACTCAGGCCCAGCTGTTTCCAAGGTTCGTCTTGCTGGGCCAAGTTGAGTTTGCCTCAGATTTGACCTTACCCCCTTGTCATCCTGATTTTCACCCAGATTTTCATTCATCTGTGCTCTCCCAATGGCATTTCCTTCACCCTCAAAGCTTAGCTCCTTCTTTCCTCCTCCCAGAAAGGCAAGACTGAGGCAGTAAAATCTCTCTTCAATGGCCACTGTGGTTGGTTGAAACAGACTTGCTCAGGAGAGAGGCCGTGGTGCCGAAGATCCCCACAGAGAAGCCCACTCCTCACTCCCTCATAGTCCAGCAGCGGTGCATCCTGCAGGTGGACACACAGGACACAGAGGACTGTTCTGTCTGAGGGCTGCTATTCCCCCAGAGCAGACCCGGATGGGGAATCTCAGTCCTACCTCCAGTGCAAGGATTAGGCTGTGCCATCACCTAAGAAGTGATTGCTTGATTGCTGGAGGCTGATTTTAGAGTTCTCTGCTCAAACACTTCACAGCTAAGCAAACTGTCAGCTAGTCCCTTAAATAGTTGAGCCTAAGAAGATAGAAGATGAGGATTAAAACCACATATATTAATTGTCCTTTAAATAAATCAAAATGTGACTTTTTTCATAGGTTTGGTGACAAAAGATGGGGGCAGGGGGATGGATTCCAAGACAGTTTTCCACTCGCTCATTCACCCACCCGCCTCCCTCCAGTCCAGCAAACTTCCCTTGCCTCTCAGCAGTTCTTAGACCCTTGGAGCTTCTGATTCTTCCCCAGATAGTCATACCAAGTTATTTTCTCAGGACCAATTAAGATCACATTTTTAAGCCAATTCAAGTGTGTCTCTTTCTTTGCTATAATGAAGTTGCCCATTGATCCTAATTCTTGTAATTAGACCATAAATATGTTATCTTATCGCATTGCTTCAGTGTTCTGAGAAAGCTTTTTACTTTCTGGAAGACAAAGACTAATGGTCAGAGTCTGGCTTATTTCTCAGGAGGCAGTGGGTCCCCTAGCCACCCCATAGTAAATACTTGTTATACACATCCAGAGACCCTACACTTTGACATGCTGCCTTCTTGATGCTGTTGGAATTGTTGGCTGTTATCACAGTGAAGGGCAATTAATGCAGCTTTCAGTTCAGGTTTTGGTTGGGGGATCTAAGGGAACCCTGAGGGCTGAACACCTTCTTGTTTCCATAGAACAGAGGTAGGCATGTAAGCATTTGCTTCTGGCTCCAATTGTGCCCTCTCTAGCTGGCCGTTTTCCCCATGATGGTTCCATAACATCCCCCAAGATGCAGCCTGACACCCTCAGCTCCCAAGGACTGTGTAGTGGGCTTCATGCACACAACATCAGCACTCATTCTGATTGGTCAGACACAAAGGAAGGTGAACAAGATGTTTGAACACTGTAAGCCCCATCCACTTCTTAATTATAGACCTATCGTCAGCATTTTCCACTATCTTTGTATCATGGTCTCACAAAGGACTCATGGTATTACTTTAAAGACATTTTCCTCCTTATTTGGGAACTGACATCACTTGTGTAACTCACCTAACAGGTGTGTAGTCTGACAGTGATCAAATGCCAGTAATTGACAGAACAAAGATATGATGACAGAAAAACAGATGGCTCTGGTCTCTCTTTCATCAGAAAGCAATAGATGTCAGCACCCATACAGGGCCCTTCCAGCCCACACTGTCACTGTGTGACTCACCAGCAGGAAGGATCTGCTGAAATAGCCAATACAACTCCAAGGCTAAACCCAGGTCCAGGAGGGGGAGGCACTGTCTCAGTACCAGCTCTGCTTTGACCAACCTGTGGCTGGTTCCATTACTTATGTTTGCTGACTTGGCTAGCAGGCAAGCAAGCAGAAGTTCTTCCAGTTGGAGAACTAAAAATCTGAACAGGAAATCCTAAGCATATTTTTCTTGTTTGGTTGCTCATTTCCCAGAAAGACTGAGACCCAGAGCTTTATCCATGATGGACTCTCAAATATTTGTGTAGAATATTTGTGAGAAGTAACAGGTACTAGAGGTCTTTCCTCTAAATCAAGCAATGTGCTTCAGGATGTGTTGTTTCCCTTGCAAGGCAGGTCTTTTATTTTGTGCCTTCTTGGTGCTTTGGGCCTATTATCTCCTGTTCCCACTGGCTGACACCAGCTCCATCCAAAGCAGGGAATAGACACAGATTACACGGATTTCAAAACAATTTGAGAACAGAGAAGGGGTCAAATTCAATTTGGATGACAGCGAAACTTCTCAGAAATGCTGCAAGAGAAGAACAGAGCTATGAAGTGTATTATTATATTGCCTTAACCAGGTTTAAGAACCAGGGTCCCTGTGGAAAGACCATTGTACACCACTGGTCAGTGTTCAGGGAAAGATGGGGAAGGGAGAAGTGCTTGTAATCTTGCTGAGCCCAGGATCCCAGGATGTCCAATAGAGTAATCCATGGGGAGATGGCCTGAAGCATTTTAGGAAAGAGGCCTCGTCCACAATGCACAGGGCCAGCATGGGGTGACACCACTTCTAAATGGACTTCTTTGTTTCTAGGCAACGTCCTGCCCTTGGAGAATGTCTGGCCTCACTGGCAGCTGCCATCCCAGTGGCGTTCCTGGAGCCCACGCTTAATCGCTACAATCCACTCTCGGTCTTCAACACCAAAACCCCCAGGGAGAGGTCTAGTAAGTATCTTCCCTCAGAGGTCACCAACCCATGTGTTGAGAGGAGAGCAGCGAGGAAGGAAGGTCACCCAGGCAGGGAAGAGCAGCCTTGCAGCGCTTTTGGTTTATATACTCTGAGAGGGGGCCAGCAGGTCAAATCTAGGGTCCATGTTGTATGTCTCCATATTACTGGAAAAATGGACACAGGCAAGTTCTTTGTTACCACTAGACGTTGGGACTTCAGGACTCTTCTGTAAAATGAGACAGTGTGGTTGATTTCTAAATCCCTTCTATCCTAAAGACTTAGGCTCTCTAGTCTGCCCTGGGCCTTAAGTCCCCTTCTGCATGTGGGGACATGACTTCTTTATTAGTTCTCTCCAGAGTGTCATCATAAGGGGCACATGTACATTAGTAACCTAATTGTACTTTCTAAGTCCAGGGAGTTGACTGTGTTTCCAAGTATGATAACCATATGTGGTCTATCATTTTAAAAAAGAAAACATAGAAACATACCAACCTCTTATACTGTTGGTGGGAATGCAGGTTGGTGCAGCTACTCTGGAAAACAGTATGGAGATTAGATTCCTCAAGACATTAAAAATAGAGCTACCCTATGACCCAGCAATTGCACTACTAAGTATTTACCCCAAAGATACAGGTGTGGTAAAAAGAAGACCATATAAACCCCAATGTTCATAGCAACAGTGTCCACAATAGCCAAACTGTGGAAGGGCCCAGATGCCCTTAAACAGACGAATAGATTAAGAAGGTGTGGTTCATATATACAATGGAATATTACCCATCAGAAAGGGTGAATACCTACCATTTACATCGACGTTGGTGGAACTGGAGCTTATTGGGCTAAGTGAACTAAGTCAGTCAGAGAAAGGCAATTGTCATGTAATTTCACTCATATTTGGAATACAAGAAATAGTGCAGAGGATCATAGGGGAAGAGGGAAAACTGAATGGGAAGAAATCAGAGAGACAAACCATGAAAGATTCTGGACTCTGGGGAACAAATTGAGGTTTACAGAAGGGAGTGGGGTGGGGGATGTGGTAACCAGGGGTGATGGACATTAAGGAGAGCATGTGATGCAATGAGCACTGGGTGTTATACACAACTAATGAGTCATTGAACAATATATCAGAAATTAATGATGTACTATATGTTGGCTAATTGAATTTAAATTTTAAAAGGTAGAAAAAAACACCACCAGAAAGGATTGAAATTATATAAGAAAGAGAAGTTAACAGGAGTATTAACATACTAAATTCTAGAACAGCAGTAGGCAGACTATGGCTATGGGCCTAATCTGGGCTGCTGCCTATTTTTGTAAATAGTGTTTTATTGGAATATGGTCTCACTTACTCATTTACATGTTGTCTGTGACTGCTTCAGCACTACATAGGAGAGGAAAAAGTAATTTTCTCTCTACTCTTCATTATTGTTGACTGAGAACCCCCCCACCCAATGAAACAGATTAATAGGAGAAAAAATATATATACACTTGAGTACTTATAGGAGCTCACAAAGATATGAAACTCAAGGGTGAGTCCTTCCTATGTGGATAAATTGTGATCCTACTGGAAGTCAATGGAATAGAAGAGAGGAGCTTCAAACAAGGGAGCTTGAATCATGCTTGGACTCCAATTAGAAAGAACTATAATGATTTGATGTAACATGAAGCAGAAATTACCATATCATGGGACTAGTCAATATTAAGGAAGAAAAAAGTACACTAAATCATTTCAAACCAGAACCTGTTCTATTCAGAACCAATATTCTCTGAAAATATTGATAGACATTAATAGTAGATGTTACTGTCTATCAATATTTTCAGAAAATATTTGTTCTTAGTATTGATTAGTCCCATGGTGTGGTAATTTCTGGCACACTCCTCTGTCACCTTCTTTTCTCCATGTAAGAATGTAGAGCGCTAAGCCACAGTGGCTCTATTCCCACCTGCTTCTCATTATTTCAGATAAAGAAGCACATTGCCCCCAGAAATGCTGACCAGGGCAATTTAGACAAGGCCACTTAATGAATTTCTGGTCCCAATCGCAAATAAATACAGTGGAGACTAGTGTTCTCAAAGTTAGTCAGGAAAGAGACATTGCCCAGCTGCTTCAGCTTGCTAGAGTCTCCTGTGACTTCTCTAAGTTAAATTCCCACCCCCTCTCAGCTGCCCCTCACCCTTTCTCCCCTAGCAGAAATATATCTCTAACCTTGTTTTTCTCTGCCCTTTCCTGATACCGTATGAGTCACATCTTGCAGCTCGCTCGGGAGCTGAGCAACTGAGCAGGCTCTGGTTGAGAAAGAGCTGTGACATCCGTAAACATAGGCCAGCCCAAGTGTTGCTCCACAGCTCCAAAGGGACATGGGCCCAATCAAGACAATGCTAGATATTTATCCATTTATTCTTCTCCAGCTGTGATTGAGGAGATCTTGTGTCTCTGTCTGACCAGTGTGTAGAGCTGTGCCTTGGGAAATGGACCTCCTCTGCTCTTGAGCTCATAGACGTACAATAGCAGACAGAATGAGGACTTGAGAAAGATGGGGGAAGTCCTAGATGAGCTTTGGGAAGGAAGGGCACGACACTGTCCCATTGTTCTTCTCAAGGGCTATTAGAAATATGTTCCTTCTTACTTCATGTACTTTACCTTTATTTAACAAGACATATCCATAAATGAAAAATAAGTATCAATCACTGCATACTCCACAGGGAAGAAAAGAGAGAAGAATGTGATTAGAGATGACATAGTTTTTCATCCATCAGTGACACACTGTGGGGTGTGCCTAAGTCCCCTGAGCCCATGGTTTCCATCATTCAGTTAATCAACAGAGGGAGCGCTGACCATGTATGTGGCTCTTGAAAAGTAGAGTGTACATGAATATGTATTCTGGCATAATCGGGTTTGCCTGGAGCCAGAGGATGACTGATGGCTTAATGGACTCTAAGAAGGTAGACTTCATTCATTAAACAAAGTGAGTGGCCTGAGGGACCAAGATGAAGGAGGTGTAGGTAGGGTGACAAATGATGTGAGCCTTTAGTTTAGAAATATAATATGAGCTGACTTATCAAGGGTTCAGTCCATCAGACATTTTTATTAATTGATAGTTGGTGTTTTGCCAGCAGTTACTCATATTAGTAACTGTGTTATAAGGCCCTGGAGCATTTTCTGATTCATCCAGAAATTACGAAGATAAGCCTAGAAAAGGCTTAATACTGGGTATCTTCCAGGTATTCAAAATTAGTTAACCCTCTGGTTACGCATGGCAGTGGTCTGTTAATTAGATATTAAATAAGATAACCTAGTCTCCAGCCAGTTTATTTCCAGACCCTTATTGAATAGTCCTCCAGAAAGAGCAGGAGGTCCAGTTCCCATGTCAGCTGGCTGCCTACACAAAGAGGTGGTACTCTCTGATGCCTCCTCCTTGGGGAAGGGCTGCTTGGTAAAGAAAATTGGACTTGAGAACCTTACGCAGTGGTTCTCAAACTCTAGCATACATCAGAATCATGCAGAAGACTTATTAAGACAAATATTGCTGAGTCCCTACCCCTAGAGTTTCTAACTTAGCAAAGCTGGATTCCGGTCCTAATGAGTTTCCCAGGTGATACAGCTGCTACTGGTGGGAGGACCGCAGTTTGGGAACCACTGATGTAGAAGGTGAGAGGACAGTGTGTTTAAATGATAACCCCAACAGTCTTGTGTTGGATTCCAACAGGACTCAGCTGAGGCTGTGTTTCAGGTACATAACTCAGCAGTCTTCATCCTATGAGTTTATTATGTGGCGTTTGAAGCATAATACACCATCTGAATCACAAATGTTTCTTTCACTCAAGGACCAATTACCTATAAATTACTTTTAAAGGTCATTACAATGATTACAGGGCAGCACCCTGAAGCAACTCTTTTCTTAGGTAGGGGAGAAAAGTGTCCATGAGGTATGGTGATGTATTGTCATCACCATACATGGTGATGTATTGTCAGTGTGACATGTAAAACACACACACACACACACACACACACACACACACACAATTGATTATCTGAGAGCAAACAGCTGTGAACTTCAGCGGCATCCATGGCCGTTGGCACTGGTCTGTGTGCTGGGTTTCAAGACAGAAATCTTGACTTCTCTGTC
The DNA here is from genome assembly GCF_964662115.1 of Mustela nivalis. Classification (NCBI taxonomy): domain Eukaryota; kingdom Metazoa; phylum Chordata; class Mammalia; order Carnivora; family Mustelidae; genus Mustela; species Mustela nivalis. Next base: position 92,445,072 of record NC_139025.1, read on the forward strand.
TACAACTCCTGGTATGCGTAAATTGGTTTTGTTTGGGAGGCTCCTGCAGACCCCCTTTTCGATGCCCCCCCCCCACGATGGTGGTTCTGCTACAAGGTACAGGAGATGGTCTTTGCCTGGGATCCACATTGGGAGTAGACCACATCCGACCCACAGAATTCCCTTCCCCTGTAAATCAAAGGAGCATCCCATTCTTTGGCTTTCATGCTATTAATCCTTTGAATTGTCTGGATTTTAAAGGACATTGGTCCCTTCATGCCTTCCACTTTAGTGACAGCAGCAGGAGGTCATGGCTAGCCAAAGAACGTGGGGCCTGCCCCATAGCAAGGAGGCTCCTGTGCGTCCTTTGCTTGCAACTGCTCATGCCATCCAACACACCTGCTGGTTTCAGCCACAGACCCGTCGTCTCCAAGCCAGCCAGCCAGCCTTGCTCCACATCTCCGCTCCAGAAAGTACAATCAAGGGAGAAACCAAAACCAGTGTTCCTAAAGGCCACAGAATTTGCTGTGACCTCTCTTATTCATTAATCCTTCAATGCCCACATACCTAAAATCTTGAGGAGGGAGACTTCTAGCCCACAATGACCCCAGTGGCACAGGGCCTACAGGTATAACCCATTTCACAAAAGATAACATTTTATCTGAGGTCTTCTGCTTTGTCCTTAGAAATCCATGAGAACTTTGTATTTTTCTCCAAATATCAGAAATATTTTCCTCAAGTCATCTAGTGAAACTGATGTTCCAGAAAAGTGCTCCACATTTGCTTATGGCTTCTCAGATTCCCTGGCCCCCTGCTTTGGCCACATGTGAGAAGTTTGGCCTGCGGGTAGAGTTTGCCTATGATCCCTGTCCAGGTCTGGGTTGACCCAACCCAGGCAGATGGGGGCAGGGGACGGTGGTTAGAGGAGACAGAGCTCTGGGCCCGTGCTTCTTTCAGAGTCCTTGTTATCTTCTTATCCATCAGGAACTTTGGGATACTGCTGGTGTCTCCTCCTATCTTGTCCTGTCTTTTCACTTAAATGAAACAGGACATGTAGCCCCTGGCTGCTGTTTGCGATTCTTGTATCCAACAACCTTCCTTGGTTTCATGTTGAACTTCATCTGTCACTGCGTTGACCTGTCTGTCCATGGCCAGTGAAGTGACCGCAGTCTTCAGTGAAAGGAAAAGATGGGGTTTACTCACTCTTCCTTGCACAGAAGCCTTCACAAACAAAAAGGTTTAGGTGCCTGACAGGTGGCCTTAGCACCTGTCACCTCATGAGTAACTTCTGTGGTAAATGCAGACATTAACACAAGTGTAATTGTTTTCTCCCCCAAAATCTCAATCAGATGGAAAGTAATGTTGTCTCTGGTCCAGCTGAAGGAATATTTGATGAGAGGGGTTTCTTTTCTTTTTCCAAACAGTACGGAGATCCAGGTGACTGAACTATGAGGTTTCACCTAAACACAGAGTAGGTGCTTTTCTCCATCTAGTATCACCTTTTCTGCCATGCGTGTGGTAAGACAGAAAGGGAAAATCCAAGAGATAGGCTGCATCTCAGGGAAGTCTTAGGAGGTGTCTCTCACCTGTCTCTGTTATGCTCCTTTGGCCTTAAGTTGAAGCGTTTTAATCAAGTATGGCTTCCAGGAAGCCAACCCAGCCTCTGGAAGCTGTCATCTTTACACAGACACCTGGAGGACAGAAGCTCCCCCACATCCAGTGCTCACTCAACTGAGGCTTGAGGGTGACTGCTTAAAGTCTAAAAGACCAGAGGAAGGGTAGGACGGATAGAATGGGTTGCATTATTTGTGCTTTTGAATTCCTGTGCCTGTGTTCTCCCTGTACCCCCTTGGTCAGTTCTGGGCATGCCGGACACAGTGGAAGAGATGTGTCCTGACATCCCGCAGCTGGAAGGCCTGATGAAGGAGATCAGCGACCTGGCTGAGTCAGGGGCCCGGTACACAGAGATGCCCCACGTCATCGAGGTGATCTTGCCGATGCTCTGCAACTACCTGTCCTACTGGTGGGAGCGGGGGCCTGAGCACCTGCCCCCCAGCACAGGGCCCTGGTGCACCAAGGTCACATCTGAACACCTCAGTGTCATCCTGGGAAACATTCTGAAAATCATCAACAACAACCTAGGCATCGATGAGGCGTCCTGGATGAAACGTATCGCAGGTACCACAAATGCCTCTTCCCCCCGCCCACCTGTTCCCCCAGGCCTGCATTCTCTTTTCATCTCTCAGTCCATCTCTAAACTAGTCTCCCTCCCCCTCTTAGTTCGTTCCCAGGAAAAAGTTACCCCCTGGAGAGCCTCCTGGAGCAAATGCTCCTGTCTCCTCCCAGCTCAGCCAGGTCCCTCGCATCTCCAGGAAGCCCTTCTCCATACACTCTGCTTGGCTCAGATGTTCATTGCTTTATTCGCTTTTGGTACTTAATCATCTTGTTTGCTCCTTGAGTAATAACTGTCCATAGTTTCCCCATAAGTGCTCCTGTGTGTTCTGTACACGTATGAGACTCACTCCATTCTGGGCTGTACTGCAAGTCGCCACCATTTGTATTTCATGTTATACTTTCTAAGACACTCCCTACGTTAGGTTCCCAACAGCATCATTTTGGGTTTTTTGGGTTTTCATTTCAGTATTCCTCTAGATCTCCTCGCATGCAGTAGTCTCTTAATGAATTTTGTTACCTGATTTTCTATTCATGAAGCAACCCTAAAAGAAAGAAAAAAGAAAAAGGAAAGACTTCAAAAAGGAATGACCACACTTCCCACAGTCAGGAAATCATGAATATTTAGTGTCTTCTGTGTCAAAGCAGAGTCCAAGGGGACAAAAGCCAAGGCAAGGTCATTGTTTTTGATGGACCCACAGCATGTAGACAGCTCTGTGGTAGCCATTCACCCACGCCACCTCCTGGACCAGGAAACCCAGGGGCTGCACCAAAGGGAGCTATTAGCCCAACCCTAGATATTTACCTTCCTGGACAAATGAGGAGGTATTTCTCTGCAAGACCAGGGAAGAAAAGTTTCCACCCCCTTCCTGTCTCTGCAATGAACTGAGCTCAGAATGATAAATATTCTAGGTGCTCATAGCTACTAAATAGCGCAGGCCTCTGTGAACGTATGAGTAAATAAAATTGACGTTCCTTTCTTACCTATTAGCCCAAGAATCTTGCCAAGAAAATAGCCGAAGAAAAACCCCAAGACACTTTGTTAAGAAGCTCGACTTTGTAGTTCATAAGGGATTCAGGGAAGGAAGGAGCTGGAAGGACGGGCTCCCTCAGCTCCCTAGAGGGGCAGAGAAGGGCGATGGCCTAGCTCAAAAGGCACAGGGGGCAAGTGGACTCACCCTGTTATTCCACAGGGTATCCCGGTCTCAGGCGCCACCTAATTGCTGGTACTGAAACAAAGTCGATTTTAAGTTGTAAGCCCAACTCACCCATATCTGGAATAGCCTTTCTGATTCTGGGGCGTGAGCAGAAGCTTGCCTCAGGGCCAGGCGGGTGTTTGGCTTCTTGGATAGTGCCCTTCTGCAGGTAGCTGCCTCCACCTCCTCCTTCTACAATGGTCATTGCTGAAGGGAAAAAATAAGGCAGTGAGATTTAAACAAAACAAAACAAAAACAAAACAGTGCCAGATGTAGGCTATTTCCAACTGAAATGCCCCCCAGCTAAAGAAACTTTGAAAGGCACAAAACACAGAGCATGTTGGCAGTATTGGTGGCTCTTACCAATTTTATTTCACTTAATTTTTTTATATTTATAATTACTCTGATTCTGATCTTTATGATCAAGTAGACCAAGAGGATACTTTGTTTAAGAAACAGGGTGAGGTGTATAGGTAGGTATTCTCTTGAAGAGGGCCAGAATCCCAGTCCCAAACCCCGCTGGTTGCTGTGTCTGCTCTTTGACTGCCGGTGGCCACCCCAGCCTCTCTCTCTCTCTCTCTCTCTCGGTCGTTATACCGATGATTGTTTGTCCTCTTCAGGGCCCAGAGGAGCCCCCAGGCAGTGAGGTAGCAGTTCTCAAGCATTGGGGGACTGAGAACTGTGGTTGGATTAGTGTATTTTTAACAGCAGATTTTTCTGTACAGTAAAATAGTACCATAAACCATAGTACCAGAAAATAGTACCAGAAACCATAGTACTAAGTGCCTACTCTTGGCTCAGCCCAGTGCTGCTTATTGGGAGGGGAAAAGGCTCCATTCAAGGAATTTATAATCTAGCTAGTGAGCCCAAACTAGACAGACATCCTGAAACTAGGTGATGAGGAGCTAGGAGGTGTGGCCAACGCCAGGCATGCACGAGGAGTGCTGGGGCAGCCGGGCTCCCTGCGGCCCAGACAAGCAGAACAGGAGTAGGGAACCTGCCCCTGACTTGTGGCTTTGTGAGAAAGAAATAAGTGCCTAGGGGGCAATTAAAGAAGGGAACAGGGCAGGGCTGTCCTGAGTCCACGGAATGTCCCTGCCTTTCAGTCTCCCTAATTTCCTTTTTATCCATTGCCCTAATGTGTGAAATGAGGGGGAGGCCTTTTGTTTGCCGACGCAGTGTATGCCCAGCCGATCATCAGCAAAGCCCGGCCAGACCTGCTGAAAAGCCACTTCATCCCAACTCTGGAGAAGCTGAAGAAAAAGGCGGTAAAGACTGTGCAGGAGGAGGAGCAGCTGAAAGCCGACACCAAGGGAGACACTCAGGAGGCGGAGCTCCTCATCCTGGATGAGTTTGCGGTCCTCTGCAGAGACCTCTATGCCTTCTACCCCATGCTGATCCGTTATGTGGACAACAACAGGTACTTGGGAGAGCTGGGGCTGCCTATCCACAGGATGGAAATGTGGTGTTGGGTTGGGTTATAGGCGAAGTGGGGAGGTCACAGCATCCACCATCAGTCACCCCTCCCCCTCCGAACAAAGTCCCTGGTGAAGGACTTCTGGACAGTGCTTTGTTTGGCCAGTTATTCTGTATGGTCAGTGCCGAGGCCACACCTTCATCCTCACATGCTACTGTAGGTCAGAGGGAGTTGGTCAAACAGGGCCTGCAGTGACCCACTTCTTCCCCTCTCAGCAGAGCTCTGACATGTATTCATTCAACAGAGGTTACCGTGCGTCAGGCACTGTTCTAGGCATTGGGGGAGGGAGGCATGAACACAGCAAACATGTTTAGCCTAAGGGCTTTTATCATGGCAGGGAAGTGGGGCACACAGACAAAAAACAAAATAAGAACTTGATACACTTTCCTCATATAAGTAAATTATGCAAAGTAAGGTAAGGAGAATTAGGAGTGCCAGAGTGGGGTGGAGTCACAGGCTTAAATAGAACATTAACTGAGAAACAGTATTTGAGCAAAGATCTGAAAGACATGAAGTAGGTAACCATGCAGGGTTATATTCCCAGGAAGAGGGGACATGTGGGGTTAGCCTTGTGGAAGGAAATGGTTAGGGTGTTCAGAGGATCATCAGAGGCCAGTGTAGCTGGAGGAGAGTGAGGAGTAGGGAGAGTGGTAGGAGATGTTGGAAAAACAACATGGGACCAAGAGTGTAGGGCTTCGGAGGCTACTGGGAAGATTCTGGCCTTTATTCTGAATGGGATGAGAAGTTGTCAGAAGTTTTGAGCCACTCTGTAATATGATCTGATTCACTTTTTTTGTTGAGATTTTATTTATTTATTTGAGAGAGAAAACACGAGTAGGGGGAGGGACAAAGGAAGAGGATAGAGGCGGACTCCCCGCTGAGCAGGGAGCTGAGCCCCACCCCTCACTGCAGGCTCAGTCCCAGGACCCTGGGGTCATGATCTGAGTTACCAAGGAACCCGGATCTAATTCACTTTTTGAGTACGTGGCAAGATACGGAGGCAAATAAGGGGGTGAGGAGACTAGTTGGGTGGTTCATGGTGATCCCATCATAGAACTAACTAATGGGGATTCTTAGAGACAGCGCCAGCTGGTGATTCCCAGGACCTGGGAGGAAGTGGGGTTACTAGGAAGCAACTGCTTAATTGAACAGGAGTTTCTTTTGGAGCCCTGAAAGTGTTTCAGAAACTAGACAGTGACAGTGGCCGCCCAAGTTTGTGAATGTACTAAGCGTCACTAAGGGCAAATTTTATATGTATTTTTCCACAATAAAAAAGAAAAAAAGTTTTGATGGTTGAGTCCAGGGTGGTTGCAATGAAGGTTGACCCAAGATGTCAGATTCCAGGTCTGTTTTAAAGGTAGAGCCCTTTGGACTTCCAGATTGGGAATGAGAGAAGGAAGAGAACCAAAGATGATTCTGCACAAATGGAAAGATGGAGTTTCCAGCCATTGAGTTGAGGAAGATTGTGGGTACAGACATTTTTTAGGGGAAGATCTGGAAATCACTTTTGAACATGTTAAACCTGGGTTGCCTATTCAATATAAAAATGAAAATGTTGAGTGGGCAGTTGAATATATGAGTCCAGAGTTCAGGAGAGGGTTCTGACATAGACATGGGAATTTGGGAGTCGATAACATATTGGAGAACATGAGACTGGATGAGAGAAGGGATTGAGGGGAAGAGACAGGAGTTCCAAGGACCTAGCCCTTTTGCTCTCCAACATCAAGGGATCAGGCAGGAGAGGAGGAACCAGTGGCTGAGGCTGAGAAGGGACAAGCAGTGAGATGGGAGGAAACTGACAGAATGTTGTGTCCTGGGTGCCAACTTCACAAAGTGTTGCCAGGAGAAAAGAATGATGAGTAAATGTTATCGGTAATCTTGACAGGAGCAGTTTCGATGGAGCAATGAGAGGGGGGGCCTCTTCGCAGTGAGCTGGAAGAGAGAGAGAAAAGGACTTGGAGACAGCAGCACAGTCCATTTGTGCAAGGAATTTTACCACAAAGGGAACAGAAGTAAGATGCTGGCTAGAGGCAGAAGTAAGCTCAGGAGAAGAGTTTTGAGGATGTGGGAGATTTGTTAGCTTGTTTCTTTGTTATTGAGAATGATCTAGTTAGAGAAGGGGAAATTTTATCATGTAAGAATGAGAGCGAGCATTTCTAAAGCAATGTTCTCTGAGCAGGCAAAGGGTCAGCATTAGAGAGTTTATCCACAAAAAGAAGCAGGAGGGCAGGGAGTTTGGGTGCTGATGCTGGCACACACACACACACACACACACACACACACACTTTCTCTCTCTCTCTCTCTGTGTATATATATATATATATATGGGGGTCTCCAGGAGTCCTTTTCTGATTGCTTCCATTTTCTCAGTGCTGTAGGAAGCAAGATCATCAGCTGAGAATGAGGATGGGGAGATGGTGTGAAGCGGTAGCCAGGGAGAGGGGGAGAGTGGCTGGACCAGGACAGTGTCGTGTGATGACTGGGCATCAGTAACGCCCCACTTGAGATCTGTGGTCATGAGTTGAAGGTGAAACCCATCACCAGGTTGTCTTTTTCTCCAGCCAGTTTGCCACCAGGTCCAGGCCCAAAATAGGGAAAGAGTTGGATTTAACCAAAGTTGGGGTTTTTGCAAAGTGAGTATGACAAAGGAAAATGGGCGATGGTGTGTGTCAGAGGGTAATTGTAAAGACTGACTACAGAAGTGAAGCTGGGTGTTGAAGAAAGTGAGGGCATGGGGGTGGGGAGGCTAATGTCTATGGACAGGGAGAAGAATAGGATTGTTGGTCCCAGTGGGGAGCAAGGACCAAATAGGTATTTTTACTATACAATACCCTCTTAAGATTTAAAAGCCTAACATAAATTTGAAAAGGCTCAATTTTAAAATACATCTTGAAAGGACCTAGGAATATTTGGGAGAGCCTTGCTAACTTTTGAGTATGCCATTCTGTCGTGGGCAGGAAATGGGTCTGAAGAAGCCCATTTTAGCATTTAGCTTATAAGGTAAATTGTGTTTCCTATACAATTGTCTTAAACAATTGATTACTTATATTATTTAGCATTTGAAAATAAATACCTTACACATACTATATAATATAATCTCTTACCTGTCTGTGGGAGACTTCATTCTCTCAAAAGAAACCCTGCTTTAAGGAGCATGGTTGGCATCATTTCCGATAACATAATGACATTCGTGGTTAGAGAGGGAATTTGTCAGAGTTTTAGGTAAAAACAAAAATGAAAGCAGAGTAAGGTTGCTCCTAGAATAGCTCTTTAATTGCATTTGTCACTATTGATGATCAAGACTCAAGATAGAGTGTGTTCTACTTCCACAGTGTTTGACAGTTGCTAAAAATGGCAATGTCAGAGAGTCTTTGAGATCATCATTAATTCATTCATCCCCACGTTTCAACCCACTCTTCCCTGAACACCAGAGAATGATATGGCCACCCGAATGCAGCTTAGAAATACTTCTTCTTATGTGTCTGCCTTTACCATTTTGGGGTACTTTCTTCACCAAAAGAATCACTGGCTTGGAAGTATGGGACTGTGGAGTTGGCAGGAAATATAGGAGTCACCTCATCTTACCTGTAACTGGATGAGTAAATACCCCCTTCCTTTTTCCTGGCAGCGCATTTCTTACCTATGATTATCTACTGCACTTCTAGATAACAGAGACTTGCAGGAGTGGCCTCTGCTCTAGTTTCAGACAGTTCAAATGGTTCTGTCAGGAGTCAGCTCTGTGACTCCTGCCCATCAGCTCTGACTTTGCTCTTCAGAGCCTCACAAAGCTGTTCCAGTCTCTCCTGTGGCAGCTCTTTAAGCTGCCATCTTGTCGTGTCCTCCCCGCTATTCTTCCTCATCCTGGTAAACCTTTCTACGTCCTTCAGCCCAGTCATGGCACCATTTCAAGTTTCTTCGCCCTCTGGAATACTGATCTGAACAGAAGCTCCTGTTGTTCAGTGATCAGCCTGAAACTGATCCCGAATAAGAACTCTGGGTATAGTCAGTTCAGAACTGGGCAAATCCACTATCTCCTCGTGCAGGAGCTGTGTGAGTGCAGGTTAAACAGATGTCTCTGCATGAGGCAACGGCTTCTCAGCTTCCTTTCTGGTAGTCAGGAACACTCAGAACACAGAAATGAATGACTAAACAGTGTGATTAGGGGTGAAAACCCATCTCTCAGGCTGCTGAAGGGAATCAGAGTGAATCCTCTGCAGTGACCACTTTCGGCTGTGTCCTCGGCAGGATACTTAGGAACAAGGTTGAGATAAGCTTTTAGCTCTAACTCAGACGACCTGACCATGAAGTCATAGGAATACAGCTTTCCTTTCTTTCAAAGCCTCATCACTGGCTTTCCTTTCTTTGAAAACCTGCTAACTTGCCTTTTTGAAAATGAAATCTCTCTTTACTCTTGTGATCATCCAAGGTTTGATTCTTGCATTTCTTGTTTTCTGTTAATATGCTCAGTGATTTCATTCACTTGTGTTGCTTCAAGCATCACCCTCTGCAGATCACTGCCTCTAAACCCAACCTTCTTCTCCACCTATAGCCTTGCATTTACCAACTGCCTTTTGGAAGCATGCAGGGAAGATGACAAAGGAGACCCAGATATCCATGTAGTACCTTCAAAAGGATCAAGTGGCTGGATATGGAGAGAGATCTGGATTCTGGGAGATCGGAAGCAGGCAGGGAATGAGCCTGGTTGTACCATGGGGACAGACAGGAAAAGCTATGGGCAAATAAAAGAGGTGAGGTCAGAATCTTCTTTTCACCTGCAAATACCAGAGAGGTGCAGAGTTTGTGTGCCTGGGGAAACATATAATGAGATATTCTTCATTCACATAACACTCGGAACCTGAAGAAATAACCTCACTAGAAATAAAGGATGAAAATATACCTCCTAGAAGAAGAAGGTATGAAAAAAAAATTCATTCATTGGAAACTGCCTTCCTATGGAAGGCAAAGGGATCAGAATCCTCATCAGTCTTCTGTGAGGGAACATTGACCTCACCTGTTGTTTTCAGGGTTCCTGCTGCTCATGTACCTTTGCCTTGGCTGGAGAGGATGGGACCCCTCATCTCTTCCTGCTTACTTTCAAAGCTCATTGAAACCAAAACACTAAGGAATGAACATCTGGCTCTTCTGACAAAACTTGACACTTGATCCTGAAAAATCAATATGAACGAAATAAAAAAGCATTACGGATCTCAAGCCTCAAGTTTGGATTGCATCTGGCTTCTAATAATGGATACTTGATTATAGTGGCTGAGAGAATTTAGAAGTTAAACCTCACAAAGAAGTCCAAAGATACCCATTCCAGGACCAGTACTTCATTAGAGAGACTCATTCTTCTGTCTTCCCATCCTAAACACTGGCTGCCATCTTTGAAGTTACTTTATGGTACAGTGTATAGTGCAATTAGAGTTTGAGCCATCGTATTTTCATTCCAGGCAGGAAGCATGAAAGCAACAGGGGGAAGACAAAGGGCATCTTCAGCTATCTGATCCCTTTTTAGAGAGCTTTTCCAGAAGGTCCATCTAACAACGTCCGTTTCCATCTCATTGATCAGAACTTAGTTACACAGCTATCCCAAGGTTGGGTAATGTGCTCTTCAGCAGGCATAATGCCACCCTGAATAAAATGGGCTTTTGTTCCTAAGGAAGAAGAAGAGAATGAGTATGGGGTAGACAGCCCGTTGTGTCTGCCATGCAAAGGCGAGGCTAGTTGAGGTGGAACTCAAGAAATATTAGATAAGAATGTCTGTAAGCCTGGAACTCGGGGCAATAAGAAAGTGAGGAGATGAGCGAAGGGTTCAAAGATGGTCTTGGCCTCATGAGTGTTCCCCTTTCCTCCTTAATCTGGTGCTCTCCATGAATGGGCAGAAGGTATAGGCTGCTCAGGGAAGTTCAGGCTGGTGTCCCAAGGCTTAGGGACCTGGCTGTTGATAGGGACAATAGGTTTTTCAAGCATTCATGAGAACCAGAGTCTTCTTTAACCTAAGAATGATGGTAGATGATTTAACCTCTGCTGTGTTACTCTACACAGATATTTGAAAATGGCAACTCACCCAGCCCTTCCAAAATATAATTTGATTCCAATATGTAAGATACTTAGAAGCAAGACAACTTTCAGGAGATGACTGAATTCTGCTGTAATTTAGCCTTCTTGCTGCCATTGTTGAATTCTTAACCTGGTCTAGTTTTTAATATAAAAAAAAAAGAAAAAGAAAAAAGAAATGAGTAATGCTATTTATAGGGAATTTCTAAACCATTAAAACACTAAAAACAACAGTGAGAAACATATTGTCTTCCAAATTTCATTCACAAAATTGGCTTTGAGAGGAAAAGGTATGTGGCCTGAAGTGTTTTTAGGGCGCTCCATATTTCAGAGGCTTGACAATGACAGCTTCAGTGACAAGATTACTCATACTGACTGAGACTCTTCTAGTCTTGCAAGCCTCCTGGACTAAAGGAGGCCTATCCCAAAACAGAGTGTAACCTTAATCACCTCATCTGTTTAAAAAAGAAGAAAAAAAAAAAAAAAACCTTTGACAAATTTGAAATGTTTTCCGACATCTGTCTGCAAGGATAATTCTTGAATCCTTTGGTAAAATGGGAACAATTATTGTAAGTCCTTCAAAAATATTTACAAACACATGCCTACACATATGTAAGGCGTGCCCTGATATTTAGTCTCCCTGAAGACTGCCTTCCTGTGGGAATGTAGTTTTATCTGGATAAGTGTGTGTAGCCAATATTGGTATAATTTTTAGTGTAACTGTTTTCCTCATTACTGAATTTCATATGCATATTCATTTGCTTTTCACCTCAGATCTAACTGGCTTAAAAGTCCCAGTGCTGACTCTGACCAGCTCTTCCGCATGGTGGCAGAGGTCTTCATCCTGTGGTGTAAATCTCACGTAAGGAATCTGTGGGCCCCAAACTTAGAGATGGCTGTGAAAGGTACAGACCTCCAAAAACGTTCTTATAATGTTGACTTTTTTATCTTCCCCCACAACTTAGAACTTCAAGAGGGAAGAGCAGAATTTTGTGATTCAGAATGAAATTAATAATTTGGCATTTTTAACTGGAGACAGCAAAAGCAAGATGTCGAAAGTAAGTCCATTGAAATCAATTCCAAAGACTTTGATCTTGACCTAAGTTATATATCTTGAATGTGTGAAGGGATTAGCTCCGTCCTGCATTTAGGTCAAACCACGAGAACCAGCAGTCTCTACTGTTATTTCTTTTGAGAATGAGCCAGAAGAAACTGCTCTCAAATAAGCATGGTCATCACATTTTCTGAATAAATAGCTGTTTGTATGTCAAAAAGTTAAAGTTTCAAGACTTGTCTAAGGCATTCGAGAGGTCTCCCAAACCAAAGCAGCTATTCATTGTTTTTAAATAGAACTTCTTCTGGCGTAGTGAGCTGCCAAGCTACACATGCCTGGAGCCACCTTTTGATTAGCTATGAGGAAACTACCTTGCTTTGACGATTTCGTTAGCACATGTTCTTATAGTAAGCTTGTTTTCCTCCTATCTGGAACATCCAATAGCTGTTTTATATGAGTTGTACTGACCTCTTAATGCCTTCTGTTTATTTTCCGTGTGGGTTGCTTTCAGAAACCCAAACATCTGTCCATGCCCTGCAGGAATGTTTAAAAGAGAACATACGGGATATCTGTCTGAGAAAGAGAGTAACTTACAGGGAGGAGCGTAGCAGGAATACAGGAGAGGGCCTGCCCGCCCCCACCAGCTCCTCTTCAGTTGGCTCTGCACAGGGAGGCTTTGCTATTTGCATTGTAAAGAATTCTCAGGCACACTCTCTCAGGTGCACATGCATACATACAAGACTTACTTAAATGTGATGTTTTGTTACCAGCTGTTATGGCTTACTCTCAACTCTGTTCGCTTGAGAAGCGTGCCTCAATGAGGGTAGGCTGTATATGTCAAGTGTAAGTGACATGTAACACCTGAGATGTGCGTCTCTCTTGTTGCTGGTACAAGTGCTGCCTTTGAGGAACATGAAGGTGGAGTGTGCATGGGGACCCCTAAGAAGTGAAAAACAGTTTTGGAAAGATGACAGTCAATGACAGCAAAGCCTTTGAAGCATCTTTCCAAATAACCGTTTGGGATGAAGACCTGTGTATAGGAAACCGCAGACAAGGGGCTGGTATAACAACCAAAAATGCAAACTTCAGCACCCAAAAATTCACCACGTGTGCCTAGCTCTGGTCAGCTGCCATCACTCTGAACTTTCCAGCTCTTCCTTTAGCTGTGTTGACACTAACACTTCTTCCAACATCCCAAAACTGACTCTTAGAGTTTAGAATCTACTATACACTGCCTAATAAGGTTTGACATATAAAATTGTGCACATACAAAGAGAGATCAGAAGTATATATTCACATTCAAAGGAGTCTTTGGTGCAAAGCAATTTACCTTAAGGTGGACCCTTTTGTGCTTTGAATAATTTTTATTTGATTTTCCAAAATTCATTTTGCATTCAACTTCTGGCAAACACATCTGTTCCCCATGTGAGATATATGAAGATAGGATCTTTTAGATTCCTGATCCGTGGACATTTCTCTTAAATTCCCTCTGAAGGGTCTTCTTGCAGTCATCGTTGGCTCTCCTCTCACTCCATCCACCTACGGAAAGTCAGTCAATTCCAGATAGATTTTATGCTACCTTCACCTTGCAGTAGAGCTGCCGTATCCATTGTTACTGTCAGCGGATGGCAGCAAAGCAGTGGAAATGACTCTGATAAGAATTTGGATCCCAGATGAGCAGAAATGGCAAAGACATTTCAATGTCTCAATGCACCAGTGATGAATGGTTACTTAGGGTCCTTAGGTTTACACTTGGAAAGAGATAAGGTGACAGAAGACATTTCAAAACTAACCTACTAACAAACTAACTGGAAATTCTGCTCATGCACATTGCTGAATGAGGAAAAGGGTATGTTTGCCTTGTCAGAGGAAGGTCATATTCAGAATGTGGGCATCTTCCCTGTTGGTAAGGTATGTCTATATGGGCAAACACTTTCATTTCCTTCCCACTGACTTTGTATGCCAGTTTTCCTACATGGAAAAGGGTCATTACAGTATAGTAAATGGGAGGATGGGCCCCAGATGTTAAATAACATCTACCATGGTTGAATAACATTACCATTTAGCATGTTACCCCCTCAGGGTAACAGACACTCCTTTTGATCCTGTTGCCTCAGTTGAAACACAAAACGTGATAGTAAATAGGACTAGAGATGGAAAGGAAGCTAAGTCCCACCCTTGGCCCAGCCATTGACTAAAGGTATGGCATTGCATTAACTCCGCCAGACCGCAATTTACCAATCTGTAGAATGGGCTTGAGCTTACTACCTGACCCCTCCCAGCTCTAGTGGGATGCGGTGTTTAAAAGTCAGTTTCAAATTGCATCACTAAGATAGAGATAAATGCAGAACATTCTTTCCGATGGAGGCCCCTTTACCCTGCCTCCAGTAAACCACAACTCATAGCCATTTCTGGTATTCTTTGGAGACAGAACTACCTATGAGAGAATGGGGAGGAGGTATTCTTACTCTCAGTTGAATCCCCATCGCCTTTTCCTCCCTGAAATTAGATGCTTTCTTTACTCCCTAATCTGAATGGTCAGCTGTGCTTGCTTTTATCTCCGCTCTGAACTGCATTCTGGTGTTGTATAAATGAAGTTGGCCTCTGTGCATATGGCAGCTGTTGCAAAGACCTGTGTTCTGGAATGCTGCATGCTTACACACGCTGCACATGCCATTGCAGGTGGGAAGGAGGCAGAAACAAAATATACGGTGGGCCACAGTATTTATACTTGATTAACGGAAGATCAGTACAAAGATGCATTATGTTCCAGGCAATGAAAGCAGGGTTTTTTGGAGAGCTCATTGTATATTTTCTTTATAGAACACCGGTTTGCAAATATATGTTAAGCAAAATGTAACCAAGCTGAGCAAGTGTTTGTTTTGTTTTGTTTTGAAACTTGTTTTGTTTTCTGGAAAAATGTCAGCAGCTTCCTCGGAGGGGAATGGTAAGTTAGACCATGTTTAGCCCAAAAAATGCCAGTCTTTTGACCAAGATTATGAGTTAAACAGAATTATAAGGCAGGAAGTATTAGAGTGCCTCGTTGAAAGCCTCTCTCTCCCAAGTGTGATTTCAGTGTATTGAAAAAGGATAGGGAAGACTTTAGAGGCTAACTTTGAGATTTTCCGGGGTATTCATACTTACATGTGGGAGTTTGCTTCTTCCACCCATCTGCCCTGGTGTTCACTCTTCCCTGTCTCATCCCCTCCACCACTCATCATCTTCACTTTGTGTTCCTTGAGCACTTGTGCAGCTCCCCTCCTTTCCTCTCCTGTCCTCCCTACCTTTCCCCTTCTCCATCTCTCTCCACATCTCTGTCTCCCTCTCAGCCCCCTCCCCACCGCCCTGACTCCTCTCTGTCCTTCCCTCCCCCATCCTTCCCTCCTTTGCTTCCTCTTCCTCTGTTACTTTCTCATTCTCAGACTGGCTTCTGGAAGTTCAACGTTCCCCTAATATCTAATGTTGGGTTGACTTGTCTTTACTTCACGTACCCTGTTAGTGGGGATGAGAACTTCACATGATGTAAGCTTGCCTGTTTTCAGAAGCCTCTCCCTGTGCTGTCTCAGTGCAACACACCGCCCGACCACGTGTCCTCCTCAAATTTCCTTTCCCTGAAGAGTCCGTGTTTTGTCCCTACATTCACACATAAAATCCTTTGTTTGATCATAAACAACTGGTGATAATGTGTAGGGAAATGGAAGGATTTTAAGATCTAGGAATTCATACATTTCAGGGGGGGTAAAAAAGCACTTCCAGCATTATCAGCATTAGGGAAATGCATTGAGTTAACCAATCTTCGTGGTAAAGAAAAGAACAAAATGGAACCTCTAGCATGAAAGAGGCTGTGACTAAAGATATATTTGTAGGTCACAGCACAGGAAGGGAGATGCTCCATCCTTTGGGCTGTCGGGGCAATCCTGAATCACCCTGGATATTCCTAAAGCACTTCTGTTTAGCAAACCTCTTTTTTGTGGAAGCACACTCATTGCCCCTTTGCTCAATTCTTCTTTCTCTTCTCACAACCACAGATCTGCTGGCAGTGATAATGTGGTAGATGGAAAGAAGAAAGCAAATAGGGGTCTTTGGTTATATGACAGAATATTTACAGCCCACCTAAGTGAGAAATGGCGGGGGGGAGGCTTTAGATCTAAAGGGCTCGTGTATCAGGAAAGCTAGTCTTAGAGAGGACCTTGCCTTGTGGGGTATATTGCTTGGCTTGGGTGTAAGTCCTTTTGACCAAATTAACTTCCATCCTAACCTCCCACTCACTCTTCATGCCGTGCTCAACCAGCTTCTAGAAGTGTTGAGTTTCTGTTGTATTGGCTGAGAAATGGGGGCTAAGACGCTACGACTAACATGTGCTACCTTACGCCTTGGACCCCTGCTTTTACTGACTGACTCTTCTCCTTGTTTCTTTTCTTTTGTCTTCCCACACAGGCCATGCAAGTAAAGGTACAGGTCAAATGCATGACGTGTCTTTTCTGTCCTAGTATTAGAGGCGCCAGGCTCTGGTCACCCTCTGCACTGTGATCACCATGGGGGTGGTACAGAATGGATCTTCCCACCTGGAGGTCCCTCAGGCCTGCTCCAGGGAAGACACCGCCCGTCAAAGAGTGAATGTAGGCCTACCCACCCTTGGAATGGGGAAGCCAGGGAAGCCAGCCAAGCCTCACCCTAACCGAGGTCTCCTTGCTATCTCTGTTCCCTTCCCCAGCTGCCCACTCTGCAGCCAGCACACTGACAGAGATAGGGATGCCAACAGGGTGTGAGAGCCCGCGAGGCTCACTCCTCTGCTGTGCCATGCCCGGTCGGAATCCCATGTGCCATCAGTGGGCCCAGTTCTTTCACACCAAACATCTCCGCCTCTTGTGCGAGGCTCCTGCAATTCAGTTTTTTAAGGACTAAACTTCAAGACTGGAAATCAGATAACCACATGTTTTTACACAAAATGTGCATATGGTGGGAAAAAACCCTAGGACAGTTTTCCAGTGGCCCATACAGATTATAACTTGGAAATCTATCTCGCTATTCATTGATGTGTGTCTGCTGCCACTGTCACAAGCTCCCTGTCCTAAGCTCTGTGGCAGAGAAAGGGAGATGAGCAGGAAACAGGTCATTTGCAGTTCTTAGAAAGGGAAATGAAGCCATGCCCAGGTAGGCTTGGGTCTGGGTTTTGACTCAGATGCTTACATGCTGCGTGACCTTGGAAAAATCCTTTACCTTCCCTGAGCATAATGTTCTCACTTATGCAACTGCCTTATTTGTGGGATCATCATTATTGGGAGGATTAGAAATGTTTTGTTTTAGTAGGAGGCACGTTGGAGTCACAGTACACATGCAGTGTTCATAATAAGAACAACTTGAGATTGGCCCAACAGAATAGAATGAGTAAGAAATTATTTGAATTGTGTATCAAATCTACATAGTTACATTTTGCATATTTACTTGATTGTGTAGGGCATGTTACTATTCACCTTTTATATTTATATAGAGAGGACACCTCATAGTTTATATACACAAAATCGGGTTCTATCCTTTATGGATGATTTTCAAGGGTAATGGAGACTGCAAATGAGTTTTGCCTTAGGCGCAACCTTTAGAACTCTATGCCTGATGATAGAACACGTAAAGAACCCAGCTTGCACTCAGTAAATGAGAGAACTCTTTGCGGCATTTGTGTGAACCAGCTTTCACTTTCTGCTGTGTTCTAGAACACAAGAAGCTGCCTTCTGTTAGCTTCATTTCTTACCACTCCCCACCCCCCCGCCCCCACCTGCCATACTTCTCCCCACCCCTTCTCCCTGCTGTCCCTGGCCTGACCTGCTGTTTTAGAGCACCGGGCACAAGGGCCCCACAACCAGGAGAATTGTCTGGCGGCATCTGTCCAGCCTGGATTTTGCTGGCCAGGAGCTTTGCTGTGGTTGCTGTGATGTAACCTCCTGAAGTCACCGCAAGCTGGGTGAAAGAAATCGCATCCATTTTAAGAGGGTCCATCAATAATTATGAACCTGTTTCACACTTTAAAGTAACTTAAAGCCATCAGTCCCAAGGCAGTGTTAATTCTTACCCTCCTCTTCTCTTAGAAACCAGTGCCTCCTAAGACGAATGCTGCTCTAGCTCAGGGTCCCGGCTCTTATGTGTGGGTTCAAGGAGAGGCGCCTGGCCTCCCCGCTGCTCCCAGAGCCTTGGGTCTCTGTATTGGCTGAAGCAGCAGCACTGCCCACTCCTCCCACAGACATTCCAGGGCCACCTCACAGAGGAAAGCCTCAGTGAGCGCCATTTCTCTTTCTGTCACAGCCCCTGACTTCATCCTCTGCTGCTAGCTATCCAGCACACCCACACTTCCAGCAAGTGTCCCCAAGGGAGGCACAGCCCTGCAAGTGAAGTACCTAGTGGGCAAGGTGCGCTTTCAGAGGCCGGCCTCAGAAAAACGCGTTCACAGCAGGGCTGTCTCCTGCAGCCTGCCTGCATGGCCGGCTGTGGTGAGGGGGTTGGGGGAACGACTCTGAGGGCTCGCAGATGGGTGGCTCAGCCCCATGCCTCAAACTCTCTCAGAAACCTTCTGCTCCACGGGGTGGGCCTGGTTGGGTAGTCTCTCCCTGTGAGGGGTGAGGTGGTATAAACCGAAGAAGGGTGAACTCTCGCAGACTTGGGGAGTTCTGCTTTCCTCAGGGTTCCTCCCAACTCTCCCCAGCCACATCCCAAAGCAGCCCTACTCTGACACTTGCCCTTCCCTGTGAAAATTTTCACTGCCTCGAGATGGAGGTTGAGTGGGATGCGGTGCTCCCAAACACTAGCTTCAGCCCTGGCCGCAGAGCAGTTCTATGGGAGATGCTCTCCCATGTATTTCCTGACACCCCAGCATCAGGCTTCTCCGTTCTTTTCTGGGGCCATATTATCAGTTATCGAATCATTCCTTTTGAAAAACACCAGTTTATCTGTTCATTCAGCCAGGGGACAAGTGAGGCAAGAGTGTAGGCGTCCGCGGTGTGTGTCTGCCCACGCGGTTCTGTGAGCATACACACAAGGAGAGGACTCAGGAGCCGGGCGGGACTCTCGACGGCCCCTGGGATGGCTTCAGCACACTCCTTTCATTGCTCTCTGAAGTGTAGGAAGGTCCACCTGTATAGACAGGGCCACAAGGAGGCAGGCTGCCTCTAAGGTGAGGCCGTTCCTTTCAGAATCACTGAGCCCCTCTGTTTATTCCAACCTCGTTTCCTAGTCTGGAGGACAGGACCAGGAACGGAAGAAGACAAAGCGGAGGGGAGACTTGTATTCCATCCAGACCTCTCTCATCGTGGCCGCACTCAAGAAAATGCTGCCCATTGGTTTGAATATGTGCACGCCAGGCGATCAGGAGCTCATCTCCCTGGCCAAATCTCGGTACAGCTATGTAAGTCTCTGGCTGAGCAGTAATATAGGGGGTGGGGGTGGTTGCTTGGGGTCTGAAGGGTTCATCCTTCCCTGGGATCGGGGGTCGTGGGGGCTGATGAGTAGAAACCTAGGTACCCACCGACAAAACAGCCCCATCTGTACAGCTGGTTGGAGAGCTCTTTAGACAAGTCTGTCATTTTTCTTCTTTTGTTCTTGTAATAAAGATCCCAGCAGAACCGTTCCACTTGCTGTCCATCCCTCCCTGCGCCCTACTTTACATCTCCCTAGTGACCTTGAGGAATAAAATTTAACATCTCTTTCCACAGAGGGACACAGATGAAGAGGTGAAGGAACATCTGCGGAATAACTTGCACCTGCAGGAGAAGGTGATGTATCGGGAAGAGAGAATGCATGCAGGCTTTCCTGTGGCTGTGGGGTGCCATCCCTCCATTTAATTCACTAATGCTCTCTTTAGTGTGTTCTAAAAACAGTCTCCGAGCACTGGTGTTTAACTGGTAGGACTAGCTCTCTGCCTTCAATTTTCACTTTTGTTTGGGTGTGTGGGGAAGAGTTTTTGCCCTTAATTTTTGTTCTTTCCTTTGCTGTTACAAAGAGGATGCAAAGTAGCATTTAATGAAGCGTGCCTTCCCACCTACCAGTGTGAACATCCAGCCAGAGGAGGGGGTTAGATTAGGTATTAAATTTACTGACTCTGAGCCTTGTTAAACAGTGAAATGGACTCTGGGGGGGGGGGGGGCGGGGGGGGAGACTTCAGCACATCCTGATCTAGAGATTTGGAAACAAAGTAACTCTGTTAGAATTGGTATAAACCAAAATAAACAAAAAACAAACTTTGATTTTAAAGGCTATTTGAGATTTTTTTTCCAGGCCTGTGAATCTGAACGACTCTTTTCTCAGATACGTTATGCCTTAAGATAGAAGATTAAGCTGACACAAACAGCCACTTCTTTCCATCCCAGACATATGGGGATAATGGGGAAAATATACCACCAAAAAAAAAAAAAAAAAAAAAAAAAAGGCAGTCAAAAGAAATCCCAGTGCCAGAATAAAGAAGACACTTTAAATCACAGGAATGAAGAGAAGTTGATGCAGCTGGGAAAAACTCACAGAGCTTTCTGAGCCAGATATGTATGTCAGAGGCTGGGGTTTTTAATAACCTTAAAGGAAAAAAAGTGTAGGACCCAATTACCCATGCTGTGCACAGATGCGGAGCCAGAAACTTACATAAAATTAGTCTTAAACCAGTTAAACCTATAAATCTGCAAAGACAACCATAAACCCACTTGGAGACTCTCCACCTCTTAGAATATGGTCTGACATGCCAATAAATAAAACTCCTTCTGAAGCCAAAGTCATGCTTAAGGGGAAAAAAGGCATGAAAGAAAATCCACCACCATTAGAGAGGCAGAAAATGCAACAAAGGGAAGAACGGGAGCCTAAGGAACTGCAGAAAGCAATTTAAACATAAGTGTGGTTGAAATACTTAAAGAGCTACACATAGCGGTAATATCCATAAAGCAAGACTTGGACATTTATTTTTAAGATTTTATTTTTTTAAATAATCTCTATACCCAGCGTGGGACTCAGACTCACAACCCCAAGATGGAGAGTTGCATCTTCCACCAACTGAGCCAGCCAGGTGCGCCTGAACTTTTTTTTTTTTTTAAAGGAGAATGGATATGGGATTGAAAAAGCCACATAGTGATTACAAAAATTGAAAGTACTCACCAAAATTAAAAATCCAATTTACAGGTTAAAAAAGCAGGCTAGGCACAGCTGAAAAGAGAATTTATGAATTGGAAGATTGCTTTCAGGAAATTAGAAGTTAGTAAAGAGAGAAAGGCTTGGAAATATGGCATGAGTTAAGAGATACAGACTAGAATGAGAGGTTCCTATATAGATGTACAATGTGTCAGTGAAGATAATAGAGAAAACGAGAAAGAAGCAATAATACAAGAATCTCAATTCCTCTGGCACCTTGTGAGGAGTAAAGGCTTTTTCAATACAAGATTGCTGACCTGGTGTGTGCTTTAATTTTCAGTCTGATGACCCAGCAGTAAAGTGGCAACTGAACCTCTACAAAGATGTTCTAAAGAGTGAAGAACCTTTCAATGCAGAAAAGACCATAGAGCGTGTACAGAGAATTTCAGCAGCGGTGTTCCACCTGGAGCAGGTAAGAAGCACCTACCCTGAGGACTGAGGAAGCAAAATCACCCTGGTTTTTGAATATTAAAGCTCCTTTCCACACTCTGCTTTTAGGTAGATTGTTCTCATAAGACCCAAAACTAGGAACAAGAAACATCCCAGCTCACACCCAAATGTCATCTTGTGCCCCATGATAGCAGACTCCTCAAATCTTTCCCTTCCAAGAGTTTTTACAAATTTTCACCATTAGATCAAATGACTCATTCAAATCCTCTACCCAGTTGTAAAGCTGCTCTTAGGCAGTAAACCTCCAAAAGCAGATATTTGGGAGAAGGAAGAAAATGTCGGATCTCTACAAACCCCGTAGTTCAGTGCTGTGTACCTTTTGCTGACTATGGTTGAGAAATAAGAATTCTTCCAGGATTGAGAAATCTGGGTTGCAGGCGACTACCTTCTGCCACAAAGTTAGCCTAGTGCACACCTACCCCCGTGTTTTCTTCTCAGGTGGAACAGCCTTTGAGGTCCAAGAAGGCGGTCTGGCACAAACTGTTGTCAAAGCAGCGGAAACGGGCAGTGGTGGCCTGTTTCAGGATGGCCCCTCTCTACAACCTGCCCAGGCAAGTATTCTGTCCCTTTCTTCTGGCATGGGAGCCAGCAATGGGTGGTATTAAGGTATCCTCCCAGAGCTGTACTGTCTTCTGGCACTGATATTCATGATCCAAGGGGTGGAAATTGGAGTCCTCCATCCATGATGCCATTACAGTCTACGTATAGTGTAACAGCCTACTAAGGAAATCCAGGTAAGCAGAAGAGCTGAAAACAGATGTGATTCCCTAGTGTCCTGTGCCTGTCTTAGCCCCCCATTTTACACCTTAAAGTCAGCCAGGTGAGCATACAGAAGCTCTTAGTTTTCTTGAGGTGGGGTACTTTGTGAGGCTATAAAGGAACTGTAGAAAAAGAACTCTGTCCAAAATGCTTTACCCCAAATTCCATCAACAGATCAAACCATATTTCTATGCTGAGGTACTTGGATGGTCCCCCAGTTACAGAAATGTAACTTGAGAATCTTTGAGCACAGTGTATTTACCTTCAAGATGAAGAAAGGGAACTGGCTAAAGATGTCCCAAGAGGTCAATCCTGGGCATGTTGCCTTATCTGCATGGTTAATCTATACTCTGAAGTCAGAAATATGCAAAGGCTTTTCTGAAATGTGCTGTATCAATGCATTGCAGAGTATCCATGCAGACTGGGCAAACACTGACCACTAACACTTGACTCATTATCACTGGTGATGTGGCAACACTCCCATCCTCAGACTGATGGCAGAGTCCACAAGGTCCAGCCTGGGATCAGTAAGCAAAGCTGCAAATTGAGTATCAACCTCTGCTTCTTCAACTTGCAAATCAGTATGAACCATCCTTAACCAGTTAGGAAAAATAAACTGACTCAGAAAGGTATTTTCTGAATCCCACGTAAATAAAAGTTTCTTTGGAATATTCAATAAAAGTCTCTTCCTGTGCTGGACACTTGCTTTCATCAGGTCGTACTTCCTGGCCACCAGTTGTCCAGAGTGCCCTGTTATCCTGTCCTGAGCCAGATGACCAACTAAGCTTTCCTGTTAGGGTTTTTGAAGATAGTGAAGAACCATAACCTCTGAGACACACAGCTGCTCCTACAGGTCTCCTGACAATACAGATTGGTATCTTTGGAGGAGGATGAGGGGCCACAAAATCAAATGGAACTCAAGAATAAAAAGCAGGAAAAAAAAAATCAGACAAATAGTAATGGCTATGAAGACCACTGATATCCAGGCAACAAGGAGAAATTCAAATAGCTCAGTAGAGAAAGCAAAAATGGACAGGACTTTTGTCTCTTTCCTAAAAGGGGTGAAGCATCAAAAGGCATTCACTTTCCTCCCTGGCAGAGGTTCAGGCCCTGGATGGTAATGGGACCTCAGGAAGGGCTTAGCCCTAAGCACGTCTCCAGAGCCAGCAAGGCAAAATGGCATCTCACAAAACAAGCATTGTTTTCTAAATCCACTGAATATGTTAGTACCATTCTCTCATACATCAGTTGCTCCTTCAGCAGTTCTGCCTTTGTATGGGCAAGAGTACATCGAGGGATTTACTAGGTCTTTGACGAAACGTGGCCAGCCCCACCACTAACCCATGCCTGGATTTCTCCCAAGCATGGAGGAGCTTGGGCAGAGTTTTCTAACAACCATAATAAAAACTAAGACTGATGATGATGATCACTCCCTTCTCTATCTTGTCATGATCTAAACTGCATGGAGTCCTCCATATTAAAGGGCTAAAGGGATTTATTTTATTATGTGCAAACTGTTTCTCTGATGTTAGTTTTTAAAAGACAACCTGTGTGCTTTTCTCCAGACACAAAATTAACAATTTCTTCCTGAGCACCTTTCAACGGGTTTGGCTGGAAAAGGTTAATGAAAAAACTCAGTATGACAGGCTTATACCCATTTTAATGGTAATGTAACCTGTGGAGAGACCTGCTCATTTTCTGCACACTCCTCCTTTCTTGATCATGATTTAACACTATCATAAAAACCCAAATTTGTACAATTTTTTAAAAAGAGCTCTGATTGGTCAGAATTTGAAGAAAGATGGCAAGGTTGTGTTCTGCCAGAAAACATGGCCAGGGCTTGGACGACTTTGGTGTTGACCTGCATCTTACTTTTCTTTCCTTCCCTCCTCCCCAGTATCCTCACATTTGGTAATCAGCTAACTGCTGTTCAGTGCAACATTCCCAGGAGTTAGTCCTGGCTTATAGAGGGTGAGTGGCTCTTGCTGGTTCTTCAGTGTTCCCAGGTATGGGGGCCACCCCCCGGAATCCATGAGGCACACCGAAGTTAGGATGTCAGTGCAGCTTACCTAAGTCTTGCCTTCCTAAGTAAAAGCTGGAGAGCCTTGGAGGTGTAGTTCCTTGGAGACCCTATAAAGGACTCAAGCTTTGTTGCTTTCAGTAGATCTGAGACCAAACCACTCACCATCAGCATGACTTAGATGTGATGACCTGGGCAGGTTATCTGCCAAAAGCGATAACCACCTTGCCATATTAAGCAAATCCTTCAGGACCATTTCTTGGCCCAATGAATTCTTTCTCTTTAGAGTACAAATGTGATAAAGACCCATTGTGGCCAGGGTAGGATTATAGTTACCACCTGGTCTCCCACTAACCATTGTTAATTCATTCAGAAGGTGTTCTAGACATTCACGAACTGCCATGCTAGAGGGTTCTGGTTTCTTCAAAACAAATGCTTCTGGTGTACCGCTGGCTACCCTGACCAATCAGAGGAAAGAATTGTACAAAAGTCTGTCCTGCTTACTAACTGTTAACACCCAGACTAAAACAAGGTGTCCCACGGATCCCTCTTGACCTCACTCTCAACCCTTCTGCTCAGGCACCGCTCCATTAACCTCTTCCTCCATGGCTATCAGAGATTTTGGATAGAAACAGAGGAGTATTCCTTTGAAGAGAAACTAGTACAGGATTTGGCTGTAAGTACTGACCCAACTGGAAGCAGTATGGGTGTGAATGGATCTGACCTCTGTATTTGCGTGTGTGTTCTAACAGTTAAACATTCACAAAGAATCGGGCATATCAATTTGAAAAGAACTAACTGTATAAACACTCAGAGAAGGCCCTGCTAATGGTCATAAGAGCCAGAGGATGAATTTTGCTTGGAGGTGCTAGAACTGTTACCATCCTCATCATCATTATTAACAACTAATATTTCTTGGGATGCACAGCCATGCGATGGGAAGTTCATGCTAAGTTAAGTTTTGAGCACCATCAGTTGCAGGAGGCCACCCCGCCCTAACCCAGGCTCTGCATTTCCAGTCAGTGGCTCTGCTTTAGGGAAGGCACATCTGAAGCCCCTTCCTGCACCTTATGTTTCTCTTTGCGAGCCCTACAGAAAATATGTCGTGCCCTGTCGCTAACAGACTTCATGCCCCCAAAATGACTTAAAGCAACATGCAAGGGGACAAAACTTATTGCAGAAGCACCGCAAAACCTCGTCATGGTACAAACAGAAAATAAACTTTTCTCTCCTTTGGCCAACCCATGGTTCTTTTTTTAAAAAATCCTCCTTATTTCTCCCATTTATTTTTTCTCTTATCCCTTACTCTTTCTGTTAATCTCATTCCATGTGTCTCATACTCGGTCTTTCTTCAGTTTCTTTCTCCTTCCCTAACACCCTCTCTTTCTTTTCCTTCTCCCTCTTTTTTTTTTTTTTTTTTTTGCATTTAATCCTTTCTCTCCCATTTTTCTCCCATTTGTCTTCGTGCCTTTTGTCCTTTTCCTATAGTCCCATCAGTGAGAATGATAGTTTTTCTGTTTTCCCAGTTCCTTGATGAGTGTGAGATTGACAACGAGCATCACTTTGGCCCTCCACTTCTCAGTCATTCACGCAGCCTGTGTAGTCCTCACCAGTTTACTGAATGTGGTACACCCTGCAGGCTGTGCTGTTGCTAGAAACTCACTTTTACCCCTGCGTCAGACGCGATTTCCTTTTCTGTAAAAGGAGGTTGAGAAAAGACTTAATGAGGAGAGTAACTGCGAGGCTTGCAGCTCCATGCTGGGATATCTCTGAAGCAATAAGATTTTTAGAATCAGCAGTAAAGTTAGGAAAGAAATGGTGAACTGGCTTGAGTCTAGGATAGTATCAGACCCCAAATGGCCTCAGTGCTTAATAACCCTTGTCCCACCCTATTTCCAGCCCAGCTCTCCAAGAGAAATTTCAGATGTTGACTGAGAGGTCCAGCCTCTCAGGGGACTCTCCAGAGCTTCCCTCCTGAATTCGGGTGCCCAGGGCTTGCATGAGAGTTCTGCTGACAGAGGGCTCCTCCCCTGTGGTCAGGCTTTTGCTTTTCCTTTCATCTCGTTTGAACCTAAAATTGCTGTTTCTTTGATTGGCTGAAATATATATTATACATATATATACATATTTTGTCCCAAACCTTGCATCCTTGGGGCCTCTTGTCCTGAAGTAAACATATGACATAGTGGTTTCTCTTCGTGCTTTTATCGGACGCACTCTGTGCTTTGCGCTTTGCCGTCTCTTTGTTCGCATGCATTTATGTGGCGCATGCTGAGATCCATGCCTAAAACCTGTCTGTATTGGTTTGTGTAGAAATCCCCCAAGGTGGAAGAGGAGGAGGAGGAGGAGATGGAAAAGCAACCAGACCCACTTCATCAGATCATTCTCCATTTTAGCCGCAATGCTCTCACGGAGAGGAGGTCAGCACCACCAGAACTCCCTGCCTCTCCCAGGCACGGTGCTGCCAGCCCCACACCTTCGTCTCACAGCGGGCAGTGCCCAGAAAGGGGATGACAGATTTGAGCGGCCCTCCTTGCTGCCCTATTGGCCATCAAGAAACATCTAGGCAAACTTATGAGCCACAGCCCTCTCGTCGTAATGTCAGATGTGGAGGCTGAAGATTAGCATGGAACGGTTGCCTTCCAACCTGAATTCCATCAGCCAGTGCTTTTTCACATTTTCAGAGTAGTTTCTAAGAATCTGGGTGAGAGGAGGGTTTTTCTGATTAATTCACTGGTATCTATAACGTAAGATCTCTGTGGCTCTTAGTCTTTTCTACTGGGTCCAAAATGTAGCCTGCTAAATATTTCCTCCATTCTTTCCAGCAAACTGGAAGATGACCCTTTGTACACGTCCTATTCCAGCATGATGGCCAAGGTAAACCTGCATTTCTGCCCCTTGTCTCAGCCTTTCTGTCTTCCCTTTTACATCTGTGGACACAGGGAAACTGTCATTTTGAACAGCAGGGTGTAGGACTCGGTCATGACCTGGGTTCCAGGCACTGCACAGTTCATGTACTACAGGGGTGACATTAGTAAACTATTCCACTGTCCTCATAAGGAAACTCTGAAGCTTTGCAGAAATGGTGGATGCCAGCATGTTGTACACATGGCGGCTCCAGGCCCGCTATGGGGAGTTCAGGCATACAGACTATTCTTACCTTTCCAGTCAACGTTGAGCACACACCCAAAAGTTCCAACATACCTGTAGGTGAAGGAAGTTCAGTACATTCGGAAATAGGCTTTAAAACCTGGAATGAGAGCCTAGTGCTCTGGCAAAGGCGAGTGACATTATTCCTATGTCATGGAGGGGGATAGCGGCCACCGGGATGCTGAGTAGTAAGAGAACTGCTCCTTCTCAAACAGGAAACCCCCCCATCTGACAGAAAGAGGGATTTGTGGACTTGACTTCTTGCCAAGCCCCTGGCTTTTGTGTAGAAAGGGCATTCCCGGCTTCATGTACATGTATTCTGTGGTTAAACTGGATAGGTCGCCATTTACTGTATGAGCTCAGGGTTCCCACTTCTCCTTTTGGAACCCCTTGGTAACTACAAAGAAGACATTTTGAGTAGAATGTTGCCCCACAGTGGTCAAAATGTTCTTGGTTTTCACAAGTGCTGAGATCCTGAGGTGCCTATGAATTACCTCTCATCCCATGCCCTTGCTCTGTAGAACAGTCTCGTCTGTTAGACTCACTTTCAATTTGTCTCCTCCTTTCTCTGCTCCGTGGAATCCAGAGTTGTCAGAGTGGGGAGGACGAAGAAGAGGAGGAAGACAAGGAGAAAACATTCGAAGTAAGTTTTTATGAAGATTGAAGACAGGGTCATCCGCCAAAGCCAAAGCCAACTGGCAGGCCCTCAGAGATGGGTGCTGACATGAACTATGTGCCTTACCCACCGCATGTATCTGGTGGCAAAAACAAGAGTCTGTGCGCACAAGGCACACCCATTAGCCACAGTTCTCTTGTCAGTCTTCCGGCCTAATGAAAGGTCACAGGCAGCCAGTCTGCCAGCAAACCCTCCTCACAGGTTGGGTCTCCTGGGAAATTTTGCACTCCTCCCCAAATATGGTAGTAACAGGGGACAGAGAAGGACAAATTCAAAGATCCAAAAAATGTAACCTCAAAGCAACGGAAACACTGAGATGGTTTTGCATCCTTATTCTGTAAATGTCATTAGTCGTAATTTTGATTTTGAGGCAGTGTGGGACATGGAATTTCCTAAGATAAA
Organism: Mustela nivalis; assembly: GCF_964662115.1. Taxonomy (NCBI): domain Eukaryota; kingdom Metazoa; phylum Chordata; class Mammalia; order Carnivora; family Mustelidae; genus Mustela; species Mustela nivalis. Next base: position 92,473,620 of record NC_139025.1, read on the forward strand.
ACCATATTAATTTACTGATAACTCTTCTTCATAGACAAAGTGTGTAACAGTAAGATCAAATTAATAAAGTTACAGTTCTGGAAGGCCTTGGCATTGTAGTGTTCCATATCTAGAAGAGTCTCTGTTAACGGCTATCTGAGTATTCTAGATAAATGGGTGTTTTCTACATTTGGGCAGATAGGCTTCAGTTGAGCCCTCAGCAGCCTTCCCTGTGTGATGAAACATGGAAAACAAACCCATTTTAATCTGGGGTCACTTCCTAGAATGAGAGTATTACAGGAGAATGGACTATGTTTCCTACCAGTGCAAAAAGAAGGAAAGTCATCATCAAACTATGAGTGGTTTGTGGATGGACAGTTTTGGAAAGCTGACATAGTGTCTGGAAATCAAATTCAGAAGATTTCCTTATCCAAAATTATGTGTGCAAGTACAGATTCTCTTGGTTTACGTTTGTATGGCAAATGGCCTAAGGATAAACAAATTTTTCCCTGCTTTGTTTATTTTTTTTTTCCAGGAGAAAGAGATGGAAAAGCAGAAAACCCTCTACCAGCAAGCACGGCTGCATGAGCGGGGAGCTGCAGAGATGGTCCTTCAGATGATAAGTGCCAGCAAAGGTGATTCCGTGACTTTGTGGCTACGCCCCCATCGCTCCCACAGAGACAGCATGCTGTGAGATGAAATCATTATTAAAGAGTCCTGATAAAGCCCTGTAGATGCGATTTACCCTCCGTTTTTTTGGTGATTCAATCGAATCTTCACCATGGCAGGTGAGATGAGCCCCATGGTGGTTGAGACTCTGAAGCTGGGCATCGCCATTCTGAATGGGGGCAACGCCGGCGTGCAGCAGGTACGGGGGGCTCCCACTGGGTCGTGCAGACTTCTTGGGGTATACCCGCTGGACAACTGTCATGCTCTGGGGAAGAGTGTTGGCTCTGCTGAGCAGGGGGACCCCCCAGAAGCCCCCCTGCTGGTGTTTGTCCTTAGTGGCCAATTACATCAGAGTTGCCGGGAACACAGGAAAAGACAGACCCGGGAGTTTATAGACAAATGTGTACTCAACAGAGAGGGTTTAGCTGGGGTTCTAAGCAAAAAACATCCAGGTTTTTTTCATCATTGGATGTTTTTTTGCATAGAGAGGCTCTAGAGGACATTTACTAAGCCTTAGGTTTGTACTTTAACCGATTGTGTTAGCTGTCATACCGTGAGCAAGGAGCCCAACCAGTTAAATGGAGTCCATAGCCCCAGACACCTGTTTTCTGTTCATTGGTTCATTTGTTCATTCATTCCTTCACCACATTGGGATTGCTGACTCTGCACTGAGGGCAGGCTCTGTTCTGGAATGGAGGGCATAGTACTTAATAATGCAGCAAAACGGTCCTGCCTGCAGGCATTCACTGAGGCAACACGTGGAAGCCTAGTGTGGAGCTCCAGGCACAGGGAATCCAGGCAGCAGTGTCTTGAGTTAAAGCTGGCTGCAGGAGCCAGGAATATTCTGGTGTCCCCAGGGCACTGCAGGCTCCGGCTGAAAGCCTCTGTATGCACAGGAAACTGACATTTGAAAGACTCGTGGTATTTGTGAGGGTTATAGCACAGGGCTCATGAGAACCTCCAAATTCATAGCTACCACTATTACATATAATCTGCCTCAGCCTTTAATGCATCCCAAACAAATTTGTCATGAAAGAACTACCATTTTCTGAAACACCCTTCACCTTCTGTTCTCTTCCATCACCACCCCATCAGTTGATTGTCTTGCAGGACATTTTTTTAAAAAATATTTTTATGATGTCAGACATCATAAGTTCCTGCATTCCCAGTAACAGAGAACAGAGAAAACAAAGTCTGATTGTAAGATACTGAGCTCTCAACTAGGCTTTTTCCTGGCTAAGCTCCTTTGCTCCAATGCATCAGACTCAGCTCATGAGTTTTTCAGATGATACTCCAGGAACGTTTTACTAGATCACAGTCTTGGTGCTTATTCCCAAGTGGGAGAGGCTTCAAAGAGTAAATCTATGAATGTCAATGATCTACTGTACTGCCCTGAGCAGAAGTACCAGTGGACCTTTACAAAATAAAATGTCGACCTGAAGAGATTCTGGTTCCATAGGAAGAGGGTGGGTGGGGCTCAGGCACATGGAAGGTGGAAAGCCACTGGTGGTTCTAATGCTTACCCAACTTTACAAACCACCACCCTGGACATAACGTCATGTGACTGGGACTTGACATTTCTCCATTCTAGATGGGAGGGTCAGTACTCGTGGTGTAATTTACATCACTTTTCCTTTTGAAATATGTCTCCCTTGTAGAAAATGCTAGATTACCTAAAGGAGAAAAAGGATGCTGGATTCTTTCAAAGCCTTTCTGGTCTTATGCAGTCTTGCAGGTAAATATGGGAAAACCACCTATAGCATTTTTTTCTGTTCGGAAGGAAGAGGAATGGGGTAGGAGTGGGACCACAAAATAAACTAGCTTATCATGGAATTGTTGAGGAAGGACTTAACCTGCTTTAGAAAGCTAAGAAGGTCGGTATTGTTCCTCCAGCTTCAGGCTTATATTCAAATAGCATACAGAAAGGGAAATGTAATCTCCATTAGACAGACACACAAACACACACACAAACACACACCTAGTTTGGTTTTTTGATCGATCACCTTTACCTCCTTTTCTTTGGTATGTCATTTTCCTCAGACCTGAGTGTTTCTCCTAACACATATGCTCATAAAAGCCAAACCAGGAAAGAACGGAAAAGCGGAGGAATGCCTCAGTATTACTCAAGGCTATGTTTTCGTTAGGCCCATTAGGCCCTCTGTTCATCTTCATCCTTAACAGTTCTTTGAGCCTGATTAAGTATTTGGTGGGTACATATTTTGACACAGGCATTTCAGCAGAGGTCCATCCTAACATGGGAACATTTTGCCATAGCCTAAAAAACAAAGCATTGAACTTCTACTTTTATTACCACATATGTAACCTCCTCTCATGGCTGACCCCCTGATGGATGAATGATGCAGAGCCAAAAGTTGTTTAAGGTTATCATGCCTACTCATTTTGGAAACAAGCTAGCCGTCTTTCTAAGCATCAGCTTACTCTCTAAGATTCATATGTATTTTGAATAGTCTGTAACTTGTTCTAAAAGAAATCAGAGTTATAATTATCTAGCTAATTTGCCTCTAATTAATATTCTTAAAAATAGAGTTATTATGTTTTCCACTTAAAAATTTGCAAGATGGACATACTTCCCTTTGGTGGACTTCATAATTTTGCTAACCTTGTTTGATGGAATAAATATTTTATGTACCCTGGGGTGAGAGGGAACATATTTGAGCTGCAGTACAATCCCTTTTTCTGAGCTCCATTTTTTTTTCCCGCGCCAACAACCAACTCGTTTATTACCTCTCTCAAGAAAAGAAAATGTAATATTGCCAGGCCTGACTTCACTGAAGATGAGATAGTACGTGTGGACTCAGAATGACAAAACTCAAACTCATGTTGCCCACAAAATTCTCAATTAAATTTCTAAGTGTTCTCTTAGTAGTATCTAATACTTCATATTATTAAACTCATTCGTAATTATGGCTTAGAGGGACAGGTGACATGCCTTTAGAGGCCAAGTGAGTACTAACAGAAGTTTTAAGATATTTCATGATTTTTGTTAATTATAAAAATAATACATATTGGTAAAATACCAAAACATTAGAGAAATTAAAACATTTGAAATGGGTGTTTTGGAATGGAGTAAGGATCAGAAATATCTGTTCCCCCAGATACTCTCCTGAATCAGAACTGCTCCTCTTTGTCCAAAGATCCTACTTCCCTGCTCTCTTCCCTTAACAACAAAGCTAAAATAGAAAGATGGTTTTGTGTTATTGAGAAGAACTTTTCTACACCAGAATCTGGGAAAAACCAACTATATGGCAATAGGAATTTTCACTGTTTTCTCTTTAAAATTCATCTAACTTGCAGAAGATATGTGGCTCCCTAAAAGGGGTAAAGAAATGATGTGGTTTTTTCCCCTGACATCTTTCCAATCCAATGGTCATTTCCTTTGCCTGGTGGTACCGGGAAGGCAAAGTTTTACAGAATCTTCATGGATTCAGCCGTAAGCTGCCTTAGCAGCTATGTTTTTGTGAGACATAACCCATGTTAGGGTCTATTAAAGCCTTTCAGATTGGGGAAGGAGAATCTGTTAGAGAAACAGAATGAGCCCCAGTTGGAAATAATATGGTTATACGTTGTCCTCCTTATCAAACTCTGTGGTTGTACTAGGTAGGATTTGGGGGTGGCTGTGATTGGGAGGTTCACAGAAAGTGGAGACCAAAAAAAAAAAAAAAAAAAGGCTAGCTTGTTACAGGTTCAGGGACACCACTACCTCCAGAAAGCTTAACCTCTGCTACTGTTGGCTTTTGAATGACACAAGAATTCTAAAAGGGTGTGGCCCTTTGAACTCTGAACTCTGAAGCACTGTCCGTGCGCATTCCTCCCAAGCCCTAAAACCACAGTTCTTATGATTCAGGGAGAAAATAGGTAAATGTGGGAGGGGAGCATTAATTTGTGCAGTTTAAAGTAGACTTTCTTTAGGGAAATCGCAGAAACAGATTATTCCTTCTTTATTTGGGAAACCTTTCTAAATCTTCATGCATAAGAAAGAACTCAATCTGGACAAACAAGGACAGTCATTGTAAGTTCTTTGACCCCTCTCAGTGCGTGCCTGAGAGCTTATAGGCATCCTTGGGCAACACTCTTGACGCAAACCCAGGGAACTGCTAGGCTTTGAGCCACACGGCACTGTGTTAGACCATTTATGATAACCCAAGGACAAGATATTCTTAGTCAATAAATGCACTGACATTAGAAATCCATTTTCCCAGTGTGCATAGCCCTGAACCTTGTTTTCTCTCGTCTCTTACAAGTGTCCTTGATTTGAATGCGTTTGAAAGGCAGAATAAAGCAGAAGGCCTGGGTATGGTTACTGAGGAAGGAACACGTAAGTAACTAATAAATGTGGAGGCTGTTCTCTCCCTGGTTACCATAATTAACTATTTCTGGTTAGAGCCCCTGCTCAGTGCTTCTTAATCTGCAAGGACTTGCCCAATTTCAGCAAACTCTTCCCATTGGTAGCTTTGATAAAGGCTGGATGTGATCACAGAGCCAGCCTTAACTAAACACAGTTTATCATGGTGTTTATGGTTTTTCTTACTTTGCCTTCTGTTTTTCTCTTTTCACCAGTCATTGTGCGTGAGCGTGGTAAGTCTGAGAGTCTGGCCCCAATTGTCTACCATGCATGTGAGTCCTGAGGGACCTTATTTAATTGCTGCGGTGTAGACACATTTTTTAGGCTTGGTAGTTGCATGTGAAGCTTAACTCAGTATTCTGATGCTTAATTAAAGAAACATTTTCCATCCGTAAAGCATGGGTTCTGGACTGTGAGCCATTACTGCGAGCAGCCTAGCTGTTTTCCTGACAAACGCATTCCGGGGCTCACTTCGTTGGCTTGGTTGGTCATTGTGTTCTGTAGCCTCAGTTCCAGGTTACTGGGGTTTTCCCCCCTTCATTTAAAGTTCCCTTTCTGAACTGTTCTGATGCAGGCCCTTTGTCACTTTTGCAGCTATTTGCCTTGCAAAGTGGTCTGGGTTGAGAAGCCAAACAAATGCTCACCAGTATTCTGTTTTCAAGGTGAAAAAGTACTCCAGAATGACGAGTTTACTCGTGATCTCTTTCGGTTCCTGCAGTTACTTTGTGAAGGACATAACAGTGGTAAGTAGAACAGATTGATTTGTCAAAGGAAAACAAAATTCAGGTGCCAAATTATGATTCAGCTCAGGATGCCACATTTCATACAACCAGCTGCTGACTCAAGGACAACAGTTAATCCATTCCTCAATAAAATTAAAAAAAAAAAAAAAACCCTCATTGGAAAACTGACTTGAGCTTAAGGGCTGGTGTTGTTTAGCGCCACCCAGACTGAGTGGCTTCCAAAATCTTCAGAAGGTGACTCTAAACACCCACCCCTCTCCGTCAAGTCCCTGGGGCTCGTTAAGTCCTCTTTCTGGCCTCACAAGGATGGGAGGGCTCAGGGAAGGACCCTGTCCTGCAGGACCCACCAGGACCCAAACGGGGTGATCTTGTAAGGCTTTTTACACAGCATGTCTCTTCTGAGTTTAGCCAAGAGTGCTTGCCCAGCGTCCTCGGCATGACGAGAGAGGCCCTAACACAGCCCTGGTGTTCTTAGACTTTCAGAACTTCCTGCGGACTCAGATGGGCAATACCACCACCATAAACGTCATCATCAGTACCGTGGACTACCTCTTGCGTCTGCAGGTCAGTGGGTCTTGGACGGTGGCATGGCTCACGCACATTTCCAGAAGCTAAAGACTATTGCATAGGATCAGGGAAGGCCCAGGGTCTGGGCCAGCCCCAATAAGAACAGTGTTATATCCTATGTCCACACACTTATGAGAAGTCAAATACCTAAAAACCTGTATTTGAAAATTGAAATAGGGGGAGTGGTTAAGTATCCAATCATCTTGGATGAAATGCCAGTTTACCTCAGTTTTGCCAGTGAAAACCTCACCACAGTGCCCGAGAGCCACAATACGTGAATGGAAACAGATTTTCACTAGAAAAGAGAGGTACAGGAGATAGTGGGAATAGGATGAGTGTACAAGTTCTTAGTGCCTGAGAAGTCACTCTGTTTAACTGTTTGAATGAAATCCTAATAATGACAGGAAAATCTACACAAACATTTTAAAAAAAGGATTCTCTCTCCTCTCTGCTAAGTCTTCCTCCTGGTTCTGCCACTTACTAGAGCAATCTCTTTAACCTCCCTGTGTTCTGACATTCTCATCTATAGAATGGGTAGCACCTGTCTCATAGGATGGTTGCAAAGATGGAGAGATGCCCTACAGGGCCGTGGGTCAGAATAACCTCTGGCACTTCCCAGTGTTAGCTCTTATGTCCCTGCTCTTGTGCCAGTTAGTTGGATGATAATTATGATTACCTTTAATGTACATTTTTCATTGTGAGTGAGTTTTCCTGCCTCGTGGTCACCCGTGTCCTGCTGAACACCATCCTCTCTCCTATCTGGTCTTTGTTAGAGGAGTATATGCTCTTCAGAGATGCTAGGGATTAGGTATCTCTGTGCTTCTTCCTAGGTTTCTGTACTAAGGAGGAGGTCATAGAAATGTGGGTTTCTCCTGTACTCTTTCTGAACCTTGGGTTTTTAGCTTCACTGACTGGAAGTTTAAGAAACACTTAACTCTCCTTGTTTGTTCTTAGGAGTCAATCAGTGATTTCTACTGGTATTATTCAGGGAAGGACATCATTGACGAATCTGGACAGCACAATTTTTCCAAAGCTCTGGCAGTTACGAAGCAGATTTTCAATTCTCTTACGGAATATATCCAGGTACGTGCTGCAGAGTGCAGGCTTGAGAACAGAGCGTTTTTAATGCCCCGTATTTTGTATTCCCTATGGAATAATAGGACGGCTTTATGGACTGTGCCTCCAGACCTGGCACTGGCAATGTGGAGCCACAAATAGGAACCACGTATAGAAGAGTATTTCGAGAGGACTACTCTCTAGGAGAAGCTACAGTTCATGGTCTTTCACTGTGACCTGTTCCTAGCATTGGCACACACTCTTTGCATTTACCTAGTTACATTTTCCTTTCCCTCTTAGATTGAAAATTTTTGTGGGTGGAAAATTTCTTATTTGATCTAAAATTCTTCATTTCTAGCATGTGTGGCTCACCCTAGCTACTCATTAAGCATGAGGGGTCGAGTGCACAATTGATAGAATGAAGGAATAAAGAGATAAATGATGTTGAGTCTTGGGATGAAGAACCTATAAGATCCTACAAATTTGTCAGAAAATAAACTCCTTGGAAAAGAGTTTAGCAGCACATAAACTATGTCCAATGGCAGTCAAATTTAAAATGAATTTCCAGTTGAATATTTAGATCTCACAGCATTCTTTCCATTTATAGCAGTCTCTGGTTATTGCATGCAGTAGTCTAATGACTGTGGAAAGGATGTACTTGGGCCTAATTTCCTATGAAGTCAGTAGCCATATCACAGTCCTCTGGGGTGTAGTAGGAGATTTTTTTTAAAAACTATCTAATGAGTGCGCCAGCACACTCCAATCATATTTGTTTATTAAAATAAACACAAAACTAAGACTCAACTTGAAAGATTTTAAGGGAGAGAGCAATCCTTGTTTTACTCAAGGATTATAAGAACATGGAGACAGAACTGTAGAAACAGGTGACTGATCTGAAGTGTCACAGAATGTGAAATATCTGGGGAGGTCATTGAACAGATTTGACAAACATTTGATTTGCTCTCTGGAGAAGCCATCCTAATCTTCAGAATTTCCCTTGGAGCACTTAACCCAAAGTAAAAAAAGAAGCTTCTTTTTGGTGAATGTGAGTTTCTTACAACAACTTTTTTGTTCCAAAAAGAATCTAGAATTTTCTAGGGATTAGACATCAAATGTACACGAACAGTGATTTTTCTTTTTAAATATTTTATTTATTTATTTGAGAGAGAGAGCGAACACATAAGCAGGGTGTGGGGGCAGAGTGAGCTGATGTTGGGCTTGAACCCAGGACTCTGGGATCATGACCTGGGCCGAAGGCAGATGCTTAACCCACTGAGCTATCCAGGCGCCCCTTAAACAGTGATTTTTAAACAAGCTTACATGATTTAGGAAGTCAGGCACTAACTACCTCTCATGCTGCCCACTTCCTTGAAAATTCTGCCAACCCTTTTCTAGAACTTGAGGTGGTACCTGTGTTCTTTTTGGAAATTTATTATAGAAGATCGATTTGAAGTTGAAACAAAATTTAAGGAAAAGTTAAGGATGAGAAGCATAGGCAGAGCATGACAGAAGAATCTAAGGATATGAGAAATATACAAAATGATCTCACTGAGGGGGTGGGGAATAAGGTGCTAACCTAAGAAACTTTGGGAATGAATACTGACTGTAAGACCAAAGGCAAAAGGAACTGTACATAAGCACTTTAGTTGCTAAAGCTTTTCCCCTAGGGATGTGTGTTAATAATTCTGCAACCATTTTACACATATAATGGAAGTGAGCCGTTACTAAATGGCAGGAGCCAGGCTTCTCACTGTTGAATGATTACAGATAAGCAAGAAGCAGCTAGATGGCCCACTGGCCCATGTGGAAATGTGTTAGAGTTGGATACGTAGGTCAGTATGCTAAATTCATGTTGGACGTGGTATTGATACAGATACTTACCTATGGAAACATTTCTAGATACTTTGCATACACATGGGCTAGTATAACCCACACATATCTGCTGTCATATCAGCTGAGAGGGCCTTAAAATAATGACATCACAGTAGCAGCAGGCACAACTAGCACCCAGATTAGTTTCTAATGCCATTTTCCCGTGAGAGGAACCAGACTTCTTAGAGAAAGGGCTTGTCTTAGTGCTGGGGCAAGAAATATGCAAGAAGACATGGAGAATCCCATATATAGCGCAAGGAAATGTGGGGGGTGGGACAGGGAAGAGAGAGAGAAAGATGGGCCTATGTCCAAGGGACACAGGCCAGCTGAAAGAGCTCCCAGGGGCCAACACTGAAACAATTTGAGTGACAAAATTGAGTAGTATTGGGTAATAACCCAGAGCATACAATGAATATGTGGAGTCCCTATTAATTTAAGTAAATGATTAAATAGGTAAGAATGAATAGACCAATCTCCCATGTGGAAGAATTCCAGATGATTTTTTTTTTAATGTTGATTCAATGTATAAAAATAAGAAAATTTATTGGGGTGCCTGGGTGGCTCAATGGGTTAAAGCCTCTGCCTTTGGCTCAGGTCATGATCCCCAAGTCCTGGGATCAAGCCCCGCATTGGGCTCTCTGCTCAGCAGGGAGCCTGCTTCCTCCTCTCTCTCTGCCTGCGTCTCTGCCTACTTGTGATTTCTATCTGTCAAATAAATAAATAAAATCTTTTAAAAAATAGGAAAAGTTACCAAGATGAAAAAATGGAAATGGGTAATGAAGTCATTCCTCTAAGTTTAGCTTTCAGAAAAGGTAGGATTATATTATACTTAAAATTTAGGTTAACGATACGAAAATCCTAAAGGTGGTTGAACATTAGGAACATATTCTTTAAAGATTTTATTTATTTATTTGTAATAGAGAGAATGAGAAAATACAAGCAGAGGGAGCAGCAGGCAGAGGGAGAGGGAGAAGCAGGCTCCCCGCTGAGCTGAGAGCCTGATGTGGGGCTCGATCCCAGAACCCTGGGATCATGACCTGAGCTGAAGGCAGATGCTTAACTGACTGAGCCACGCAGGCACCCCTGAACATTAGGAATATTATTCACATTTTTTTACTTGAGTAGATAGCCATGGCACATAGCATTTTATGCATAGCTTTACCTGAAAACAGTAGGGCCTGCTTTTCAAATTGTGGAAGCCTGAAGTTCCTCAGAACCCCTCTGAGGCCTAGGTGGAGGTGAGAGTGGGCTGGAGTATCCTTCAGTCCCATTTCAACCAGAGCATTTCACTCTTAAATAATATTCTTCTTTGTAGTATTTTATTTGAAGAACACATTCTCAAGCTAAAAGAAAATCTCTGAAAAACCACTGCACTGTGAAATTCCTGGTGGGTTTTTTCCTGGACCACGTCCCTATGTTGGGGTGGAAAAAGTAACACCCTGGGAAAACAGTGAGCCACAAAATACATAACTTTTGGAAGGAGCTATCCGCTAGTAGAAGCAGGTGTCCTGTGCACTGACTAGGGCAAGAGTCAGAGCAGCTCATGCTGAAGTAAGTCTCCATGAAATAAGGATGCCCTCCTCTCTATAGGGCCCTTGCATTGGGAACCAGCAGAGCCTGGCTCACAGCAGGCTGTGGGACGCGGTGGTCGGCTTCCTCCATGTGTTTGCTAACATGCAGATGAAACTCTCTCAGGTACTGTGGCCCTTCCCCGCTGTGTCATTGGTGTGAATGCAAAATCACTCCCCACCCCTTGGTATTCCCCTGTGTTCACGTGGCTGCTTGGTCAAACGGCTGGACCAGCCATGCAGATGAGGTCTCACTTTTAAACCTGAGGGCTTCACTGGGTGACAGGAACAAATGCCTCCAGGGGTGTCCCAGACAGGCTTGTGCATGGATGCAGCTTCCTTCCTTGTGTCCCACCAACCTATCCTTTACATAATTGCCTCAACATTCGCTTTTTATGATGCTCATCCTTTTTGCTTCCTTGTCACTGTCGTGTCAGTTTCTGACAATCTACCAGCCCCTTCTGGGTCTGTCAAATGTCTGCATGTCTCTGTAATTCATATATCCCTTTTCTCCCATGTTGGCTTCCCCTCCCTCCCCATTGCTGCCTTTCCTTCTCACTCCCCATCTCTCTGGCAAGATGAATCGGAATCGCTCCGAGCATTTATTATGAACAAACAAATGGAGTGTATATAGTTGTCGATCGCCTCTCTCCATGGCAACACATGAGGGAGAATTTCAGGATGTGTTTCAGGCTGATTAGAGTAACATTTGCAGCATTAATTTAAGTAACGTGTATCTAAAATTTTCAAGGCTGCCACATCTGTCCCCTCTCTACTGGAATGTGCTATTTAACCCTTTCATTTTTCCCCTTTTGACTCTGGCCTTATGGGAGGAGAGAGTTCTTGGGAGCGCTGCTCATTTGGCGGTAACACGTCCACTCCTGTGTCAGCCCAGCTGGGCCGGTGAGGTGCGAAGGCTCTGGAGACAGGAGCCTGGCCCTGCTTCCTTCCTTGCTGGTGACTTTCAAGAGTCACTCCCCCTACCTGGTTTTTGGGTCCATCATCTGTGAACTATTGGGAATTAGGATAGACGATCTGAGGTCTCTTCCAGCTCTTCATATTCTCTCCCCTGTGATATTCCATGTGTAGCTCTGACCCATGCCAAAGGGGGGCAGTCCCCCTGAAAGCTAGAGTCTTGACAAAATTGTGTTTGTGAGAGAGAGTGTCTGTACAAGAAGTGTGGCCCAGAACGTACCTTTAAGTCTCACCCTCAGATTGCCCGCCTCGGATCATGCAAGGGTTGTTTTTCCTTCTGGGACATTGAGTTTAAAGCAGAGAGCTAACTTGGCAATGCCCTGTCTGTGAGCTTGAAGTGAAAACCAGACAGACTAGCAGCAAAAGCAGAGGAATAGCCTCAATTCTATAATATATTAAGGGACAGTGGCACCAAGATCACCACCAGCTAGAATCAGGAGACCCTAACCCAGAAAGAAAGGAGAACCCACTTGATGATTATAACTTTGATACCTTAATTGGATTGCAGTAGTATTCCCCAAAAGCTCACCTGACCATTCTCAGTGTACAAAACACAACATGAAGTAGTAGAAATATCTAATGGTTGTTTGGTGGATTGGGTTGTTCAGTAGCTTTGGACAACAAGTGGTATGTCTGCCATATTGTACTAATAAAAGGGAAACTAAAGAAGCTCTCTTGGATAAGACCAGCCACAGCAAGTCTCCCCGATGCTACGAACAGTGGATGATACGATGTCCACAGGCACAATGGACACGACCTTCACCTAACCTTTCCAGAGCAGGCTCTTCTTGCTCACTGCCCTATACTTTGCTGAGGGATCAGATAGCTCAGGGGTATCTCCTGTTTCTGTTCTAGGATTCCAGTCAGATCGAGCTGCTGAAGGAACTCTTGGATCTCCTTCAGGACATGGTGGTGATGCTTCTGTCCCTCCTGGAAGGTTGGGCTGTTTGGTATAACTAGGCATTCACACAACTGTAATTGGTCTGAGCACTAACCATACTAATCATGCAGATTATCCTTCTGGCAGGTCATTGATGCCTTATGACTTTGGTTAGAAAGCCAAATTTTCAGAAGCAAAAAATGAGTAAGGGGCACATGGTCTGATGGACAAAGCCTGAAACCAACTCATTTTATGTTACTAGGAAAGCCAGAATGAACTGGGGAAAACCTCCAAGCTTTGCTCTTCCCTATCCTCTCCCTCTCCCCATTGCTTTTCAGTACATCTGGCTGCCAGTGTGTATGCCAGCCATCTAGTTGGGCACCCTCCTAGGTCTAAGGGGATAAGAGGGGCACCACTTATCCCTATGTGTCCCCAGTAATCTGGTAATGAAACCACTTCCCAGGCCCCAGTCCAGATAAAAGGCACTGGCGTGGCCATCTCCTTCTTCCCTTTGTTTCTTTCCCCCTTGGCTCCTAGTGGTGTAGTCTTTATGGCTTGCTGCTCCCTCCTACCCATTTCAAACCATCACGGTCAGAAAAGAGCCACCTGATTGGGCATACAAATTTCCTAAAAAATAGCTACCTGACCAGTTACATGATGACTTGGGTTTATTTATATATTTGTATGTCTTTTTGAACCTGCCTCACAGGGAATGTGGTAAATGGAACTATTGGCAAGCAGATGGTTGACACACTGGTAGAATCATCTACCAATGTAGAAATGATCTTGAAATTCTTTGACATGTTCTTGAAACTTAAAGACCTAACCAGCTCAGACACCTTCAAAGAATATGACCCAGATGGTAAAGGGATTATCTCTAAAAAAGAGTTCCAAAAGGCCATGGAAGGGCAGAAACAGTACACACAGTCAGAGATTGACTTTCTCCTTTCGTGCGCAGAAGCTGATGAGAATGATATGTTTAATTACATTGATTTTGTAGACCGGTTCCATGAGCCGGCCAAGGACATAGGGTTTAATGTGGCAGTGTTACTGACCAATCTCTCCGAACATATGCCAAATGATTCTCGCCTTAAGTGTCTGTTGGACCCAGCAGGAAGTGTACTAAATTACTTTGAACCGTACCTGGGACGAATTGAGATCATGGGCGGGGCCAAGAAAATTGAGCGTGTTTATTTCGAGATCAGTGAATCCAGTCGAACTCAGTGGGAGAAGCCCCAAGTGAAGGAGTCGAAGCGGCAGTTCATCTTTGATGTGGTCAATGAAGGGGGAGAGCAAGAAAAGATGGAACTGTTTGTGAACTTCTGTGAGGATACCATCTTTGAAATGCAGTTAGCCTCTCAGATCTCCGAATCTGACTCAGCTGAGAGGCCCGACGAGGAGGAGGAAGAAGATGAAGATTCATCTTATGTGTTAGAAATTGAGGGTGAAGAGGAAGACGACAAGTCTTTCGAGTCAGCCTCTGCATTTGCCATGGCCTGTGCCTCAGTGAAGAGAAACATTGCCAACTTTCTGAAGAAGGCAACCCTGAAGAACCTCCGGAAACAGTACAGGAAGGTGAAAAAGATGACTGTGAAGGAGCTGGTAAAAGTGTTCTTCTCTTTCTTCTGGATGTTGTTTGTGGGGCTCTTCCGGTTGTTCTTCACCATATTGGGAGGAATCTTCCAGATCCTCTGGAACACAGTGTTTGGAGGCGGCCTCGTGGAAGGGGCAAAGAACATCAGAGTGACCAAGATCCTGGGTGACATGCCTGACCCCACCCAGTTTGGTATCCATGACGATGCTCTGGATGCTGAGCGGGCAGAGGTGACTGAGCCAGGGGTTCCACCCGAACTAATTCACTTCGTGAAGGGTGAGAAGGGAGATACAGATATTATGTCAGATCTCTTTGGATTACACCCGAAGAAAGAAGGTGGCTTAAAGCATGGGCCTGAAGTGGGTTTGGGTGACCTTTCTGAGATTATTGGCAAGGATGAACCCCCTACACTAGAGAGTACTGTCCGGAAGAAAAGGAAAGCACAGGTAAGCACAAGTCGTTTCTGTCATCTTTTCTCTATGCCCAGAAATAGACTTGCAGTCACTTCTGATGCTGGCTCCCTAGGCGCCAACACTGTATTAGTTACCAGCTCTTCTCTCCCTGATCTTGCAATTCTCTGCCATGTCTGGGAAAGAGCAACACTCGGATGGTTGTCACAGAGTCTAGCTGCTGAGTGATCTTCAGGTTACATTGTGAAGGCCAAATCTGATGGTCTTCCAAGACTTCATCAGAAGGTTAGTTAGGTGAGTGAACAGAAAGCACAGAACACCAGGGAGAGGTTTCCTTCACTATCCAAATGAGAGTGTTCCTATCAAACCTTCCGTCAGCCAAAATGGCATAAAACAAAGAAGCATCTATCATTTCATAAAGGTAAAAATCCTCTCTGGATTTCTTACAGTTAGCATGGACAGGTCCTGATGGAGGGCTTTCATAAGAAAAGCGAAGTGGCATGAAGCAGACTTTCAGAGAGTGGGAGAAACCTAGAAAGCATATGCTGAGACCTTTCCTTTGAGACCATACTTCTCCAGTGTCCCAAGTGGTCCAGATGATATCATTTTGCCCAGCATCATGCTTGGAACATTTTCTTCTTGAGATGTACTCACTATCCAATTTGGGCTTTGAGTCAGTTCACTAGATTAAGGAAATAACAGTAATCCAGAACCCCTTGGTCATGGAAAGTTCTGGGTGTTCCTCTCCACGGAAGCATCTAACTCATAGCATCATTCTAGCATCAAAGAGAATATGGAGAGGACTGTAAAGACATCAGAGGCCAAAGACAAATATTATTCATTTATTTCATTAATATTTATTGAATAGTTAATATGTGTGTCCCACTGTTTGGGGCTCTGAGAAGATAATGTTAAGTGAGAAGTGCATTGTCCCTGTAATTTAGTGGAAGAAAAATAGACATTGCAGAAGTTCATACAAGCATGAGAATGTTAAGAAGGAAAAATGCCAGGTAAAGGAAATGCAGAGGAGAGAACACGTACCTAATTTTGGAGAGTCTGGGATGGAAGCATCAGAACCATAGGCTTTCTTGTGATATGAACTTATTTACTCTGTTCTGCTCCCTGATGTAGCTCCAGGTGCCAGACAGAGTTTGATACATAATAGGGACTCATTCAAGGCCTATTACATACCTTGCTGTATTCCTAGGATCCACGGAAATACATTGGTCAACAAGAGAGACATGCTTTTGCTTTACTAGATCTCAGCTTCTAGTGGAAGAAGTGATCAAATTAATAAGATAATAACCATTTGTGACACGTGCTGAAAGAAATGAACAAGGCCACGTGTTACAAAGTGAGTATGGGCTCTACTATGAATAGGATAGTTCAGGAGGCTTCTGAAAAGATGTCACCTGAACCAAGTCCTGAAGTATGTCAGGCACAGGAAAGACCAGGGCAGTCATACTCCAGGGAGAAGAGTGGCTTGTGCAAAGATCTTGGTGCTGGGAAGGATTTGGAATATGCCAGGGAAGAAAATGAGGTCTGGCTATTTAGGTGTAGGAGGTAACAAGTCAAGTGGTATAAGACAAGGATGGAGAAAAAGGCCCTGATCACATAGGCCTTGTAGACCTCACTGAGGACCTTGAATTTTATTCTAATTACAGTGGTCATCAGTCAGAGGGATTGGCATAGTAGGTAAGAAAATTGAAGACAAGGAAGGAATTTTGTCTGGTGGAAGCAGGCTGTGGATAGGACCTGGTGTGATCTGTGACCCATCCCTCCCTGACCCCGTGGGCTGTTGGGACAGTACCGTGGGGTCCTAGCCCAAGTTTTCTCTGGGAGTTGAATAATAGCAGGGCAACTGACTTTTTAAGTTTGCAATCTTTGCATTGGCATTTCTCTGGAGAAATGGATTGCAAACCATTTTTGTGGCTGATCCACTTACATCCGTGATCCTGAGGAAAGCAGAGCCATTCTGAAGAGAGAAAGCCGAGGGGATGTGTGACAAGGAGATGAAAACGGCCAGTGCTGTATATGAAGAGACCGTGATCTCTTCAAGTTGAGGAAAATTTGACTGATTGTTATTTTTGTCCAGGCAGCTGAGATGAAAGCAGCACATGAAGCCGAAGGGAAAGTGGAGCCTGAGAAGACAGAGTAAGTTCTTGGTAGCTTTGGCTACTTCCAACCCTAAGCAGGTCGTTCTAGATGACATCTCCTGTTGTTTTGCTGTGCTAACTAGAAATCTTGATCTCTGTTACTACAAGGAACAGGTACTGTGCAGGCCCTGGCCATACTTCTTTTTACCCCAGCTATCCAATAAGCATGCTCCATTACTCATGTTAACTTTGTCATGGCACTAGAAGAGCAGAACTTCCCAATCTGGCCAAACAAATGATTGAACACCCACACTTAGCAACTTCATATAATGGTGGTGGTGGTGGTGTTTTCTAGTATAGTGAATGCATATTACACACTGCGGTCTATGCTAAGGTCTTTTTTGGTTTGTTTTTAGAGAGCACAAATCGGGGGGGAGGGCAAAGGGAAAGGGAAAGAATCTCAAGCAGACTCCCCACTGAACGTGGAGCATGATGTGCGGCCCCATCTCACAGGCCTGAGATCATGACCTAAGCTGAAATCAGGAGTCGACCGCTTAACAGACTGAGCCACCTGGGTGGCTCACTTTTAAGTCTGACCACAAGCTTAGAAGAATAGGTACTATTACTAATTCCAGCAGTCTTTAAAAATCAACTTTTCTGAAGGGGAAAAAACATTTGTTTATCCCCCTATCAGAAGAGGACTACAAGCACATTTACAATGGACGGCCCCCGACGACCACAGAGCCGCATCGCTCATGAAGGGTGGAGCTGGCGTCCAGCCACCGTGGGGTGATACCCTCCAGGAATAATGACAAGATTTCTTTTTAATTTAGTCCCCCTCTCTGGGCCAGGCCTCCCGCTGCCCTTCTGTGCTGATGGGGCTCTCGTTCCTGCAGCCTAGAAGACGGGGAGAAGGAGGATACGGCCAAAGAGGAAGAGCAGGCCGAGGCCCTGTGGGCAGATGTGACAAAGAAGAAGAAGCGACGGCGGGGCCAGAAAGTAGAGAAGCCTGAAGCCTTCATGGCTAATTTCTTCAAAGGGCTGGAAATCTATCAGACCAAGTTACTGGTAAGCGCTCACGTCCTGCCCTGCTCCTGGCTCAGACCTCAGCCGAGGGGCCGCATTCTATTTCATTGTTCGTGTCCATAATGCTTCTTCCTCTTTCTCATTGCTCTTCCTTCCTCTTCTCCTCCATCTGTCTTTGTGTGGGGGAGGAAAAGGAGAAGAGGGTAACTTAGGCAAAGCCAAGTGCTCTAGCCCACCCCCTCCACCTAGCCTGGAATGCCCTGTGCTATCCACAGCAGGGTGCAGATACCTCCTTATAGAAGATTCTTCCTGTGTCATGTGCAGACATGGAGGATCGTAGTCCCAAGTTCAGAAGTAGTTGGGTCATCTGGGATGCACAAAGAATATGGTCATATTGGGTTCTCCTATTACTCCTCAAAAGTTATTCCACATGTAGTCAGCTCTCAGCATAGCTCGTTATGTCCTTTCTCTGACACATTGCCCAGTGAGGGATAGTTGCTGATGGCCAGGACATCACCAAGGGGAGCACCCCCTCCACAGAGAGCCTGAGAGCTTTCTACCATTTCTGTCCACAAGGGCTGGATTTTCTGGGGAAGATGGCAGTGGGAATACTGCCCCTTGAGAACACAAAGGCAGAGGCTCTGTGACTTACAAACGGACAAGGACTCTAGGCCACAGACTGGCCACCTCCTGGCTGGGCCTACAGTGGGCTTCGAATACTCGTAATTTCTGCATGGAATGCGCACACACACACACGTACACACCTTCACAGCAGCATTTTAATTCTTTGGGGTGGCATGTTTAGACATTTGGTTCCCTGAGGGGTAACCCAGAGCAGGATTCCCTTGACCATCATTCTCAGCAATTTTTTTTTTAATCAATGTCCCTGGTTCCTCCCCCAAATACATCATAAGTCCAGGGTTACCAATGAATAGGACTTGTTCTGTCTACATTTCTAACCAGACAAGGTCTTCTGTTTGAGGGAAGGAAGTTCTCTTTCCCTTCCAAAACTCTTCTACTCCTGCCTGTCCTTTCCTTTCCAGCATTACCTGGCCAGGAATTTCTACAACCTGAGGTTCCTCGCTCTGTTCGTAGCCTTCGCGATCAACTTCATCCTACTCTTTTATAAGGTGATACCACATTCAGGGATGATTTGCTAAATAGATGGTATTCTTTTTTGTTAAATCCTAATAGAATGTGTGCTCTTAATTAGAAGAAAAATGCTAATATCTAAGGAAATTTCTAAGACACTGGCTTCTAAAGGGATATGGTTTTTAGCAGCACAGAGAATGGCGACACCACTTGCCTGGGAATCCAGTTCCAGCACTGTTTCCAGAGTTCAGGCTTATCCTAGTCATTATGTCATAAACTCTCCAAATGTGTATTGGGTACTTCATATGTACTGGACCCTACAATGTGATGTATCTCAAAATGAGTAAAGGATAAGGTAACAGAAAGCCATTATCATTGGCCTATAGGTTAGAACCATTATGAGGGAAGAATCAACCACAAATGGTTTTTGGATATGAGAAAAGAGGAACTAATCAGGATAAATAAAGATTTTGAACATTGGTAAATGGGTCTTGTAGACCATAGGCACATAATAAATGTCAGTGGAATGAATTAATGAATGATAGGTCCTGGATTCTTGACATTGTCTTTAACTGGCTGTTCTAACTTTTCCTTCTCTCCCTTTCTATCTAAAACCATCAATCTAACTTTTTTAAAGCCAACTTTTACATACACCAGCCTTCCCCTAGGTTGAACAGTAATGGCGTTCTGTTGCCTGGAGAGGAGAACTAGAAGTCCACAGGACTTGGCTTTCCCCTTACTGAGGTTGAAGGGATCGCAAACAGTGATCCAGGCACAGAGAGCCCATGGGAGGTGGAACCACAGGGCAAGAGCCTCACAGGGGGAGAGCCTCATAGGCATAAATCTGGGTATCACCTGTGTCTGGATGGCCGATGAAGCCACGAATGTCAAAGGTGTCTAAAAAAGATTGGAAGATGTCAAGTGTGTGTGTGTGTGTGTGCATGTGTGTTGGTGTCTCAGCCTCCTCCCCAGGCCATGGTATTTCAGAAATTACCTCCCATGGTCTAGGGATCCTAGCATAGGTAGTACAGCATTCCTTACTTTGAATTTTTTTTCCTTTTTTTGGAAAGATCGTCTTTGTCTCTTAAAAATTTTGTTCGTAGTTAAGAGAAATACTGGAGATTCCTAGGAAGAAGTTCCATTAAAGCTCATTCTCTCAGCAGGTAATGCTGCGTCCCTAGTCTGTGCAGCAGGTGCTAGCATGCTAAACGATGGGGGAGAGCCAGTGGCAGAGGCCCTCTCTGATGTTGATAAGAGAATGTGTATCTTGGGCCAGGTCACCGAGGAACCTGTAGAAGAAGAGACAGAAGACGTTGCAAATCTGTGGAATTCCTTTACCGATGAGGAAGAAGAAGAAGCAATGGTGTTCTTTGTCCTGCAGGAGAGCACTGGGTACATGGCACCTGCATTGCGGGCCTTGGCCATTATCCACACCGTCATCTCTTTGGTCTGTGTGGTGGGCTATTACTGCCTGAAGGTGAGTCATAGGCCACTCTGAATCTAGCCAGACTCCTTGGGGAAGACACATCATTTCAAACGCAGCCAGGCCTTTGTTCTCCAGGACTGTGCTGGTGGGCTGGGGCTCATGGAGTGGCTGAGAACTGCAAACCCTGGCCACACCTGGAGACTTTTAGAATCTGCAACTCAGCATGCCTCCTGGGGGATCTGTGTTCACACCCATTTGAGAAGCCTTGCTCTGGGAGTCCCTTTTCAGGGACTTCCTATTGAGTTTCGTGGGACTAGAATCACCAGGCTAAGTCACACGTGGAGCTAGTAATGAGAGCTGCTTCTGATCTGTGAACTTCAGTTAGAATTTTTACAGAAATGCTTTTCACCTTTTGAAGTGTGTTAGGTTTCAACTACTCAAGATAGCAGATGAAAACTTACTGATGAATTACCATTTCAGTTACCTAGTGCTCTGTAACAGATTGCCCCCCCCCCCCAAAACTTAGCAGCTTAAAACGACAATCATTTTCATTCTCTGGCTTGACTGGGCACATCTGAGCAGTCCCTCCGCTCTGCGTGAAGGCAGCCGTGTCAGCCACCATCTGTCAGTTCAGCTGGGCTGGACGGTCCAGGACGGCACGCTCTCGTGCCTGGAATGTTGGCAAGGGAACAAACAGCTGGAAGGCTGGGCTCAGCCAGGGTTCTCTGTGAAGACTCGGCATCTCTGAGTCACAGGGGCAGCCCAGACTCGTTGCTGCAAAGGAGGCGTGGAGGGGGGCGGCCCACAAGGGCATGAATATTAGGAGACTTAGTTCACTGGGGCCGTCTTCACAAACTACTTCAGTTTTAGGAATCTTCATATATTCATATGAAGCCCTCTATTCTATTTTTGGTGTTCTAAGTCCAGTTCTACTGCTACTAGACCACATCTTTTTTCTCATTACGTTTTTTTTCTTCTCTCGATTGGAAGTCTCCTTGGCCATACATCGTGCCATCTTCTCCCTGGGAAGAGTCCACAACATGTATTCCTATCCTTGTGGCCGTCACTTCCCCCGGTGAACTAGAGTATCCTGCGGGAAGTCTAGCTACCCCACTGGGGAGACCACTTGCCCTGACCTATGCTAAGGACTCCTTTGTAATGATGAAAGCACAGAGTCCAGAGCAAAGCTGCCTGGGTGGGACTCCCAGCTCTGCCACTAACTTCCCCATTCCTCTGATTCCTCATCTGTAAAAGTGAGTGTTATAATCATAACACCAACTCCTAAAAGTTGCTGGAAGTGTTAAATGAATTACTGTGTGTAATGGGACTCAGAACCCCAAACATAGTAACCACGAGATCATGTTGGTGGTTTTCCTTAGTCTGGCATCCTGGACTTGTTGGCTTATTGGCTTGTTGGCTTCAGTACAGATACACTGGCTATCTAGAGAAAACAGAAGGTAAACACTGCCTTGGGAAAAAAGATATGGAGGTCCTCCTTACAAGAGTGTATAAACCCTTAGAATATTGAAGGGGGAATGCTTCGAATCCCAGAGATGAGTACTGCTCCAGTCCTTGGTAGTATTATTACTATTATTATTATTCAGAATCTTCTCTGAATACAGCAGACCTTAGTCAGAGTGGCTTTACCTTTGCTTTCCCTCCTACATCATCCATTAGTGAGTAGCAATCATTGATTCCTCACAGTGTGCAAATGCCTATTATTAGCCTTTGCCATCTTCCTGTCATTAGTCTTTTATCTTCTTGGTGGTGTTTGTCATTTTAAAGAAAAAAGGGCAAGAAGTAACTTCACAAATGACTATCTAGATTTTGTCCTTTTTTCCTTGGAAATTAAGAAATCGTGTGGGGCATATGGATATCATGAGCTTTGAGAAAGAGTTACTGGAAGAAACTGGAGACCCAACCCTGAGGGATGTTGCCATGTACCCAGTGGATTTCCGGCCGCGTGACTGGCCCCGGCTCTGTCTGCCATTGAGCTCTCCAGGCTAGAGGAGTGCTGGCTACTCACTTCCTGGGATTTCAGTAGTCTCCTCTGACCTCACTAACTTTGTCCCTTGTTTGAAGCATGTGTGTTTGGTGATGGTTGGAGCAAGGAGATTACTTTCCCCTTCTTCTCTGTGTAACTTTTTAGTGTTAGGTCATCAGAACCATGCCACCATCTCTAGGCTAAAATGACAGTGACAACTGGAAGAGAATGAATGGGGAGTGATAGTCAGGAACCAGTAAATGTGCTGCTCTCAGGAAGAAGACTTCAATACCGAAAGAGCGTACAGAGCCCAGTGAATCCTCTCCTCCTATCTAGCAAACCATGTTTCATCAACCAAACATCAGTACCATGACATGAATATGACCATAGCCACTGAAGGGGGCTGGAATATGCCATGGTATTTCTGTGGCTGACCAATCAACTCTAGAACAGTTCATTTTCTTTCTAAATCTTGGTTCAACTCCAGTCTAGGAATCCTAGGGGACCTAACTCATTTGGCCTGGGGACTGGTCTAAATATGGCCTTCTCCCCAGGATGGGTCAAGGAGTCTGGTTTGCATTACTATCAGCTATTTAATACAAACATTGAAGGGTGGCCCAAATGAAACAGCTTTTTGGAGAGGGAGGCATATTAGCCAAAGGAGTGAGAAGAGATTTATTTGACTTTAGATCTACAGCAAGGCACCCAAAGAATCCCACTGCGAAGAAATTACTGCCTCAGGTGCACCTGGCTGGCTCTGTCAGAGGAGCATGTGGCTCCTGATCTCAGCATCATGAGTTCAAGCCCCAGGTTGGGCATAGAGATTACTAACTAAAAAATATAAACTTAAGAGAGAGAAGGTAAGAGAAAGAGAGATTACCACCCTGAAGTTGGAAAGGCTAATTTGTGGGGAATTCTTAGGAGAGGGTGCTGTCATCTGAAAGCCTTCTCTAGTAACCAGTGTCTTCCCACTCTTAGGTCCCTCTGGTGGTATTCAAAAGGGAAAAAGAAATCGCCAGGAAGCTGGAGTTTGATGGCCTATATATCACTGAACAGCCATCTGAAGATGACATCAAGGGGCAGTGGGACCGCCTGGTAATCAACACACCGTAAGTTTCTCCCTCCCCTTCAGCCTGAAAAGGAAAAGGCTCTGTACTGTAAATAGAATGACATGTTCTTAACCAGCCTTGGAGACTGATTAATAGAAAGTTTTTATTTGGGGGGGGTCTAGGACTTATTTTCTCCACTGCCTTCCTAGTAAAATAGCCTGTTCCCCCTCAAACCCTTGTGTATGTCTCTATGCATTTAATGGGGGACAGAGGATGTGATCAGGGAGTGCTGAGCATATTTAATTAAGACCAGATGGTCCAGGACAGTATGATTTAGTTTTCCATGTTCAAGTCATACAGAATATTTCCCTGGCCCGGGGGTTCTGAGATCATCTGCTCGGCTTCTCCCAGAGCTCCCATATGGCACAGCAGTTCGAGGACAGCACCACCACTGAAGTCTTCTCAGACAAGTGGCCTGGTTGGTAATAGAACTCCTGCCATTATCACTTGGTAGGCAGTCCCTTGGGCACTTAAAATAGGGCCATCGGAGTGGGGCGGGGTGGGGAGGGATGCTACTACCTCCGGCACGAAGCCTGCTTTGTTGTAATTAGTACTGTGGTGGGAAAGAGCACTCATCCCCCAGATAGAGGTCAGCTCTGTCACTTAGTTGTCTGTGAAAGGGGCAAGGTAATGAAGCCTACTGAACCTTGAGTTCCTTCTCATTAATAGAGGCGTGAGAACACCACCTCCTGAAGTCTGGGAGGACCAATGAATGTATGTTACATGCCTGGTACGGTGCCTGGTACGTGGTAGGCACCCGGCTGTTTGTCATTCCCTTTGTCTACCTGTTAAAAAATTGGCCATCATCATTAGCAAAGGGAGCACTTGTGTGTTCACACCTGGGAGAGTGAGAGTTTCGAGGTAGATCAGTGTGCTGAAAGGGAAGAGATACAGGGCTAGATACGTAAACAGAGGTGACTATGTTGAAACTCTTAGCTGCGCCAATTAAACTGTGCATGTCAGCAAACAACCACCCTGACCCCTGGGGGAAGAAAATTGCTCCTGATCCAGAGATAGGCAGGCAGGTCAGGAGGGAGGCAGCTCTATAAAATCACAATGGAGCTCTTTAAAATAGTCTCTAAAAATAAAATAAAATAAAATAAAATAAAATAAAATAAAATAAAATAAAATAGTCTCTAGAACAGGAAGATGGCAGGGTGGGGCGGTGAGCTTGCAGATCAAAAGCCTGTCTGCCGCTGCAGGTCCTCACCAGTCCCCTCAAATAAGGAAAACTGCTAAGCAGGGTTTCTGATACTTGGTCATCATATCACAGAAATTTTGGATACTATTAAGTAATGTGATTCTTTGATCAGCTTTCTGCAATCATGAGTAATGCTTATATATGTGATACAGGTGATATGGCCTAGAAGTCCCAGTAAAAAGGTAGTTTAGTATCTAGAAATATAAGTATCTAAGGAGTTAATGAGATAAATACACTAAAACATTCCAACAAGGATATTTGCGATTTTTTTATTTGAAGTGGTTTAAATGTCTATGAATAGAGAAATGCATAAATAGGTTTTAAAATTTTTACATAGATGGATCTTTTTTTCCCACAATAATGGCATCATAGCACATGTAGTCCTTCCCAGTAACCTACTTTTTATAGCTAACTACGTATCAAAAAGAGCTGTCTTTTCTTTTTGTTAAATACACATATTAAGAAAATATAAAATATATATCTTAAAGTACAATAATGAACTACTAAGTTTTAAAAACGGAACCTTGCTCATAGTTTCCAAGTCCCAAACGTTCTCCCTGATCTCTCGCTGATCATAACCTCCCAAACCCCCACTTAACTACTCTCCTGGCTTTAGTGATATTCATTCTTTTCCTTTAGTATGTAGTTTACCGCTTAGGTATGTGTCCCTTGAAGCGTTCTTTCACTTTGACTGTTTTTGAACTTTGTGTAAATGGAATTACCCTATATGCATTACTTTTGTTCAACACTGCATCTGGGAACTCACCCATGTTGATGTGTATGGCCATAGTTTGGTCATTCTCAAAACTGTGGCATTTTTCATTATATGAGTATTTATCATATATATGTCCTGTATTTATTCATTTTCCTGACAATGGATATCTCAACTGTTTCTACTTTCTGGCTCTTAGAAACAGTGGGGCAATGAACACTTTTATACCTAAGGCTCCAGTAAAAGAGTTTCTCTAGAATAGAGACCAGGAAAAGAATTTGTTTAATAGTAGGAGATACAAATGTTTGTCTTGATTTACATTCCAGCCATCCCTCTGTGAGAGTTCCTGCTCCTTTGCCTCTTTGCCACACTTGTTAGAATACTCAGATAATTGTTCTAATTTGGTGGGTGTGTAATAGCATCTCACTGTGCCTCTCCTTCATTTTTAAAGAGGTTGAGCTTAGATATATAGAAGTATTGCTTATTGATACATTTCCATTCTGGAGGTTCTGTTGTCTACCTCACACTTTAAGGATTATTATCAAGTAAAATTATGTTTTCTACCTTCAAGGAACTTACATACCTAGTCAGGGGACAAGAATATTCAGACCAAGGTGAGATCATGCCTGTGAAATGGTCTTTCCTGGAACCTTCAGTAAGTGGCCCTGTGGCATCACTTATGGAACTGTCCACTTAGGACAAAATGTAACCAAAGCTGAGTTGTACATTATAGATCATTTGTATAAGGGATTTAAGAAAAAGGAGATTTTAGTGAGGACAGAGGAAGCCTGGAATTTTTTTTTATTATTATTTGCTTTGTTTATTTTAGGTTCTAACTGTAATACATGAAAAAAATCAAGTAGAAAAATGTACAAAGAAGAAAATCAAAACAATCCTTTCCATGCCTCCGGAGATAAAATCTATTACCATTTTACTCTGTAAACTCAGCACTTGTTTTTGCTTTGAAGTGACATTTGGATGTTTGAAACAAAGAAATTGCTTTAGCTTACCCCCTCCCCCGTCCCTACAAGAAAATTTTTTTAAAGATTGTCAGAGTGTTGGTGGGGAGGAGGGGAGTGACATTTGCTGACGGTTATTCTTCTGAGGGGTCCATGAGCAGAGGGAGGTTCTCACTTCCTTATCACCATCTTGGGTGGTCTTTATAGAACAGGAGACTACTGTGTTTCAGAATCAGGAAGAATGGACTCAATTTAAGGAAAACAGAACTAAAAATGCATGCATCAATGGCCAGAGGTTCCTTGGCTACAGTCTGGACTCATAAGGATCTCTCCCGGGGAAGATCAATCATTGTGGAACAGAGAAAAAAAATTTTTTTTAATTAGAAAGGAAGTTGGGACACCTGGGTGGCTCAGTGGGCTAATGCCTCTGCCTTTCGCTCAGGTCATGATCTCAGGGTCCTGGGATCAAGACCCGCATCGGGCTCTCTGCTCAGCAGGGAGCCTGCTTCCCCCCATCTCTCTCTGCCTGCCTCTCTGCCTACTTATGATCTCTGTCAGTCAAATAAATAAATAAAATCTTAAAAAAAAAAAAAGAAAAAAGAAAAGAAAGGAAGGAAGGAAGCATGCAAGGTGGGGAGCGGCAGAGGGAGAGAGAGAATCCCAAGCAGGCTCCCCGCTGAGCAGAGAGCTCCATTTGGGCCTCCATGTCATGACCCTGAGATCATGACCTGATCTGAAATCAAGAGTCAGGTGCTTACCTGACTGAGCCACCCAGGTGCCCCAGGGAAAAAATATCTTAAATGGTTTTTGCCAACATACCTGAACGTGACAGTTCCTCCTGGACTTTAACAATTACAAGCCCTTTGCAGTGAGCTGGTATAAGTTACTAGGCTGAAGAAAGACATTCCTCTGGGGAGTTAGGGATGGTATGGTAAAGGGAACTACCTCCGAAAGATAAAGGGATCTAATTCCCTGAGAAAAGCAGACCCCACAGGGGTTATATGGAGATGGAGAACAGAATGGAAGAGCACTGTGGTTAAGAAAAACCACACATACATGAACTAAAGGGATTCCCATACCAGAAACATCAAGTTAGGAACCTTGTCTGCACTTACCACCACTGTATCCCTATCACCTACCCCAGGGACCAACGTAAAGTGAAGTACTCCATGAATGAAGCCCGAATGCATGTGTTTCCCTATAGGGTTTTGTTTCTAGTTATACTGGGATCAAGAAACATCTCCTTGCTTCTGTCTAGTCTGCCATCACAAATCCTGGCTCTTTATCATATTTCTGAGGCAGAAAATGCAGAGTGGTTCTCCAGGTGTTTCAGAAGTTAATACAAAGAAGCAAAACCATAGATCAATTAGAACTGTGGTGACTCTGAGCTTCAATTAGTCTGAATTCTTGAACGAGCAGGACAAAACCCAAGGAGATCCTAGATCCAGACACAGATCTCACAGCTCCTTGATGTTTGCCTTGATGTTAAGAACCTTCCCTTTTCATTTTCTTTTTCAGATCTTTTCCTAATAACTACTGGGACAAGTTTGTTAAGAGAAAGGTATGCCTTGTCCGTTGGTGGGGGCTGGTTTCCATGACCACCAAAGAAATGGGAGATTTTTTTTTTTAAGTTCTACATACACAAACATGAATAAATTTGCTGTTGCTTTTAGGATGGTATCTTGAACAGAGTAAGTCACAGAAGGTTTTTTTGTATGAACATATGTAGGTTTTGGCTCCGTTCTTATACTCCCTGCCCTAAACTGCTTAACACAATCACTACTTTCTGTGTACTAGTTTTCTTCTCCCCTCCAAATAGATCTCAGCTTGAAGAGTGGTTTTCACTTGGTCTCTTTCATTCCTGTTTTCTCCTGGGGTTATTTTTTTCCTCCTCATTTTCCTGTTGTATTTTGAGTCCTGTCTTCATCAACCCCTGAACGAGCCCGGAGCATGGGGAAGCTCTGAAGCCTCGGGGCTGGCGACGGCCCGGTGATGTGCAGCCCGGGCTGCCCTGTCGCCCTCTTTCTCCAGGTGATCAACAAGTACGGCGACCTCTATGGAGCAGAACGCATTGCGGAACTCCTGGGTTTGGACAAAAATGCCCTGGATTTCAGCCCAGTGGAAGAGAGCAAAGCAGAGGCGGCCTCTCTGGTGTCATGGTACAGAGCTTAGGAGTTCAAATTCCAAGTCTGGCCCAAGGGGATCCTTTGTTTTTCCAGTTCTCCTCTGAGTGCCAGAGGGAGGGACTACAGCACGCCCGTGGGTGCTCAGGCTCTTCTCTGGCTTAGGTGTTTTTTTCTAGGTTCTGACATCCTGGGAGAATGCGGCCTCAAAAACCTTAAAGACCTCCCAGCTTTTATGCCTGTTCGAGCTGAAAGAGAAAGACTAATTAAAATTTCAAGATGCATGATTCAGCCCTTCTCGGTCTCCTGGGGAACCCCACATACAACCTGATAAAGCTCAGAGCTGTGTTTAGATTATTAAACCCAAGAGAAAAAAACTTAATTTTTCCCCTTATTAAACACTTAACTAAAGTCTGACATTTATAAGTTTCAAAAGGCTTTTGTTCCCCTTCAGGCTGAGTTCCATCGACATGAAGTACCACGTCTGGAAGCTGGGAGTTGTTTTTACCGACAACGTGAGTACGGCTCCCGGAAAAACCAGATCCTGCGCCGTGGGGTCAGGGGTGTCACGGGTTGCTGTAGGGCCACACACTAGGGTGGGTGCCAAGAAGACTCAGCACTTGCTTGTCAAAGGTGGATGCCCTTCCCCGTGCTGGGGGAACAGTAGTGTGGAAGGCAGGTGGGCTTTCCCTGGGCAGTTCTCCGGCCAGTCACAGCCCCTCAGCCTTTCAGTATCTAGGAACAAAAATGGTTTCATGGGCCCATCAGGAGTCACAAATGCTTGAAAGGTTGCTCAATTGCCTCTCGGTCCTTTCTGCACAGTCCTTTCTCTACCTGGCCTGGTATACCACCATGTCAGTCCTGGGCCACTACAACAACTTCTTCTTTGCTGCTCATCTGCTGGACATCGCGATGGGCTTCAAGACACTGAGGACTATTCTGTCATCTGTAACTCACAATGGCAAGCAGGTACTGGGGTCTATACTGGGAAGAACAGGAGAAGCCTAGATGTGGGTCGGGGGAAAGGAAGTCAACAGCAGGTGGTACACTGGTGTATGCCAGGAAGGTGTGTGTCATGGTGTGTGGTCCACGCTTCTTGACCAAACACGTGAACTAGTAGATTGTTACAGCAGAACTACAGCCATCACTGAAGAGATGTAAGACCTTGGTGTAGAAACCCTCAGCACTTAGATCAGCCGGGAGGAAGGGGGAGGGAAGGAGGTGATGGACATATCAGAATTGCTCTGGAGACTTTTTCTGGTTTACTCTTTCTTCCATGAATCTGATACATTCCCTGGGGGTTGGTAAGCAGGCTATGCAATTTGGAAGCCCCTCGGGTGCTCTGATGCATGGTTCTGATTAAGAAGCAGTCACTTAGACACACACACACACATCTGTACCTCTATCTGTCTACGTAGACATGGCTCTGTCCAGCCTCATCAATATCCAGTCTGCTTTCTGCAGTGTTGTCAGGGGCAATCCCTTGGTTAAAATCCTCTGATGGCTCCTTTGGTCAACAAATTCAAACTCCTTAGCATTTCATTCCTCATTAAGCGCAACTTCGTAAATAATACATGAGTTCCCTCCCATCTGTAAACCTTCTTGTAGGAGAGGGGGAAAATAAAGAAGTTAATATGGGCCCAGCTTTGTACAGCCATTATGGAAAACCGTATGGAGGTTCCTCTAAAAATTAAATCTAGGACTGCCACATGATCTAGCAGTCCCATTTATGTGTATATGTCCAAAGCCAATGAGATCACTATATCAAAGAGATACCTGCATTCCCATGTTCAGTGAAGCATTATTCATAATAGTCAAGATATGGAAAAAACCTAAGTGTCCATCAATGGATGAATGGAAGAAAATGTCATATGCACATACAATGGAATATTAATTAGCCATAAAAAATGGAAATCCTGGGATTCACAGCAACATAGAGGAACCATTAATGTTAAGGGAGATAGGCTAGACAGAGAAATACAAATATTGTATGATCTCACTTATATGTGGAATCTAGAGAAATTGAACTAGAATCAAAGAGTAAAATGGTGGTTGCCAGGGGATAGAGGAATGGGGGCACGTCAGTCAGAGAATACAAACTTTTAGCTATGAGATGAATAAATTCTGGGGATCTAATGTAAAGCAGGGTACTTGTAGTTAAAAATACTGTTTCGTGTACTTGAAATTTGCTAAGACAGTAGATCTGGTGTTCTCACAGCAGCACCCCCCGCCCAGTAACTGTGTAAGGTGACAGATATGTTAATTGCCTTGATTGTGGCACCATTTGACAATGTATACATATATTAAATCATTACTTTGTACACCTTAAAAAAAATAGGGATTCCAACTAGAAAAAAAGTCAAAATTGACCTGTAATTGTTCTAAAATGAAATGTGTCAGAATCAGATCTGTAAATACAGGGAACCGATGGTTGCCAGAGGGAAGGGGGTTGATGGATTGGGCAGAATGGGGGAAGGGAGTGGGAGGCACAGGCTGCCAGTGAGGGCATGAATAAGCCGTGGTAATACAAGGCTCAGTGCAGGGAAGATAGTCCTTGGTACTGTGGTAGCGTTGTGTGTGGTGACAGACAGGAACCGCACCTCTGCTGAGCACAGTGTAACGTACAGAGATGCTGAATCACCACGTTGAGCACCTGGAACTAACATAACATTGTCCACTGTACTAGAATTTCTAAAAGATAAAAGGTTCTGGATCATCAGGCGTTAGGGTGGTTTATTTCCTCTAGGTTTCTGGTAGTAGCCATAGTCACTGTTTCTTGTTTGGTTGATGATAAAAAGAATGGAGAAAAGCCGGAAATAGAGATTTGCTGCCACATACAAGCCGCTCAAGTCTAGGGAGGTAATAACAGAACCCGTGATCTAGATGTTTGCCTAGAGTGTTAAATGCTTCCTTACAGGTTCCTGGGAGAAAGGCCGTTGTGTATTTTTACATGTGTGTCTTGGGAACTTTGATCCTATAAAGGCAGTGTTTCCCAAAGTGTGATCTGTGGAACACCAGTTCTACAGTTCAGTCTTTTAGAATTATTTCCTTTCCCTTTACTCAGATATTGAAACTTCAGTTTTTATTGATTTGGCTTAATGGCATTACACAAAACTGTACCTTAAATGGAAAGCTTAAACAATGAATTTCTTATATGGGCTTGCTAAATAAACTCTGGCAAGATTGTGAAAAACAAAACAAGACTAGAAACTGTGCCCAGTTTTTGCCATGGGCCAGGTACTGTGACAGGCACAACTTACTTTGTAAGGTAGACGTTATGCTCACTTGACAGATAAGAGAACTGAAGCTCAGAGAGGCTAAGTGTCTCACCCAAAACCACACAGCCGCTAAGTGACAGAACTAGCCCATTTCTTCCTTGGTGCAAAGCCCAGGTTCTTGGTTTCTAAAACCAACTGCATTCTCTGAGGTCCGCTGTCTGAGGTTTGGTAAGTTATTATTCATCAAAGAAGCCTTTGAATATTTTTCTTCTGGTATTTATCTCAGTACTCATGCCTACCCCTTTTGTGTAGCAACTCAAAACTCGAGAGCAAAGCTCTTATCTCCGTAATGACTGCGATCTCCACCTCTCCAGCTCAGCCCCAATTCCTCCAATAGGCCATTGAGCAGATCCCACATCATGCTATTTAGAGTACTTCCTCCAGCCAAGAAACAAGCTTGCCCTATGACCCCTGCAAAGGTTCTAGGTAGATTTCTTGATTATGAAAAATGTCACTTCACTGAACCATCATAAATAATTCTTATGGCAGTTTCAAAGCTATGACAATTATCCATTCATGGTTATTTATGAAAACATGTAATGTAGGGACACCCACCAGTCCAAAGAAACTTTCTTTAGAAGCAGCGTTAGAGTGGAAGCCATATTGTGAAGCCTCCACTGTGGCCATCTCTGCAGAAAAGCAAGGGCACTCTCCTCCTAGCTCTGTCACTGCTCAGTCCTTAAATCCCTCCGTACATTGCTGAGGCCCAGCCCAGGCCCCTGGCATGTGTCTGCTAGGGCTGCTGTCACAGAATACCAGGCTGGTGGTATAAACAACAGACATTTATTTCCTCTCAGCTCTGGAGGCTGGGAGTCTAAGATCAGGGTGGAGGTAGACCTGGTTTCCTTCAGAGGCCTCGCTTCTTGGTTTAGACCTGGCCACCCTCTTGCTTTTTCACTTGATCTTCCCTCAGTGCCTGCAGCTCCCGGCGTCTCTTTGTGTCCTAATCTCCTCTTGGAAGAACTCCAGGTAGACCAGAGCAGGGCCCATTCTAAAGCCATCATTCCAATTTACCTCCTTAAAGGCCCGATCTCCAAATCTAGTCACATTCTGAGATGCTAGAGCTTATGAATATGGGGGAGATAGAATTTAGTCCACAATTAGTCTTCTCCCCAGAGCCCGTTTTGTCCACCTGCAGTAGGACAGCCTTCGCTGCCACTCCCTCCTGTGTCCCCTTTCCACCTCACTTTTCTTGTTGCCTTGGAGTCTCCTGAGACTGGAGAAGACCCACCTCCTTTCTCCTGTCTCCCTCCTGCCCCCAGCTGGTTCTGACTGTCGGTCTCCTGGCCGTGGTGGTTTACCTTTACACCGTGGTGGCCTTCAACTTCTTCCGCAAGTTCTACAACAAAAGTGAAGATGACGATGAGCCCGATATGAAGTGTGATGACATGATGACGGTGAGAGCCAATCACCAACAGAGATTAGAGCAGAATACAGATCTCCTCCAAAAGGGGGAAGTGTCCCCGAGAGAGGGAAGGAGCCAGGTTGCAGAAGCCCAGGTGGAAAGACCACACTGCAGGGGTGGGGGGAGGGCTGTTCTCGTCCGTCTGTCCTTGTGTTAAAGATGCCAATTACCTTTATCTGAACGCGAATGGACCTGAAGCTAAATTTCTTGGAAGTCCAACTTGGGTTCTCTGAGATCTGAGAGAGATCTATTCCCAAGAACCTGGTGCTCAGTTTATTCCAACAGGCCTGATGGGGTTCTTTCAGAAGAACTACTATCATCTGAAAAATACATCAGAGCAGCAGGCTGGCAGGGAGGGGAGGAGGTCTTGCTGTCTAGCCAGCTGCTCGCTCATGGGCAAAAAGGGCAGAGCTCCAGGTGAGCTGGCAGAGAGAGAGCACCAGTGCGACCAGCATGCATTCCACACTACCCCTGGCTTTCCACGATCACTGCCTTTCCCTTTGCACCTCGGCCCTCCAAGTAGGATGCCCCTCTGAGTAGGATGGCGCACTGCTCTGGGAGCCAGCTCCTGGCTGCCTGCACTGGTTCTCACTGGTAGCCCCAGACGAGAAAGTCTCCTCATGGACACGGCAGGAATCCCTGTCCTCCCGGGTGCATAGAGGATGCAGAAGTAGAGGAGGCCTTTCCCAGAGGTGACACTTTCAGTAAGGCAAACTACTGTCTGGTGAACGCATGTGCCTCTGGGCCCAGAGTTGGTTTAACTTATACATGCCCTACCGGAATTCTCTTTTTTAATGAGCGAAGAATATCTTTTAAAGACTAAATGTAACAAGTCTTGCCACATTCCGAGATCCCATGCTGACCAGTGGGCATCGAGGCCAGCAGCTAGCAGCGCAAGGACGGACATCACCGGGGAGCGCCGTCATGCTGGGACCCGGCTGTGTGAAAGAGCTAACAACCCTCGTGCTCAACACAAAATTCTGTGATTTTGACCTGAACTGCCATTATTTTTCTTCTCTAGTGTTACCTGTTCCACATGTATGTGGGAGTGAGAGCTGGAGGGGGCATTGGCGACGAAATTGAAGACCCTGCTGGTGACCCTTATGAGATGTACCGCATTGTCTTTGACATTACCTTCTTCTTCTTCGTCATTGTCATCTTGCTGGCCATCATTCAAGGTAGGGTGGCCAGTTAGGTTAAGTATGACTGGGCCTTGTACCTACCTCTATATAATGTCATAGAGAAAGATAAAGAACTATCTTTCTCGATCTATGACATTACATAGAGAGGTTTATACATTCACTTACTAGTTAACAATTTGAGCATCTACTATGTATGCACGTGTCTAGGCATAAAGCCAGAGATATATCCAGACACTGACACAAGAACCCTAAGAATTGGAATGGAGGACCACCCCTCACCTCCTTTTATCCCCCACTCTGAACTGGTTATCTCCTTCCCACTCTGCTTCCTAGGTTTTTTTAGGGGTTTTTTGTTTTGTTTTGTTTTGTTTACAAAACAAACGTAGCTTCTACCAGTGAACCTCTACCCCAAGCCCCTGAACAGATTACTTTAAACCCTTTATCTGTCTTTGTATTTAAAATACCAGGTCTTATTATTGATGCTTTTGGAGAGCTAAGAGACCAGCAGGAACAAGTGCGAGAAGATATGGAGGTAATGTTTCATTTGCTCCAATGCTTATTTCTGTATCTTACGGAAAATGGGTTTAAGTAATCGGGTCTGCTATTATGTAGGGCCAGTCTTAGGCAAATGACCGACAAAGTTTGCTTGCCGTGCCTGTCCTCTGTGCCTGTCTGCCAGCTCCGGGCTCTGCTTCTGCCTCACCCTCCCTGCCCTGCACCTCTCTGCTTCCCCGCCTGCCACCCTGACGCCTCCACCGTGCTCTGCTAGCTAGGAGTTGACGATGGGACACTGTGGAGAGGATTAATAGCCAAAAGCATGAGAGAGAGACATATTTTCCATCTGTCCATTCAGAGATCAGTAGCCCTTTCCCTCCTGCCATTAATGTCATGTGTACTAATGCCTTTACTGCTTCTCTTATTCATCTTAGACTAAATGTTTCATCTGTGGGATTGGCAATGACTATTTTGACACGACTCCTCATGGCTTTGAAACACATACCTTACAGGAGCACAACTTAGCCAACTATTTGTGAGTATCCGTGGTCAACAGAGGTGATAGTGGCTGGGGGAAGGAGCTGCAGAGTAAAATACACATTTATGTCATAGGGTTCCCCCCTGTACATGCCATTTCTGCCTGTTTCTCTGAAAAAGTAGAGGCAGTTAGGAAAAAACTTCAAGGAGTCTCGATGAGCTTGCCTCTTTGTCCATATTCCCTGCCTTTCCGGGCTTTGACAGACGTGTGCTATGGGCTTTCCCTGCACCTCACAAAGGTCAGCCCATGCACCTGCGATGAGACCCTGTGCCTTCCTCTCGTCCTATAACTACAGTAATTTCTTTCTTTACCAGATTTATCCTGTCACCACACAAGTGTTTTTTTTTTTATCCTAAACAAAGAACAGAGTCTGCCGCCCCATTTCTACTGCCAGCTCTTGCCCTCTTTTCTTTCCCTTCCAGTAAAAAAACTTAAAGTGTCTGTGCTTACTGTCTTCAAATCTTCTCTTCCCATTCTCCTTTGAACCCACCACGTCACACTTGCTCCTACTGAGGTGGTCCATGAGCTGCCTGTTGCTGGGTGCTGTGGTCAGTTTGCAGGCCTCACCCCAACTGTCCTCTCCTGGGAACATATGAGCTCCAGGAGAGTGGGATAGTTGTGGGACACGGGTGTTTCATACTGCTGTATCCTAGCACATGGGGTAGAAGTCCTTGGCCCCCAGAAGGTGCTAATAAGCATTTCACTTGTTCTGAGGTCAAGCCGTCACTCAGAAACAAGTTATTCAGAGCCCATTTTGTACCCTATGAAGCTTCTATATTAAAGAGACTCTGAATGGGCAGGTAATCTATATTCTCTGTAACTGATCATTTTCAAGAAGAGGGAAAAAGCTGCTCCCCGGCCCATGTCTTCCCTTCTGGGTCTACATGTTATTATTCAGGAAAAACCAATCTTTAGGATAGAACAGGCCTAGCCATTGGGAAAGGTATTATTGTCAAAAAGAAGTACCAAAGACCTATCATTTTGCTAGAATACCTTATATACTAGAAGACAAAAACAAATTAAAAAAAATAAACTTTAATATATCCTTCCTCAAGTCATGAGTATTCATCACTGTTAACTCTCATGAAGAGAGTTTCCATCTTAATGGAGGCGATGCGAAAGGATATCCTTCTAGAAAAGGTGAGCACCCGGCCCTCTATCAGGACCCGTGAGTAGAAAAATGTGAAAGGGTGTTGTGATGCCGTCCCCCTTTGACATCCTCCCTTGGCACTACATATTATAATCTCCTTTCTGGCTCTCTGCACTGCTAGCAGCATGCTGGAGGAGAGAGAACCCATCTTGTTCATATTTGAAACTCCCCCTAAAAGTGGTGCTTTGTCAAATAAATGTGCCAGGAACTAAAGTCTTCCATCCCCGAGTCTTGAACATGATAAAGCTATTTGCCGTGCGGCCCTCTTAGTCTGCTAAAAGGACTAGGAAGGAAGGAGGGAAATCTTTTTATCGTTGCTAAAGCTGCAGATCTGAGGAGACCCGGAGAGAATTTGAAGTCTGGAGCTCAGGCTCTCCCCATCCCCAGTCCTGTCTTTGAGGGCACAAGACGGGCTCCTTTGAAAGTGGTCTCTGAGATCCTGCAGTGTGAGCTCAAAGACCTGCCCCAGCTTCCGTGGATACTTGGGTGAATTGGATGAACAGACTCGAACCCTAGCCACACCACCATTAGCACAAGTGACACTACACTGGCATGTCTCAGAGGTCTACAATAAAAAAGCTCTTTTCTAGAGGAGAACAGCTTAACGAGGTTACATGCTTTCTACCTTTTCCATGACCTATCCTTGAGAAACACACAATTTTAGTTCTACGTTAAGCCACTAAAAATCATATGGTAAGAGTTTTGGTTACCTTTCATTGTTTAGGATTTTTATTTTTTTGGAGAGAGAGCACATGTTGGTGGGGGATAGGGCAGAAGGTGGGGGATAAGGCAGATAGGCAGGGGGTGTTAAATTGGCTCTGTGCCCAGTGCCAAGCCCCACATGAGGTTTGATCCCAGGTCGCTGAGATCATGACTTGAACCCAAAACAAGTCAGACATTCAACTGACTGAGCCACCCAGGTGCCCCCAGTTAGGATTTTTTAAAAAGGCAGCCAAAATTCTTCTCACAAGTAATAGTAAAATTTCTCCTCACAAAAAGATTAACCAAAGTAATATTGTCTTTTTCTCACTTAAATCTTTTTCCAGGTTCTTCCTGATGTACCTGATTAATAAAGATGAGACAGAACACACGGGTCAGGTGAGAAAATATCTTAAGACTTGTACCCCTTTTAGAAGTCTTCAGACTCAACAGAACATAGGATGTCTGAAGTAGATAGATGACTTCATTCGTTTCCAGTGTACATTCTTCCTCTGCATAATTCTGCCATCCCTTTGTGACCTAAGAAGCCAATATCCTCAGGCACCTCTAGTCTCTTCCTAAAGACTTTTCTTATCCGTCCCAACAACGCTGACATTTTCTAAACCCTTACGGTTACTGCTTCAGTAGAATAGCTGGAGGTGGGGAGAACATTACAGACAAAAAGACGAGGAGCTGAGTGGGTGGCTCTAACAAAGAGAGTAAAATGGCGTGAGAGACAGCCGGAGAAAGATAACCACCTCACGTGTGGGTGACACAGGGACTGTGGAGGTGTGGGTAGTATGAGTGAAAGTATGTGTCAAAAGGGATTCTGTGACTAAGTATGAGAAACAAATGCCAAGACAAGAGAACAAAGGGAAGAAAAGGTAGGTTATCTAATACTCAAACATTATCAGATTTGTAGGAAAACTTCACAGCTCAGACACTTGAGAGGCAACTGGTTCTAGATCTCCCTTCAGTGCTCCAGGCATCTGCTCCGACTAACACTCACTATCTCTTCATTGTGTGTTCTTCTGCATTAGACCAATTACAAATGGCATAGAAACAGCCTCCTGCTAGATCTTTCAGCATTTTTACTCACAATCATTGCAT
Organism: Mustela nivalis; assembly: GCF_964662115.1. Classification (NCBI taxonomy): domain Eukaryota; kingdom Metazoa; phylum Chordata; class Mammalia; order Carnivora; family Mustelidae; genus Mustela; species Mustela nivalis. The sequence continues at coordinate 92,511,841 of NC_139025.1, forward strand.
TTGTTCAGTGTTTTGAGTTTTGGGGGGAGGGAAGTGGAGTGGGGGTGGGGAATGACTTTTTGCTCCTAAACTAGCTTGGGCTGGGAGCAGAGCAAGGAAGAAGGTACGAGGTTGGGCCCCGCCACCATTCTCCAAGGGAGACCTACTAAGTAAACACCACCTGGGTTTTAGCTTACTGTGGTTTAAAAAGTAGTACCCTTTGTTTCCTTTATTTCAGGAATCTTACGTCTGGAAGATGTACCAAGAAAGATGTTGGGATTTCTTCCCGGCTGGTGACTGCTTTCGGAAACAATATGAAGATCAGCTTGGTTAAATCAGAATGAAAGAAACTCCACAATTCTAGATGGTCTACTTCCAGTGAAATAAATCCTTTTTATAGCTCTGCAAAATATTTGAAATGTGACATATTCTAAATGCCTCCCTTACAAGAAAGTGTTACAAATATGTGATGTTTATGAATTGATTTGGCTTTTTGTGCCTAATGGACGTAGTCCTTATCAAAATGTTAAAAGATGGCAAAGAATCAAGGAAACTGTAGTTGAGAATACCTTCAAGTTTTCAGCTGTAATGGAAAATGGTGTCATTGAGGAAAGAACTAGAAGTATGAAGTCTTCAACGCACAATACCTGAAATTTTACACACTTGAATGTCACATGACAGTATCCACTAGTGACTCATGGTCTGAATTACAAAAAAAAAATCATTTTAACTGCAAATTTCTCCCATGGTACTTGCTAGTGAATGTATTCAGAATCAGCTTGAAAAGCTTTAAGCAGTTAAAATAGAAAAAAAAAAAAAAAAACCAACCAACCAACCCTTTGTCGACACTGAACTATCGATTAAGTGCCTTAAAATCTCTTTAGATATAGCTATGCAAATTTTTTATGTTTCTGTTTCAGATGGACAGTTCCATTAATGGGTTGTGTTGATCTTCTGTCTTTATGAAACTGCACTTGAAGGTTATTCCTATTGTTTTTTTTTTTTTTTCAGTAACAGCTTGTCAACTGCTGTTATTAGAAGTACTGTATTGAAAATTCAGAAAAATGTCATTCTTATGCCAAATTGAGTACTGCTTTATGGTTCCCTTGTAAGTAGTGGAGCTGCTGTGTTTAGGTGAATCTCCTTACGTCAAAGGAAGTGCCCACTGCAATAAAGTACCAAGTACCAATCTGTGGTGTCGGCCTCTGGTGATGTACCTCTTCTGGATGATTCCACGGCTGTCCTGTAATTACTGGAAAAGGGGCATGGGACAAAGAGCCTTACCCCCCGCCCCCCAAGAAAGAAAGGAATGCCATAGAGCAGCGTTCGTTTATTTTGGCCAAATGAATGCCTTGTTGCTATCTATCAGCAGCACCTGCTCTGCTGTAAACACTGAAAGGAAGGAGGCTGGAAACAAGAGCCGTAACATCCCCTGCCCTCAAGTACTCTGGAGATTGCTAAGCCAGAGAGCGGATGCAGTGAGCCTCATAGAAGGGTAGTCCCGGGCGCCGTGGAACATAGAGGTAGGCGTTCCCTGCGGCAAGCGTGATGGAACACACTGGCTCGGGCGTGCTCCGCAACCAGCTGTTCTGGAAGGACAGCTGGGGGCCCACCCTTACTGACAAGGCAACCAAAATTTGCGTCAGGCACTTTTTTTTTTTTCTCATTTTCTTTTTCTTTTTTCTTTTTTCTTTTCCTTGTAGGTTAGGAAATCATGCTGTCCAACCAGTCTTCAAGCTCCTCCTCAGTAACAGTTTTCGATGTATTTGGTTGCTCAGACTGCACGTTCTTTTCTCCCAACACAGATAGCTCGGCAGGACCTGGGGAGATAAAAGCAGTGTTAGCGACTTTACATTAGTCCCAAAACTGAGGGTTAAGGCTTCCTTGGGGTTTGTTCTGTGATGGAATTCAGCTCTGATTACATAACAGGAAACATTCTATTACGGCTTCAACTCTTCAAGAAGATACAGTAATAGCTAAACAAATTAATAATTGGGGGGGAGACTTGATCCTCTGTTTATTCTGAAGTAGAATGTTCCAGTTCACTAAGTTTCCTAAAAAGACCAACAGATTAGTTTTCTTTTTACTATTGTAGCACTCCTGGAAAGTCTTCACAGGTTCTCAAATGCAGTTGTGGACAGGGCACACATCCGCCTTGGCCTTGGCCTTGGCCTCTCCATAGCAGCTGGCCCATGGTCTCACAGAGCACGCACAAAGGGCGAAGTGCTCTTTTGTACAAAAATAAGACGGAAATAGCAAGCCACAAGTCTGGAGAGCTGGTTAACGGTCCTGCTTAGATAGTCGATTAAAAGGTCTGCTACAGCACAGCTGAGGGCAACGAGGATCTGCATGCCTCTCTCCAGCGCCGGGTCCATCTGCCGCCCTGGGTTTAATATCGCAGTCGGGCAGGGAGCACCCTGCGAGCCTGCTGTATTGAGTGAGGAATGCTGTCAGAAAGGTCAGCTCAGGGGGAAGCGGCCATGTGAGCCCAGAAATAGATGTGGGCAGACAACACCAGATCGATGACAGATGCTGCTGGAGAGGGGTAGGGACGGGATGCCAGTGGGGCTGTTGGCAGAAAAGGTGAGAAGATGGATAGGGAATAAAATGAAAGCCATACCTTGTTCTTCTTGGGCCACCTCCCCATCCTTCTCAGATTCTTGGGCCTGCACGGTCTGGACTGGTGCAGTGTTCTCTCCCTCTCTTACAGGTGCATCTAAACTAAGCAGCAGATCTAATTCTTCCTCCAAGTGGTCTGCTGCCGCCTGCAGGGGGGCGGTGGGTTTCTGAGGTCCCGTGGAGGGAGCCGGGCTGGGGCCATCTTTACCCAGGTACATGGGGCAGCCAGCAGCGGCAGATTTCAGCTCGGAGGTGGAGCCCTTTCCTCCGGGCCCCAAGGGCCCTTTTAACTGCATCCCCAGTCCCTTGCCTTCATCATTTCTCTTTGGCTTCACCTGAGGAAGTTCTAAAGGAAGGGTGGTCTGAAAGAGAAGCATCATAATGCAGGTAAAAATCTGAGTTTTGCCCTATTTGCTTACACAGAAACAAAAACGATGGAAGCCAAACTTGGTGGAAGAGGAAATTCAGTTCAGACAGGAAGGTCACAAAGGGTCCCCCAGTTCAGGCCCTGCCCTAGAACCCTTCCTTATTGAGCTGGGGTAAATGGGGAAGACCTCACTGAAACACCACGGGACTGTGCCTCCCCCTCTGCCCACCCCCGCCTCTCTGCACAATGGCGGAGTAGACACCACAAGGGCATGTCTTTCTGGAACTGCCGTGGGAACTGGCAGTACCCCAGGTCTATTTGAATGTACACAGGTTTACATCTGTGAGGAGATGAATATCTATAAAAGGCACCCAGAAGTTATTAGCAAATCAGATCGTTCACTGTACTTAAATGCACTGATAATAAAGGTCATCTAGAATGACCCATAGTAGCATTTGAGTAAAACGAGGGGAAGGAGGTGGTTTAAAACTAGCCAGGTTTTCAAAGTTACTAAAATTAATTTTACTCTCAGGCCTACCATTGACAGGACATCTCACTTTTCTCCCTGAGGCCCCATCACCTTCATTGTGCTGTACTGGGCTAACCCAGCCCCATTCTGTGGGGAATGCACCACAGCCGCACATGTCCTGGCCACCCAGCAGGGACAGCAGCGCTCTCCCAATCACTAATAAAATCCCAAACAGCCCAAACATGCCTGGAGCTCCGTGGTGACTCAATCAGAAATGCCATCCTCTCTACTTCCCTGCCCTGCCATTAACCCCAGCCCTGAATTCTGCTTGCTGCCCTAAACCGGGGGTCAGTCAGGGCCATAGAAACAAGAGCTGGGTAGGTAACCAGTTCATGTGACTGCTCAAGTGTTGTGACATATTCAGTTGCAGAACGAAGCTGACCGCTTCAGTTGCTGGGATTCTCTTTACAATTAGTACAGCTCAGGATTTTACTTTTTTAAAAATGCAATCAAGCCACAACTACATTGTGAGGTGCCTGTCATACGGTCTGCTGGGCCTCCCCCTCTCTGCTCATTCATCAGTTGCTATCTTACACTGGGGTCTCCTACATTTATGCTTCTAGCCCTTTCTTCTCATCTATAGATTTCCGTATCCAACTCCTACTTCCACTTTGATATCTCAGAGGCACAGACCCATCTTTCCTGATACCCCCCCTCACTGAGTTGCACAAGCTGCAAGGCCGAGAACAATTCTTTACTTGTCGCTCTCCACGTCCAGTATTTCCCAAGCCCTGCTTAGTTTCCTTTTGAAGTGCATCTTGGTCAAGTCCAAGTCCAGTCCACTCTGCCATCTCCACCCCAGTCCCACCAACACCATCACCCTGGCCTGCGGCAGCAGCCTCCTAGTTTGCTCGCCCTGACGCACTCTCCACTGGCGTGTACACACACGCCTGTGTACATTTGCCAACACACATTCCGCCAACTCCATTCTGCAGCCAGAACGGTCCTGGGTATCATCATCACAAGCAGTAGTGTTAAGGCAGAGCTGATTGGGTCGCTCTTCTCTAAATTCTCATTCACGTGCTTTTATACTCTGGATCTCGGCTCATCTGACAGTCCTTCAGGAAAGCCATTCCTAATCACACCAGAATAGATCAGGTTCATTATTATAGATTCTAATAGCACAGTACACTCCTTCATGGAACTTGCCGCAATTGGAGAACTTGATCAATACTCCTATTTCCCAATAGATTAAGCTCTGGGAGATCAAAAACAATGTCTGATCACCACTGATTACTTAGTGCTAACACAGAGCCTGGCACATCAATTTTTGAGCAAAAAACCAGCCAGACTTTATTCTTTCACATTTCATTCAATCCTTCAAAATGTTTCACATGTAAAATGTAAAAAAAAAAAAAAAAAAAAGACGAAAAATTATTTCATTTCCCCCTTAAAACCCTGAAAATGCTACACTGATACAAAAGCCTCAGCTTTGGGGAAGGAAGGGGTGTTGTGAGCCATCCCGCACAGTGACAGTTTTCACTCTTCTTCATATGCTCTAACCCGCACCCACGGGCAGATGCTGTTGGGATTTTTACCTGGACCAATTCGGCAGCAACATTGAGTCGGAGTGAGAGAGGCAGCTCTTGAAGGGCTCGAACCAGTGACTCACAGTCCACATAAAATGCTGAATTCTATTAACAAAAAATCATATGCATTGTCAGGTGACAAGTACAAAGGACCATTCAGAGATAAAACAGCAGCAGATGACGGAAGGAAATAAACCATCCACTGACATTACATTCAGTGGAGAGTAAGTCCTATCCTAGGTCCCACTTGATAAGGTTGCTATTTTCTTTCTTTTTTTTTTTTTTTTAGATTTTATTTATTTATTTGACAGAGAGAGATCAGAAGCAGGCAGAGAGGCAGGCAGAGAGAGAGAGAAAGAAGCAGGCTCCCGGCCGAGCAGAGAGCCCGATGCGGGGCTCGATCCCAGGACCCCGGGATCATGACCTGAGCCGAAGGCAGCGGCCTAACCCACTGAGCCACCCAGGCGCCCCAGGTTGCTATTTTCTATCATCGCATTAAGATGAGCAAAACCGAAGCCACGTTCTGGGGTGACAGTTCACACTGTGAGAGCAGAACAGGGCAGTGATAACCCCCACACTGAGACTGCACAGTAACCTGGAAACTACAGATGCTTCTAGAATTACTGGCAAATTGAAAAATAAGCATTTAAGGGGATCAAAGTGGACCCCTCCCTCTAATTCAGCCAGCCAGCCTCCAGGAGAGGAGAGAAGGGCCGACTAAGCAGGGAGAGGGGGCTCATAGGCTCAGTCGAAGGAGCCTGTGGTCTAGGCTTCTGTTCTAACCAGAAAGCAGGAGGCAGACTTGCCCGCTAGCTAGCGCCACTCTGTGGGAACAACAACGAAAGCTTCCCTTGACTCCTCTCCCGTTCATGGAAGTTGAGACCTATCCTGGCAATGACCTCCCAAATTGACAGCAGCTAAGGAAACATTCCCAATTATTTCATGGCTTGACAACAGTCTGATGGCTTCTTTCTGGGACCCAGGCCACCCAAGAGAACAAATAACCCAAAGAGGCAGATACTGCTAACCACCTCATCTACCAGAGCCCTCCCAGGTCCAGCTGGAAACCCAGCTTACTGCACTGTCCCTGGCTTCAAGTTAGAAGAGAAGTCAGGGCCCACCTAGCCGGTCTGGATTCCACCACAGCAGTGTCTGGGACATCCTGGGTAATGGGTTCACTGTGGGGGGGGGGCAGTGAGCTCAAGAAGAGCCTGACCCTAATCCGGACCCACTGTAACCCCTGATGCCCACAGCAGCCACTGCTGTGTCGTTGCGCGGGCTGCGAGAGATGGTGTGGCTGTTCACCTGCCCTTCAGAAACAGTCCCAAGATGGCTGGCTCTTAGCTACGCCATGTTGGCAGCACCAGATAGGCCCTGGTTCTGGAAAAAAGGAACTCCCTTCTAAAACACACAGTGTATTTAGGGAGCAGGATAGAAGCTGGTAAAGCCCTGACAAGAAAACCAGAAATTCAGTGTGCATTCCAGGCCTTTCCTCAGCCCTGCACTTATTAGCACCTCACCTCAAGGGCTGTGGCCAGATCAGTGTGGTCAAGTCTTCATTTTCAAGTTTGGAGAAACACTCTCCAGCTGGTAGAAAGTGTGATCCCAAATGCTTAGCCCGTGGGTATGTCGTCACATCACACACTGGAAATCTCACCCTCCCCAACACCCATAGAGCTGCACACAAGCAGACCCCCTCCTTTCAGCCAATGAAAGAGGAGGAACTTCACCCTTGCCATGCGTGCTCACCATTCACCAGCTGCTCTCTTAGCACCCCAGACAGGAAGACCATGGAGCCGTACAGGGGGTCTGGCTAAAAGTGGCCACGCTTCCTCTGCCCTCTTTAGCACCATGTGCAACATGACTACATGGTATAGCCACAACAATGAAAAGTAGGGATGCCGGGGTGGCGGGGGGGGGGGGGTTCAGTTGGTTAAGTGTCTGCCTTCAGCTCAGGTTGTGATCCCGGGGTCCTGGAATGGAGGCCCCTAGCAGGCTCTCTGCTTGGAAGGGAGCCTGCTTCTCCCTCTCCCTCTGCCTGCCGCTCTGCCTATTTGTGCGTTCTCTCTCTGTCAAATAAAAAGGGACTGGCCGCGCTGTGCTTCTGAGCCACGTGCCAGATGATGGACATCTAGCGGCGTCTGCTCCTGGAAGGTCTCTTTCCCCCACCTTTCTAATTCCCGCCCACCTTCCCAGGCCCTGCAGACACTGCACGGCCTCCACGATGCTGTAGAGACACTTCAAACCAGCAGGGGAGGTGCAGGAGTCCTGGAGCCTAGAACCTGCCACCAAATGCCACTTTGGAAGAGGACTCCTTTGCTCAGCACCAGTCTTTCCCACAAAGGGCTAAAGCTAAGGTCTAACATAAAAGGAGTGGAGGTGAAATGCTTGTAATAGCCAAGTGTGAATTTAAAAATAGGCTTCATTGGAATAATAACCACAAATTAGCTTTTTGCTGTGTCTTAAAATAATGGAGAGGTTATTTTGTTTTTTGCCTGGAGAGGCTAGTCCCCATATCTACCAGGCCAACTCTGACGGTCACTCACAGTTGGAGCTCACAGCCTGACCCTGATGCCTTCCGCCTGCATACTCACGCCAGCTGCAGGAAGCCAGCCTTGACTGTTAGAACAAAGTCCCACCCCATTCTCTGAGGTCAGTGTGCACAGAACTGTGGGTAGTGAAAACCTGTCCCCTCTGTCCAGGAACCTTACTACTTACTAGACTCTGAGTCTCAGTGTCTGTGTCAGACAAAGAACCTGCTAGAAAGTCCACTCAGCAGCTGAAGAAAAAATAGCCTTTGATCAGACCATTATACCTTCTAAAATTTTTATCACCTTTCTCTCTCTCAAGTAAGCAAAACCAGAACCTAGTGAGGAGTTAAGTGGGACATGAACAGGTTTTGATGGGCAAGTGATGAATTTTTAGTTTTGGATGGGTCCTACCCACACATCAATTCAAAATATTCAGAGTAAACTTGCCCTCTCTGTAGCCCATCAATGGCATCACCACCTACCTAATCATCAAGCTAGAAAGCTTTGCGCCACCACACACCTTTCTTGTCCGCATGTCTCACATGTGACACAGTCTAGTTCGTCCTCTGCTGAAATCCATCTATCAGTGAGCCCTCCTCCACTCCCACTTCCCCATGCTCCTCATCCCTTCATTCACCCAAAATCATACCCTCCTGACTGGTTTCCCTGCCTCCTGCCTCTTCCCTCTTCAATTCCTCTTTTCCAGTGCTGCTCAGGTCAAATCTAGCCATTTCCATTTTCTGGCCAAATAAAACTTTAATGAAAAAACTAAGAGTAGGAATAAGAGCTACTTCTGAGTGTTTCATATGTGTCAGGAACTGCACAAAGGAGCTTTTATTTTGTATTTAATGTAATCCTCATTATAAGCCCAAGTTGTATCTTATTATTAGTTCCATTTTACAGATGAGAACACAAAAAAGGGAAACAAGTTCACCCAAGTCACAGAATTCAGATTCACAGTCAGGCTTGTCTGTCCAAGATCTATGCTCTCACCCACATGCTAAATCTCCCCCTAGAAGAAGATCAGGCTGGTATTATCCAGCCCAGACTTACCCCTGAAGCCTCCTTCTCTGGGAACACTGCAATCCAGCTATATTCTGACTCCGAGCATGCCTGTTCTATCAGCTCTCCTCACTCAACAGGACCTCCAGCATTACACTGACCCACCAAGGCCCATTCAGACTCTCTCTCTTTCCCGTGGTACTGATCTCAATCCCTTCCAGCCCAAAGTGGTCCCCACAGTAGTATCTTAATTCATTTATGACACCACTTATTTTATGTCACACTCTTTTTCATTTATTATGTAAATATTTACTGGTCACCTACTATATGTCAGTGGCCATGCAAAGGGCAATGAACAAGCACAGTCTCTGTCTTATCCACCTTTGAATAAGTTCCAACTAATAAAATACCAGGTAAATAAGTTCTCCGTATTCTGATGCGTGAAGAACTTTAGAATTATCTGAAATTCTCAGGATAACTGAAATATTCTCTAATAGTCAATGTGGTTCAAAAGAAGTTGAAATGTGAGTTGTCTGGCTTTTGCTGTATTCCTTGATGACTTCTGTTTGCTTGCAATTTGTCTTGGAATTCTAAACTGTACCTCAGGCGTATGCCCACACAGACTGAAGCAAAGACAAGTATTTTTTTTTTTTTTTAAAGATTTTACTCATTTGACAGACAGAGATCACAAGTAGGCAGAGAGGCAGGCAGAGAGAGAGGGGAAAGCAGGCTCCCCACTGAGCAGAGAGCCCGATGCGGGGCTCGATCCCAGGACTCTGGGACTATGACCTGAGCCGAAGGCAGAGGCTTAACCACTGAGCCACCCAGGCGCCCCAAAGACAAGTATTTTTAATGCCCTATTTTTCCCATGTTGTAATACACACTCTACGCAAAGTGACAGGAAGTCATTTCACAAGTAATTTCCCACCACTTTGGTCTGTATGGTAAGCCAATGTCCATCCCAAACGAGTACATAGAAGACCACCCCAGTGAGAAAAGGACCCACTTAAGGTGGGTGTGTACTGAGCAGGTAGCAGAATGGGGAAGAGGATGCCCTACCTTTGGGCTTCAGGTCTGCTACTCGGTCACGTGTCTGAAACTGTGGACAGATTGTCAGATTATTGTATGAGACAGCAGGCGCTAGCCATGGAGCTGGGAAGCAGATGACAAGCCACCACTGATTCTCAGTGCTTTTTAAAAGGGTTAGAATACCTGTCATCTCCCCTATGGAAAGAATCCATCAAATCACAGTTGGAAAATAATCGAAACCCCTTGGGGAAAAAATATGGCATGAACAAAAAGCAAATGAGGTAGCTGGGCTTTATGGCGTCACTGAAAGACTTTCTGTGGCATTTGTTCTTACTTTATCGCTTTATTCTAACTATAGAGGAAGAGTTATTTAAAGGTATAAAATTAAGGATTTTTTTCACCTAATACCAAAAACAGTGTGTGTGTTGGGGGGGGGGGTTAATTTTCAACCCTAACGGAAACTCTACACAGAAAGGAAAAAGGAAGGCAGGCCAAATGGCAAAGTAGCCCACTCAAAATCATGATGATACACTATGAGTAATTCACACAGGCGGCCAGTTACACAGGTGAATTCTAGCTCCAAGGACCTGTATAATTTAAGCTCCCTGAAAATGGTCTTAACAATTGAGGTGACTGAGGCTAAACTGTACACGAATCACTACTCTTTTCTACCCCAAGACTTCATCTCAACAGTAACCTAAAGGCATTTGTCTTCAGCCTTGAGAAGAGCCAATCCACATTCAAGACAAACCATCTTACCTGTTTTGGACATGAAGCTTCACCATCCCACTCTTTCTCCTCAACAAACCGGAACTGTGAGAAGGAGTCCCCTAGGGATAGGAAAAAATAATAATAATTTTACACAAAAGCCAAAGAAAAACACTCAGTTCTCTAAATTTCTGCTTGGGAATAAAAGTGCCATTTCTGAGAAGCAAAGCCCCAAATTCAGTGGTAGCATTTAATAGAAGTTCCTGGCTTCCACTTCTTTACACAGCAATCTGGGCCTGGTGGGCACCTGAAAATTCTGTTGGCTTCACACGATTCTCTATAAGCCACCGTCTACATGCTTCTGGAGAGATGACTCAAGAGGCTTGTAGACATGGCCATCTACTCATATTTAGTACATTTTCATCCCATCTGCTTAGTGTATGCAAGGAAACATATTTATGATGTGGGGAGTGGGCACAGCTGAAAAGGCAGAAGAACAGAAGGAAAGAAGGTCTAGGCTGACCCACATTAGAACAGGCTTAAACTATCTCTTTGAAGTGAGATTATCAACCTCAAACATCACCCCCAAAGTCGCCTGGTTAGAATGTCAAATGCAAAATAAAACTCAAAGAATATGCATGAGATTAGTTCAGTGAATCACGGTACTGAGCTCTTGGAATAAAGGAAAACGAACCTGTAAGATCAGCATAAACAATCATGAAAGACGACCCTGGACAGCAAGCTTTGACCCAAGGCTCATTTAGTAAATGCATACTTACTTGGTTATTTGTCCTAAGAACACCTAATTGATAAAGAATTATTTCTCTGCCTAGCTTCAGGATTCCCCAAATATGGTCCCAACCTTAATAACCCTAGTTTAATTCCTATTTCTTCCGACCTTCTGCCTGAGCCAGCCTCCTATCACATTCCAAACATACTTCCTATACCATCCTAGCCTCTCCTCTCTCAGTCCTTCCCGCTTGTCCGGAAGACCCACACTCGTCTACCCATTTCTTACTGTAGTTATGCTCCAAGACTCGGTTCAGGGACACTTCCTCCTTTGTGATATCTCTGAGGGGATTTAACCATAGAATCCATTCTTCTAAATTAAGAGAGGGACAAAGAAGTGAAGAATTCAAATTTCAAGAGACAAAGATAAAATTAGAATCTATACCACCCCCCCAACATTTGGCAAGATCAAATTCAAGGCAAAAGGGACCAAGAACAGTACTATCAGGAAAAGGGGTAAAATTAACACTCTTAGTCATTGGTGAATCAATTTGATCCCTTCAGAAATTATGACATAAAGGATCTGAATAATTAATAAGGCCTTATATGTGCACGGAATACAGAAGTATATACGTGCATGTATGTATCGTGATTATAACTGTATTTCTTAATAAATATCTTGCGATATTCATTTTTCCTTTTCTTCTTTTTTCAGATTTTACTTATTTATTTCACAGAGCTAGAGAGCACAAGCAGGGAGAGCAGCAGGCAGAGGGAGCGGGAAAAGCAGGCTCCCCTCCAAGGAGCCCGATGCGGGGTTCGATCCCAGGACAGTGGGATCATGACCTGAGCCAAAGGCAGAAACTTAACAATCTGTGCCTCCTAGATGCCCCACAATATTTGTTTTTTAAAAGAGCTATAAAAAGGCCACAGGAAAAAAACTCAATAAATCCTAAAATGTAGCAGTCACACAAACCATATTTAGTGGTATAAATGTTTATCACCAGCAGTAAGCAAAGGGTTAATATCTCCTAAGTACAAAAAGCTTCTGCAAATCAACCAGAATAAAACCACCCAATAGAAAAAGAGGAAAAGGACTGAAAATAAGAAATACCATTTGCTAATATCTATGTACGAAATAAGTAATAAATGAATAAATTAGAAATCAAACTGGTAGATTTTTAAAACTTGGCCAAATACCTGAACACCTTATTCAGTGTTATTTTTAGCATCCTTGAACTTTCTTTTGGCCCCAATACAGGGCTTGAACTCATGACCCTGACAACAAGATCTGAGTTGAGATCAAGAGTTGGATGCTTACCCTATTGAGCCACACAGGCGCCCCATGGCATTCCTGAACTTCTAGATTATAAATGGTGCTATGACTGCATAGGCCACTATAATATATAATCAGCACAAGATTAACAGTAATGCAAACAAGGGATGCTACATGTATTTATTTTTAATATTTGAATATTCACTTTCAAATATAGGTAAGATTCCAATGATGGCTAAATAGCTTGTTGCCAACCAATCCTCTTGCTGAGGAACAACTTAGGGACACAAGGCTGAAAAGAGGTGAGAACATGAGTGAGAAAGGTCCCAGAAAGAAGAGATGCTAACAATATTTAAAACTGCTTCTTCCCTCCAAGGCATTTGTTCATTCCCAAAGGCGCTATTGAGAAACTGAAAATCTGAGCACAAAGTAAGAACTGAGGAGGTTGTGAAGATACAGAAGCCTCTGCTAGTTTTATGGCTGGTCAGAGCCCAAGGATGAGGAAGAGTCGTGGAAAATCGAGGCTTTCAGGTGGGACCCCTTTTGACTCCGTCTTTGAAGTGGGGACCAAGTAGGACAAAGCCAGCCCCCACACAGCCTGAGGCAAAGCTGTAAATCATTTTAACCTCTGATTCTGCCAATGAGAAGCAAAAGTATACCCTTTTTGGAAGGAAAGGACATTATCAGTAGCCTAAAATTATCTCTACTATTTTTTATAACCAGTGTCCAAAATTTATTAAAAATCATCAGGAGATGAGACCAAGGTAACAGAAAACTAAGGGAAGGGGAGGAAAAAAAAAACAAAACTAAAAAGATCCACAGAGATTAAGATAGTAGAGTTATCAGACATGGCTTTTGCAATTGGGCAATGTAAAAATTTCAAGAATAGGAAAATCTATAAAATCACAATGACATCCATGAAGTTCTCTTTGATTCATACAAAATATATACATAAACAATACAAAGAAGAAAACGATTGAGGAAAATGAGATACCGAAAACACATTTTGTTTATAGTAACCAAACTTCAAAATAGTTTTAAAATTCTAATAAATAAATCATATAGAGGCTAACTTGGAAAAATAAGCTTGTTAAAATTTTAGATGGCTACAGAATGCCAATGTCTCTAATCCTGTTACTGAAGATGAAAAGAGTATTCAGACATGTCCAAATGATGAGTCCTGGCATCAAGAGTGCTTCTGCAAAAAAAGTTACCAGAATTCTTTCTGAATTATACTGAAACATGCACAAAAACAATGGTGCTCCGCCTCTATCCTGTGTGTCAGACATTTGAACATGCAGACCTCCTTTAAATACAACGGCACAGTACATTAACAGTGCATGCAATCCTGTTCCTGCTTTACTCTCTCGCTCAAGAGCTCCCAGTCTCTCACACAAACATGATGAATCCACATGAAGAAGTACAGAGTGGGAACCAGGGAACAGTGACTGGCAACTGTGGTAGACAATGGGACAAACATGGGAAGGGTGTCTTAGGAGTCACACTCACCAGCTCTGTGTTCACAAGGTAATTATGGGGCAGTGTAACAAACAGAACGAGAAACCATAAAAGGAGTACTGTTCTTTCTTCCTTCTTCAAAGACTAATTTCATGAGTTACAAGACATTGTGGAACTGCCCTGTATACTCACACGATACCCTCAAACAAGATGGAGGAAGAGCTAGTTCCTGCTATACAGGCCGCTTGAACAGCAACAGCAACAAAAATCCCCGGATAGTCTACTTTGCAGATAAGCATACCAAAAGAGCAGACCAGCTAAATCCAATGATTGCTTATTAAGAATGTAATTTATTCACTAAAATTTGCTAAATAAGGGGAGGCAAATTTAAACAAAGCTGGTAAGACTTTGAGCATTCACGTTTTTCTTACCTATAAAAAGTCTCCTATCCTTCTATTCCGGAAACAGTGCTGAAGTTGGTGTGCACGAATGAAAGTGAAGACACAAGTGGAACTGAAACAATTCTGTTACATCTTGAAAGTCAGTGACACGGCTGCCACTGTTTTAGACCCAAAAGTAAAAGAGAATTTTTTTCAATCGACTAATTGTGTGAGGCAGCAAAAATGTTAGAAAGTTAGATATATGCATTGGCAGCAATCTTCAGCATGCTTCTGAAAATATTTAGAAAGGATGCTTCAAGCAGTACTCAATGCTTCCATTTCTGGGATTCCTTCAGTCAAACTCATGATCATCACGCAAATCTCCAAGGCCAGTGGTTAATGTGGAGAGAGATCTTTACCTATTCTTAACCTAGTCTTTACCTAGTTATTAATGGAGAGGGCAAGGTTAATTGCCAAGGGACAGCTTACTATCAGCAGTACCAGACTCTACTAGTAGAGTACAGTGAGCACAGGATCAATCTAACAGCAGGCTGGGGGGTGAAAGAAAAAGGCCTATATGCTGTCAAAATTAAAGCTGACTACTAAAAGCTTTTGTTAAAAAATTTCAAGTTCTATTGAAATTTAAAAAACTTTTTGTATTCCAGACATCCATTCTATGACTGATACTTCCTTTTAGTTTCAGCTAAATATGACCAAACACTTGACCATTTGGCCAAAATGTATACTTAGTATGCCTCCAATATTCAATCAGTGATGTTCTACGAGGCATTTAGAAATAAGGTAGCTTATGTAATGTACAGCATGGTGACTATAATTTCTAATACCATATTGCACAATTCAAAGTTGCTAAGAGATCTTAAAAGTTCTCATCACAAGAAAAAAAATGTGTAACTATGTATGATAACAGATGTTAAGTAGACTTGTGGGGATCGTTTTACAATATTTACAAATATTGAGTCATTATGTTGTACACCTGAAATTAATATGGTGTTATATGTCAATTATACCTCAATTTAAAAAAATAAGGTAGCTTTAGACATACTGACATGGAAAGATTATCTCAACTGTTACATGTTGGAAATACCAAGTTTTAGTGCAGTATAAATAAGATATACAGATATGTGCATACACATAAATACATGTACTATATATACACATACATATATGTGTGTATCTGTCACAAGAATACTAATATACGCATAGAAATAAACCAAGACCATTATATACCTATTCTAAGAATGATTCTCTCTCAGAGGATGGAATTGAAGGAGACTTCCTTTCTGCATAATACATTTTCTAGTTGAATTATCCTTCATAAACAACAAGTGCATGTTACTTTTGGAGCCAAGCCAAAAAGAAGTAAGGAAATTCAGAAAAAAACCTGAAATTTCTTGAGGGCAAGGACCTTTAAGACAAAACATGCATAGATCTCATAGGCTGGAACGAGAAGTATTCTACCCCTCACCTGATAGAACATAGAGACCCTTGGGTCTAGAGATGCTCAGTGGCCTGACCAAGGCCACATGGACAGTGAATGGCTGGACACCAAGACCTCTTGGCTCCTATCATTTATTATTATACCTATAATTAATGAAGTTATTTCCACTAGGCTTCTTGGCTATCTGAGTTCCCTAACAAAACAAAAACAAATAACAAATATTGATGACATCTGATATACTAATGTTTGATACACTGACATGTTTGAAGACACGAAAGTCCGAACTCAAAGAATTCTTCATTTTAGGAAAGCAATTACTTCAGGGGTTCCTTTGAATAACTACTATATGGCTTCTTAAAAAACAACAACAACTGAGTTTTATAGAACTCTAAGTCCTCTGTTAATGAAGGCGTTGGAGAAATAAAGGTGACACACCAACTCTGTCACTGTATTTATAATACCCAGGATTCTCACTCTGCCTGACTCCTCAGATCGGTCTCACGCAGGTCCTGGAAACTAACACTACACTTGTTAGGATTCTACAGTACAATATGCTTTCAAAAACTTACCATCTACTTTTAGATACACAGCTTTGAATTTGAAGCTTACCCTTCTAGCCCACCAGCAAAAAAGAGTGAACAATACGCATCAGGTGTACATGAACAGTGAGTGTAAGAGAAAGAAAATGTGCCCAAGCCTAATAATACTCCTTCTAATAATTCAGTAGTGGCAATTCCCATCAGTGACATCTGTCCTAGGTATTTGGAGCTTTTTCTCTTAAAAACTGGCCCAGACCTCTGTGGTGTGTCCTTTCAAGAAAACCAACTCTAGAAAGCAAGAGGAGTGGATCACTAGTTCTGGATGAATACTTCATTTTAAGCTCAATTTTCCTGGCTCTTCTTTATTTGTCTCACAGCACTTAGAATATGCCCTCAACCAGGACACACGTCTCTGGGAAATCATAAATGAACTTCATAGGCTGACAAGTTCACAATCTTCACAGAAAGTATGTCCCAACAGTCACCACAACGGCTTCTATAGAAAATGAAATGTACCTTTTTTCTCTCTGAATTTCTCTGTTCTCATCTAAGAGAGAGGACATATTTGGAAGGTCAAACTGGATCCTAGGTCCATAGGCTGACATAGATCAAACCAAAGACAACCCGTAGTTCAGCTGACATAAAGAATCTGTTACCCAATTTTTAGCTTCAATGGATGAACATTTCTAGATGTTGATATCAAGCACTTTGATATTTCCCCTAAAACAAAGCAACAGCCAACACTTTGTCTTTGGGAGGAAGGTTATACAAGCCACTATAGTGATTAATAAAAAAGTCAGGTTGAGCCAAAAGAATAAGAGATGAGAAAAATCTCTCCTCCTGCTCAACAGTGACCTATAATTAGCTTTCTCACCAGATGTGGGGCCCCAAAAGCCCCTGAGCATCAAATATCCACA
Source organism: Mustela nivalis (assembly GCF_964662115.1). NCBI lineage: Eukaryota > Metazoa > Chordata > Mammalia > Carnivora > Mustelidae > Mustela > Mustela nivalis. The sequence continues at coordinate 92,528,892 of NC_139025.1, forward strand.
TTGAGCACTACATAATAAGATGTGCCTATCTTTCCAATGCCCCTAAAAAGTGGCTTCCCCATCTGCATTGGTTGTGTTGAAGGGAAAGCCAAATACACTCAAGTACCATAAGAGGGTTCTACGCTTTATGAGACAAGGATGATGCTGCCATTCTAGAATTTAGAATCTAGCTGCTTTCCCCCCAGATGGGTGGTGAAAATTCTGTTAACCCTGTACCACTGTAGATTATCTAGTAAAACCGCTCAGATCAATTATTTTCTGGAACAATGCCAACATCAAAGCCCTGACACAGAATTCCATGATGAGAGTAAATGATTAGACACGGCAAAATAAACAAGAGAATAGAAAGACCAATCCTCAGGTGGGCCACGGAATCGTGAGATGTTAAAACTGACCTGTAGTAAAATAGTGTGCCTGTTATGATCAGGTCTGGCTGCATGTAATGAAGACACAAGAATTTATGGCTTAAACAAGAGAAGAGATTATATCTCCACCAACCAAATGGAGTTGAGACTTGGGGGGTCAAAGGCTGGTCTGGGGGCTCTTTCCAGTTCATTGCTCTGCCATTCCTATGAAGACCCTTCTTGTCATGCTTCAGGGTGATGACCAAAGCAAAATCCCAGACAGCAAGATGGAAGAAGACTTGAAGGGGCAAAAGGCATGCATCCTCTTTCTGCTACGTTTTCTCAGAAACCACCACAGAACTTTTCCACTTATTTCTCTTTGGCCCATAACGGTATCATTTTGCTTTATCAAGCTACAAGGAATGTGATATAATTAATTTCCTCCCAGGTGGCCATGTACCTTGATAAGAATCAGGGGTCTGAAAGGAAAGAGAATACGGGGTGGGGAAGCAAGGACTGTCAAACCCCAAAAAACATGGTTTTGAACTGTACAGGTTCACTTATATACAGATTGTTTTTGATAAATATAATACCATAACTGTATTTTCTCTTGGGATTTTCTTAATATTTTCTTTTCTCTAGCTTACTGTACTGTTAGTATACAGTATATAATACACAGAACATACAAAATATGTATTAATCACCAGTTTCTGTCATCAGTAAGGTTTCCAGTCAACAGTAACCTATTAGTAGTTTAACTTGGGGGGAAATGGAAAGTTACACAGGGATCATCAACTGAGTGGGGGTTGGCACTCCTAACCCTGAGTTGCTCAAAGGTCAACGGTACTCTCCCTGACAAATTACCAGAAGGTTCTGCTCAAGGGGTAGTTAGTTAATAAAGGGTCAGTTTCTAGTGTAGTGATTGTGCTCACTGAGGTGTAAGTTGTCTCCAATTGTTTCAATGCAATACGTGTAATATCCAAACTTCTCTAATTGTAGTTAAAATTAACTTTAGAAAATACCTGCCTTTCAATTTGTTTCTCCAATCCTGAGAGGAGGCAAGTGTGGGATAAATTTCTAGTTTCCAGCATAATGCAAGAACTTTTCAAAACAAATATTGTTAATAAATACATACATACTTACTGTCTACTACCTTTCTCAGGGAAAATCGGCATATGTGAAGTTAAACAATAACTTCAAGAGTAACAATTCATTTATTTAGTGATTATTTTTTCATTCTTTCATACATTTTCAGCACAACTATGTGCCAAACACTACTGAGTGCTAATACTATAAAGAGATAAGACACGCTCCCTGTTATCCTTGCTCTCAGATTCCGAGTTGAACAAATCAAGAGGGGACTACAAGAAACAGAAAAACATAAAATTTAAAGGAAATTTAAATTCCCTCCCCACACCTTTAGAAGGGTTTGCTCTCTCCCTTTCTTGTTTTGTGTGTATATACATCTGTGGTATGCTCATGGTGTTGACTTACTTAAAAAAGAGTCAGTTCGGGTGCCTGGGTGGTTCAGTGGGTTAAGCCTCTGCCTTTGGCTCGGGTCATGATCCCAGGGTCCTGGGATGGAGGCCTGCTTCGGGCTCTCTGCTCAGCAGGGAGCCTGCTTCCCCTCTGCCCTCTGCCTGCCTCTCTGCCCACTTGTGATTTCTCTATCAAATAAATAAATTAATTTTTTAAAAAAGAGTTCACCTAACAGCTTATTTATATTTTATTTGTAGCCTGACATCCAAACGCTGGTGAAAACCGTCACACAAACCACCAAAATTTCCAGGTCTAATATCTGAGTAGACGGTCCTCTAATGCCATCAGCAATCTCACAATGACACGTAATTCACTTCCAGAGGGAGGAGACGATCTAGAAAACACCCTGACATCTGTAGAATGATGCTCAGACTGACACACACATGTGCACACACCCACACTAGTACAGTAATACAGAGAGATGCACAATCCCACTAGAACAATGATACTCTCCTTTGAAACTCAGTAATGTGGCCTCATGGCAGGGCCAGACTTTGCCTGTCATCCATTGCACATTATTTCATTTTCTTGTCTACAATGAGGGCTTTATTTTTTTGAAAGTCAATCTACCTTATTATTACAAATGTCTCTCAAACCTGGTATTTTCTACCTTAATCTGCCCAATTTTTCTTCTTGCAATTAAAAGTTTTCCATCAAGGTCAATGTTAAATAATTAACATCCCCAAACACTGCCATCATCCCCCAATGAAACAGAAGGCCCAATGCATCCCCTCAGAGGCTATTATGGGGTTTTCTGGAGAAAATGTCTGAAGCCCTTTCTATCAAGAATAAGAGGTTGCTTTCAATTTGTTGTTTACCTGCTAAATGTATTCCAGAGTCCCATAAGGTAAGAGTTAAAAGGTCTGACCTTTGATTTGTCTGATTATTTTCTCACTGCACCTCAGTTCAGTGAGGCTGTCGGTAGTGAAGCTCTTAACTCCCATTATTTATAGCTGTTTGACAGTGTACTTGGCTTTCTCATGCCATCTCTCTGGAACGAATTCATATCTCTGTATAAAATCTAAATTCATACCTTTAACCGCGGAGAGCTCTCCTTCCAGCTTCTACTCTCATTCATAAAATTCTATAGAGCCTCTTACATAAGGATTTTCTTAACAGAATTCATTTCTCATAAATGCAATATTCTCCATAAAAATCTCCAACTAAAGCAGCTCTTGCAAGCACTAGTAATACCCAAGTTCAAGAGAAGAAATCTGGAGCCAACCACTTTTACTGAGGTGAACTCGTGCAGGCAACAAAGAATCTATGAATGTTAGTTTTCACTTCACCTTCCTCTTGGTTTTCTTTTTTAAACTTTCTTAATTCTGGTTTTGGGGAACATCTAGAATGAGTCTTGTAGGGCAACATGTCCCCAGAGAAGCAACACAAGCAGGGGCCTCAAGACACAAGGGAGTTTGGTCATTCAAAGAGCAGAAGGCAGGCCAGTATGGCTGATGTATGGTGAGCAGTGAAGAGGCAAGACGTGACTGAAGAGAAGTTGGGTCATATTCTTCATGTGACTCAATATTTTCAACCAATTACCAAGTTCCACTGCTCAACACTGTATTCCACAATAATAACCAGGCTTAGTGGAACTCAATTAGTCCTACTTACCTGTAAAACACATTTTACATGAGTATGCAAACACACACTGACTCTCAAGTGATGGATAGCCTTAAACTTTTTACAGACTGTGACAACACAAAAGAATGAAAAGTATTTTTAGAAATAGTAGGGTCAAATTGTCACCTTCCAAACACAGAGGGTAGAAGGTACAAAAGTTCTTCTGTCCACACAGGGTAAGAGCTCATTCTAATTAACTCTGCCATGGCTACAGGACATCTTTCCAAGCCATTCTTGAGAACCTAGAACCCAAACATGAAGTTGAGGAATTGGGGAAGCTACCCTGACTAGTAATTAGCTCAGAGAAAAATTCTGTGGGGCCTTTACAAAATGTCTGAACACAGACGAATCCCCATACCTACAAATGTGCCACGTGTTTCTAATTAATACACCAAATCTCCAATCTGGAGAGTGACAGAACTTCAAATAGTCAGTGACAGAAGGAGAAGAAACAGAGTGAGATAGAATGAACCTGGGGTGAAGTAATAAAAAATTATAATAAATCTAAGCAAAACAAAACAACAAAAGTATACCCTTCGCCCACTAACAGTGAATCCGTTCTAGATTTGCTCAGCCTCTTGGTTCTCTGTTCTCTGTTCTCTGTTCTAACTCAGTTGCCCACAGATTCTAACTCTGGTAGCTGGCACTGTAATGAACCCTGCCTCCCAGACTTTAGCTATTTAAGACCACAGTTATTTTGAACAGCACCTTTCTGGAAGTAATCCCTGAATATGAACCTTGGCCTATGTTTGGACCATGTTTAACTTACGGCAGTTCCAGGCCTCCCATTTTATTTTGGTATCCTTTTCATGACTGTTTTTTTCTTCACAGAAATGTTAGTATTTATTTTCTTTTTTTACAGATGTATTTATTTATTTGACAGTGAGAGAGAGAAAGAGAGAGAGAGAGCATGTGTGAGTGGGGGGGAGGGACAGAAGGAGAGGGAGAGAACCTCAAGCAGACTCCACACTGAGCGTGGAGCCTGACCCAGGGCTTGAACCCAGGATGCCGAGAGTCAGAGGCTTCACCAACTGAGTGACCCAGCCACCCCTGTTCATATGTATTTTGATGATAGCTTAGGAGCATTCAACACTTAAATGCAGCACAAGAAAGCAGAAATATGCAAACACTGCATTCAGAAGACTTAATGTTTGCTATTACTGAACACGTCTTAATGGGCACTTTTGGGGCCCTAGTATTATTTGTAAAATGATACATATTGCTTTTATTGGAAAGCCACAAGTTGTCTTGTATTTGGTAGATCTGTTTTAAGGCTGTTGGTAGTGAGGATGTTGATTCTCATTATTTACAGCTGTCTTACAGTGTACTTGGATTTTTTTTTTTAAGATTTTATTTATTTATTTGACAGAGAGAGATCACAAGTAGGCAGAGAGGCAAGCAGAGAGAGAGAGGAGAAAGCAGGCTCCCTGCTGAGCAGAGAGCCCGATACAGGACTCGATCCCAGGACCCTGAGATCATGACCTGAGCCAAAGGCAGTGGCTTAGCCCACTGAGCCACTAGGGCGCCCCTGTACTTGGATTTTTAAAGTTTTCATTCTACATTAAGATGACAGAGTGTTGAGTTAAAAAAAAAAAAAATCTGGGGGCACCTGGGTGGCTCAGTCAGTTAAGCATCTGCCTTTGGCTCAGGTCATGATCCAAGGGTCCTGGGATCAAGTCCCGCATTGGGCTCCCTGCTCAGTGGGGAGTCTACCATTCCCTCTCCATCTGCTCCCACCCACCCCCCAGACTGCCCCATGCTAATGCTCTTTCTCTGTACCCTCTCAAATAAATAAAAGTTTTAAAAATCTGACATACAAAACCACAAAATCATAAGACATGTTAACTTACTAAGTTGAATAAGGATTCAAGAGCTCACATAAACACAGGTATTTTCCACCTCCCAAAAGTTCACACTATGCCACTGTACATTTGCAAAAGACCTAGGTTAGTATGGCAACCACTTTTTTTTTTTTTTTGTAAAGGCAAAAATTCTCTTCTGACTTCTTTCTGTTAAGGAAAACAGGTACAAATGTAGGTCATTCAGAGAAGTGAAACAGCATAAAGCAAACCTCAAGAAAGCAGAGATACTCTTCAGTGTACGTCATTTTGGCTTGAGAGAATTTCATAGAACAGTACACGTTCGAATAGCGGGGGAAACCTGTACTGAGATCCCCTGACATACTTAAAATGTGACTGAATTTCTAAAAGTTTGACTTAAGGCTTTTCAGAATCTATTGTTAAACGGTAGGAACATGAGGAGGTTATCTATAATGAAACATCTGTGGCTTGGATGCTGACTCTCCAGTATTTCCAGTCTGAGGACAGTTCGTGTCGTACTGTATACTCAAACATTTTGCTTTTCACGGGTATTAGCAAAAGTAGCAACAGTTTTTCAAAGTTTCCAAGCTCAGGGTAGAATTTATACAAGTGAACTATCAGAAGAGTATCTCTAAATCATCAGTATCTCTCTCATGTTTTAGGAGGAGAATGAGGGTAATAAACATGGGATATGTTTTTGCTTTCTTAAAGAATTATCTTCTACATTTTTTACTATAACTATATGAGAAACTTTGGCCAAGCAAGGAAGGTACCAATGGAATCTGTTTGCCAGATTCCATATTGATAAATTTTGGCAATCATTTTGACATAATTAAGCAGCTTTGTTCCATTTCATGTTTACTATGTTTCTAGGAGATGCCACTGGGCAGAATTCAGCAAGTTAAGGGTCTCGTTTATTTTAAACACTCACATATGCAAATTTAGCCCCATCTGGAGTTTTCCTGGTATTAACCAGATAACACGCCTTTTTCTTTCTTTGTATCTACTCTAAAGTATAAGGTCTCTTGTTAACAATAATAGCATTGCCATATGTAAAATGGCAGTAATTAAATAATAAATTAATACTATCAAATATGCAGATAATGTTTAAATATCTCCAGAAAATGGTTGGATTTCTCTGGTGATGTGGAACAGGGGGGAAGCAGCAAGATTATCTTTTATAGTTGATGTACCAGTGTATTCAAATCATAATCTAAATAAATTCCCACAATGTCTCTTAAAGATCTTTAGCATTCATAATTTATTTGTTGAGGAAACCAGATCATTGGACCTGTCAGGTTTTGTTGTTGTTTTTTTAACTTCCTGTAGTTTACTGATTTGTACTCTCATGTTATCTAATTTGTTCTTTTATTCTTTATATTTCCTATAAATTGGTAGTTAGAACTAGAGGCTTGACCAAATTGAAATCCATTTATTTGGAAGGATGCTTTTAACATCAGAAAATTGAAACTTATTTTAATTTTTTTTAAGATTTTAAGAGGGGTAAGCAGACTCCCCATTGAGCAGGGGCCTGATGCAGGGCTTTTTAAACATCAGGAACTTAATTGAAATTTGTTTAAAATTTTTAAGTATTTTATTTATTTATTTGAGAGAGAGCAGAGCCAGGTTTGGGGGGGTCAGACGGAGAGGGATAAGAAGATTTCCCACTAAGCAGGGAGCCTGATGCATGGGCTCGATCCCAGGACGCTGGGATCATGACTTGAGCTGAAGGCAGATGTTTAATTGATTGAGCCACTCAGGGCCCAAGAAAAATCAATTGAAATTTAAAAGGACAGAATCCAATTTTGGATAAATGTGTAATGTTGGCTCTTCTGGTTATCTGGACAGGAGGAAAGTATCCCAGACCTACTTTTTGCCTGAAATTTTTAGGAAATGAGCAGATCCTAAAATTGCTCATCAGTAACATAATTTGGTAGTGAAATTAAAATAAACGAGTTATAACAGAAGAAAGTTTTTTTTTTAATGACTGATAATGTACAACCTGTACTGTCATCAAAAATTACATCATATGGGGCACCTGGGTGGCTCAGTGGGTTAAAGCCTCTGCCTTCGGCTCAGGTCATGATCCCAGGGCCTTGGATCGAGGCCTGCATCGGGCTTTCTGCTCAGCAGGGAGCCTGCTTCCTCCTCTCTCTCTGCCTGCTTCTCTGCCTACTTGTGATCTCTGTCTGTCAAATAAATAAATAAAATCTTTAAAAAAAAATTACATCATATAAAATCCAAGATGTTAACTGACAAATTTTATTCAGATGAGAACAGGTTAGATCATGATCACTGAATGAAATGATTGTATACTTGTATCCAGTTTTGTTTTGTTTTTTTTTAAATTTTTTTTTTTTTATTTTTTGAGAGGGAGAGATAGAACAAGTGGTGGGGAGGGTCAGAGGGAGAGGGAGAGGCAGGCTCCCCATTGAGCAGGGAGCCTGACCCAGGGTTCCATTGCAGGATCCTGGGATCATGACCTGAGCTAAAGGCAGATGCTTAACCAACTGAGCCACCCAGGCATCCCTACTTATGTCCAAGTTTGAACCCATTTTGTTTTCTGAGGAAAAAGAGTAGCAAGTAAAAGAAGTCACTTTCCATGCCACTTTCCCATCTCTGTGATTTTGAGATGGAACACAGAGAAGCAGATTTATGCCCAAGGTAAATCCAGAATTCTGTTCTAGGAAATTTTAAAAAGCAGTGCATAATTAGAGATTTCTAAAGGGGGAATTACAATGCTCTGGGCTGGCTGCTTTGTGGGCTTATGGAATGACTCTTGTCCCTGCAGAGTTCACATGTTGAAGGAAAAGAAAGGGTTCATGCATCTACTACACATGGGTCCCAACCCCAGTACAAACATCAGCCCAAAGTCTACAGCCTTGGTCCATTCATTTCCTCTGATGACTATGGCAAAGTCTTTCTTCTCACTAATGCTGGGCATCCAGCACTAAGGGAAAGGAACCTAAGCTCTCTTCTGCGGCCCCACAAGCCCATGTCCAATAAACTGTACTTGTGTTCTCAAGTTAAATTTTAGTGAATGATATATATTAGGGTCATTTTTTATACCTCTCACTGTGAAGATGTAATATTGTTCTATTACAGCTTTATATATATGTTATATATATATGTAATATTGTTAAAATGGTCTTTATGTCAGAATTGTAATTGAATTGTGAGGTGGTATTTTGTTACAAAATAAAATTTCAATTTTTATCACCCCTTTTCAGGAGAAGATGTTAAGATTTTCTCTTTTCTAGTGGTGAATGAGAAAAAAATAGCTATTTGAAATGTCAATGTTTCTAAGCCCATTATATATTTAAAGCTGTTCAAATGTAATAAATGCTGGCATTGCTTTCCTTTGGTTTCTTTTGGGAGAGGTCCATCCTGCTGCCAAATGAGAAGTAGATTTTTTTAAACAGTTATATGTGACATTTAAAAGCTGATAATCCTATTTATAGATGTAGTCTTTCAAGGTCTCTACAGAAAGCTTGGATTATATAGTTTATATTATTTTTTGAAACTTTAAATTTTTTTTGATAACTTGTATAATACATGGTTAACTTTTCCCTCTTCTTGGTTTGGTTGCTGGGGCTCTGATCCCCTAAAGGCACAAAGACCATAAAAGATCGGCTTCGCAGTGTGACACTTAAGCAACGAATAATCAGGGGCACCTGGATGGTTCAGTGGGTTAATGTCTCTGCCCTCAGCTCAGGTCATGATCCCAGGGTCCTGGGATCAAGCCTGGGATCGAACCCCGCATCGGGCTCTCTGCTCAGCGACGAGCCTGCCTCCTCTCTCTTTCTGCCTGCCTCTCTGCCTACTTGTCTGTCAAATAAATAAATAAATAATCTTAAAAAAAAAAAAAGGCAACAAATAATCATGAACTATACCAAAAGATATACTTATCACCTATGTGGAGGAAACGGATTCCAGAATAAAATGGCAGAGATCAGCATTATGCGGAGGGTCATCAGTGTAAAAGGAGAGCACTCTCATTTAGATTTTCTAAAGTTCTCAGAGCAGCCCCACTTCTCAAGGACAGTGAAACGCAACAGGTGTGTGGCACAAAAAGCCACATGATCATAGTAAGACCTAAGATGATGAACCAAAGCCCAAAGCTCACTCTCAACCGCTCCTACCACCCAGTGCCCAAGCAAGACTCCCCAGGGGTCAGAGCAGACAGTCAGCCCGGGAAAGTGCTTTCATTATCTAGCAATTAGCTAGCACCAGCTAACTGGTTACATGTAGAAAACTCTATCTGGCTCAAGAATGTCAGATCCAATGATCATATGATGCCCCACCCTGGTGACAAGGGTAAAGGTAACTAGACATCATGGCAATAAAAGAAAATTCATCTAGTATACATTTGAGACTTCAAGATCCATTTTTTATTTTACAAAGTTTTAAGGGAACAATGAAGGGTTGCCCGACAGAGTCAAGGACATGATTCTAGGTAAGTGAATAGTTAATGGCACTTTTAAAGGTGAACAGGGGTTTTCTCAAATGTGACTGAAGGTGCCAAGGAAAAATTGAGATCAGCCTGGAGGATACACCAGGTCAGATCCTCAGAGAGAGAGAGAGAGAATGAGGAAAGAAGTACAGTGAGCCACTGGAACAAAACTGGGGGTTTTAATTTGGGAGATTTATTTTGGTAAATCTAAGTATAACACACTGTGCTTATAGTTAAACCATCAGGCTCTGAAGTCAGACTATCTGTGTTTGAATCCTGGCCCCACTATTTAGAGGCTGTTGGTCTTTAAAAAAGTGGCTTGAACTTTCTATGCCTCCACTTCCTTTCTGTCAAATGGGGAGAATAATAGTTACTAGCTTCGCAGGGTTATAAGGTGTAAACAAGCTGTGCACATACACTGTTTTAACATAGTCACTGGCAGGTAGCAAATGCTTAGTGATATTTATTGTAAATCTATTCACCAAATAGTAAATAGAAGTTATGATGCTACTCCACCCATATTCTGTGCCCCCAAAAGATATATCATGCCAAGGCTCTCCCAAAAATGTCACTTAATTCATCTAGAACACAGGTTGAGCTCCCTGAACCAATTTGGGGAAGATAATTTGCCATAGGACCACAGGAGTTAAATGAAACTGAAAAGGTGATTGCCAAGTATTGTGACTGACTGTTTGAAAGCTCACATTTGCTTTCTACTATAATAAATTTTTACTATAATGTTGAATGAGTGAACAAAAAAATTAACGTTAGAAATTCTACCTGATTAATTAACTGCCTCTAAAAACCAATCATCTATTGCCAATCATCAAATGCTGAGCCTAAATTACAAGGACTATAGAAAGAACTGACATTATTCTAAAGCCGTTAGAGTACTTTTCATGGGCCCTGGGTGGGTCAGTTGATGAACCGTCTGCCTTCGGCTCAGGTCATGATCCTGGGGTCCTGAAATCAAGCCCCACATCAGGTTCCTTGCTCAACAAGCAGCCTGCTTCTCCCTCTCCCTCTGCTGCTCCCCCTGCTTATACTCTCTCTCTCTCTCTCTGTGTCAAATAACTAAATAAAATATTTTATTTTAAGTATTTTAAGTACTTTTCAGAGTTTGATGTTAAAACAATCACATTATAGGGGCTCCTGGGTGGCTCAGTTGGTTGGGCAACTGCCCTCTGCTCGGGTTATGATCCTGGAGTCTGGGATTGAGTCCCTCATGAGGCTCTCTGATAGCCAGAGAGTCTGTTTCTCCCACTGTCCTCTCTCCTCTCACGCTCTCTCTCTCATTCTCTCTCTCTCTCAAATAAATAAATAAAATCTTTTTTAAAAATCACATTATCAATTGTTCTTTTACCATAAAAACATAAATACCAAATATTAAATTAAAAATATTTCTATGCCAAATATCCATATATATTTTATCATCATCACAAACAATTATTTGGAGTAAGAGGTAAAATACTAATCTCAAAATTCACCCATTAATGTATCAGGATGGTTCCAACGACCAAATCAACCTCATGTTCACCTTGTTCATCTCTATAACTCATTAATATTAATATAACCAAATCTGCCTCACAACTGTGTATTTTTTCATGGTACTTAATCATTTGGCTCTGATTTGCTGGAAGGGAAAATCCACATAGTAAAAAGGTAACTAAATCTGAGCTTAGTTTACTTCTTACTTAGATAATGGTCCATTGATTTGATACATAAGAAAACTAAAATATCTTCTGAAATAACATCTAATCTTCCTTCAATAAGAAAGAATTTTTTAAAGTAGAGAATAATTCAGAATGGGAGAAGATATTTGCAAATGACATTACAGATAAAGGGCTGCTATCCAAGATCTATAAAGAACTCCTCAAACTCAACACCCCCAAAAACAGATAATCCAGTCAATAAATGGGCAGAAGATACAGACACTTCTCCAAAGATGACATAAAAATGGCTAACAGACATTTTTTAAAAATGTTCAACATCACTTGGCATCAGGGAAATAAAAATCAAAGCCACAATGAGATACCACCTCACACCAGTCAGAATGGGGGGGGAAAAAATTTTACCAAAAAAAAAAAAAAAATTAACAGGAAACAGTAAGTGTTGGAGAGATTGTGGAAAAGGGGGAACCCTCTTATACTGTTGGTGGGAATGCAAGCGGCTGCAGTCACTCTGGAAAATAGTATGGAGATTCCTCAAGTCATTAAAAATAGAGCTACCCTACTCAGCAATTGCATTACTATGTATTCACCCCAAAGATACAGATGTAGTGAAAAGAGGGGCAATTGCACCCCAATGTTCATAGCAGCAATGTCCACAATAGTCAAACTATGGAAAGAGCTGAGATGCCCTTCAACAGATGAATGGATAAAGAAGATGTGGTTCAAAAAAATGAATGAATGAATCAATTAATTAATTAATTAAAAGAAGATGTGGTTCATATATACAATGGAATATCACTCAACCATCAGAAAGAATAAATACCCAACATTTACAGCGACATAAATGGAACTGGAGGGGATTATGCTAAGTGAAATAAGTCAAGGAGAGAAAGACAATTATATGGTTTCACTTATATGTGGACCATAAGGAATGGTGCAGAGGACCACAGGGGAAGAGAGGGAAAACTGAATGGGAAGAAATCAGAGAGGGAGACAAACCATGAGAGACTCTGGACTCTGGGAACCAAACTGAGGGTTACAGAAGGGAGGGGGTAGCAGGGTGATGGGTATAAAGGAGGGCATGTGTGGTGATGAGCACTGGCTGTTACACACAACTAATGAATCATTGAACACTACAATAGAAGCTAAGGATGTACTATAGGCTAGCTAATTGAACTAACTAAATAAATAAGAAAATAATTTTTTAAAAATTTATTTCTGTTCATTTCTAGCAACCACTTTCCAAGTTATAATGTCAAGAAATTTAAATCAGGTAAGGGAATCCACCTGAAAAACTAGAGAAATTCAGTAGAAGACTGATGACAAGATAAATGAGGGGGGAAAAATCAGTAACTTTCCCCACAAATGTCAATACCTACATGAAGAAAATTGTGAAACTCTAAAGAAGGATTCTTGTTTGTTCATTTAACAAAAACATACTAAGAACCAGATTGTATTAAGCGCCAAAAGTATAACAGAGGACGGTGGTGCCCTTGATTAGTTCACAGTTATTTAAATAAGCAATTACAGAACACACAATGATGGACACGATGTCTTAGGGGAACATGGTGTGTATGAGTTTGGGGGGCTGGGGAGTGTCACTAATTCAGGCTGGGCAGTGTCAGGTGAAGGATCCTAGAAAAGGTAATGCCTCACCTGAAGGATGACAAAGAGCTGGCCAGGCAAAAAGGCAGGAGACTGTCATTCAAGTCAGAGCCCAAATCAGAAAGTGAGAAAATGCCAGTATTGTGGGTACCTGCATGCAGTTTCATGTTACTAGAGCATACAGTTTGAGAACGGAGTCATGAAAGATTGGAAAAAGCATAAATGGAAAAACAGAATAGTCCTGGATGAAATCTTACATCTGTAGCGATGTCAATTCTCCCTAAGTGAATATATGTATTCAAAGCAATTCAAATCAAAAGCCCAACTGTGGGTAGGGGGAGGATCTGTCAGCTCTTGATTCATCTGCCTCACTCAACATGTTGCTGCACTTGTGGCTATGATTTATGACAGCAAAAAAAGCACAAAGCAAAATCAGGCTAGGGAAAAGGTGCATAGAGCAAAATCCAGAGCCATTAGTTCCCAAGGGTCCTTTCCCAGTAGAGCCACCGGATGTGCTCAATTCCTCTAGCAATGAGATACAACAATGCATGTAAAATATGGTCCAGCAGGGAAAGCTCACTAAAGACTCGATACCAGGGTTCTTACTGGAGACTGACCACATAAGCACGCTCCACCTAGCCCGTTCTGAAGTTCCAGATAGCCAAAAGGAAAGCAGGTGTCCAACCTAAACGGTACTGTCCATGAAACAGTCAAGGCTCTGGAAACGGTGAGAATTCTCCTAAATTCCAAGTTCCAAGACACCAGCCAAAAGCCAGCCTTGCAAGCAGACCTTTCTTCAGATAAGCAGTCTCAAGTCTGCTGTGTTAACTCATTTTCTATATGACCACAATGAGTAAAAACAAACCATAAAATGGGAAGAAGATATATTTAAAGTTGGGACAACCAATCTTAGATAACCTCATTTTCTCAGCTATCAAATTCATTCATTCTCTCATACACCGGCTCAACATTTATTGGCCACCTATTCTGGAGTCCGAGATGCAGGTGACAGAGTGGTGAATAACACAAAGTCTCTGCCCTCTTGGAGCTGGCGTTCTACCCACACAAGATGTGTATGTCAGGTGTCAAGTCAGGTGTCAAGTCCTAGTCGGTGCTGTGAAGAACAAAGCAGGTGAGAACAGCTGGGGCCCGGAAGGAAGGGGCAGGACTGGTGTTTACTCTAGTGAGGTCAGGGAGGAAGCGGGGATGAAAGGATGGAAGGGAGGAAGGAGAGAAGTAAGGAAAGAAGGAAAAAAAGGAGAGAAGTATAGAAAGAAACTGGACCCTTATCTTATACCAGTCACGAAATAAGATTGAAATGTAAGACCAGAAACCATAAAATTCCTAGAAGAAAACAAAGGGAAAACGCTCTTTGACATTGGTCTTGGCAAAGATTTTTTTTTTTATAAGATACTAAAAACACAGGCAATAAAAGCAAGTGGGACTACATCAAAAAAAAGAGCTTCCGCACAGCAAAGGAAACAATCAACAAATTGAAAAGGCAACTTTTCAATTGTGAGAATGTATTTGTAAACTGTATACTTGATAAGGGGTTAATATCTAAAATTACTTTTAAAAACCCTATACAACTCAATAGCTAAAAAAGCAAATAATTCAATTTAAAATGGGCAAAGAACCTAAATACACATCTTCCAAAGAAGACAGACAAGTGATCATTAGGCATACAAAAGTGTTCAACATCACTAATCATCAGGAAAATGCAAATCAAAACCACAGCGAGCTATCACCTCACACCTGTCACAGTGACTACCATCAAAAGACAGATAACAAATGTTGGTGGGATGTAGAGAAAAGGGAACGCTTATCTACTGTTGGTGGGAGTATAAATTGGTTCAGCCACTATGGAAAAGAGTATCGTGCTTCCTCAGAAAATTAAAAATAGAGCTACCATTTGATCCAGCAATCCCATTGCTGGATATATAGCCTAAGGAAATGAAATCGGGATCTCAAAGACATATCTGCACACCCACATCCACTACAGCTTTATTCACAATAGTCAAGCTACAGAAACAACCCAAAAGTCCTTAAACGGATGAATGTATAAAGATGTGGTGTGTGTATGTATACACATATATATATACACATATATATGTGTGTATGTATATATATATATATATATATATATATATATATATATATATATACAGTAGATAAGCATTCCCTTTTCTCTATATATATGTGTGTGTGTGTAGTGGAATATTCAGCCATAAAAAAGAAGAAAATCCTGCTATTTGCAACAATATGGGTGAATGTGGAGGGCATTATACTAAGTGCAACAAGCCAGACAGAGAAATAGAAATACTTTACAATCTCACTTCTATGTGGAATCTAAAATAGGAAACTCAATGGAAGCAGAATGTGGAATGGGTTCAGGAGCTAGGGAAAGAAGAAATGGGGAGATGAAGGTGAAAAGGTACAAACGTTCAATATACAAAAGAATAAATTCTGAGGATCTAATGCATAGCACAGTAGCTATAGTTAATACCACGGTACTGTGTCTAGAAGTCAGCCAGTCTGTGAGGTGAAGGAAATTGTGTCATGTGGTCACTCACTGGACATACTGAAGTTCACCTCAGTTTCCTGACATGGGCACTTAGCTCCTTATTGCACTTAGAACAATGCTGAGAACACAGTTAATAAATGCACATTTCAATTAAAACAAGACATTCTCCCACAGACTGCCACCAAGATAAAACTTTGAGGCTATTATAAAAAATTGAAAGACCAGTGGGAAAAGTTGAGCTTTGACTAAATATTTGAGAATAAGAAATTATTGTTACTATTTTTTAGGTGTGATAATGGTATTGTGTTTATGTTTTGTTTTCTTTTTTAAAGTCCTTGTGTTCTGAATAGTGTTTCCCTTCCCCAACATCCATATATTGAAACCCTAACTTCCATGAGATGGTATTTGGAGAGAGGGCCTTTAAGGAGAAAATTAAGATTAAATGAGGTCACAAGGGTGGGGTCCTATTAAGACTGCTGTGTCTAGACGAAGAGGGACAGAGGGGCACCTGGCTGGCTCAGTCAGTGAAGCATGGACTCTTGAGCTCACCCCACAGTGGGGGCAGAGGGAGAGGCACCAGGAGCACAAGAAAGGAAAGGCTGTGTGAGGACACCGTGAGAAGGCCAGCAGCTACCCGCAAGTCACGAAGGTCTCACCAGAAACCATACTTGGCAGCATCTTGACCTAGACTTTAAGCCTCCAGAACTCTGAGGAAATAAATTTTTGTTGTATACTTGAAAGTTGCTGAGAGCAGATCTTAAGCATTTTCACAACAAACAAATCATTCCACAATGTATATGTGTATCAAACCACTGCATTCTATACTTTACATATAAATATATGTATATATGTAACATATATAATAACATATATATATTTTGTTAATTATTTCCCAATAAGCTGGGGAAAAAATAATATAAAATAAAAGGAAAAGTGTCCTAAAAGATTTGCTAAAAAATGTGGCTTTAAAATACTCCTCTTGGGGCATTTGGGTGGCTCAGTGGGTAAAAGCCTCTGCCTTTGGCTCAGGTCATGATCCCAGGGTCCTGGGATCAAGCCCCACATTGGGCTCTCTGCTCAGCAGGGAGCCTGCTTCTTCCTCTCTCTCTGCCTACTTGTGATCTCTCTCTCTGTCAGATAAACAAATAAAATCTTTAAAAAATATATATATAAAATAAAATAAAATACTCCTTTTGTTATGAGTGAGCAAGTTTTAGAAATCGATCCCCAGGGTAAATCTAATATACTGGAAGGGATTGCTACAAAGCAGCCTTGCCTGTATTAGAAAGCAGTATTTCCCTGAGAAATTTTCTGCTTTTAAACTATTTTTTCCAACATATGAAGACTTAATATAAGTTCTTTAGAAATTTTTGTTCTTTTTATGCTTTATCTTTCCTGAATATGAATTCTGGTCACTACTACTAGGAAAACAGAAATGGCCTGGGAGGTCTTGGAACAGCAGCAGGAAAAAGCGTGTACGCCCCTGCTCCTTTCTTTAAGTAGTGCCTCTGATCAGCTACTTCCAGCTCACGCCAGATGTGTGTGACGTCAGCGAAGCAGTGGGAAGAGAGTATGATCACAGTATCCATCGGTGATAGCAAGCTCCTTCTCAAGGTTTGTCAAACAGAAAAGGGTAAGAAAAAGGAACAACCCTGAAGCCAAGATTCTTAAATAGCTCTTCACCAGCTCCTAAAAATGGGGAGTCCAGCAGGAGCCCACTCTGGAGAAAGAGTTCACAGAACATGAAGGCCCTGACAGGCCTGGCTCAGGATCTCATCTCTCTTTCCTGGTAAGAATTTCCACTCAGGAAAGACTGCAAGAAAGCAACTGAACTGCTTTCTTTCCACTGACAGCTAATACCAAAAAACCTAACTAAAAGCTAAATAATACGCATAGTTGAAGTGATGGGGTTTATCCCCCTTAAAAAAAGAATCTGGGGGGGGGGGGGCGCCAGGGTGGCTCAGTAGGTTAAGCCTCTGCCTTCGGCTCAGGTCATGATCTCAGGGTTCTGGGATCAAGTCCTGCATCGGGCTCTCTGCTCAGCAGGGAGCCTGTTTCCCCTCTCTCTCTGCCTGCCTCTCTGCCTACTTGTGATCTCTATCAAATAAATAAATAAAATCTTTTTAAAAAAAATCTGTCAAATGCATATTCTATCCTATAGCTAACTCTTCAGCACAATGATAAGATTATGGCATTTTTGAGACTGACGCACTACCTACTACACTAACGAGGCACCTAGATTATGGCATTTTTAATTCTTGACATACATTGTTGGAAACTGGAATTATGGGGCCCAAGGATAACATACACATTGATGCGATTTTTGTATGTTGCTCTACTGAACTACAGAATATAATTTTAAATCCACTTACAATGTGTTCGCCCACTTTTACACATGTATTATTAAGTACCTACTATTG
Source organism: Mustela nivalis (assembly GCF_964662115.1). Lineage (NCBI taxonomy): Eukaryota > Metazoa > Chordata > Mammalia > Carnivora > Mustelidae > Mustela > Mustela nivalis. Next base: position 92,546,890 of record NC_139025.1, read on the forward strand.
TGCTAGACAAGAAACTGAAGATTACAGAAGATTAAACAAATTCCCTGCTCTCTTGGAGTTTATATTCTACTGCTTATAGGCCTACTAAAGGGCAAAATACATTAAATTCATTTATTTCCCCAAGTCCTATCAATAACTGTTACATTTATGTTCACAATCATAATAAATTTAAGATTTCTTATTAAGCATAGTTATTAAGTATGTGAAGGTATAAGTTTTCTTGCATACTAAAACAGCATAGTGGTATTTAATTTACATTTAGTTGATTATAAAGCTATCCATTTTCCACATAATTTTTCCTACCTGATATTTCCTTAGATGCCAATTGTTATGCCAATCGATGCGATTAAAAAGTGGTATCTGGGAACTAACCTTCAGGTCACATTTTGGATACCCCAGCTCTACAGCACAGGACAGCTGAGAATGTTCCTATCTTTTTTTTTTTTTTTTTAAGATTTTATTTATTTATTTGATAGAGAGAGAGATCACAAGTAGGCAGAGAGGCAGGCAGAAAGAGAGGGGTAAACAGGCTCCCTACTGAGCAGAGAGCCCAATGCGGGCCTCGATCCCAAGACCCTGCCTGAGACGTGACCTGAACCAAAGGCAGAGGCTTAACCTACTGAGCCACCCAGGTGCCCAACAATGTTCCTATCTTGAAAGCATTTTTTCTCCTACCTTTCCAGAAGGGCTCAGTGTCACTGCTCTTTCAGATCTATGCGGAGGTGTTCAGATTCAACCTCTGGTGGGCAATCCCCTTTGAATTCAGGCCTTTCCTGCCTCTGTCATAAGGCAATACCTTTTATTAATTAGACCTGGGTTTTTTTTTTTTTAAGTGCTAGGTTTATTCAAAGATTTATTTTATTTATTTATTTATGTATTTATTTGACAGAGAGAGAGATCACAAGTAGGCAGAGAGGCAGAGAGAGAGGTGGAAGCAGGCTCCCCGCTGAGCAGAGAGCCTGATGTGGGACTTGATCCCAGGACCCTGAGATCATGACCTGAGCCGAAGGCAGAGGCTTAACCCACTGAGCCACACAGGCGTCCCTAGACCTGGGTTTTAATAGATTTGTTGTCTTTGAACCTGAAGCTACTGGTTTTCCATTGTTATGATTCCTCTTTGGTTCCTATTCACTACATCACAGGCATCTCTGACATGTACACATTGTTTTCAACCCCTATCGGAGATCCCCTGGAATCAGTTACCACGATCTCCTAACTGCCTTACTGCAATACCGCTGTGGCAGTAGGTCTGCTGCTTTACCGAACCCCAAAATGGTTTTCTCGGGTCCCCAGCAACTCCACCAGGGAAACAGAACAATCCATTTCTATATTACATTCAAACTGATCTTTTAAAAATGAAAATCTGATCCTGGCAGCCCCCATCTAAACCTCTCTTCAATTGCCCTCCACTGATATTAGATGAAGTTTAATGTTGATATCCAGCCAAGATGGAGTAGCAGGAACCCAACTTTTCCTCTCCCGGAAATAACCAGAAAATCTGGTGGGGATTGTGGGGGAGGAACTAGTCAGAGTCCAGTAGCCTCCCTAAGATGGGACAAGGAACTAAGAATCCAGGGAAATAAGGTAAACAGAGTCTTCAGGAGAGAATTCCAGGGAGGAGGGTGCTTACATTGGGGGCATCTGCTTTTGGCTTGGGTTGTGGTCCTAGGGTCCTGGTTTGAGCCCCACATTGGGCTCCCTGCTCAGTGGGAAGCCTGCTCCTCCCTCTCTCACTTCCACTGTTTATGTTCCCTCACTCACTGTGTCTCTCTCTGTCAAATAAATAAAATCGTTTTTAAAAAATGAAAAGAAGAATAATCACTGCAAAAGTGTGAGGAACTACTGCTCAAGGCCAAGAAAAGAACGAGCCGAAAGAATCAAGGTACTAGCTGGTACTCCAACAGGGCCAAGGAACAGCGCCTTGTTCCCACCAGTCAGGCGGGAAAATTTAATAATTCATGGTGCATCTAGTAGAGAATTCAAAGGGTCTTGGCTCCAACAGTAGTAATTAATTCCACACTAAGCATTGCTCTGGTCTTAAATGCATCACCAAAATAATCCAACTGTTTTCAGGTAAAACTGACCTGTACCCCCGAACAAAACTACCTAAGATTTATAGGAATACAAAATTATGAAACACCGAGCAAGGTAAAACTTGCAGTTTCTGACAGGTAATCAAGAACTATCTTGCATGCAAAGAAGCAGGAAGATAATTCTCCCTAATGAGGAGAATAATCAATCAACTGAAACCAAGTCAGAACTGACATACATATTAAAATAAGAAAATGACATCACAGCCTATTAACATGGCTTATGTCCCCAATACAATCTGGCCTCCAACTAACTCTCCAGCCTTCGAGTCTCCCCTCAACAGTCTACACTTCTGCTCTGCTGAATTTATTTCAGTTCTTCAGAAACACCTGCTCTTGCTTGCTTTCACTGTTAACTATCTCCCCTGGCTGTACGACTGGGTCCATCCAGTGCAGAGTGCAAGGAAACTGTCTAAAGAAAAAAAATTCCCAATTTGATGTGTTTAGTAGTATCAGCAGTGTACATACTCCCACCATGACCAATTTCAAGCTATCAATGGTTCCTCAACCAGCTTGCAAAGTTCCTGAATTTTTAACTAACAACTCTCATGAGCTGGTACAAGCGTGCATTCATCCCTTCCATCACCTGCTTGCAGCCTAATCATTCATCCTCAGCTATCAAGTTCAGCATCAGTTCCCCTGGGATGCTTCCATGATCCTTCAAATGTAAGTTAAATATTCCTCCTCTGTATTCCCGTGATACACTACACTTTCACCAGTAAGGCACCAAAGATATTCTCTCTTTTTGTACTTGTCTGATCCCTAAACCCCAAAAGGATGGCTATGGCACCCACCTTAGTCATTACTGTATCTGCAAAGCACTGGCACAACAGCTAGCACATAAGAACACTCAATAAAAATTAGCTGAATGAGCGGTAAAAAGGAGCATACTGATACATTCAAGAGCATAGATGAATCTCAAATGCATTATGCACTGTGAAACACACAAAAGGCTGCATGCTGTAAGTTTCCATTTATGTGACTTCCTGAAAATGACAAAACCCCATAGATCCGTGGTTGCCAGGGTCTGGGAGGAGACAGAGGGGACTGCGGTGGGACACAAAGGAACTCTTTGGGTTGGTGGCAGTGTTCTGTATCTTGATATTGTGGTTGTGGCCACAGACTGTACACATTTGTGAAAACTGTATGAAACATTGAACCTTGGAACACTAAAAAAATAAAATTAAGTTAAAAAAGAAAAACAGCTAAAAAAAATGTATATGACTAAAAAGGTTGAATTTTACTGTACATAAATTATATCTCAAAAACAATAATTTATTTTTTTTAAAAAACATAATGGAATGAATCTATCAGTGTTGAGGAGATAATGAAGAGCAAATTACATCCCACACTTTTCACCAATTTACAGCCTAATGGGCTAGGGAGGTGGGGGGAGGGGCGAGAGGTGCTGCAGAGGTACAGGTTAGATAAACTCATTGGCTCAGTTTCCGAGAGAGAGCGGCCTTACTGTGCTCGCTTCCACAGCACATATACCAAGAGCTGCCTTACAAAGTAACACACTCTGGGTGGTTAAAACAATAACAATTTACTCTCTCACAAATCCCGAGCTGACAAGTTCAATATAATGGTGTTGCCGGGCCACACTGTCTTTGAAGGCTCCAGGAGAGGATCCTTCCTTGCCTCTTCCTAGCTTCTGGTATCCCTGACAATCCTGGGTGTTCCTTACCTGATAGCTGCAACGCTCCCATCTCTGCCCCTGTCACATGGACTTCTTCCTCCTCTGTCTCTTTCCTCTGGGTCTTTATGCAAATTTCCCTCTTCTTTTAAGGACACCGGTCACGGGATTAGGGCCCACCCTAATCCAGTAGGATCTCATCTTAATTTAATTACATTTGCAAAGACCTAATTTTGAAACAAAGTGTTATTCACAAGTAGTGGCAATTAAGAACTTGAATCTTTGGAGGGGACATAATTGAATCATGCAACATACACAAACGGCTGTGAAACAAGGCAAAAATATGACAGCACAAAATGAAGTAGAAAGTACTGTGATTCTGAAGCTCTAGGGGACTTAAGAGAGGGACTTCATGCAATTTAAAAAGTAGTATTTGAAATGGTCCTGGATTGAAGGGTATGATTTAGGTCAGGAGACATGAAGGAGAAGATTAGGGCATCCTAATCCAAGGGAAGCAATGCTACAGGGTTATAAGACAGAGGCAGGAAAGGATAATCAGGAAGGAATCCAATTTGGTGGAAGCCCGTTAGCTCTCGATGTGGATACACTGGAAATGCAGGTGGGAACCAGGGAGCAGGTGGGCAAATGCCTAAATAAGGAAACTGTACTTCATTCAGTAGATGGCTTCGGGCCAGGGGAGGGGTGGGGAAGTGGCAAAAACAGCCCTCTTCTGTCAGCCCCGTTCAGATAACACAGTGAAGAGGTTCACATGCTCCAGGGTAAGAAAAGGGTTAAGGTATAGGCAGGGAGAGGTTAGGGGGCCCCTGACTAGGCTCTGAAACTATTCCCATCAGGTAAAAGGCTAAGCCAGAGAGATCAAGAGATAAGGGAACAGATCAAACCACTTGGTCCCAGATGTTAGGGAGTATTTTTCTTTGGCGGTTGTGCTGTAATCACAGAAAATGACCAAACCTCAAAGAAGTAAGTCATTAAGTGTGTTATCAACAGTCCTCACTCAAACCAAGACAGCGCAAAAATCTCAAGGCCACAAGCTCCCTGGTCAAGTTTTCAATAGAAGACTGCTGCCAAAAGCCCTCAGTGGCAACCGATTCGGGACCCCGCTCACTCTAGAGAGCTGCTTCTTTCCTTCCTGCTCTCGCCGCCACTTAATAAAATTTCCCTTCACCCTTTCAAGTCCACAAGATTCATTCTTGGACTCCTTGAGACAAGAACCCTGCAATCCTGCAACAATATGGCAAGGGACTTTTTCTTTTCTCTTTTTTTAAAAAGATTTATTTGAGAGAGGGTGGAGGAGAGAAAGAAAGTTGGGGGGGCAGAGGGAGAGAATCTCAAGCAGACTCCCCACTGAGCACAGAGCCCCACACAGTGCTCCATCTCATGACTCTGAGATGGTGACCTCACCTGAAATCAAGAGCTGGATGCTTACACCCATCAATGGACTGAGCCACACAGGTGCCCCAACAGGGGGCTTTTCCAGTGTGATTCTCTGGACTGTTCACATCACCTGGGTAGCGATTATTGATGCCCAAATGGACTTTTCCCTACTGATCCGGAAACATATAATATCAAAACTAGAAACAGCTGGAGGAACCCAAACATCTTGCTCCTGTGTTTAATCTATTTCATTCATGTGCTGAAATGTAGTTCCCTCTGGAAAATGCAACATTAACTCAAAGTGCTCATATTTATTTGCTTTAGTAAAAGCCTAGTCTGTTGTTAACTTGCAAGCTGGCATACAAAATTTAGTATGATTTCTAATTTGTAGAGAAACTATTCTTTCAGGCAATTCCTCTTTCCAAAAAAAGTATGCCCAGAATGCAAACCACCTCATTTCTTTTAAGTTACAACGCCGAAGATCCTCAAACTACACTTCACATACGAGAAGAAAGTCATGTGCAAACAAGTACACAGAATAGAGAATGTAATTGACAGCAACTCCTCTGAAATTCACAGCGAGAATGCCAAGGTCACAGTTATTGCATGGATTCTTGCCTTCCGTTTGCATCTGTATTTAAGAACATTTCCCCCCACCCCCACCACCCCTCTTTCTTCTAAGCCCTTTTCTAGGACTACACAATTTTAATTGCTCTATGGAAATGAGTCCTTGAAACCCTTTGGGATCCAGAAGGTCACCTCTCCCACAAAGCTACATTGTGTCTAAATGTTCTCAACCTTCTGAAATTACAGTAATTGTAGTGTGGAAAAGTGGATAGAATTTCTGGAAAACAATTTTTTTAAAAATTTTAAATACAAGAAAAATCTGACTACATAGACAGATAAGTTAATTAAAATATCACTTTGGTGTCCTATTTCTTTCAATTGTAGTATAATTTCCTCAAGGTCTAAAAGTTGACATTCAGCTAGAGTTAACAACTTTTTTTAATTTTTTTTAAAGACTTTTTTTTTTTTTTTTTAAATTTGACACAGAGAGAGAGAGAGAGAGAGAGATCACAAGTAGGCAGAGAGGCAGGCAGAGGGGGAGAGGGAAGCAGGCTCCCGGCTGAGCAGAGAGCCCGACTCTGGGCTGGATCCCAGGACCCTGGGATCATGACCAGAGCTGAAGGCAGAGGCTTTAACCCCCTGAGCCACCCAGGTGCCCCTACAGTTAACAACTTTAAATCAAACTCTAACTCCTAATTGTTTGGTTTCATAAACGGCAACCCTAGCTAACTATTAATTACCAGTGACAAGCCTATCGTTTCCCCATCAGCAGGAATCCTGAGACGTCCCTCCTCCCTTCCCCACACAGATTCCCAGGGTTGGGGCTAGAAGGAATCGGAGTTCTGTCCCTCAAACTGTACTTCAAAATTCAATAGCGATCATATAAGGTAAGCCATGATTTATATTTTTGATGCCCCTGCTGACCTCAATTGAGAGGCTTGGTCCCTACATTTTCTTTTTTCTTTTTTTTAGGGTTTTTTTTAAGACCCTAAATTTTCTTGCTTCACTTTATTTCTTTAATGACAGCTTTATTGAGATATAATTCACGTGCTATACAATTCACTCACTTCAACTGGACATCTCAATGGTTTTTAGTACACTCACACAGTTGTGCAACCCATCACCACGATCAATTCTGGAACATTTTACCATCCCAGAAGAAAACCTGCACTCATCAGCAGTCTATTTCCTCCCTAACACTGAGCCCTACACAACCACTAATCTACTTTTTTTGTCCTTTTGGATTTACCTCGTCTGGAGATTTCCTATAAGTAAACTCAAATAATGTAGCATAATGTTTTCAAGGTTCATCCGTGTTGTAATACATATCAGTACTTCACGTTTTACTGCTAGATATTTCATTGTATGGATATATTAATAACATTTTATTTGTCCATTCATCAATATCATTTTATTAAAGATTTCTGAGAGAGAGAGAGAGAGAGCCCATAAGCACACAAGCAGGGGGAGGGTCAGAGGCTCCCCACTGAGCACACAGCCCAACCCCGGACTCAATCCCAGAGCCCTGAGATCATGACCTGAGCCAAAAATCAATGAGTCCATGGCAGGCATCCCCATTTTACTTTCCTTAAACCCAAATTGTGTTTGCTTTTATACTTTAGGTTAAATAATTTCTGCCTTTGCCCTCTGTGTTTATCTTTAGCATTCTCTCCTATGGTTTGATGATCACTTTGCCCCCTACATCCCTCCAGAATTGCTAAAGCAGCCATCACCTACTGGAGTCATTTATCATGCTCTTGGCCACCAGATCTGAATTCTCTTCCTTATGAAACAGAGTCCTCTTCCTACTACCAAAGAGAAAAATGCCAGATATTCCCTTCTCCATTCTCTTGCTCTAGGACACAGGGCTGGGGGAGGGCAGGATGCCTAGGTGGCTCAGTGGGTTAAGCCTCTGCCTTTGGCTCAGGTCATGATCTCAGGGTCCTGGGATTGAGTCCCGCATTGGGATCTCTGCTCAGCAAGGAGCCTGTTTACTCCTCTTTCTCTCTGCCTGCCTTTCTACTTGTGTTCCCTGTCAAATAAATAAATAAAATCTTTAAAAAAAAAAAAAAGCCATATTGATCATGAATACTCTTCCCTAGTGTTTGAGTCAAAAACTAATGACTAATGACTAATGAATAAGGAAGCACGCAGATTCCATTGTTAGCGTTGGGTAGTAGCAACTATAGCCAACCTCTAAAAGGACAGAAGCCGTGTCCACGGTTGGTAACACTGTGTGGACAGTACAGACTGCCGTGCTCTGTGCACTAGCAGCAAGCCCTTCCTGGTTCAGCTCTGCAGCATTACTGAGGGCCTTCTCCTGGCCCTCTAGCCTGAACCCGGTTCTCAGGCACTTCCTGAGAGGCTGTGAGCAACCCAAATGTTCCTCATACATTCCTTTTCTGCTTAAATTAGCTTAAGTCTTGGGGCACCTGGGTGGCTCAGTGGGTTAAGCCTCTGCCTTCGGCTTGGGTCATGGTCTCAGGGTCCTGGAATCGAGCCCTGCATCGGGCTCTCTGCTCAGCAAGGAGCCTGCTTCCCCCTCCCCCTCTGCCTACTTGTGATCTCTCTCTCTCTTTCTTTCTCTCTCTCTGTCAAATACATAAATAAAAATTTTTTTAAAAAATTAGCTTAGGTCAGTTTCTGTTGTTTATAGCTAAGACCCTGATTGATATAGTCTCTTGATCCACTCAACTGCACATATTTAGGGCATTGTATAATCTCATTAGATATAAATTTCCTCTGGGGCACCTGGGTGGCTCAGTTGGTTAAGTGTCTGCCTTCGCTCAGGTCATGATTGCGGGGTCATGAGGTTGAGCCCCACATCAGGCTTCCTGATGTGAAGCCTCTCCCCCAACTGGTGCTCTCCTTCTCCCTCACTCTCTCTCAAATACATAAAATTCTTAAATGTCGATGGGATCCTATGTGAGACACATTTGAGAAATATATATATAATATTAAGATTGTATATTTTCAGGGGCACTTGGATGGCTCAGTTGGTTAAGCACCGGCCTTTGGCTCAGGTCATGATCTTGGGGTGTTAGGGTCATGCCTCAAGCCCTGCATCTGGCTCCCTGCTCAGTGCGGAGTCTGCTTCTCCTTCCACCTCACCCCCCACCCATGTTCTCTTGCTCACTCTCAAATAAATTTTTTTTTTAATTTAAGATTTTATTTATTTATTTGACAGAGAGATACAGAACAAGCAGGGTTAGCAGGACAGAGGGAAGCAGACTCCCCACTGAGCAGGGAGCTGGATGCAGGGCTTGATCCCAATGAGGCATAATTTTTTTTTGAAGATTTTAATTTATTTATCTGAGAGTGTGAGTGAGCATGCGTGAGCAAGGGGAAGGAGCAGATGGAAAAGGAGAGGAGGGGAGAGAATCTCAAGCAGACTCCCTGCTGAGCATGGAGCCCAACTCTGGGCTCAGTCTCATGACACCGTAAGACCTAAGCTAAGACCTGAGCCAAAACCAGGAATCAGATGCTCAACCAACGGAGCCACCCAGGTGCCCCATGAATTCGGTTTTTGAAATAAGATTTTTTTTTAAAGATTTTATTTATTTATTTGACACAGAGAGATCACAAGTAGGCAGAGCAGCTGGCGGGGGGGGGGGGGGAAGCAGGTTCCCTGCTGAGCAGAGAGCCCGATGTGGGACTCGATCCCAAGCCCCTGAGACCATGACCTGAGCTGAAGGTAGAGGCTTAACCCACTGAGCCACCCAGGCGTCCCGAAATAAGATTTTTTCAAAAAGATTTTATTTACTTATTTGACAGAGAAAGAGAGAGAAGCAGCAAGAGAGGGAACACAAGCAGGGGGAGTGGGAGAAGGAGAAGCAGGCTTCCCGCTGAGCAGGGAGCCTGATGCAGGCTGGATCCCAGGACCCTGGAATCATGACCTGAGCCAAAGGCAGACACTTAACAACTGAGCCACCCAGGAGCCCTGAAATAAGTTTTTTTTTTTTTTAAGGGACTTTGTCAACCCTCTCTCTGCTCCATGTTTTTCATATTAAAAAACAAAACAAACAAACAAAAAATTGCTAAGTCAGAAAGGAAGGAAATGTGACCTTGCATTACGCCCGCATGTTGTAAAAGTCCTCATGATTCAGTAAGTAGCACAGATTTCATGTCTTTCATCCCCTCACTTCTCCATTCCAACAACTGTCCACAAGTTAAAATCCAGCAGTTCATAATACTCAGAGAGCAAACCTAATAATCCTTAAAAATAATAAAACCCAGTAATACCCCTGCTGAGCTGTCCTAAACCACAACACTCCCCAAACCAAAATAAACTCCATATGTAGCAAAGACTTAAACATTGAGGGGAAAAAAGTGAAAATGCTAGAATAAAACATGGGTAAATATTATATTTTACAACCACAGAGTTATGAAAGAACTTCCTAAAGTTCCACAAAATGCCATATGACTCCATAAAATATAAAATCTCTGTCACACCAAAAACTGTGGAGTCAAAAGACAAATGACAGTGTGGGAGAAATATGTGCAACACAGCAGATAAAAGACTCTTCCACCTACTACAATGTACACTTTACAAATCGATTTTAAAATATACGGATAAAATATACGGAAAATGTACCTTTTCAATCATTTTTAAGCGTGCAGTTCGATGGTATGAAGAATATTCACCGTGCTATGCAACCATCAATCCATCTCCAGAACTTTTACCTTCCCACACCAAGATCCTGAACCCATTAAACAGCAGCCCCCTTTCTACTTTCTGCCTCCCGGAGTCTGACTACTCAATGGACCTCATAATGTGGAATTATATGGTATTTGTACTTTTTTGTGACTGGCTTACGTCATGTACCATAAAGCCTTTCGAGCTTCATCCTTATTGTTGCAGGGGTCAGGATTTCCTTCCTTTTAAAGGCTGAATAATATTCCATTGTATTAGTCTATACCACATGCTGTTTAACCATTCATCCATGGATGAATGGTTTTTAGGGAGTCTCCATCTTTTGCCTATACTGTACAGATTGTTTTCTTTAAAAAGACAAATAATCCAGTTAGTGGCCAAACCCAGGAGGTCCACGTCTTGGTTCACCCCGGGGACTGCCGGCGGGGAAAAGAGAAGCCGGCACAGACTGAAGCAGGCTGTGGGTCTGGGGTGACAAGGCTGGAGATCTGAAGCACCGCCAGCTTCCCTCACATAATTCTTGCTGAATTCTGCAGCTGCTTCAGAGACCAAAGTGTTCTGGACACTTTTAATATCCCTTTAGCACCCTTCTGCCGTTCTGAGGAACTGCTTGGGCTGTCCCCCAGAGTGTCTCCCCAAGTACTAGTTATTTCCTTGCTTGAGTTTGTGAGGGATCTGGTTACAAAGCGGCATCAGTTCTAGATGGCTGCTCCCACCCCTATTTTTCCCCCTGCTATTTTAGTGTGCAGTTTTACAGAATCCCAGGTTCCTCGGGAAGGCATACAGCAGAAACATCTTTACTTCCAACACCCGAGAACAAAAGAAGGCATTTCGTGCTTACTGCCATAGAGAGATGAAGAAAGCTAGGTAATAGGCTGGCAATTCAAGGAGAAAGACAAAAGCAGAATGTGCAGGGGAAAACAAAACCACACACAATGCTCTCCTGTGAAACTTACCCCTTTGTGATTACAAAATGATTTTATACCACGCATGCTTCTCATGTACTAGCAGTAGCATGGATAAATACTGGTATGTTATGAGTTCAAGGTCTGCACGAGAAAGCAGGAATCTTTTCTTCTCGCTAACAATAATGCTTGCTCTAAGATACAAAATTGTCATAAACAAACGTGAGAGCTTTTTAATTGCAGGCACTACCAGCACGCTGTTCCTTGAAATTAGCAATTTAGCTTTAGAAATAAAAGAAACTGGGTTAGAGGATAAAAGTGTCAGCTATATTCCTACCCCCATCAATCCACAGAAAGATCATCTAAGTATTTCATCTTTCAACTGAAAACAATTTTAGAATGACTAAAATTACTACAATCTTATCAGGTATGTAAAATTATAAATTTAATAAATTTATAAATAATTTATAATAAATTTATAAACCACATTCATCTAGGACTTTCTTTAAAGCATTAAAGTCTGCTGTTAAAAGGAGTCTCTTTGAGGGGTCCCCTTGGTATCTGAGGAAGGCCCAGATTCCTTTCTCTAATCTGTCAGTAGGGAGCTAGAGTGGGTGTTAAAACAGACAAGGAGGGGCGCCTGGGTGCCTCAGTGGGTTAAAGCCTCTGCCTTCAGCTCAGGTCATGACCTCAGGGTCCTGGGATCGAGCCCCACATCAGGCTCTCTGCTCAGCAGGGAGCCTGCTTCCCCCTCCCCTCTCTCTGTCTGCCTCTCTGCCTACTTGTGATCTCTGTCTGTCAAATAAATAAATAAAATCTTAAAAAAAAAAAAAAACAGACAAGGAGGGGAGCTGTGAGGTGGCTCTGCACTTTGCTGGACCACTATTAAAGTGTCTATCTAGAAATTACCAGCAGGAAAGAACAAAAGAGAAATCAAAATAGTACAGAGCAAACACCTTCACTCCATACCCATGATCTGTGCTGTAAGAACACTGGCCACAGAGGCAGAAAGGGGGCCAAAGTAACAGGGAACTGAAGATAATTCCATCACTCGTGCATGTTCACTTATCCCATGGCCAGTGTGACGCAGAGCACAGCATTCCTCTCTCAGGGAGAGCACAGGCAGGAACTTCTGCCCTAGGACCTTACAAAGTAACAGCGGAGAGAGAATGCACCTTCGAAAATGCCTGGCTCCCTCAAGGAGCCTTACCCACTGTGCCACACGGGGGACGCTGGAATAACAAGAACATTCTGCAGAGGGGCCAAGGCCTTACTTCCTCAGAGGACAGATCTGGAAAGATCTAGCTCTCTGACGTCTAGCCGACAGTAACAACAGCCCTAACCAAGCGGGAGGAGAGCCACTACTTCCACTGCCCTACCTGCCGGTCATCACCTCAGCTCTCCACTGGCCCACCTCTCGGCAGATACTGATAGCAGACATCCCCTGTTAAAGTGTTTGGAGCTTTGGGGGAAGAAAAGCAGTTTTAAATCAATGAATCATTATGACTCAACCCTGAGCTGGGGGAGAAGCTCAAACAGTAAGAACAGTTCCAAAACCTAATCTGCTCTGAATCGGATTCATGAAGATCTTCCCTCAAAGATACTTGGAGACATGAAAATAAAGGTTCCTTATTCTCCTCGGGACAAACTCCAGTCCCAGCCTCAAAACCACTCCTGTACCCCTGCCGTGTTAGGGGGAGACACAACATGTGGTTAAAGCATGCACTGCGGACCAAAGCCAGAGCCGATGACTTTGAGAAACCAGGGAGGACAGCGCAACCTGCACAACAGAACCAATCGCGTCCCTTGCTGTTTTTGTCTGTGCTTGAGACTTCCTTTTTGAGGAGATACATTTAAATGGGCAAATATTTTACATAGCCTTTCACACAGCACGTTACACCATTCATTCAGAGTGACTTAGAAATCATGCAACGCCTGGGGAAGAGATATACATTTTATTCAGTACACCAAGACCCCATGGGACAGTAACAGCTTTGTTAAAAGCATAAATTGCATATGAGATCTAAGGCACTCTCAGGGCAAGAGTTTTAAAAGAAGAATTTCTGAGCCATAAATGAGACAGTTAAGGAGCTAAACACAATAGTTGATAATATAGAGCTCTGAAAATAAAGGCATGTATTATTTAAACATTGGAAAGTCATTATGTATTCATCCAATCAGCAATATGAAAAGATGGAAATCTAATCTGTCATAAATCACACAGAAGATTGGAAGAGCAATTAAGTATCATCTTAGCAAACTTCTTGTAACTTAAAGGTTGACAACTAGCTAGTGACTTACAGGATTCCTTTGCTTCTGAGTTATGTATACAGAGAGACAGACAGACAGACACAAGAGAAAGATGAGAGATGAAATGGGAGTTAGTTCACTATTCTTATGTTGGATCTTCTAATAACTGTATTTGATGAGGGGAAGGGGAAGAAACCAAGCTTCCAGAAAGATTTTTGCCACCTGTACGTTCCCTGAATTACATCAGTTGTCTGTGGATCTTCAAAAGGGCACATGCACCCTAGTGTTGATAGCAGCAATGTCCACAATAGCCAAACTATGGAAAGAGCCCAGACGTCCATCAACAGATGAATGGATGAAGAAGGTGTGGGAGATATATACAATGGAATACTATGCAGCCATCAAAAGAAATTAAATCTTGCCATTTTCGATGAGGTGGATGGAACTAGAGGGTATTATGCTGAGCGAAATAAGTCAATCAGGGAAAGACAATTATCGTATGATCTCTCTGATATGAGGAATTTGAGAAGCAGGGCGGGGGTCTTGGGGGATAGGGAAGGAAAAAATGAAACAAGATGGGATCGGGAGGGAGACAAACCATAAGACACTCTTAATCTCATGAAACAAACTGAGGGAGAGTGTGGTTGGGTTACGGACATTGGGGAGGGTATGTGCTTTGGTGAGTGCTGTGAAGTGTGTAAGCCTGACGATTCACAGACCTGTACCCCTGGGGCAAATAATACATTATATGTTGATAAAAATAATTAATAAAAAAATTTGTCTGTGGATCTTTGGAAGAAGCATGAGGTAACAGAAATCAAAAAACGTAGGTTTCAAACTCAGCTCCACAGCCAGATGCTGTGACCTTAGAAAAGTTAATTAGCCCCTCTTAACTTCCTCATTTGTAAAACAAGATTTTATACTATTTTATACTATCTATACATCTATTTCACATACCTATTGTTAAGTTTGAGTGAAGGAACACGTGGACATCTTTTATAAGAGACAATCAATGTCAGTGCTCCCCACATACACTCCCTGTTCACCACTTAAAAGAGAAGTGGCCACAGTTAGATGGTGTCCTATTTAACACAGTAATTCTTGCTTGATACTAAAAAATTATCAGTTATGGAACAGTAATTACTAAAATTAGGTTTACAAAAAGTTTTTAAAAGCTGGAGAAATGTGAAATATTCACAGAACAAGTTAAGTATGGGCATCTCAATGAGATTCTTCACAAAATTATTATCTATAACACTAAGGGCACATCTTGGCAAAAGAGTAAAAGTACAATACAAAACATTGTCAAGCATGTAGTTCCATCAACACGTAACCTAATCTCTCTCCAAGAGGGCACCTTAGTTGAAGTTCTACCCATTTGAAATGTGTAGCTGTTCTAATATTAGCTCCCTCATCTCTTTCAAGGGATAAGCTTGTCTTTCACTGCTAATTGAACAAATCAATCCTCAAAACCAGACTGGTGACATATAACACTCATGAGTACCACACTCCCACTGATGGCGAAAGGATAAAACCGAGTCCCTATAGGCCGGTGACTAAATTCTGTATTTGGCGAGAACTTTCTATAATATAGTAGTATAAATTTATCTAGCACCTAGTTATAAGCTGACTGGATCTATTGTTTAGAGACTATCATATAAATGACATAAGAGAAAATAATAAAGAGGTTTTAACTTAGACACTGCAGCCATGCCCATTTTAAAGGCTGAAACCAAATGTTAAACTTTTAAACAGATTGGCTTTAAAAAGAGTAGAAATATACATGCAGGCCCCAAATAATACTAATTCTCAAGGCGTCAACACTACAATTTTCTATTAATGAATAAGATAATAGAGACAACCAAAACATCATTACTTGGGGACTTAACAGCACGTTACCGAACATAAGGGGCTTTGAGCAGATTTACATTCCTAATTATGTTTTGCTTAATCTAACATTAAAATGATCTTGCAGTATCTCAGAAGCTCTGTGGTGGGGTGACTAGCAATACACTAAGTGGCAAGCATGGTGATCCTGTGATGCGATCTAATTTGGTAACTCCCTCATATACAAATTACCTTATGTCATTAAAGTTTACACCGTTCTTGTGGGCTTGAAAATTGAAAATCAGCCCACTGAGTCATAAAAACATGACCCCAAATAACAGGAGTCTCAGTCTCTTGAAGGCTTTCCCCCTAAGATCAGAAACAAGCCAAGAATGTCCTCTCCCACCACTTCTAAAACACAAGAGCAGACTTGGAGGAATAAAAAGAATAGCCCTTGCTCTTTGTAAAGGCATGTCAAAATCAACCCAGGGTAGCAGACAGACACCCGGATCTACAGAAGTCAGTAAAGAACACTAGAAATGGTGACGACATAAGTAGCTATAATCTTCTCTTCTTTCCTGAAAAGACAACTGATATTTAAGGCAAAATTAATAACACTGGAAGGCAGGCTGCATTAGTGTAGGTAGAAGTAAACTAAACATTAACACAAAGAGTGGGAAGGAAGGGAAGAGAATTACACTGACATGTGAGGGGCAGGAAGAGTGCAGTGTCTGTCCTCCCGAAGTTAACGTATGCATTTAACGAAATCCCACCCCCCAAGATAGGATTGAGCTCTTTAATAATCATAGAGTCGTTCTGTAAAAAGTTTAAATGTAAAAATAAACACAAAAGGATAGCTGAGATCATGAAAAGAGCCATGAGAGGTACTACAACACATTTAAATGACTCTTTGACTGAAACAACTCCTAGCACATGCAGACAGAGATGCCAGGGGAATGCGGAGTCCAGAAATAAACCCCTATCTAGCATGTGAGAGCGATATACCTCAAACCACTGAGGCAAAGACAGTTTTCTTAATAAATAGGGTTGGTACAACTGGAGAGTTATTTGGAATAAGATTAGATCCATTCCGCAAACTATATCAGAAAATAAATTCCAAAGCATCAGATATCTAAATGTAAAATATAAAATGAGTACTAAGGGAAAATGTAGGTGAATTCCTCTTTAGCAAGAGTACAGAGAAAGCCTTCCCAGCTATGATTTAAAATCTACATGCTAAAAAAAAAAATTGATAATTTGGCTATGTAAAAATAAAACCTTTTTTGGGAAACATTTTTCTAAGTATGTCTCCTAAGGCAAGGGAAACAATAGCAAAATTCAACTTTCGGGACTACCAAAATAAGCTTTTACACAGTGAAGGAAACCATTAACAAAACAAAAAGGCAATCTACTGAATGGGGAGAAAATATTTGCAAATGATACATCTGTTAAGAGGTTAATATCCAAAATATACAAAGAACTTACACAACTCAACACCAAAAACCTTCCCAAATAATCTAATTAAAAACAGACGTGAATAGACATTTTTTTCCAAAGAAGACATACACATAGCCAACAGACATGAAAAGATGCTCAATATCACTCATCATCAGGGGACTGCAAATCAAAACTACTATGAGATGCCACCTCACACCAGTCAGAATGGCTAAAATAAAAGGCACAAGAAATAAAAAGTTTTCATGAGGATGTAGAGGAAAGGGAACCCTCATGCACTGATGGTGGGAATGCAAACTGGTATGGCCATTGTGGAGAACAGTATGGAAGTTCCTCAAAAAGTTAAAAATAGAAATACTATATGATACAGTAATTACACTACTGGGTATTTGCCGAAAGAAAATGAAAAAACTACTTCAAAAGATACATGCATCCCAATGTTCCCTGCAGCATTACATACAACAGCCAACATACTGAAGAAGCCCAAGTGTCCACCGATAGATGAATAGACAAAGAAGATGTAGTATATCTACACAATGGAATATTATTCAGCCATGACAAAGGAAGGAGCTCTTGCCTTTACAACAACATGGATGGACCTATAGGGTATAATGCCAAGTGAAGTAAGTCAGACAGAGAAAGACAAATACCATATGATCTCACTCATATGTGGAACTTAAGAAACATAAGAAATGAGAAAGAAAAAAAAAAAGGTACAAACAAAAACACAGTCTTAAACAGAGAATGAACTGATAGTTGCCAGAGAAGAGATGGGTGGGAAGATGGGTAGGAAGACAGGTGAAATAAACAAAGGGGATTTAGATGGATAAACAGATAAAATTAAAACTTCTACATATACAAAGTAGAAAAAACAGAAATAAAGGGTTATACCTCTGAATATGCAAAGAGGTTTTTAAAATGAAGAATAAGATGGGGCGCCTGGGTGGCTCAGTGGGTTGAGCCTCTGCCTTCAGCTCAGGTCATGATCTCGGGGTCCTAGGATCAAGCCCTGCATTGGGGTCTCTGCTCAGCAGGGAGCTTGCTTCCCTCCCCCCACCCCATGTGCCTCTCTGCCACTTGTGAGCTCTGTCAAATAAATAAAATCTTTAAAAAATAAAAAATAAAATGAATAAATAAAAATGCCAGAGAAAAAGAGGCAAAAAAAAAAAAAAACCCAACCCATGAAAAGACAATTCACAAAAAGATATAAAGACAGCCCTTAAAATATGGAAAGATATTCAACTTGACCTACAAGAAAAATGCAAATTTGAACCACAATGAGATACTAGCCATCACCTAGCCAATTTTCCAGCCATCATATTGGTAAAAATTGAAAAGCTTGATAATCAACTCTGTTCACAGGGTTCTGGAGAGACACATTCATTCACTGCTGGTGGGCATGCAAAAGGGGCAGGCTCAGCGGAGAACTGGCATTATTTAGTAACCATTCCCTTTGAACCCACTTCTAGGGGTGTGCTCTGAATATGCATGTGTGGTTCTTCATTGCAATACCATTTATAATTGAAAAAGACCAAAAGCCACCTAACTGTCCAAAAAGAGGATATAGCTGAATAAACTACTTTATGAACACACAATAGAGTACTAAGTAGCTATTAAAAAGAGCAAACATTTCTTTTTTTCTTTCAGGTTTTATTTATTTGAGAGAGAGAGTGAGAATGAGAGAGAGAGCATGAAAGGGAGGAGGGCCAGAGGGAGAAGCAGACTCCCCACTGAGCTGGGAGCCTGATGTGGGACTCGATCCTCGGACTCCAGGATCATGACCCAAGCCAAAGGGTCAACCAACTGAGCCACCCAGGCGCCAAAAAGAGCAAACATTTCTCTAAACTGATGTGAGGTGATTTCCAAGAGATACGGTTGAGGATAAAATAAGCAAAGTGCAAAAAAGACTACATATAACATGCACCTTAAAAAAAATAACATCTTTATTGAGATATAATTCACATGCCCTGCACACCCATGTAAAGTTCACAATTCAATGGCTTTTAGTACCTTTAGAGTTTGCCACATCACCACAGTTTTAGAACACTTGCATCACCCCAGAAAGAACCTCTGTATCCATCAGCAGCCACTGATCATTTGCCCCCAATCTCCCCACCCCAGGCAACCACATATGTACCTTCTGTCTCTACAGAAGCCTGTTTTGATATAGTCTGTGAGAAGGAAGGGAAAATAAGAAGGCATATATATGCCCACTGTGACAACATGAAATGTTCAAAGGATAAGTCAGGAAGCCGTTAGGGGGTTACCTACAAGGGGTGGGAGAGGGTGGGCGGAGAGATCCAAGACAGAGTGACAGGTCTCTGGGTGCCTCTTACATAGCTTTAACCTTGGGAGATGGCAATGTTGCACACACAGTTAAATCAGGAAGGGTGGGAAGGGGAGGAAGTACCTAAAATTGAAAATAAACAAATACAGTCCTCTGTCTTTCAAGTGAACACAGTCACCACAGTAAAGGTGGTGGGAGGGAGGAAGAACTAAGTCAAGAAATTTATAAATACCATATGTGACTGTATACTCTGAATTGTGGGGGAAAACAGCAAACAAATCCTCAACTCTTTCTAGGAGGTTTGTTTTTCGCAGTGGTAAATGGGAGAAGCAGTTTGGAAACTACACTAGATGAATTACACTGCTGAGCTCTAGGGCTCTTGCTGGGAAAGAAGGAACATGGAAAAAAGGAAGAGGGGAAGGCAAGAAAGAAACCTGTGGGGATACGGGATACACTGGAATTGGAAGTACTGATGTGAACACTGTAGTAATCATGTGTTCACACCAATACTTCCAATTCCAGTCTATCCGGCCCGTGTGTGTGTGTGTGTGTGTGTGTGTGTGTGTGTGTGGTATGTAGAGATACATGCAGGCAACTGTGTGTAAGCTTATAGATGTATGTATATACATGTATTCCCTAGCTTTGACCACACAGCAAACACAACCCAGGAGCAATGCACATGCCCACCACCCAAATCTTAGTTTGTAAAACCACTCACTTTAAAAGGGACCGGGATGGGGGTGAGGGGGGCACCTGGGTAGCTCAGTGGGTTAAAGCCTCTGCCTTCAGCTCAGGTCATGATCCCAAGGTCCTGGGATCAAGCCCTGAACCAGGCTTTCTGCTCAGCAGGAAACCTGCTTCCTCCTCTCTCTCTGCCTGCCTCTCTGCCTACTTGTGATCTCTGTCAAAAAAATAAATAAAATCTTAAAAATAAAATAAAATAAAAGGGACCAGGGCTCCTGAGAAAAATGGCCCATTCCAACATTGGGACAGGTCAGGTACAAGAGGAGTTTGGAAGATCATGAATGTTAGAAAGTAAGGAAGTATCCAAAAAAAAAAAAAAAGGTGGCATGTGTCACAGGTATCTAGGACCTAGCTAAAAGGGGCTTCCAACCGGCTAAATCCAGGATACTTTGAGATATGAGCTAAGTATAAAATACACGCCAGATTTCAAACATTTAGTACCCCTCCCAAAAATCAGAATGTAAACTATATCAACAATTTTTATATGGATTACATGTTGAAATGATAATATTTTTGATATATTTAGTTAAATAAAATATTTATTTGCACTTGTTTCTTTCTATAACATAGCTACTAGGAAATTTGGAATTGCATATGTGGCCCACATTATTGAACAGTGCTGCTATAGATTAAAAGATTTTAAAAACAGATCAACTTTTTTTTTTTTTTTAATGAGGTAACCTATAGTGTCTAGAGCTACGTTTCATGATAAAACTATTTTTTAAAACACAGGAAGTAATTACTATAAGCTCAGGACAGTGATTAACAGAGATGGTATAAAGAAGGACCTGGGGGGTATATAACATTTTATTTCTTGACCCAGGTGGTGATTTCAAGGGCATTTGTTTTCCTTGTGCTATAAATTTTGTGTGTGTGGTTTTCTGTAACTGTATTTTATTTGACAATAAAATCATGCAACAAAAAAAAGAAAAAGATATTTTAAGCTTCCTGACACAAAAGCAGATTCCTACACACATTTAAAAAAAAATAAAAGCAAATGCTATTGGCAGGACTGAAAAACATTAATCAACTTTTAAAAACTTCTTGAAGTTTATTTTAAAGGACCATAAAATTTAATTGAAGCTCATTTGGCTCCTACTCTGCACTTTTAAAATCAAAGTGATTATATAAATCTAGAAACCTTTTTCTACATCTTGTTTATTAAATAATTTAGACAGCACAAGCTGAGCATTGCTACAATTCGTGGAAAAGAAAAACAGCATTTTACAAAATTTAATGAAGCATGTTATGTCTTTGCAGTCTTTTAAATTACAACCTCCTTTTTATAATTAAACTTTTTCTTATAAATTATATGGTTTCAAATGACTAAGAATTTCTTCAGCGTGGCGGAAATTAATTTACCTTCTTAAAGGGAGATTGATGCTGTTGACTTCTCATTTAACTAACACACGAAACAGCACATAACCTCTGCTTTTGTTTGTGCTTTTGAGAAAACAATCCATGTCAGTATCCTGCGGACATAAATTTTCCTGGCAAAAGAGGAAAACAAATTCTAGCCTTTAGACTCTCCTCCAAACTTTAATAATATCTAGCAAAACTGGGTAATGGTACCATTATATAGCAAAGGCAAATACAGTAAGGGAATGCTAACCTCAGAAAGACAAAACTGGTATTTCTCAAGTCATAGGTGTGCAACTTTGGTATAGATCAGAAATCACCCTGGGAGCCTGCTTAAAATAGAACCCCCCCCCCCAACCAAGTCCTACCCAAAAGCAATTAATTCAGTAGGAATCTACAGGTGCTGTCAACATCTATAATATTTTCCCTAAACCTCAGTGGAATACTAAATTCCTCCGAGACAGAAAACAAGAAGGGATGGGAACGGACCATATGAATTCCGAGCCTACTTGGCAAACACCTCGGCAATCTGTGGCTCAGAGTAAGACCGCAGAAGGAAAACATGGGCAAGCAAAAAGCATTTTCGATGTGTGGGATGCAACTTCCAAATATGTGAGACTCAATATACACACATTCTTCAGCTGATAGGGAATTTTACTGGGCATATTTAGGTATTTAGTCTCATTGCCTCCACTATTACAAAGTACAAATAAGAATAATTCCAACCAGCTCTGAAGAGCTTCCTTTCTAACACGAGAGTTGGAGTTAGAATGAATGTAGCTAAGTATCACTCCCACAGAACACATGTAAACTTCCACTTCCTATTCTCTGATTACAATCTCCTGTGTCTTCAGCCTCTTCCCAACATACCTGCTCCTCCGGAGCCCCTTCTAACCTCTTATTTCTTCCCCATCCAGCCCCTACTCCAGAACTAATGGACCATGTGAATTACTCTTACAAGCATCCCCCGCTACCTTCTACACTAGCCAGCAAAACCCTGACCCTGGATTCATGATCTCTGCCTCTATATGCAACAGGGTTCCAGAGATATCCATGAAATGCAGATCTGTCCCACATTTTTTTAAAATTATGGTAAAATACACATAACATAAATTAACCATCTTTTTTGTTGTTTGAGGAGAGAGAGAAAGAGATGGGGCAGGGAGGGCAGAGGGAAAGAGAGAATCTTAAGTAGGTTCCATGCCCAGCTCGGAGACCCTCCAAAGGCTGGATCCCCTCAGATCATGGATCTCTAGCGCAGTGGCAAGTACATAAAAGACACTCAAAAAATGTTTGATGATTAGTTTTCTAAATACACTTCCTTGTTTTAAAATTTTCAACAGCTAAATTCATATTTCCCTTGATCATTTTTTAATGCTTTCTACAGAGTCTGGCTTCAGCCACTTATTGTGACCATAAGTCCTCCCACTGAATTTTAGTTTAAGAAAAAAAAAAAAAAGTGACACTCTCTACATTACAAATTCTTATTCTGTTTTGGTTACTAACAAAGAGGGGCAAAGTAATTAGGCCCAACCTTCCTAGAGATTAATTCCAAATCAAGGAACATTTATAGAACACCTAGCTCATGCTAGGCTAGACTTAGGGCTGGCATTGCCTTTGTCACATTACATCGGCATTGGGCCATTAGAAAGCCCTACCATGGGAGGCTCAAGTGACAGGAGAAAACAGCTGTTAATTTTCCAATGACCTTTTTTTCTACTTACAAAAGTAAAACAGTTTTAAAAAATTCAATAGTGTATATATAGAAACCTAAAATTATCCATTATTCAACCATATTGAAGTAACCCTCATTGTATTTTCACCCGGTCACAGTCTATGTTTATGATTTTATATGAACTATAAATACATTGTAAGTATACCATTTAAAAATCAATGTTAGGGGGCACCTGGGTGGCTCAGTTGGTTAGGCGACTGCCTTCAGCTCATGATCCCAGAGTCTAAGGATCAAGTCCCGCATCCGGCTCCCAGGTCCGTGGGGAGTCTGCTTCTCCTCTGACCTTCTCCCCTCTCATGCTCTCTCTCACTATTGCTCTGTTAAATAAATAAATAAAATCTTAAAAAAAAAAAATCAATGTTAGGGGCGCCTTGGTGGCTCTGTGGGTTAAGCCTCTGACTTGGGCTCAGGTCATGATCTCAGGGTCCTGAGATCGAGCCCTGCATTAGGCTCTCTGCACAGAGGGGAGCCTGCTTCCTCCTCAATCTCTCTCTGCCTGCCTCTCTGCCTACTCATGATCTCTGTCTGTCATGTAAATAAAATCTTTAAATAAATAAATAAAAATCAATATTAAATCACCAGTGTGTCCAAACTTATTTGACAACCCAAATTTAACAGTTGTATAATAGTCCCTTTTATGGTCATCATACAATTTAATTATTCTAATATTGGTAGAAATTTAGATGGCTCCCCATTTTTTCATTATAAATGATGACTCAATTAACTTTCTTGTGCATAAATCTTTATCCAATCCTTTTTTTAAAATTTTATTAAGTTTCTTATATTAACTCCAGTATAGTAAACATAGTGTTATATTAGTTTTAGGTCCACAATATAGTGATTCAACAATTCTGAACATTACTCAGTGTTCACTGTGGTAACTGCATTCTTTAACCCCCTTCATCTTTTTCACCTATACCCCGCCCACCTCCCCTCTGGTAACCATCAGTTTGTCCTCTACAGTTAAAAGTCTATTTCTGGGTTTATCTTTCTTTCCTTTGCTTGCTTGATTTGTTTCTTAGATTCGACACATGGGTGACATCATATGATATTTTTCTTCTCTGACTTACTTCACTTAGCCTTATACTCTTTAGCTCTTTGCAAATGGCAAGATTTCATTCTTTTTATGGCTCAGTAATATTCCATTGTGTGTGTGTGTGTGTGTGTGTGTGTGTGTGTATACACACACACTACAGCTTCTTTATCCATTCACCAATCGATGGACATGGACTACTTCTAGAGTTTGGCTATTGTAAATAGTGCTGCAATAAATGTAGGGGTGCATACAGCTTTTCAAATTAGCGTTTTGTATTCTTTGGGTAAATATATAGTAATGTGATTACTGAATCATAGGGTGGTTCTACTTTTAGTTTTTGTTGAGGAAACTCCATGCTGTTTCCCATGGTGGCTGGGTCAGATGGGATTCCCACCAACAGTGAATGAGCATTCCTTTTCTCCACACCCTTACCAACACTTGCAGTATCTCGTGTTTTTTATCGTAGCCATTCTGACAAGTGTGATGATCCTCTATTTCTTTGGTAGATTTAGAATGGTAAATTTGTCAGAAGGGAGAACAATTTTTTTATATGGAAAAACATACTGCTAAATTCTTTCACTAAAGGTTCTATCAATTTACATCGCCATTACCCACTTCAGAGTGCCCCTCACACTGTACCTCCTTCAGTATTGAACATTATCTTCTCATCTCTATTTGTCGATTTAATAGGAAAATGGTATTTTACTTCTAACCATTTTAATCTGTGTTCCTTTGATAAGTACATGAAAATAACACTCAGTCTCACTAGTTAATAGGGATTTCTATTCCTAACAATCGGTTTAAAAATCTGGCTCTTAAAGAACTAATCAGAAAAATTCCATTGAATTAATTGACCTGGTAGCACCTATCCTTGTCTTTCGTTCTCCTTACCATGTTCCACATTTGAGAAGTGATTGCCATGGAGTTCTCTGAGAAGTTTACAGAAAGGTAACTACATTTTATCAGCTCTGAGACAGTCACTTCCCTTACCAAATCTCCTTACCTAAGTGAATATGGATCCACTATCTACCTGTCTCTTTCCTTCCTCTGTTTATCACTCTCTACACCAGGTCTTTTTACAGGTTAAAAAAAAAAAGAGAAAAAGCCCAGAGCATCTCACTTTGTACTTATACTTCTTCATTTGATGTTGCTCGTCATTATTTCAAGAGCTATTCTAACATCAGCAATTTCCTTCATTACCACCTCTCGGCGGATAGCTTGACAGGAGGGAAAACTTGTCCTAGTCAGGCTCTCCGTTAGAGAAAATGCGGCTGATTTGGAAATCAGTGTACCCGAAGATTTCCCATGTTTAGGGAGCACAAGTTCCTCTGACATCAGAATTCATCCGCAAATAGTCAACATCTCTTGAGGACATTGCTAACTTCCCCAAGCAACTAATGACTTCTTTCAGATCGACTTTTACTTCGGGACATTTAAAGAAAAACCATTGGCTTTTACTTTTCTTGCCTCAACAATGGCAATAATAGCAAAAAGCAGCAGCAGCTCTACAATGTGCCAGACACTGTTCTACGTATTTCACCACACGCAGTAAACATGATTATTACTCCACTTTAGAGATGAGGCAACTGAGGAACAGATCACGTGACTTGCTGAAGGTTAGATACGTCTAAGCCTGGTAAACAAGAATCTCACCAACCTGAAAAATATGGCCCTGCCATCACTATTATTATTATTATTAAGTATTCGAGTACACTCTCTACACAGGGTTCGACTCCCAGCAGAGGCAGACTCAACTGACAGTACCATACCTCAGATAGTGCCCGTCCTTTAGAAGCTCACAATCTAACTGGAGAGAGAGACAAGCAAGTTCCAGATGACAGACACAAACACTAACCACTAGTAATTCAGAGAAGAGTCTAGTAGGCTTCCAGTTATGGAATAAATAAGTCACAGGGATGAAAAGGTACAGCACAGAGAATGTAGTCAACGATCTTGTAATAGCATAGCACAGTGACAGATGGGAACCACGCTCAGGGTGAGCACAGCATAACAGAGCTGTCGAATCACTATGTTGTACATCTGACACTAACGTAACACTGGGTGTCAATTATACACAGAAATACTTTTAAAAGAGCCTGCTATGAACGGATGGTGGCAGAATAGGTGAGATTTCATTTGGAGGTGGGAGAGGAGTTGCATTCAGGTAGGTTGGGTGAGAAGAACAAGCAAGGAGGAGGTCACCAAAAGGTAGAGGAACAACAGACCTGTTGGAAGCAGATGTGGTTCCGCCTGGTTGGCAAGAAGGATTCTTTAGGAAAATGGCAATCAAGGGAGGTGGAAAGATAAGTTGGGACCAAACTGTGCATTGCCTTGAAATGAAGAAATAAGATATTGAAACTACATCCCATGGACTGACAAAGCAATGACGGGCTGAGGACTGAGAGATTCACTCGGACACTTCTCTCCCTATTCTGAAATATAAGTACAAGACTCCCACTCGATTTAAGCACATCCACAAATCTCAATAAATGGCAGGGGAAAAGAACAAAAGAAAAACCCGGGGCACACGCCAACTGACATGGTCGTATTCTCTCTCTCTCTCTCTCTCTCTCTCAGGTCTCTCGTGCCTTCCACAGCAGAAGAGTTTATATGGGGAGATGCTCCTGGGAAAGAAAAAGGTCAATTAAACTGGTCAAGCTCCTTGTAAACAACCAATATCAAATCTCTTGACAAAAAAACCTGAAGGTATTTATTAGCAGGAGATTCCTTATCCATGGAATCATTTTAGCAGGATGTACCGAATCTATTTCAAATTACTGATGGTTAACAAATCTGGAATCTTTGACTTTATGGAGTGTGGCACCTTGGAAAATAGGTCACATTAATTGTGGTTAGCCCTCAAGATACAAAATGGAAATAGCTTCCGGATGGAAACAGTATCCTAATATCCCACAGGCACTGCTTAAAGACCTTGTACCTTAGCCTGGGCCAGAGCATCCTAATGCCCCTAGAGACAACCTGGGGAGCGGGACCACCGTCCTGTCCTCACATGTTTTGTTTTTTTAAGGTTTTATTTATTTGGGGTACCTGGGTGGCTCAGCGGGTTAAAGCCTCTGCCTTCAGCTCAGGTCATGATCCCAGGGTCCTGGGATCAAGTCCCACATTGGGCTTTCTGCTCAGTGGGGAGCCTGCTTCCCTTCCTCTCTCTCTGCCTGCCTCTCTGCCTACTTGTGATCTCTGTTGTCAAATAAATAAATAGAATCTTTAAGAAAAAAAAAAAAGATTTTATTTTTTATTTGACAGATAGAGATCACAAGCAGGCAGAGAGAGAGGAGGGAGCAGGCTCCCTGCCGAGCAGAGAGCCCGATGTGGGGCTCCACCCAGGACCCTGGGATCCCAATTCAAGCCAACGGCAGAGGCTTTAACCCACTGAGTCACCCAGGTGCCCCCTCACCACATTTTGTGGTGTCTCAGAACCATTTTGTGTCCTTGAACCTTACTGTAAAGGCTGATGTGGCATAAGACTGGATTCTTGCGTATCTGATTTAACAGTTTTATTTTCTATTATCTCAGAGACCTCTTCTGAACCGCTTATTTCATGAAATGTCTTTTCTGCTTTACTTCCAATACTTTATTTAGGTACTGTTGTTTTGTGACTAGATCCTTTAAGACACAATTCTCTATTAAAAAAAAAAACAAACTCAAAGGTTTGTTAGGAATGAATGAATGTTGAATTTATATCTGCTTTCTAGGTATGCTAATCAGTATCATATACGTTTAATAAATATTAATTTAAATAAATCTGATGCTCTCTGAGTTAACCTAAGAACACATAAGGAGGTGAACTTTATAATATAATTAGAATGTTTCTACAAGATTAAGGCAAATACATTAAAGAGAGATAAGCTAAAAAGAAAGGAATGTAAGCTTGGTAATTACCATGCTTTGTTCCATTTCAATGAAACAACCTTATTAGGCAGAAAAAAAGAATTAGTTATGGAAAATTTAGTCAAACACTGTTTTACCAATTGAAGGAATGAGTACTTGGAAATTTATTCTAGCCCTGAAACATGTGTTTAACTTCCATAATGTTAATGATAATTATATGTAACCTTACAATAATAGTCAAGCAGATGCATTAATGAAAAGTAATCACAGTTACTTCACCTAGGCATATTAATTGATTTTTTTTCTGTGACTTCCAAATTCTAAGATATGTGATTGTGAGAGCCTGCAATGTTACAAACGTAGAGCAGAGATAGGCAAATCTCTTCTGGTAAAGGGCTGACCAGTAAATATTTTAGGCTTTGTGGGTTATCTTGTCTCTGCTGCCACTTCTCAACTCACTATTATAGTGCAAACGTACTCATAGGCAATAAGTAAATAAATGGGTGTGGCTGTGTTCCAATAAAAATTTATTTACAAAAGCAGGCAATGGGCCAGGTTTGGCCCTCAAGTGGTAATCTGTCCACGTGTGAAGCAGACCATGCCCATGTCCACTAATCATTTACTGAACGCTTAAAAAGTGTATTTAGGGAACCAGAGATCCGTCTGGTCCCTGTTCTC
Organism: Mustela nivalis; assembly: GCF_964662115.1. Taxonomy (NCBI): domain Eukaryota; kingdom Metazoa; phylum Chordata; class Mammalia; order Carnivora; family Mustelidae; genus Mustela; species Mustela nivalis. The sequence goes on from NC_139025.1 coordinate 92,575,357, forward strand.
CAGGAAGTAACAAAAAGCTGCTTGATAACATAAAGCAGCAAATACTTAGCATAAATATGTTGAAATGAGCAACAATTTAGCCAGATGAAAGGAGGGTTCACAGATGAAAAGAGGGTTACTTCCAAGTAGGGGAAAAGAGCTGAGTGAAAATACTGAGAAGTTTTAAAGTGATCATGAACATATGACACCAAGTTTGCAAGGAATGCAAGACTAGTGTAGGAATTTGGGTTGGAAAGTCAGCTCCACAGACAGGAACAGGGTAATTTTCAAACGCTAGAGACCTGCACGTGATCATTAGGTAGTCCGGAGAAGGCCGTCAGATGTGACATAACTCATAAGAGCAGCGCGTTCCTGCATAACCTGCTGCATGCTGGAAATGCCTCACATCTCACTCTCCAGAATTAAGTCTGCAGAGTTTAGGGAATTCCTTGAGTCTTTCAATACCCAAACAAAGGGTATTTGTACATGCCCACTTACATTCAATTGTATCTCAAATTATGCTTTTCATAGTACATCATTGTAAATGCTTTGCTCTGTCTTGTATGCTCCTGGAATTTCTCAAAGCATTTTGAAACACTAAAGTTGTACAGTGTAAAGAACACAGTCTTGCTTCTCTTATAGAATATTCCACTGTTATGGATCCATGATTATTGGCATTATTTGAAGAAAGAAGTAGGGAAAAATTGAAAAAATTTGGTTCCTACTCCGAATTAAATAGAAAAAGAATTTAAGTCTATTTTTTAAACCAATATAATATTTGCAACATACCTTATATAACTGATTGTAGTTAAATGTATTCTTAAAATTCCTTTTGCCTTACCTACAAACATCCTTATATGGTTAAAAACTTTGTTTTAAAAAATAATTATTTGGGGCACCTGGGTGGCTCAGTGGGTTAAAGCCTCTACCTTCAGCTCGGGTCATGATCCCAGGGTCCTGGGATCGGGTCCCGCATCGGGTTCTCTGCAGGACAGGGAGCCTGCTTCCTCCTCTCTCTCTCTCTGCCGGCCTCTCTGCCTACTTGTGATCTCTGTCAAATAAACAAATAAAAAAAATCTTTAAAAAAAATAATAAAAATAAAAATAATAAAAATAAAAAATAAAAAATAATTATTCAAGGGGCGCCTGGGTGGCTCAGTGGGTTGAGCCATTGCCTTCAGCTCAGGTCATGATTTCAGGGTCCTGGGATCGAGCCCCGCATCCCCCTCAACCCCGCACACACACACACACACACACACACACCCGGGCATCAGGCTGTCTGCTAAGCAGGGAGCCTGCTTCCTCCTCTCTCTCTGCCTGCTTCTCTGCCTACTTGTGATCTCTGTCAAATAAATAAATAAATAAAATCTTTAAAAAAAATTTAAAAATTAAAAAAAAATAATTATTCAAGTCAAAATTAGAATTGAAACTCATTCTTTATTAAATTCTGTGTCAACTATGTTAACTTTTACTTATCTTCTCATTTATAAAGCAACTCAATGATGTCTTCACACATGCTTCCTAGACCTTCCTCCTGGTGTTCCCCTCAAAAATACCACTTCATCTCATCCTAGCAATATCATTTCTGCAAAGTCTTGGAAGGACAAATGATTCATTGGTACTGGCAGTGTCTGCCCCAAATGGCCCATCTGATCTCTTGCTTTCCTTAAGACAAACCCAGGGCTGTTCACCCGATCCCAACACAATGAAGTGTTTGATGCCCACATAGGACACTGTCGTAGAAGAACGGGACTGTTCCACTGTCGTTAATTTGCCCAGTGGTCCAGTCATTGCAGGGTCAGTGCTGTACCAGTTCTAGGGCCATGATATCAGAAGGCAGTGCTTTGAACATAGACGTGGAGGTTAACTTGGGTTAATTGCTCAAGATACTTAAAAGTACTGTCCATGCATATGCACTGGGTGAGGGCTGAATAATGGGAACTAGTAAGACTGCAGTGAAGTGAGGTATAGAATAATGGGAACTAGTAAGACTGCAGTGAAGTGAGGTATAGAACTATAGCGAAGTTCATTTATATGCTGGGTCTTTCTTAAGTGAAAGGAAGAATTCCAAACCATGGCTAGAATTCAATTCCTAACTTATTTGAAATGAAAATCTCTTAATCACATTTTATACAGCTTCAGAGACTGAAATTCTACACCTTCTTTTGGTGCACTGTTCTAATACAATCGTTAAGAAAGCATTCTTCAGGTCTCAAACTCCCCTGTACTATCTAACCCATTTTCTCTTAATTATTCCTTTCTTAGAAAATGAAGATAATGGGCAATAGCCTTCTTGAAGTCTTACGGTGCCAGACACCATTTTCATCTGTACCATTCATTTTTTAAAAATTTATTTAGAAAAAGAGCCCATGTGCCCGGGGGAGGGGCAGAGGGAACCGCCTCAAGCAGGACCCCCCACAGAGCACAGAGCCTGACTCAGGGCTCAAACCTATGACCCTGGGCCCGTGACCTGAGCTGACATCAAGTCAGACCCTCGACCGACTGAGCCACACAGGGGCCTGGTATCAACAGTTTTTTAAAACCAAAAAAATAACTTTTCAGAGGGGAGAAAGGGAAACACTACAACATCACTTATATACAACTGTAAGGTACATATTGGTCAAAAATGTTTCAGATGTGAAAAGTACTTCCCGGAATCTAGAAAACCCAGGAAAATTAAGTGGTTTTCAACACCAGTTCTCTCCCTGGCCAACCAGTCTGAACTGTGTTTTCTTCGGACCCTATTTATTATCCTTTCATTTTTAGCTTCTCTTCTATGAATCTTTTTCTTTTTCACAGCTTTCCTGCAACAGGAAAAACAAAAGACATACATACTGAGTATACTGGAAAGGTTCCTTTCAGGCACTTCTCCTAATCATATTCAGACAGGACACAGAGATCTTTTTCTACCACAGAAGGTAAGAAATAATCCGAGACGGTTTATGAAGCAAATGAAGCTTATACTCAGGTCTCCTTTTTTTGTTTTGTTTTTGTTTTTGTTTAAGATTTATTTATTTATTTGACAGAGAGAAATCACAAGTAGGCAGAGAGGCAGGCAGAGAGAGAGGGGGAAGCAGGCTCCCCAGAGAGCAGAGAGCCCAATGTGGGGCGCAATCCCAGGATCCGGGTATCATGACCCAACCCGAAGGCAGAGGCTTTAACCCACTGAGCCACCCAAGCGCCCCTCAGGTCTCCTCTCTTGCCCAACCTTCTTGCAAGGTCCTGGAAGACCTAGTGATATATTCACACAGCATATGGTTTCGTAGAACTTGCAAAAGATATTTTAACTGCAATCAGTTAAGCACAATCTTTCCACTTGGACTTTACACTTTCCCTTCTATGAGATAGCTCTGGTGGGCCCCAGGTTTACAATCACTTCTGCCATGCCAGCTGTTACGGTATAGGAAGAACTTTCGGGAATACTATTGGGCCAACCCGCTCAGCATCAGGACACAAACCCACAGGGCTGCAGCTCTCATCGTGTGTCCTCCCAGACCTGGTGATGACGCTTTTGGGTAGTGGAGAAGAAACAAGGTCTAAAATGTAGAAAGGCAGAAGCGAATCCATGCAAAATGCTTCCAACCATCAAACAAGCAAAACTGCAGGCTCCAGATTCCGTTCTCTCCAACACATAGTCAAAATAAAAGTTCTGTTTAATAACGCCGCAGTACCACTATGAAAGAATATTCCAACTCAGGATAAGCCACTACCACTAAAACAAGAACAAACTAGTTTGTATTGCTGTGAATTCAAAGATGAGCCTCTACAGAAGAAAATGTGAAAGCCCTTAAGTCTCGTGGCTCCTATTATGAAAGAAACCTGAGCTATGTTCATAAGTTTGACAACAGAAGCACAGAGGGCAAGGGTCAAGGGGGAGATCAAGCTGAGGAAGGCAGGACTGTCCGGCCGGCAGGGAAGGTGGGCCTGAGAGACTCCAAGGCACAGACTACTGTGGCCAGCAGATGGAGGTTAAAGAGTGCCTATAGTGAACAGTCCAGGAGTTCAAGGCTGAATGATGGGGAACCGTAAAGCAGGCAGAGTGCTCTCCAAGAAGTATCTGGCTTGGGAGGAGAGACAGCTTGCTCTCACCAGGGTTTTCGAACCTCAGAGGTGGAGAACCGGATGCCTGACTCAGAATAATCTCTTATGATCAGCATAGAAATGTGCCTGTTTTATCAGCTTAGCACCCAGAGTCTAACTTGTCCTTTGATGCATTCTGCTTCCCGCACACATTTTATTCCCTCTCAGGTCTTTACCTTGACTATTAGTCACTGAGGCACAGAAACGTTAATTCTGGTCACCCAGGGAGCCTAAAGTCATACTGCCAATGTGCTGACTTTGGTATGGTGAGTGATGAGTTCAAGTGCACAGCCCAAACCTCAGAGCTACAGACACTCTGTCTACTGATAGAAATGAGGCTGACCTCCGGGTCAAAGGGAAAACAGAAATGCACCATATAGGACTGGAGCTGGGCCCAGCCTTGGGAGCTACCAATGGAAAGGAGGCTAGTTTTCAAGACTGCTAAATTTCCAAATGCTTCAAGGATTCATCAGATTCTTAATTGTTAAACAAACCATGAAACTAAAGAAGGAATTATCTACCACCATTACAAAATTAGAATCTGTTTCAGCAACCTAAATTTGCACACAAAATGGGGGGGGGCCTCCATTACTGTGACTAATTACTCTTTACCACCCTTTTCAAAGATAGATCAAAACACCCTTTAACAAATGTCAATTTAATTTTACTGCTAAAGATTAGCAGCAGGTGATGAATGGGAAACACAATGTCCCTAAATACAGAGCGAAGCAGATCAGTTTAATCTTCACATAACTAAGAAGGGAAATTTATTCAGAACAAATAGGAACATAAGGCATTAAACCATTAGGGAAGTGAATAAAAAGTATATGATAACAGACTGATGAATACAAATATGCTCCATTATGACTGACAGGACTGCTGCTAAAGAAACAATGATCCATCCAGTCCCTTCCCCCCAAGTGTGTGCAAATGAGTCATCTGCTTGAGACCCACCAAAGGAGCCCTATATATGCACCAGCATCTTGAGGCACAGATTAGAAAATTATCTTAATAGGACAGGAAGTCCTCAAGACAATAGAAGAAAATGAATGAACACCTTCCACCATTTTACAAATACGCTTCTGCTAGCTTTCTCAATCCTTCTGTCTGTGGTTTCCTCGTCTTTTCAGAGTGAGCAGACCCAAGCTCCAAAGTCGAGAAGATTTTATTAGGGGAATAAAGATCTGAGTCAGGATAGCATCTTGACACTCAGCCATTTGAGACAAGGAAGTACAGCAGGACAATAGTACTATTTTGGGTCCATCCAACAAAGAACCACTTTAGGAGTTCTTTTTTAAACATTTTTATTTATTAATTTTCAGATAGAGAGAGAGAGAGCACGAGCACAAGCAAGGGGAGTAGCAGGCTCTCCACTGAGTAAGGAGCCCCACGAGGGACTCAACCCCAGGATCCCGGGATCATGACCTGAGCTGAAGGCAGATGCTTAACTGATTTGAGCCACCCAGGCACCGCTCCTCCCAACCTCTAGTAATTCTTAAAGACAGCCAATCAACTGAAAACTAATTTGAAGCCCAGTCTAATTAAGCCAAAGTAAATGTTGGGTCCTAACATAAAGAGCATTTCTACAAGAGAATGTTAGCATGAATAAAATATGCATAAATTGCAATCTATAAATCTTTACTCAAAGACTATGAGCAAAATATTCCCTCTTCCTCTCAAATGAAACAGCCTATAAATATATTCTTGCTAACTGTAATGTGCTACAGAATAATCACTTATGGACACAAAATTAAGATTATCACATTAAATATGAAATTCTAATGAAAAGTAATCTGTTATAATTTAAGAAATACCGAGGACTGATTTCATGATAATCATGAGAGCCATGGTTTCATGATTTTTAAACATCCTCTTTTCTTCTCTGGCAAATCCTGTGGGTTAGGTGCATACATCACCTACTCCTTAGGAATAAAAAGAAGTTGAACTTCCCATAGGCGCTTTTCTTTCAGAATGACTACCAGTGACAGGTATGGTGTAAACAATGAGTACATTATCTATAGTCTGAATCATAAATCATTATCCCTCTTCACTTAAAGAGAGGCATTTTCTAAAACTTTCAAAAATTTAAATATGAATTCCATATATAAGATCATCTGTGTGGGCTTATTTTGAAGTTATTTCAGTCAGCACATAGCCATCAAATTTTATTTATTTGCAAAAATAAACTATGCTGAGCTTTTTCACTAAATTCATTAAAATAAACAGTGTTACAGCCAAACTAAGTATTTCATTTCAAGTATGTTCAATTTCATCTTCCTTTTGTTAATAAAGTACTTGACTGGGACACCTGGGTGTCTCACCTGGTTAAGCAGCAGACCCTTGGTTTCAGCTCAGGTCCTGATCTCAGAGTCCTGAGATGGATGGAGCCCTGCTTCCGGCTCTGCAAGCAGTGGGGAGTCTGCTTCTTTCCTCTCCCTTTGCCCCTCCCCCCACCCCAGGTTGTACTCTTTCTCTCTAAAATAAACAAATCTTTAAAAAGAGAGAGAGAGAAAGAGAGAGAGAGAGTGCCTGGGTGGCTCAGTGGTTTAAAGCCTCTGCCTTCAGCTCAGGTCAGGATCCCAGAGTCCTGGGATGGGAGCCTGCTTCCTCCTTTCTCTGCCTATTTGTGATCTTTATCTGTCAAACAAACAAACAAACAAATAAATAATCTTTAAATAAATAAATAAATAAAAAGAGCTTGGTCACTGGAATTCATGTAGTAAGCAAATTACAAAATCCAATAGGTTAGATGATCCCTCTCTCACAGTTAGAAGTATAGCTAATTTGCAACAGAGAAAATAGCTCATCATAGATAAAATAATCCTTCTAACCAAAGAGAGTCTTCATATTCACTTGGATAGGATTGATTCTGGGGTAGCATTGATCTCCAGGGAAATCAATCACAGTGAGAAGCATTATCCAGCCCTATAAAGTTATTTTAAATATAATCCCAGCATGTAAAAACTAGAAAATTGCCCAGTGGGTTAAGCACATCTTCCTAGGTCAAGATGCAGACCATTTAGAGTGGCATTAGAGCACTCGCTTCTGCAGCACATATACTAAAATTAGAGTAGCATTAGATGTTATAAACAAGCTACATCTACTGATACTATGAGTGGAAATCAGAGGAGTAAAAACAAGTTTTGAGACCGTTTCATCCTTTTGGTAATATACACTACTTAGTAAGATATACACAATTTGGCAAGCTTTTAATTGTATTTCCAAATCAACAAGATAGTTTGGGAGTCTCCATTTCTACCAGTGGGTGCACATGTTAAGAAGTCACAAAGTAATCTTGTCAGTTACATGTGTGGGCACAGAAGACAAACATAGCTCCTGGGCCGGCTTGATACATACTGACATTACAATGTATACACATTTCTAGAAGATCTCTTTTATGAGGAAGTTAAAATGTAAAAGGAATAATATACAATTATGAAGAAAAATAATAGTCTCCTTGATCCAGAATTATTTTTAAATTGCAGCTCCTGACACATTAGTGGCATGTTAAATCAGTTTAATGGATATCAGTGTTTTCAAAGGAAATAAATAATAAGATATATCAAAGACACTGCATATAGTGAGCACAAGGGTTTTTATTTCATGAATAACACACTTCTGGTGTGTGTGGGGAAGGGTAGCTAAATAAACTATTTTTTACTTGGATCATGTTATAAAAGTTTGAAAGCCACCACCTCAAACGTTACCTTTTCAAGACAGAACATGAGTAATCAGCGGTTGAGATGAAGGAAAATATGTACATGATTCTTAATCATATAATCATGTTCCTTCTCATAGCCTGGCAGCTCCAGAATCACAGAGGCTACTCTTAAGCAAGTTCCAACCTATCATTCTGGCATCCAGTTTTAACATGGGTTTTTTTCTCATAGCACCAAGCAATTTTCTGATGCCAGCTGGGAGTCCTACAATTCAACTGACCTCTGACACTATCTACCCAGAGATGGCATCAGATTCCGTAGGTTAAGGGCTCAGTCCCACAACACTGTCCTCCACTTCAGATGTCAATCACAAGTCTGCTTGTCACCTGTGTTTCTGGCTGACTGGCTATAAATTTGAGGTCCCAGGACACACTCTCACTCCTGCCACTCAGGTTAGATTAATTCACTAGAACCGCTCACAGAACCCAGTAAACCATTTTCTCTAGGTCACCAGCATATTGCAAAGCATATAACACAGGAACAGCAAGATAAAAGAGATGCATAGGGCGAAGTATGGAAAGGGCACAGAACTTTTGTGCTCTCTGAACACACATCTTTCCCCAATCTCCACCTGTTCACCAACCAAGAAGCCCTCCAAACCCTGTCCTTTCGAGTTTTTATGAAGGCTTCACTATATAGGCATGATTGATTAAATGATTGGCCACTGGCAATCAATTCAACCTTCAGGCCTTCTCCCCTCCCCAGAGGTCAGTCCGAAACCTCTCATCACGTAGGTTCTGCTGACAACAAGCCCCTATCCTGAAGTGTGGACCAAAAGTCATCTATCTTATTAACATAATAAAAGATACTTTTCCAGTTCTTAGCACTTAGAAAATTTCAAGGCTTTTAGGAGTTCTATACTGGAAATGGGTACAAAGATCAAGTACATACATTTCTTATTATGAATCACAATATCATACAACCACTCTATGTCTTTGGGGAGTTGTGGAACATATTCCCAAGACAGCCCTTGTCTCTCTCTGTTCTACACACTGTTGGAGTATAATGGTCTTTCAGAGGCAGCAACAAGGTTGGAAAGCTCTGAAAGAACATGGTTAGACCCGAGTGATGCGTCCAGCTTTGTGTGGGGATGCAGAGAAACCTTGGGCCATCACATGACAACTCTACAGTGGCCAATGTCAAAGCCTTCCATACTTGAATAATCATGACAAGGTGGAAATACAATAGAGGAAGTCAGTTATCACTAGAACAGAAAAGAACATCCTGTCCATATTCTATCAAATGGCTATAAACCTGGCAAGTCTAAAATGTAGAATTAAAAAAAAAAAAACAATCTTTCTTCTCAATTGTAAGGTTATCTGTTAAAATAACTGCTCCCTCCCCCTACCCCCCGCACAGATTCATCTCATTCTCCAGTTATCAACACTGATGAGATGTGGCCTCCAATGTAATCACTTTCTAGCATGACCATGTCCTGCATGGACACTGGCTGCAATGAAGGTCTCCATAAGAAACTGTCCTTTTTGAAAAGCTAAAAGAAATCAAAAAGAAGTTCACTACAACTAAATTATGTAATCAAAACACTGTATCTTTTAGAGTTAAGGCATCTAAGAAAGGGGAAATCTTTACTCTTGGGGAATCAAATAGCTCCATCTCCAAAATAACCTCAAAGATCAAAACTTGCTAAGATACTTAGATGATTTTTCTTTTCTTAAAAAAAAAAAAACAAAAATGTAGAACAAATGCAGTAAGTGTACAATCCTATGAGATGTATATTGCCAACACAGTTTCATGGCCACACAGAACTTTAAATCTAACTCTTAACTTCAAATTCCCTCACAATGCCGAAAAGAGTCTAAAAGTATTCAAAAAAGAAAGCAGTGAAATCTCATTGAAAATGCTATTTGAGTAAAAAAAAAAAAAAAAAAAGAAAGAAAAGAAAAAGCAAACACCACCAAGTCAGCTAATAAGCGATTCCCACTTTCAATGAAGACTTGGATCACAAATTATTAAGACAGATCAACCGCTTAGATCCCAGTTATGAAACATGTTTATACTTAAAAATCAGTGTTCGCAAAAAAGAGAGGACAAATCCATAATGATAAAAGATGGGTTTAAGAAAAGGAATTTTCATTACTAAAGAAATACCTCTTTTCTCATGGCTGCAGCTCAATCTATTACTGAGCAAAAACACCTAGTGACATTAACATAACACATTAAAAAGATCTCCAGGAGCTATATTTCAAGCAATTCTTTTAGAAACCCAAAGAATGGAAAAGAACTTGCAGGGGGGCGTGGTGGGAGGTGGGGGGTGTCACTATTTCCAGATTCGTTTGGTTTTGTATTTTTGGATTGATCAGTCTCAAAGTAACTTTGGACAGCCATTCAGAGCAACACTACGTGTCAGTTGGTTCCCTTCACTGCAACCTCTTTGGTAAGTAGACTCTCGGCAGCATATTAACGTCCGCACTAACGAGGAAGACCAACTGGTAAATGATGGCTATATTTAACTCTTTGCATTGTGAAATCAATACACTAGAGAAACGATCTGAATATGATGTATTTACCTAGCATCTTGATTACACAGTTCAGAAAGGAAGTAACGGGGGTATAGCTCAGTGGTAGAGCACTTGACTACAGAAAGGAAGTAACTCTGTGTAAAGGACATGGGCTGTGGTATCAGAAAGATGAGGTTCCAGACTCGAGTTCTACCACTTTCTGATTATGGAACTCTGGACATTACCCACCTAAACCCTAAACCTCAGTTTCCTTAGCTGTAAAGGGTAAATGGGAATGCCTACTTAATAGGACTAGGTAAGAAATAAAATCACGTATATAAAGCAGATAGCATGCTACCTGGCCCATTACTGGTCTCAAATATTATATACTTTGGAAATAATCATGCTTATCTCAAATCCCAGGAGTTCTGATTTTCAACTTGTTCACTGGAAGAGAGGGAACTGAAGCAGAGGTCACTAAGGCCACTTTCAGAAGCAATGTGACCCACTGAAGTGCTAGGATTCCATGGTAATGATGTACAGACCTGATTATTATATTCTGATGACTACATTTTCTATTTTGAGCCACAAATTTACAAACTGAAAGTTCTGAAACACTTAACATGAAAAAAGCACTTGTCAGAAGTTTCCATAAAATACTTTTCGAGAGGGGTGCCTAGGTGGCTCAGTTGGTTTAGCATTCAACCCTTGATTTCGGCTCAGGTCATGATCCCAGGGTCGCGAAACTAAGCCCCACATAGAGCTCCACGCCCAGGGATGCTGAGTCTACTTAAGAGTTTTCCCCTCCTGTTGCCCCTCCCCCCACTCCTCTCCTACTCTTTCTCTACATGATAATAATAATCATTAAAATAATTTTCAAGACAAGGAAAGTCTAAGGGATAGCAGTCCTTTCCTAGGAATTTATCACACAAAAATGTTCACACAAGTAGGTGAGCATGTATGCACACATGTTCACAGTTGATACTGTGATAGTCAAAAACTGGAAAGAACCTCCGTCATAGGGGAATGCTTGAATTATGGTATCATTCATAAAAGGGCATTCTAAGCAGACCTACCATATGATCTAGGAAGATTTTCATTAAATATTGCTGCATTAGCAAAGCTACATTTTTTGAAGGTTGTATATGTGCCTATATACATGATTGGTCTACTTTCTGTCTGCTGAGAAAAAAACGACAGGAACGATATATTCAAATCAGTTCGGTAGTTATCAAGCAGGAAGCACAGATAGAGGAATGCCTGCTTACTTCATAAAATATGACAAGAGAAAAGTTTTTAAATAGGATATGCTAATGGCTAATTTTTATTTCCTTTAATGTATTTGAGTATTTCCCAAATTTTCTATAATGTACCATAACTGTTTAAGACTATGACTCCTTTATTATTTCATTACTCCATTATATCATTTTTTAAAATATTTTATTTATTTATTTGACACAGAGACACAGCAAGAGAGGGAACACAAGCAGGGAGAGTCGGAGAGGGAGAAGCGGCTTCCCACGGAACAGGGAGCCCGATGTGGGGCTCGATCCCAACACCCTAGGACCATGACCTGAGCCAAAGGCAGATGCTTAATGACTGAGCCAGGCGCCCCCATTATTTCCCTTTTTTTTTTTTAAAAAGCTATTCTCACTGAATCACATGTTCACACATTTAATTTTGTAATACTATGAGATAGAAATGTGTTAAAGAGTAACTAGAAATGTGTTGAAGAGTAAAAAGTAAAGTTAAAAGATCATTTAATTCCCTGAAAATAGAATCATAAAATGAAGCACCTGCACAGTTTAAAAAAATTAGAACTTTCTTAAATGAGCATGTTCTCAAAAATCTACAGGAAACATTATACATAATGGAGAAACTTTAGAATCATTCCCACTAATATAAAAAACAAACAAGGATGCCCTCCAGCCCTACTCTATTCAATATCGTGCAAAAGCCAGTGTGGTAAGAAAAAGAAGCCAATGGTTCAAGAAGTAGATAGCAGGTAAGATTGGCCTTGTATACAGACAGCATGGCTGACTACATGGAAAATGCAAAAGTATCTGTGAACTGTAAGAATTAATGAGAGTTCACTGAGGTTCCTGAATCCAACGTGTTCCACTGATAACCAGAAAATATAACTGACAAACAATCCTATGAACCATATCAATAGAACTATAAATCAGTTAAGATTAAGATATGTCAAAGCCTCTTGTGGGAAAACAAACAAACAAACAAACAATCTTGAGACGTCTTATTCAGGAATACAAAAAAGCTGAATAAATGGAGTGATGTACCATCATCATGGACAGAAAAACTTAGTATCATATAGAAGTCAGTTCTCCCCAATTCATTTGTAAATTTAATTCAAATCCAAATGAAATCCTTAAGTTTAGAGTTATTTTTTAGTGTGTGTGTATTATTTAACAAACTCTTCCTAAAATTCACATGATGGAAAAACAGCCAGCATTAGCCAAGACAGCCTCCAGAACTGGGAGAAACAAAGTGCTGTTGCTCCAAGCTGCCCACCTGCTTTGCTATAGCAGCCGGACTAGACTACGGCCGATGAGGACAAACTTCTTTTTCCTTTTATTGTTTTTTTTTTTTTTTTTTTTGAGTCCTATCCATGAAACAATTCAGGATCTCAAAGGTTTTCTCTGGTTTTACCCAGAAGTGTTACAGCTGTAGCTCTTACTTTCAAGTCTATGATCCATGTTTGCTTGATTTTATTACAACGCACAAGGTTTAAAAAAATGTCTTTTAAATAGGTCATTTTAAGGGAGAAGATATTTTCACACATGTAACCAACAAAAAATTAACACCTAGTTCTGAGGGTGCCTGGCTGGCTCAGTCAGGGGGCAACTCGATCTCAAGGCTGTGAGTTTAAGCCCCACATTGGACCTAGAGCATATATTTAAAAAAAAAAAAAAAAAGTAACATCTGGTTCTAGAATTCTACAAAGAACTCTTACAAAATTACTTGAAAAATATTTATACTGAACCTCTATGCAACAGTTTACAAATCAAAATGCCATACTGTTCAGTCTTTTACAGTTGAGAATGTGTGAATTACATCAGCAGAATAAGCAATAAAGTCATAACTTAAAACAAGCTCTGATGTCTAACCACAAACATCACGTTTCCCATCAAACCCACAGCACTACGTATAGCTGCTTCTTGTAACCACACCGTCACTGGTCAGCCACTGAAACCTCAAACATCCCAGCCGTCTTCCACTCTTCCTTCTTCTCCACTGAAGTATCACTGGATTTACAATGTGGTCACCAGAATTTGGTCAAATTTTAATAATTATTATTCATGTACTGTCAGAGTTTAAAACACCATCATTTTAGGGGGCGTGATCACAGGCTAGAATTGAAATCAGTGTCCTCTATGGAGTAACATGTACAGCTGAATAAGCTATGCTAAAGACAAAATCCCCTAGAGAGGTAAACTCTAAAGCCACAATATAGAGAGAAACAGATCACGGCCACATGGGAAAGGTACACGCTGCATTGGAAAGAATTTTTAAATAGCAATCAGGGAACCTGAATTCCAATGTAAACCCTGCCATTAACTAGCTGTTCACTGAATAACATAATACCCCAATCTTTAGCTTACTCATCCTTAAAAATAGGATGAAATGATTGTTCAAAGTTCTGGAAGCTCTAGGGGCACCTGGGTGGCTCAGCTGGTTAAGCGTCTGCCCACCCCGGCGTCAGGCTCCCTGCTAGGCGGAGAGCCTGCTTCTCCCTCTACTTCTGCCTGTCACTCTCCCTGCTTGTGCTCTCTCTCACTCTGTCAAATAAATAAATAAAATCTTACTAAAAAAAAAATCTTACTTAAAAAAATAAGTTCTGGAAGTTTTTTTGTTTTTTTTTTTTAATTTATTTATTTGTCAGAGAGAGAGGGAGAGAGAGCGAGCACAGGCAGACAGAATGGCAGGCAGAGGCAGAGGGAGAAGCAGGCTCCCTGCCAAGCAAGGAGCCCGATGTGGGACTCGATCCCAGGACGCTGGGATCATGACCTGAGCCGAAGGCAGTTGCCCAACCAACTGAGCCACCCAGACGTCCCAGTTCTGGAAGTTTTAAAATTCAATGTATAAACCCTTTTCTACAGATGGGAAAAATGTGGCACATTGAACTGGAAATAATTTGGACTAAACAGGTAATACAAAGCAGCACCTTGGTTTCCTTTTAACAAGCTAAAAAAGAAAAAAAAAAATTAAGGCACTCATGACCTCTTCAAAAATCAAGTAATACTGTGTATTTCAACAAAACAACTTCGTCTTGTTTTTCCTCTTATCAATCAGCCTTTCAGTTCCTCCCTATGTTCTGACCTGCAAATATAATGCTCTAAGTCAGGGATTAATAGGACAGCTCATCCCCAGTGCTCAGTGTCCCCAGGGTAAACTTCAGTCTGGAAGGGATGCACAAGGAGCAGTGAGGGAGGAAGGGGACACCCAGCCATCCAGATCAGCCAATCAACCCTGGCGATCAGTAGGGTGACAGATGTCACAGTCAGATGGCCTTTACAGTCTTTCTACAATTTGTTCTATGGAATATTAGCCCTGCAAGGTGCTCTCTAAGAAAAAAGAATACCACAAATGTTTCAGAAATGCTGCCTGTTGTACTTCATTCCTCAACAATTCACAATGAACATGAAAATAATTTTTTCTGTGATTTTAGCAAGTGTCTATTTTTTTTATTATGTTCAGTTAGCCAACATGTAGTACATCATTAGTTTTTGATGTAGTGTTCAACGATTCATTAGTTGTGTCTATAAATATTAAAGGCTTTAAGAAGCCCTACAGAAATCTGATTTATATTGTTTATTCTAGGGTTTCTCATCCCAAGTAGCTACAAAACTCACTCTTCACAAAATATGTACTAACACTCTGTAAAACTCACGCTCCAAGGAAGTCACTCTGGAATGTGCTTGCTTAAACATAATATTTAATTCACATACTACTGAACTGAAACCAAGTTTTGTTGTTTGCTTTGTTTTTTGCCTCTGACGTTCTTGATCGCCCAGAGAATCATTTACTAAGTTCTAAATACTAAACTAATTTTCCAACATCCAGTTGTTCAAAATTAAACAAACAGTAAGGCTATCCCTCTGATACAGGCAACTGAAACCTAGCAATCAAATAATATGGTCCAGTGAGACAGAAACCATCACTAGCTCTCTGCTCCAAGTACATAAATCACTATTACCCTGTCAGAATGTAGCTTACAACCATTCCTGTCTGTTGTTTTAGTTTTAGTTTTGGTCACTGCACAGTTTGTTTAAAAAAAAAACAACTTTCAAGCAAAAGGTAATTAAAGTACAGCCAAAGTGAGAATAATTTAAACCACCTGAAGGTAGATTTAAAAACTGAAAATGGACAAGCCTTAAGATACTCCATACAAGTAAGAAAATCCAAACCCATTAAAAAACAACAACATAAGGCTTTCCTGGGCATTCTTATTGAAAATATAAATCATCCTTTGAATTAGGATTGACTTAGATTCACACAAAATGGGGCAATATTTGCAAAAAGTAAACAATTTTGTTAACCATCTATACTCTTCAGTTTTTCAACATTGCTTCTGGACATTAAGTGTTCTTGCTTCTAGCTGTGTCATAAGAAAACAAACAGCTGACCCTAAATCAGCACCATCGAAAACACTCGGTCCTAGAAGACAGCTAAAAAAAAAAAAGTATTATTTTAAGATTTTTTTTATTTATTCATTTATTTATTTGACAGACAGAGATCACAAGTAGGTAGAGAGACAGGCAGAGAGAGAGGAAGCAGGCTCCCTGCTAAGC
Source organism: Mustela nivalis (assembly GCF_964662115.1). Classification (NCBI taxonomy): domain Eukaryota; kingdom Metazoa; phylum Chordata; class Mammalia; order Carnivora; family Mustelidae; genus Mustela; species Mustela nivalis. The sequence continues at coordinate 92,591,403 of NC_139025.1, forward strand.
AGAGAGCCCAATGTGGGGCTCGATCCCAGGACCCTGGGATCATGACCTGAGCCGAAGGCAGAGGCTTTAACCCACTGAGCCACCCAGGTGCCCCAAAAAACGGTACTTTTTCAAGGAATCTTTCAAATCCATTCTAGCAATTCTGAGACACAAATGATAACGGCATTTGAAGACTTACTGCCAGATCATGAGAAAAATCACAATAAAAATACTGAACCTGCCCTCATGAAATAAACTCAGTTACTACATCCACTTACAGCAATCACTAGATACTGGGGAGTGCAGGGATGCACTCTTTATTAGCTCCCAAAATCAAGTTCCATGATTAATTATGAGATCACATTTTTCTTTACATTAATGTATATTCTTCTTGTTGTCAAATTCACATTTACCAATCTCCTTCAAGCTCCCATTCAAAATGTATCACTTCTTTAAAGATTTTATTTATTTATTTGACAGAGAGAAAGGTCACAAGTAGGCAGAGAGGCGGGCAGAGAGAGGGGGGGAAGCAGGATTCCCACTGAGCAGAGAGCCCAATGTGGGGCTTGATCCCAGGCCCCTGGGATCATGACCTGAGCCGAAGGCAGAAGCTTTAACCCACTGAGCCACCAGGTGCCCCCAAAACGTATCACTTTCAAGAAGTCTTCACTCCCCTCCTAAATGCCTATGGTACTAAGTGTCTCAAGATCAAATTGTAGGAAGGCCTGGGTGGCTTAGTCCATTAAGCATCCGCCTTCAGCTCAGGTCACAACCCCAGGACCCTGGGATGAAGCCACCTCCCTCCCACCCCAATCAGGCTCTCTGCTCAGCAGGAAACCTGCTTCTCCTTCTCCCCCTGTACCCACTCCCACTTGTGCGCTTTCTCTCTCACACACTCACTCTCAAATAAACAAAGTTGTACACTTTGTAACATGCTGCTTTGGAAAGATGGTCTTCATCTTCCTGTATATGCATGAATTCTTCTTAACTACATCATCCTGAAGACTCCTTTTATAATTCAGGGCTTCTCAAACGCTTCCACAGAAGTATTCCCTTTGTCAGAGGATCTACCACAAAATCAAAATTTACTTGAAGTCTTCTGTTTGCTCTTTAAAATTCACTCAAGATGTAAGATTAAACATGGTAGTGCATTTGTTTTTAACATAAAAACATTTAGTGTTGGCGAGGATGTGGAAAAATTGGAACCCCTGTGCTCTGTTGGTGGGATTGTAAAATATTTTGACTGCTATGGAAAACGGTATAGAGGTTCCTCAAAAAATTAAAAATAGAACCACCATCTGATCCAGCAATCCTACTTCTGGGTGTATATGCAAAAGAATTGAAAGCAGAATCTTGAAGAAGTATCTGCATGCCCATGTTCATGAGAGATGAATGGATAAGTAAAATGTGAGGAATACACATAGTGGAATATTAGTTCTTCTTAAGAAGGAAGGAGATCTGTCACATGCTGTGTGGATGAACTGTGAGGAAGGGAAATAAGCCAGCTCCCAAAAGACAAATACTGTATGATCCTTTTTATACGAGGTATCAAAGTAGTCAAGTTCATAGAAACAGAAGGAAGAGGGGCGCCTGGGTGGCTCAGTAGATTACGCCTCTGCCTTCAGCTCTGGTCATGATCTCAGGGTCCTGGGATCGAGCCCCGCATCGGGCTCTCTGCTCAGCGGGGAGCCTGCTTCCCCTTTTCTCTCTGCCTGCCTCTCTGCCTACTTGTGATCCCTCTCTCTGTCAAATAAATTAAAATCTTAAGGAAAAAAAAAAAAGAAACAGAAAGAAGAATTGTGGTTACCAGGGGCTGGAAAAAGGGGGAAAGGAGAGTGTTTTTTAACAAGTATGAAGTTTCAGATGGGCAAGATGAAAAAGTTCTAGAGATCTGTTATATCACAATATAAATACTTAACGCTAATCAACTATACACTTAAAAATGATTAAAATGGTAACTTTTTAAAAAACTTATTTATTCATTTGAGAGAGGGAGAGACAGAGAGAGAGCCCCAGCAGGGGAAGAGGCAGAGAAGCAGGCTCCCCACTGAGGTGTGAGTCCAATGGGGAGCTCGATCCCTGTTCCCTGAGATCATGACCTGAGCCGAAAGCAGACGTCCAAATTATCTGAGCCACCCAGGCGCCCCTCAGATGGTAACTTCTGTGTTATGTGTTTTCAGCACACTTAAAAAAAATATTTGTAATCACTTGATTTGTCTCAAATCTGCAAGTAAATAATTGGTGTTACCGTATTTACTCACACACACAGACACAATTAAGTTGCCTCAAAGTCCCATGCAGCTCTGAATGCGGCTCCCAGAACAAAACCTACTTCGCACACGTCCCCTGCTCAGTTCAACAGTTACCGAGCAACTACACTGTGGCAACTGCAAGGGAATATCAGGATTAATCAAGCCATGATCCCTGCCCCCTGAGCAGATCAGAGAAACTGCTGCACTTAGCTCAGTGCTGGGAATCCATTACCCATGCAGTGAACTGACCCTTTGTGCAGTTCTCCTCAATTACCTGATAAGGTGTAGGAAGAAAGTGGGGATTTCTCTAGACTGCAGTTTCTCTGAACAGAGTTCCCACAAGAGTAAGCACAGAGAACAATACCCACATGAGGGACAGAAGTCCATGTAAATTTAAAAAAATTCAATTAGCCAAAGGTCCTTTCGTTAAAAGAGAAAAAAACTTAAAGTAAAAATGGTAGAAATATGCTTCCCCTAAAGCAAATATATAGATAATCTTTAAGGTGCTTATTAACATAGCAGGAATAGACTCTCCATGGCAACAGGAGTGAGCCAAAGCTGTCCAGTGAAATAAAAAATGTGCAACCCAATAAGATAGGAAATTTATGGCTGAGGTAACTAAAAAGAAATTTATTAGTACAAATTCTAACACTTAATCCACCAGACCGGTTGCATTCCGTTCTGTGCAAGGCCTCAAAATGAGAGCACACGGAGTCGCCCCCTCAACGACAATAATTTGTGTTACTTTATGGTAGGTCTTTTTGTATACTGCAGCGTCAATTTTGCATAAATCCTAGTATTTCGCCTCTGGGTACGACCACAAGAGACACTTAGTCTACAAGAACAAGCTTACTTTCCTTAATAATGGCATATTGGTGGTTATGTTACCACAGAAACAGCTTTAACTCCAAGAGAAACTGATAAAGTGGGAATTATGGGAAAAGCTGCTTTTCTCCATCCTCAGTGTGTCTTCCTAGGCCTTCATCATTTCTGGATTACCGCAAAGCCTCTGGCCCGCTCTCCCTTCCTCCAGTCTTGCCCGCCTCACACCCTTCCATCCTAGTTGGCACTCAGAATTAATCTTTCTAAATTCCAAAACTTAACCACAACACTCCCCTGCACAAAACCTTCCGTGGCTCCCAAAGTCTTCGGGATCTCTGATAAGGCATTGGGGGCTCTTTACAATTTAGTCCCCGGAGGACATATTTTCCAAAAATCTTCATTTTCAAATAATTTCAAACTTTTAGAAATGTTACGAGAACAGTAAAAAGAACTCCTTACCCTTTTCATCCACATTCTCCACTTCCTAACCCTAGGACACAACCTCATTCAGAGCAGGAACTGGATACTTTATTCATCTATGCCAGGCACAGAGATGATACTCAATAAACTTGTGAAAGAAATTAACCTGTAAGTGAATTTGTAGGAATTAATGAAGGGCCCACTTCCTGGTTAAACAAAGTGGGTTGAATGCAAATGTTGCCTCTGCTCCCTCCTGAACGCTCACTAAAATAACTGTTGAAGACATTTTTTTTTTCAAGATTTTATTTATTTATTTGACAGAGAGAGATCACAAGTAGGCAGAGAGGCAGGCAGAGAGAGACAGAAGGAAGCAGGTTCCCTGCTGAGCACAGAGCCCGATGCGGGACTCGATCCCAGGACCCTGAGATCATGACCTGAGCAGAAGGCAGCAGCTTAACCCACTGAGCCACCCAGGCGCCCTGTTGAAGACATTTTTAAAGCATAAATCCATACGGACAAAGAGAAGAGATAACAGCAGCCAAACTGGCAGGGGGTGATGGTGACTGACCCAGCAGCCCCAGGATTATGAGCCTTAGAGGGACAGCCAATAAAGGCACAGGAATGAGGAACAGGAATCTCTGAGGAGGGGTTACAGAGACTCCTCAAAAAGGAAGGATGTTAAACAAATCTCAGACCCTCCAGATCTATGGCCCAACGTGATACTCTCACATAATGAACCCTCCCTCCAACACCAGCAAAAAGACTTTGCCAAAGAAATTAATTCAATTCCATGCTAGGCTCAGTCCCTAGAGTCCCAAAAATCTGGGGGAAAAAAGCTAAGTCCTGTCGCCATGGAACCATCATTCTAATGGGGGAGGGGAGACAGGATAAGCAAGAGATTGGTGACAGATCAGATGTGGTTACTGGCATGTAGCAAGGGCAGAGGATGGGAATGCAGTGTGGTTCTTGCTACAGGGCAGAAATCTGAGAGGGAGGGAGGGAGAAACGGAGGGATGGAAGAGAAGGAAGAAGGAAGGAAGGAAGGAAGCCATGCGGACATCCAGGGCAAGAACATTCCAGACTGACAGAGGTGGGTGCACAGATCTTAGGGTGGAAGCAAACTCCAAGCATGAACAGCACAGTAGCTGAGGTAGTGAGGCAGGTGAAGGGGGTGGGAGTCCAAGATGCAGCAAGGAACCAGATTAATAGAAGGAACCATCCCCTACCTACTGACCACGCACTGCAATTACCTGGAGAGCTTTTAAAAAACAAACCAACCAACCAAACTCCTAGGAGTCCCCCCTGAGTTTCTGATCTGAATTTTCACTGGGATGGGGTGTGGTTGGCTGTGAACAGTTTTGAAATCTCCGAAGATGGTCCTCATGTGCAAATAAGGTTACAACCTATGGACCTGGAAGAACTCTGGAGCCAGGAGTGCTAGACATAGCTGGGGAACAAAGTGGAGGGGCTCCACTGAAAACAGGAAGAGTAAGTAAAAGGTGACAAACTCAAGATACAGACACCCAAACCATCCGTATCTCTTTCCATCAAACACCAAGAAACCACAGACCAAAAATACTGGCAGTCAGATGCACGTGCATCCGCTGGAGACTGGAATGGGCAAAAAGCAAACACTAAATGCCCCCAGTGTGAGGCGGGGAAAGCCTAGCAGCTGGGGTGCTCCAAGAGCTTTAATTTCTTGAAAACTGAGAGGTATACCCTATCTAAGCGACAGGAGAAGTAAAAAACCATTATGAAAGGTTGAGAGAAAAAGACAAGGAAAACAGAAATATTTGGAATATGTAGATCCATTTGGGGACTGTGAAATTAAGTAAGTAATTTAACCATTAAGTATAATCACTTAGACTCCCTTGGAAATAATCATTCGGAACAAAAATGAGAGCTATGTTAGGTCTGTGATAGATGGTAAATATTGCAATTAGTTTCTACTAGGTAGAAAATCCATGAACAATTCCATCCATTAAATGTTTTTCATTTTCAAGAATGACAAAAAAATCTTTTGCAACCTTATGTGTAAATATGCTCAAGTATATACACAATTGGATATTACCATAAGAGACCACATGCTAATTCTGAACATATCCAGTATGCTTATGAGAATATCAAATAATGTCTCCTAATCGCATCTATCAGCTGTCTTAGTGGTTGTGCAAACTGATATAAAGAATCAAGCCCTGGGGGGTGCCTGGGTGGCTCAGTGGGTTAAGCCTCTGCCTTCCACTCAGGTCATGATTTCAGGGTCCTGGGATCGAGCCCCACACCAAAGCTCTCTGCTCAGCAGGCAGCCTGCTTTCCCCCTCTCTGTCTGCCTCTCTGCCTACTTGTGATCTCTCTCTCTGTCAAATAAATCAATAAAATATTTTTAAAAAAAAGAATCCAGCACTAATATTTTATAAATTATTATAAAGAAAGAAACAATACTTTCAAGTAACACTTTCCCAACTCAATAAATATCTAAAGATATTAAAAATGCAAGGGAAAAAAGGCCATCACTGTACTCATGGACACAATGGTAGGAGTCTGAGACCCCAAGAACACATCTAAAACAAAGGTACAGTTTTTGGGAGACTGTTTAAATACGACAATTCAACTCAATTCATTTCAACAAACATTTTTGATGTCCTACTATGTGCCACATCTCCTGCGAGGTGCTGGACCTCAAAGAGGAAAGGCTCTGCTTCTGTCCTCAAGGAACTCAAAAGTTGTGAGGGAGACAGACACCCAAACCAGCCATGACAACCATTGTGAGAACACAGGCCCAAGGTAGAGAGAGAGCACAAAGGAAGGACCAACCGCACTGGGGCCTCTGGGAAAGTTTGAGAAAAGGATTAGTGAGTTTTTAAGGAAAAGGGAAAGTTGATGAGGGGAATAATAAGATAAAACAACTGGTGAAAGGGTAGCGAACATGGTCTGTACCAAAAAGTTTAAGTAGTTTGCTATCATTAAAAGCAGGGTAAAGGGTGCCTGGGTGGCTCAGTCAGTTAAGTGTTTGCCTTTGGCTCAGGTCATGATCCCAGAATCCTGGGATGGAGCTCAGCATCGGGCTCCCTGCTCCGTGGAGAGCCTGCTTCTCCCTCTCCCTCTGCCTGCCACTCTACCTACTTGTGCTCTTTCTCTCTCTCAAATAAATAAATAAATAAATAAATCTTTAATAAATAAGTGAGTTTTAAAAAATGCGGGTGAACTTGGGACAGAGAAGGCAGGAGACTTTAGCCAACGCCAGATCTGGACAAGTCCTGTGTGGCATTCCTGTCTTCCGCCCCTAAAACGTTCTGAAGGCCTCCAGGCTGGAGGGAGACAAATACGATTTAGCCTCCCGGGTTCCCCTTGTTCCACAGCATACCACAAACAATTTAACTAATATTTTGACCATGTCAATTTAATACTTCGCAGCCATTATTCTCTGAACCAAAAATTAAATAAAGTCTAAGCAAGCCTTCAAATCCCTTCATTAGTTCCCCTTTCCCCCTCCAAGGGTCTCTCATCTCACTATTCAGGAGCCTGTCCTCTTCCATTCTAGCACACCTGTCTCCTTGAAGGCAGGAGCCATTTTGCCCAAATGGCTCCATATCTAGGAACAAATTTCCTTCCCAATCTACTGGAATAACCACAGTCTCCAGTTTGTGGTGAGCATAACATTGTTCTCTAGGCTTCCACAAAAACGAAGAGTGGAGATACAAACAAAACACAACGACCTACAGCATTTTTTATATTCTATATCCTCTACTACTTCTACTCAGACTCAGACCTACAGACTATTACAACCCTTTTCTTCTTTCATTTCAATCTTGTGTTTTATAATTCCTTCTCAACCCACCAAGCTCGTCTCCTCCACTTTAATAAATAGAATCTTTTTAAAAAATAAAACTTATTTATTTGAGGTAGAGAGAGAGAGAGAGAGAACACATGAGAGGAGGGTAGAGGGAGACGGAGAAGCAGACTCCCGGTGAGCGGAGAGCCCAATGCAGGGCTCAATCCCATGTCATGGGATCATGACCTGAACCGAAGGCAGACGCTTAACTGCCGGAGCCACCCAGGCGCTCCTTAAGGAGTTTTAAATACCTTTACATCCCACAATCCGTGCATGCCCTTTCCATGGACTTGCCCCTCCCTCAAACTCTGCCTCTTCTCCAACAAACTTTTTTTTTAAGATTTTATTTATTTGAGAGAAAGAGAAAGAGCAGGGCGAGGAGCAGAAGGAGAGGGTGTGCTGAGCACAGAGCCCAACACAGAGCTCAATCCCACAACCCCAAGGTCACTGCCTGAGCTGAAACCAAGAGTCAGATGCTCAACCAACAGAGCCCCACCATGGTACCCCTGTCCAACAAACTTCTTAAAACAAGATGCCTTACACTCTCTCCATTTTCTCCTTGCTCATTCTTCAAACCCCTGCCCTCGGATTCTGCACTCTTGGCTCCACTGGAACCACCCTCACCACCGGTGGCTCCTGTGCCAAAGCCACTGGTACTTCACAATCATCCTTCTACTCGCTGATCACTTCCTCCTTTAAACCTTTGCCTCTTCCCCTTCCACTGCAAACTGGTTTCATGTCTCCACTCCTCCCACCCCCCAACAACCTCTCTGCACATCCCTTAAATTCTAACTCCTAGGAGTACCTTTTTGGACAGGTTTCCCCGAGCAGAATGCTCACTACTTCTTTAGGTCTCCCCTGCTTTCTAGATACCTCTGTCAGGTGTTGGTCACGTATGTGCATATCCATCCACTCCACTTAGCCCAAAAACTCCTCAAAGGCAGGAACTAAGTCTTATTCTTCTTTGTACCCCCACCAACCACCCCTCGCTCTTAGCACAGCTCCCCAACAGCGAGGGTTGTCCAATAGATGTTTCCAGAATGAACAAATCAGTAACCAAAAGTTACTATAAATTAACTGTATTACAAATATATACGCATGTGGTATTAATTCTGTGTATATTTCCTACAAATGAAATTTAGTTTACATATTTGACCAAATAATAAAAATTATAGCTTCCTTAGTTTATCGTAGTTACCCTTACAGCATCCAGTTCAACTAGTCTCTAAAACTATAAAAAAAATCACAAGGTGCTCCTTTAGCTAAAGGAGCCAGGGTGACCTTAAAAGCTAAATCCACTTCATGCTGTATGACAAGCATCTCTAACCTCCATAATGGGAATAAAGAAAATTTTATTATTTGGCTGCTCCCAGATGAGAGGGGAAAAGTACCTCTCTACCTACCTACCCAGTTAGGGTCACCCCAGGAAAAAAACAAGCAAGCAAATAAGGTAGAAAGAAATGAAGATGAGGGTTACTTCCTGAGTCTTAGGACCATGTCTGTTAGTAAAGGATCACATATTCAATGAATATAAGATCATTATGAGAAGAAATTATTTAGGAAATATCATGATGGCACAAGTGTTAAAAAAAAAGATGCATTTTAAAATTGTTTAAATTTTTTTCAATTTTTATTAACATATAATGTATTATTAGCCCCAGGGGTACAGGTCTATGAATTGCCAAGAAGATGCATCTTAAAAAAAAAAAAATACATCTTCACTGAAGGATGCTTCTATCCTTCAGCAAAATCTCTCTCAACTCAGTCTATAGAGCTGGATAAAATCAATACCAAATGGTAATTTCCTGAATACCTGCCACACATAATTCATTATCCTTCATTCAAGTAAGCACAGCTCTGGAGCTCAAAAACCCATTCAATTTCAACTGCAAGATCCATAGATTACCCAGGGTTTATGTGCCCATAGTAACAAAAGATGTATGTTAGAATCAAATTCTTTCCATCTCACACAGCTTTTTTTTTTTAAAGATTTTATTTATTTATTTGACAGAGAGAGATCACAAGTAGGCAGAGAGGCAGGCAGAGATAGAGGAGGAAGCAGGCTCCCTGCTGAGCAGAGAGCCCGATGCAGGACTCCATCCCAGGACCCTGAGATCATGACCTGAGCCGAAGGCAGCGGCTTAACCCACTGAGCTACCCAGGCGCCCTCTCACACAGCTTTTGAATTAAGAGTCTGTATCAAGGTGGTTACAGAGATGACAGTGGCTCATGAATGGGGGTGGGTGGGGGGTGGCCAGAAAGATCAATATTATCTTCATTGAGAAAAGTAAGTCAGTTGTTTTCCACATCAGAAAAATGAAAAATTTCGGGCACCTGGGTGCCTCAGTAGGTTAAGCCTCTGACTCTTGGTTTTGGCTCAGGTCATGATCTCCGGGTATGAGATGGAGCTTGGCTTCGGGCTGCACTTGACAAAGAGTGAGCTTGGGATTGTCCCCCTCCCCTTTTGCCCCTCCCTTCATTCATGCTTGTGCTGACTTGCTGGATTGCTGGCATACTTGTTCTCTCGCTCTCTCTCTCTCAAATAAGTAAATAAATAAAATATTTTTTAAAAGTTTGCTTCCCAGGTTTCAGGGAATACAGGGAGTTGGAAAAACGCAAAGCATGAAGAAGACACAATATATCTTGCAACCTATCTGACCTATTAGAGGAAGACTCCTAAATGTATCCTATGTCTCCTCTCTATAGATGCTTACCTGTAATTGGCAGCCCCTGCAGTACTTGCTGGTTAGAGAGAAATTTGAAATTAAGTCCCATTCACCGCAATATCAGTGTTCCCTGAGTCATCGACACATTCAATGGCAAAAAATTATAATGAATCTCTGAAGAGATATGAAATTGCATAAATGATGAAACAGTATTAACTCTTCTCAAAAAAAAAAGGCTCTAAAACAGCATAAATGGAAAAATTGAGGTTAAAAATGCATTAGGTTTTGGTAGAACAACTGAACCTTATCTAATTTTCTGAGATGGTTGAACTAAATGTGGAAATGACATTGTCCCACCAAGGAAAACAGCACAGACAAAAATCTGTCAATAACTACATCTGAGTGCCTAACATGGCACTTTAGGAAGAAAGCTGCACACAAAAGAACACCAAGTTTGACATGCCCCTTGTCCACATGGAGCTAAAAAAGGAAACAAAGCACTTCAAGGACACACATCGCTTCCCACTTATTAGTAAGCAAGACTTCTCCATGTACTTTTAGCCTCACCCACTCAATTCTGGAGACGAAGGACACCTGAATTATCAGCGACAACATTGCTCAGTCATTGGGTTTTCTACTGGACAGTGACTATCTGTCCAAGAATCTAATATAAAATGATATCTTTAATTTTCAGATACCAAAGAAGATACTTATTTCAGTATTTTTTAAAAGATTTTACTTATTTATTTGAGAGAGAAAGAGCAAGAGAGAGGCAGAAGGAGAAGCAGATCCCCCACTGAGAGCCTGATGCAGGACTTGATCCCAGGACTCTAAGACTCTTCTTTTTGAGAAAAGTTAATACTGTTTCTAAGACCGAACCAAAGGCAGACACTCAACCATGCTCAGCCAACTGAACAACCCAGGTGCCCCCTAAGGTAATTTTATTCTTAAACAGTACCTTCAGTCTCGCCTGTCAGAAAAATCCTCTAGGATCTATGCTGATCAGCATTAGAACTACTCTGTTAGTTTACCTTTTTGCTTTGTTAGTGTGACTTAGTGACTGAAAGGGACTATTGAAGTAGAATTTGGCATAAGATTAGTTTTTTTTTAAATTCTAGATAGCAATCAAATTGTGAAAAGGAAAATGTAAATGAAGGTAACTTTTTGGTTTGAGCATATAATGACATTCTTTACTAGGAATGTAAGCAGACAAGAATCTCATTAAATATTTGGTGCCCTATTTGCCCCTAATACTTATCAAATCTGAAGGCATAATCCACAATGTACGATGCTTAAAACCGTGGAGTGCTGCAGAGAATGATAACACCCCAGACCAGAAGGTATCTCCAATAGCTATCTGAGCTAACCTTCTGCCTCCAATACTAAAATCATCATGAGAAGTGATAGCAACATCATTTTAAAGAGCATCATGAATTCTAGTTTTCTAAGAGTCAAGTGGGCAGGAGTGATAAAAGAAGGATAAGAAATATGAGGGGAGGGAAGAGAATGGAAATTAAAAATAAAAGCACCATTCTATTCAATAACACACATTACCTGCTTTTTCAAAGTCAAGCACTAGTAGTTCATCTGTCTCCCAAACAGGGACTATGTTAGTCACTCCTTGGCATCCAAAGAAAGACAGGGGCGTCACCCGCCACTACTGTCCTAAACGTTCAAGGAAGGATGTAATGTTCAAGGGCGTAACGGAACTCATAAGAGAATCAAAGAATGGCAACCAAAACAGTAAGAGATGTACTTCATTTACTCAGCATCTTCAAATACAAAGTATTCTCTAAAAATTAAATTTGAGGGGTGCCTGGGCGGCTCAGTTGGTTAAGCTTCTGCCTTCTGCTCTGATGATGTTGGGGTGGTGGGTTCAATCCCCCTGTTCGGCTCCCCACTCAGCAGGGGATCTGCTTCTCCCTCTCCCTCTCCTTCTGCCCCTCCCCCCCCCCTCATGCTGGCGCTCTAATAAAATCTTTAAAAAATAAAATTTAAAATTCAATTTGAGATAACTGAAGAATAACCTATCTTGAAATTATCATTTATTGAGTATGCTACATTTAATTTAAAATGCAATTTTCGGGGCACCTGGGTGGCTCAGTGGGTTAAGCCTCTGCCTTCGGCTCGGGTCATGATCCCAGGGTCCTGGGATCGTGCCCCGCATCAGGCTCTCTGCTCACCAGGGAGCCTGCTTCCTCCTCTCTCTCTCTGCCTGCCTCTCTGCCTACTTGTGATCTCTGTCAAATTTAAAAAAAAAAAAAAATCTTTTAAAAAAATAAATAAAATTTAAAAAATAAAATGCTATTTTCATGTTGGGCACAATGCAACTTTTTCTGAGGACCCTGGTCAATTGTTATAAAGTGGCATTCTAGGGGACGGATACCTGGGGGGGGGGCTGCTTGCCTCCACAGTAATGCGCACTTCCAGTTATTGCATCAATGTGTCTAGTTCCCTGGCACTGGGTTGCTGCCATCGCCCCTCACCATCCTCTACAGACTTGCTGGCCCCTGCTTTTTCCCTGCCCTCTTCGAACTCGCCAACCTTTTCAGGCTCCCCTTCCAGCTCCCACTATCCCCTTCACTCAAACACCCTTCTCCAATGCCACACAGTCTCCCCTTTGCCAACATGGTTATCTCACTGAACTTTCTGATCTGTCAGGCTGATAGCTGAAAATAACGCCTTTCGGTTTCATTTGCATTTTCTTATCATGAGTGGGTTGAGCATCTTCTCACAAGCTTAGGAGCCATTTGCATTTCGTTTTCTGTGAACAGTCTGCTCCTAGCCTTGGCCCATTTTCAATAAGGTTGTTAAAACTCATTATACATACTGGCAATTAGTTCTCTATAATAGGAGTTCTAGTCCTCTCCACCAACCCCCACTCCATGTGCACAGTCATTTGTCTTTTGTCTTTGGTTACAGTGTCTGCCAGGTAAAAATTCTTAATTTTTATGTAATCAAGTTTAACAGTCTTTTCTTTTATGGTTCCTGGGTTTTGTGAAATATTTAGAAAGATCTTCCCCCTTCTGATGTTAGAAAACAATCTGGAGTGATTTGCCCTAATACTTTTATGGGTTTTTTAATTTTACACTAAAATTTGACTCATTTAGACGCTATTCTGCTATGCAGTGTTAGGTTTGAATCCCACTTTTTCCCAGATAGTGACTTCACTTGTGCTAACATCACTGATGAGCAAATCCATCTTTCTCCCAATGATCTGAAATGTTTTAGAGCTTTCTGCTTATGTCATGATGCTTAGGATTTGTATTATGACAACATTCAGATAAACTAGAGTTAGAGTGGTTGAGACTTAAGGCATTGCTTTACATCTTCTGAAAGGACCAAAATTTACTTTCTCTGTAAGCTCCTCAGGGCCAGTATTGGACTTATGTGACTAGCCAACAGTAAGTGCTTAAGAATGTTCTTTGAATGAATACTAACCCACATTGTTAAAAATCAAGCATAGATTAAAGTTCACTTAAAACTACAAAAAGAGTTGCATCACTGTCGGTTACCTCTGTGTATGTCCCAAGACTTCCCTGTTCACCCAAGCCCTTTCTTCAACACAAGTCCTTCAGTCAAGTCAGTGGCGAGCAACCTCACTAGAGTCGATGAACATTTAATCACAATTCACCCAGTTACATTACAACCAGTATGGAAAAGAACTTGGCAGTTTCTCAGACAACTGAACATATATCTACCCTATGACCCAGCATTTCCATTCCTAGGTATTTACCCAAGAGAAATGAAAACACATGGCCACAAAAAGACTTGTACTTAAGTGTCCATAGAAGTTTTATTCATAATAGCTCCAAATAAGAACTGAACTAGTATCTCTGGACCAAAGAGCTGAGGAACAAATTGTGCTATATTCGTATGATAAAAAAACAAACAAAACAAACAAACAAACAAAACAAACTTATCAGCAGTAAAAGGGAATAAGCTACCTGTAACAACATGGGTAAATCTCAAAACCATTACATTGTGTGGGGAAAGTCAGACATAAGAGAATACATAACACATAATCCCACTTGTAGGCCTTTCAAGAACAGGCAAACTAATCATGATGACAGAAATCAAACCATGGTTCCCTGGGGAAGTGGGGAAAGACGAGAAGAGGCCTTTCTGGAGCCATGGGAATGTTTTACAGCCACTCTCTTCCAGGTGTTGCCCTGAACCAGCAGCATCTGGGCACTGTTACAAACGTCAATTCTCAAGTTCCAGCCCCAGACCCACTGAACCTGAAATTCTGGGGGCAGGTACAACTTCCTATGCGTCCCGAGCCAGCCTGCTGTTCCTGACCCGTGCTCCACTGTTCTGTTTGTTTGTGGTGGGGCTACAAAGGTACATACACCTGTCAAAGCTCATCAATATGTTGGCTCAGGAGCTAAGCATTTTGGATGGCAATTATACCTCCATTTTTTTCAATTCAGATATAATCCAATATTATCTTTAATTACCCCCAAAATAAAATGGATTAATAATAAATATTACCCTTAACCCTAAGGAGTCTCCTCCTCCTGTTTTCCCAACCTTGATAAATGACAAAATAATCCAGTGAGGAGCTTGAATGGGAAACTCCCTCTTCCATTCCTTCCCCTCTTTTGCTCCATGCAGTTCAATCCCCTCCTTGTCCAACTCTATTTCTATCAGCTCCATGTCTTCTTGCTGCCTCTTTTTTTAAAGATTTATTTATTTGACACAGACAGAGGACAGCGAGAGAGGGATATAAGCAGGGCAGTGGGAGAGGGAGAAGCAGGCCTCTTGCTGAGCAGGGAGCCCAACGCAGGGCTCTATCTCAGGACCCTGGGATCATGACCAGAGCCGAAGGCAGACACACAACAGCTGGGCCACCCAGGTGCCCCTTCCTGCTGCTTTTTAAAAGACCACAGCTCCCTTTTATCTGTCTCAGGCATGAAGTCTACACTCCCTAGCAGGGCATCAAAAACCTCTGGCAACCTCCTCTCAGCCCAACACGTCCAATCTGGTCTCAAGCCCCTGGGACCTTACACTGCCCCAACATTGGCAGCGGCAGTCAGGATACCGCGAACACACCAAATGTGTTCTTGCCCCTAGGCCTTTGTTCAAGCTGCTTCTCACCTTTCAGATGCCAGTTCTCCCACTTCCCCTCCGAGCATAATCCTAACCACCCCCCAAAACCCAGCTGCAATATCAACTCTTTTGTGGAAGTTCTCTGTCATCACACCCAGGCAGAAATAATTGCTCCCTTCTCCATGCTTACATTTTTCCTACTTCGAAGAATGTATATCTACATATGCCTCTCTTTTTTTTTCCACGTGAAATTCGTAAGTCTCTACATTTTTAGGTAATCTCTTCATATCATATACTCCCTACTTACCACCTTTTAATAGGTCCTTATTACCTACCAGATGAAGTTTAAATTCCTTAGCAGGAAGTTCAGTACATGTGTATGTTCAGCACCCTGGATAGCTCTGACCTCTCTCCCGCTTCTCCCTGAATTTAAGTCAAAGCCGACAATCCTCAATGCATCAGGCTCTCCTGAGGTCCCAGAGTCTCCCTGTGTTTCTCCCTCTACCTAAACCATCCTCCCCTCTACTCCCTGTCACCACTTCCCCTTTCCTCATCACCTCCTCCTAGGCTTTCCCATGAAATTGAGTGCTAGAGTCAGAGTACAATAGTCAGTAACCAGTCATTAGGTGGAAGAAATAGGAGTAGACAACAAAGAGCTCAGAAGCCAGGTAAAGAGGCATCAGAGCAAGAGGAAGAAGTGGGGCTGGTCCTTCTCAGCAAATGCTGGAGCAGTCACAAGGAGTACAGGGCAGTGTCTGAGCCTCTCAGTTTAGTGGAGCCTGGACAGACATACAAACCAGTTTCTACAACTCAGCATGTGACAAAGGGTGTACTAGACGAGACAGGACACACGTTGAATCCACAGAGACACAGATTAGGAGGAGTTGTGAAATTTAACCAAAGCTCAAGGAGATCACTCACAACAAGATGTTGCTGAACTCCAGCTCCATCAGAGCTACAGAGTACCAACTGCTAAATTCCTGCTGAATTAGGTGTCCTTAGGGAAGTCCTTTAACCCTTCAAAGCCTCAATTTCCTAATTATAGGATGAGAGAACTTGGTCAGATAGGGAGGTTTCCTTTAGCAGGAAAATATTCCCAGACAAAAGCAGAATCCCAGGCACGGAACAAATACATGGACTGTTTCAACATGACCAGCTAGGAGAGTGACTTATTCAATGACAAGGGTAAGCAAAATCAATCAGTAGATGGAATTTTATATGTCACAATAGTGAATAAGACGTTGAGTTTTCAAGTCCAGAAAACAGCAGCTCATAATGGAACCGTTGATACAACCTCCACCGTAGCAAATGCACAACCATAATCAGGTTGTTATGGCAACTAGAATACTTGGGTTAAAAAGAGGAAGAGAGAGGCTGTGTGTGCATGGCAGATTTTCTTACCACTCCCTTTAGAAATATTTTTAATGTTTTACATATTATCTCAAACTATGTTCTTCACTTAGCACACAACAAGCTTCTGGTTAATGTTTCGGGATAAACAAGAAAAATAAACGGAGCTTTGTAAGATTGGCTCGGGGGAGGGAAGAGGTCAATGAGCATCTAGCCAATGTCTACCCCCAGCTCAGCTTAACATATCTCCTCTAAGAAAACCGTCGTGCTGTTTCCCAGTGAAATTAGCAACTTCCTCCCACATGAAAGCCCCATTTTACCTCTTCTTCTATAACAGCTTTAATACCTATCACACTAAGGGCAACACTGTTCATTTATATGCTTGTCTCCCTCACTCCATGTCAGCTGCTTGGGAACAGAATTTATCTTTAGTTACCTTTATACATCCAGTGCCTAGAACAATGCAGATATTTTAGGTGTTAAATTGTTCAGCTGAAGACCAAAGAGTCAACCCTATCAAATTATAGATAGGAAATCTCTCTGCAGGAATGATACAATTATTTTTAACTTTAGCAAATGTATTTCTTGTAAAACATATTTCATTTTTCTTGTTATTCATAAGAATTTCTCCTAGGAGAGAAACTGAGAATTCAATGGCATGTGTCATGGAAAGAACCAGAGGCTGGGATTCAGATTCCAGGGGCTCTACTGTTCCGCATGCCTCCTGCTAACCAGTCACAAGATCTGCATCCCTGGGTAAATACCATCGTCTTCGATGCTCAGCATTCTCACCTAGGGGACGGGAGCCAGACCATCCAAGAGCCCCTCCTGCCTCTGAACCAGCATAACCAATACATTTTTTAAAGCTTTAAAGAAATTTGAACACGTCAAAACCCATTCATGGAAGCTTTTAAGGAAATGTTGCTTAACCAGGTTTGGGGGAAGAGGTGGAGGAGTACACGATACTCATTCCTAGAGAGGGTTTTTTCAACCACACCACACACAGGGAGATCAATGTATCAGTTTCTCTCCTACCTCCCTAGAATATCTGCAAGGAGAGAATTTATTTATTTTTAAGATTTTATTTATTTATTTGTCAGAGAGAGAGAGAAAGCATAAGCAGAAAAGCAGCAGGCAGAGGGAGAGGGAGAAACAGGCTTCCCACTAACCAAGAAGCCCAATGTGGGACTCGATCCCAGGACCCTGGGATCATGACCCGAGACAAACGCAGGCACCCAACCGACGGAGCCACCCAAGAGTCCCAAGACTTTATGATGAATATGTGTTGCACGTAAGTAGTAGAGACTAAATAAATAAACAACAAAGTGAGGTTAAAAACCATCATGTGAAACACAGAAAAAGATCTCTTAACAAAGATAACACTTAAACGCATATTGAGTCTCACATATAAAGACTATACGCTCATATGCCTTAAGTTTTTGAGAGGGTAAGAATTACCAGATAACCTTCTTCAACACCCTCTCTCTCAAACTTCCCCTTCCCAAAGCTGCTCCTTAACCAGCTTCCCCAATTTCAGCAAATGGCATCTCCGTCCACTTACTCAGTCAGACTAGTCAATCTCCTACCCAAACCAGACTTTTGAGAGTCATTTCAACCCTTCACTTTCCATCATACCCAGATACCCAGCTCATCAGCAAGCTCTACCTTTTATACCTCCAAAATACTCCTCCCCTCCATCCACTACTCTCCTTCTCTACTGTTAGTACCTTAGTCTAAGGTTAGGGACTGAACATGTGCCGCCAAAATTCTTACGTTGAATCTCTAACCCCCAGTGTGATGACATTATAAGGTAAGGCCTGGTTGTAATTAGGCTCAGATGAGGTCACAGCAGTGGAGCCCCCAGAAGACATGTGAGCAGCCTCTCTCTGCTATGTGAGGACATGAAAAGAAGGCAGCTGTCTGCAAGCCAGGAAGAGAGTCCTCACTAGACTCTGGTCATGCTGGCACCCCAATCTCAGACTTTCCAGCCTCCAGGACTAGGAGGAACAAAGGCCATTGATTAAGCCATACAGTCTATGGTATTACAGGCTAAGATAGGAACCATCACATTTTGCCCGTTACAATAATCTCCTTACTGCTCTACGAATTTCTTCATTTCTTACCAGGTGATACAGGACTCAAGACAGATCTTCTAAAAACACAGCAAATCATGGCATGCTCCTGCTTTTTAAAACCTTTAAGTTTTTCCTTATCTTTCTGCATGTCAATCACATAGTTCTGATTGAGATTACTGACACTTATTCATGTCCCCACAAGAATGCATCTACCATTTCTTACTCATAGTGCTCTACCCTAGAATTTATCCCAAGAAGCTCCATATATTACTACCCAATCCTGGGGCCCTTCTTTTACACCTCTGTCTTTCAAATAATTTACAAAAACATTAAATGAAATTGGTCTCAACTCCTGGAGTATGCCCAAGGTTCTCCATTCTAAGAACTGCCATCTATTCCTATCATTTTCTTGCTGGCTCAAACAAAAGACCTACTCACATAAATGTCCCCAAGATTATTTACATATTTAGCTATTTATTAAGGCTTTTAAACTAGAATTTCAGGTACAAACCTTGTCAAAATATATTTTAAAATCTAAAATACAACCTCCAGGGACGCCTGGGTGGCTTAGTGGGTTGGGCCTCTGCCTTCAGCTCAGGTCATGATCTCGGGGTCTTGGGATCAAGACCCACATCGAGCTCCACATCGGTCTCTCTGCTCAGCAGGGAGCCTGCTTGCCTCTCTCTCTCTCTCTCTCTCTCTCATTCTGCCTGCCTCTATGCCTACTTATGATCTGTCAAATAAATAAATAAAATCTTTTTAAAAATAAAATGCACCCTCCATTTGTTTCTAGTCACCCATATAGTTATTTATTTATTTATTTCTAAAACCATGCTACCTTTTCTTCAGTAGTTGTTCACCTAAGTAGCCAAGTATCCCACACTTTTAGAAAATAGATCTGCCATCCAGATCTGCCATCACTAATCTCAAATGTTCAGAACTCCCTCTGGAACTTTCCTTACAGATAAAAGGCTAACAAATTGCCAGGCTTTTATTTTGTTTAGTGCGTCTCCAATTTCATCCTTAACTTTTTTTAAAAGTCACAATTGCTATTTAGTCCAAACGACCCACATAAAAATTCTTATGAAATAGTTTAACCAAGAAGCTGATAATGACTGAATCAAAATTTGGGTCTCCCTAATAGGAAACAAAGAGCACTAAAGAGAGAACCACCCCATTTCTTGATTGCATTATTTGTTCTTTGGGTGTTGAGTTTGCTAAGTTCTTTGTAGATTTTAGATACTAGCCCTTTATCTGATATGTCATTTGCGAGTATCTTCTCCCATTATGTGAATTGTCTTTTGGTTTTGTTGACAGTTTCCTTTGCAACAGTTGACTCTTTCCTTTGGTTTTACTGACTGTATCCTTTCTTTTCCCTGTGCAAAAGATTTTGATCTTGATGAAATCCCAATGACAAACCAAAAGAGACTCTTAATCTCACGAAACAAACTGAGGGTTGCTGGGGGGTGGGGAGATAGGGTGGCCGGGTTATGGACACTGGGGAGGGTATGTGCTATGGTGAATGCTGCGAAATGTGTATGCCTGATGATTCACAAACCCATACCCCTGGGGCAAATAAGACATTATATGTTAATTTTAAAAGAGAGAGAGAAAGAGGGGACCACCCCAAACAGTTATACAGTTTTTGTTTTTGTTTTGAAAAGTTAAAAATTCCTTAATTTTTTATTCCTGGTACCACTATCACAATTTACAGGGCAATATACCTGATGTAATGAAAAGAAAAAGACAAAGCTACAACAGATAAAAGACCTCAGGAATATACATCTAATTGACACTACATTGTATTAATCAGCAGCTGCACTTTTTGCAAACTGTGGCTATGATAGTCCTGAACAAGAGGGTTTCCTGTTTAAGCTGCAGTAACTTTTCTGACTATGGATCATCGTTCCTCCTGTGGCAGATTTTTACAGTTCCTCTAATGCATTTGGGACAATGGTCTCAAAGTAACCTGCAGCATTCCTAACAATTCCTCACTCTCCCCCCTGCTAAGAACTGTAGCGCCTTTCTTCTGAAAATTTTTTAGACTCTGCAGCTACCATATCCACCACTTCCACCACCAGATCCATAACCACCACCATAGGGACTGCCCGAGCTCCTTCCATCTAAACTGCTTCCCTTCGTGGGTCCATAATTTGATTGCTGTTGTCCTCTATAATTTCCAAAATCATTATAGTTCCCACCACCACCATAGTTACTTCCAAAATTTCCTCTTCATTGTGACCATCATATCCTCCACCACCACCTCCATATCCACCTCCTTGGCTTCCATATCCTAGTCCACCACCACCATAGCCTCCTCTACTACTGTAACCAGGACCACCACCATAGTTGCCACCATCACCTCCAAATCCATTATGTCCACCATCACCTCCCCCATAACTACCTCTGCTGCCACCACCTCCACCACCATGGCCTCCTCTTCCACCAAAGTTTCCACCATGGCCAAAGTTACCACCACCTCCAAAGTTTCCTCCACGACCCATGAAGTTGCCAGACCCACCTCCACAACCTCTTTGTGATGCAGCAGACTGTATTTCTTATTTAGAAAGAGCCTTTTTCACTTCACAATTATGCCCATTAATAGTGTAGTATTTCTGAATAACAACTTTATCAACTGTATCATGGTCATCAAAAGTTAAAAAGGCAAATCCTCTCTTTTTTCCACTCTGCCTATCTTCTATAACTTCTATGGTTTCAATCGTGCCGTACTTTTCAAAGTAGTCTCTCAAATTATATTCTTCTGTATCTTCTTTAATACCACCAACAAAAACTTTCTTCCTGTTAGATGGGCACCAGGCTTTACAGAAACCTCTCTAGAAATGGCTCTTTGGTTCCACGACATGCCGATCAGCCTTGTGTGGTCGGGCACACATTGCTGCATCCACCTCTTCAACACAAGAGTAAGTCACAAAACCAAGACCCCTGGAATGTTTTGTTTGGGGGGTCCCTCATCACCACACAATCTGTAAGTATACCCTATTTTTCAAAATGTTCTCTTAAACTATCATCTGTATCTTCAAAGCTCAAACCACCAGTAAACAGTTATCTCAACTGCTCTGATTCCTTTGGATCATGGCCCTCCTTCCCCCCACAGCAGCGGCGATGGCCGGAGTCAGGCTGGGGGTGACCAGGCAGCAGTTTTACCTCCATTCTGAGACCGGACTCACCTCTTCCAACTCAAGTTCAAGATGGGCAGTTTTGCATGAAAAAGAAAAATAGCAGTAAAACTTGTGTAAAATGGGTGGTTGGACTACATTATCTCTGAAGTCCCTTCCAGCACTAAAATTAAGTTCCATAACAATAATGACCACTGCTGACATTTGTTGAGCACTGGCCCTCAGTGTCCCAGGGACTGTGCTAGGGGCTTTCCACAGATCATGAACAGTAGGACTAGAAGCATGTTACCATGAGACACTTCTCTATTTTAACTCCCCTGATATACAAGGGACATAAACTGGACACAGACTCTTTCTAGAAAATGTCTCTGGTATAAAGGAGAACAGATATGGAAGGCCCTAAGTTATGGGACTTGCTTTATTCCCTGAAATTGGAAGAAGCTGACTCCCGAACACAGTTGTTCCCTAAAGACCGGACGCCTAGAGCTGCTGAGAAGGGCATCAAAACAAAAACTAGAGGGGCGCCTGGGTGGCTCAGTTGGTTGAGTGGCTACCTTCAGTTTGGGTCCGGATCCCAGGGTCCTGGGATCGAGTCCCACATTGGGCTCCCTGCTCAGCAGAGAGCCTGCTTCTCCCTCTACCTCTGCCTGCCGCTCTGCTTGCTTTTGCTATCTCTCTGTCAAATAAATAAATAAAATCTTAAAAAACAAAAAAAACAAAAGCTAGAACCCACGCAACTAGTCCTGTTGGCCCAGGGAATGGCTCCTTGCCAGACTGATGAAGACACAGCATCACACCCCATCAAGAAACCAGGCATGATCTCTGCAGAAATGAACAGCGACAGAAAGTTCAAGAGCATTAGCAGCACTCTGATAGACCTGGAAATCTGAAGGGCCCTGGTAAGAGGGATCTAAAAGTACAGAATGTGGCCAAGCCTAATGTGTAGTCTTGTGGCCACGCGGTCACACTTCAGTGTCCCTACTAGACTGCAGGGTTCTCAGGGACTTTAACGTCTTTTTTAATCTACCCTCAGGGCATAGCATAGTCTAGGACCCGAGGCACAAGAAGCACTTCATAAATATTTAAGGGGAACTATCAGTAACTCATCTTCCCGGAACATATTTATTCCACTTAACTGGGGTGTATCTGTGAAGTCAGAGCTTTCTAAAGTGAGGTCTGGAGACCTCTAGTGGTTGTCTACTGTTACCAGAAGTCAAACTGGAGGACAGAGTGAAAAGGGCCAAACTCTAAGACACAGGGTTCAGTCCTGAGCTGAGTGAGACAAGGGTGTGCAGCCTGTGATAGAGTAAAAAGCTAAAGAAATTTTAAAAGGAGACATTTTTAAAAGTCCAAATAAGATTAAAATGCCATCGGTTTGTCTGGAGGAGACACATCCGAAGAAAGCAATGGTTTCCTAATCATCCATTTTATCCTAGACTACCAGGAAACCTGGTTTGTATCTCCTCAGCATCCCACGAAGTTTTCGGTTTTAGCTAAATATCAATGACTAGTATTCTAAAGCAGATTTGCTGTTTGACAGACTATGAGAGAATAAATTGGAATAATTTTGGAGAGAAAAAAAAATCACCCCTTTATAAACTCTTTGCATGGAAGAGAAGAAGGAAGCATTCATTCTATTCTATATGCAGTATCTTTTCCTCAAAGACCGGCAACGCAGAGGGTCGAACCCGTCATCTGCTATCTCTGAAACTGCAGACCTCATTTCAGTAGAATGTTGGTGATGTCAGAGAGGTACCACTCGCTCAAACTTCTCCTGGGAGTCTCACACTGGAAGGGAAAATCTGTATCTTTTTTCTCAGTAAGGACTCTCTCTGGATTCTGGGCTCTGGAACCACATTGCCTGGATTCCTATCACAGATCAATACTTTACTAATTAAGTAAGCCTAAGTTACTTAAGCTCTCCACATCTGTCCCCTCCTTTATAAAACAGAATAGTCTCATCAAAGCTGTGAAAGTAGATGAACTGTACATTCCAAGAACCTAGTAATGCCACATACCTAGTAAGGAATCAGGACGTATTTGTTAGATATACCAATTAAAAGGCTAAAAAATGACCTAGAATGACCCAAGTAAAGCCAACAAAGATTCGAGGTCGTTAACAAAGGCAACAAGAAAATAGATTTTAGAAAGAGCTTGTGTGATTCTACAATATTGTCTTCAAGTGCAACTTTTTTTCTTGTCTTATTAACTAAAAATCATCACACTCAGTTGAGGTTATGAATATTTAATCTGCCCTAGAGATAGGTAGTTGCTACAGAAGAAATATTTAACCACAAATCCTACTCACTTAAGACCTAGAGAACACAAAGAGAGGACTGTTTTCTATTTTTCTTTACAAAAACTGTTATAATTTTTGCAAACCCTCAAAAACAACTGTGAGCATACTTCTAGGTGTGGACCAAACATTCGTGCAAGGATGAACTTTGGTGGGGGGTAATCATTCATCTTATTATACATAAAGTCCTTTAAAAAATCTATGAGGCCTAGAAAACTTCTAAGTTGTTTAGTCAACTTTATAATGGACATGGGAGTTCAGATCAAATGTAAAAATAAAGGCAGTTGCAAAAATGGGAGATGAGAGTTGAGACATCTCAACAAAGGCAAACTGCTTTATTATATGCATCAGAGAAAATAAAAAGTCCATTTCCCTGAGACACTCACTCCTTTCCCTCATATGGCAGAGGCCGGGGGGTGGAGGGGCAAGCCATCTGCCCATCCAGCTATTTGATCAATTAATATTATTCACAGGGACGACTCCACACTTTGGGAGAAAAATAATTCACACAATGGCTGAAGTGCACCTATCTTTCTGGTTTGGCACTCTACAGGGTCACTGCTTGAGTCAATGTTTTTCTGTTAATTCAGTTTATAATTAGTGCTGGGAGATAATGATTGGAAATAAAACTAGGGCTTATACCCAAAATACACTTATAACCTATTAGTCTAGTTCCTTCTATAGTCACTCTGTCACCAACTATATGATGTTCTATAATAGAAACTGCACATTTGCAAAATGCCCACCCAATGTTGATGTTGCATTATAAAATATCAATGGGGAAAAATCACAGAGATAACTAACAAAGGAAAAAAGAAGCCTTTTTCCATTCAGTGTACCTGTATGTGATGGTCATAGTCAGGAACTCTTTACCAAACTTTGAGTAAAGCACATCTGTAGGTAATAAAACCCATTTAACTTTGTTCAGCAAGATTTAAGAAAGGACAGGCGTTTAAAGGGATGACTGAGGGACGCCTGGGTGGCTCTGTCAGTTAAGCATCTGCCTTAGGCTCAGGTCATTATCCCAGAGTCCCAGGATCCAGCCTAGCATCTCTCCAGCTTGGTGGAGAGCCTACCTCTCCCTCTGCCCCTCCCCCCGCTCACTGCACTCTCTCTCTCGCTCACTTTGCTCTCTCTAATAAATAAAACCTTTACAAAAGTAAAAATAAAGGGATGATTTTAGAACATAAGAAAGTGCTACACAAAGCTACCAAACAATCGTGTGATAACATGACATACAGCAGGAGACAGAGCCAAGGGTGTACCTTCTACAAACACCTTTGGCGAGCAGTATTCTAAAGCCCTCCATAGAACTGGGATTATGGTTCTCAGCAGTGCCCTTGAACCTAGGTATAATGTCCATCTACACCTTTTCAGTGGTTTCCTATACTCCACCTTCCCCACTGGCATTCATCTAGCCAACTTAAAAAATGGAGAGGGAAAAAGAAGGAGTAGGATCAGAGAGAAACAAGAATCTGAATGACAATCAGTTTCAGTGGGGGACAGCGCAGCACACAGTTATTCCAGGCCCTTCTATTACTACGTTCCTGGAAAAGTCAAGTAGATAGCCAAATGCTCTGCTTTTTCAGGAAGGAACTGAGAGTTCTGGTCTTATAGGAAAATAAAAATTCACAGGAAAGGAAAAACCTGGTACTAATGGAAAAATTATAAAATAATTTCTATAATTGCATGTAATTATATAATATTGCAGTCCCTGGCCCCATTTGATTTTTACTTCTCTATCCTTCGATCTTCACAGAACTCTAAGTCACATTCACATGTCGAAGCATAGCTTAGTCATCAATGCTTTGAAACTTGGAGTATTTATTTTAATAATGCTCTATTGTTTTTGAGAAGATAAATAAGCAAGAGGGTCTTTTTCAGCAATAAAGTAGAATGGACCCTGGAATGTATTTGAATGTGCCCAGCCCAAAATGTAGCCTCAATAGCCTGGGGACAGAATTTTGAACTACAAAGTCCAGGACAAGTCATGAAAAACCTGCACAGGACAATGAACCTAGCCAATCGTAACCACATAAACTTACGTTCTTTTTCAGTTATTATCATGCATAATGTTAAGTGGGGAAAAGTTCAAGAAAATATTCTAGAGATATGTTCTCTTATGTAGATATTCATATAATAAGTGTGTATAGATGACTACTCTAAACTGAATTTTACTTCATCACCTGTGATCCTCTAAGTTAGTGCTTGAAATTTCAATGCCTAATAACTAAATGAAATATGTGGACTTTGCCTAGATTCTAATTCAAAAAAACCTAGGTCAAGAGACTATTTCTGAAGGATGAGAAGCCTGAAACAGGCTGGATAACATAGGATGACTAACAACCCCCAAATTAACTACTGTTCATTATAATTATCATTAGGTGTGATCATGGCACCGTGGTCATGGGAGAAGGCATCCACACATGCTAACATATGCAGGGGTAGAATAAGAATTGCTCTAAATATCTCAGCTAAGAAAAAAAAGTTGAATGAAGCAAATGTGGCAAGAGTCTTGATAATTATCAAAACTGGTAACAGGTTTATGGAAGTTCATGCATTAGTTTTTCACAGTTTTGTATAAGTTTGAATCTTTTCATAATTTTTAAGAACATTTAACAAGCATTTATTGTCCAGAAATACCTCTAAAAGGATTCTGTGAAAAGACAAGAAAAAAAAAAAATCTTGCATTACTGAAAAAATTAAGTACAAAAATTATAAAATTGACATTTCTAGATCTATTTTATACAGCTACACAAAATTCCATCTAATATTTTTAATAAAGACTCTGCTCAAATTTTATACTAAATGATGACTCATAATGTTCTCTTCCAAAGCAACAAAATGTTATGGGCCCAAAAGACATGTAAAAACAGGTGTGCCTTTCACAAAAAGCAGTCTTTTCCCTGCTACAAATTTTTAATAAAAACTCACAATATATTTTTCTATCTCAAAGGCTTTTTAAAAATTTTTCCCTTCTTCAGAGAAAGCTATGAGAAACCAGCTCAGCAGAATTTCTGCAAATAATGCAAAGGTGCTTTCTCCCAGCCAAAAGGACGAACGCGGGGTGGAAAAATGAACATTTTCAAGAGCGTTTTGGAAGCTTATTCCAGCTTCCTCTTTGCTCAGCTCTCTTTTTCTCCCCCCACCCCCAAAATCGTCACTTGACTGTCAAAACAACTCTTGCCCATTCTACCTGATCACATTCCAAAGCGGCAGCTTTTCCTGGATTCTCTTCCCAATCACAAGCTGCTCAGAGAGCACCTATCCGGCTGAATGTGATCATCTGCTCCTTCCTTTTTTCCTTTCAGGGCATACTGCTGTCCATCAGGAGAAGTAATTAATGGGCTGATTATGTATGAAAGCGTCATCCCATCAGTTGGCTGTCTGGTTTGAATAGCTCATATCAGCTCTTCATTCATACCAAGGATGCTGCTCCCTGTCCGTAGAGACGCTAAAGTCGTACCTCCTTTGGGCTTTTCTCTCACTAATCACAACCCGGTGTACCGGCACTATGTGTTGCAGACACACAGGGAAGACAGAAGAAACCCCCTCATCCTCAACGAAAAGGCATCCAAAGGACTGAAAAGTTGGTAAAGGGGAGCACCAGGAAAGCAAGAGTGTGCAAGAGAAGAGTCTGATTCCTGGTCGGAATAATTCTTTAAAGCAACTTGATTCGGGGGCATGTGTCATTCTGAAATATGGACAGCAGAACTTTTCCGGAAGGTAAAACCATCTATGCACAGGGTGCGGATTCCTCATTGCTGAAACATTCAATGAATTTTTAATAAGTTCTGAACACTCAAGTTGTCTCTAGTCAGATCAACTGCTGTGATCGGATAAAGACAGGCAAAATTCATCCTCTGTCTCCAGAATTCTATCCAAAGGGAATCTTCGTCTATGGCGTGCTGTCTTAACTAATGCTACAGGATTACCAAGAATACAGATAGAGAGACGCTGCAAAAAATCCAGCACAGTGGTGAACGAACACACGCGAGCGAAGTAGAGAAGGCATTTCAGGTACCGGAGCTTACTATTTCCAGCCAGAATTAGATTACTGAGCTTCAAACACTCCACTGCCAGGTAAGATTTAATTTTATAACATTACTTTATACCCTGACTACCGAAACTAAACCTGGTGCTGCTGTGAACGAGCCAGCAGATTTGAATTTCACTCGAGCCTCCCTTAAGCTCTCTGCAGATTTCAGCCTTCTGAGGTAAACACTTGTTTTTACTTATGCTGCGTAAACCACTCATTCATAACTAGATAAAAACAGCCCCAGAGTCTCACTCATTTTTCACTGGGTATGTCCCATCTTTGTCTTCATTCTTAAGATCCCAATTTTTTTTTTTTTTTATTGAGTAGCTTGGGCAAAAAAAAAAAAAAAATGCGTGAAGAGAGCCCTGAGCAGGGCACAAGAGCCATTCACAGATGTTATATACCAAACATTCAGACGTGATTTGTTTCCCGGGGCACTTGGTAAAACAAAGAAATATTAATGCATTTTTAATATGTCTATCAATGCAAGAGAATAAAGCTCAGTAGCTGATTTTTATCATTACCAAACAAGAAAAGTGGTGATGTCACTCTCATTCACACTAAAGAAAAACAATCTCTGGCAAACTAAGGTCTGGTATAACAGTAGAATGGGGTTAATTTACCCTAATGGTACTGGGCACATTGTTGTACTGGATTAAATAAGGACATTTTTCTGATTTAACAACAGAACAAAAAGGTATCTGGTATCTTAATACCTCAAAAGCTTTAACTCAGATCAATGGTCCAAAGAGCAAAATGTAAAGAACTACTGGGGCCATCAAAGAATTGTAAAGAGTACAAGTGCCTTTTAGAAATTCCCTAGAAATCACCCCATAATGAGACTTCTAGAGAGACTGTCATACATATTAAAAAGAAAAAGCAGAAAAGATTGAATTTTCATTCCCTAACATAGATTTTTATCCAAAATTCAACTGTATTAGTTTGCATATAAATTCAATAGGAAAAGTTCAAAGCTTAATCTGTTCACAAAGAAGCCCTAAAATAAATAATACATTTCTAATATCTTAGAAGACAAGAGATAAAGGAAACAATAAAAGTGTGATTCCAAATTACACTTAACAATAGAGATCATCTGATAATACAAGGAAAGTTATCAGAAGTAATTATTCAGTACCTATCTAAAAAAAAGCAGTTTAAAATTCTTCTCTTCCATTTCACTAAATTCTTTCCTTTTTTCAAAGCCTAATTAATAAAGTGAATTACATGATCCTTTGACTTTTCAAAACAGTCCATAAAGAACCTTAAGTATCATCTTCTGCATCTGAATTCATTACAGACGTTTACTTATCATTTTCCTGTACCAAAGCAGCAACTTACATGCAATCAGTGATGGTATAATGTACCCATTTGCCTCAGAGAAAAATCTTTATCTCAAAATTTCAAAATACTTTCTTTGTATACCAGCCCTAAGTTAGAAGTACTGTTTTCTTACCTACATCTGGACTTACCTGAAATCTTAAGGATTCTTTTCATCTTTTTTTTATTATGATATCATATTTGATAAACAGACATGCTTTGAAAATGGGCTTATAAGTGAAAATGACACTGTTTCAACTCAATAATGAAGGAGTCTTTTTTTTTTTTTTTAATTAACTTGGGCAAAAAATGAGATTCACAATAGTATGCTCAAACAATTTGCTTCCAATAAGTAGAACTGAAGGGGGCATAAAATTATACTCATGAAGTCTTCCAGATTTTATTTACTCACTGGAATGTACACCAGTTTGAGGACTCTGCTTCTATGACTTCTGAGGACAATGACGGACGGACACTACACCTCCTCCCCTGAGGCCTGTGTCAGTATCTGTCCCAGTTTTTCTTTTCTATTAAATCAAGATATTTTCTCTATAATATTGCATTTGGAATAATAATTACTGAGGTTTAAATAACAGCTTTCTAAAAAAATAAAACACACACACATTCTATCAACCTGGAATAACCTACATTTTCCTCTTCATTTTAGTGAAAAAAAAATTAACTACTTTTTAACAAATCATTTGTTAATGATGTGCTGAAATGCTGAAAATTGTTTCAAAATCAGCATCTCATGAGTACACATGGATAAGGAATTTTATGCTTACACCTGAAGATTTGGTTTATTTATAGGAGTTCTTTCCTTGTGTTGATAGACTGAACAATTAAAGAGATTTTGAACATTCTTGGGAATTATCCAGTGATTGCCTAATTGCTTCTGTAATTCAACATGTATTTCATGTCTACATATTTTATGAAAGTATACTTTAAGGTAACATAATTGTGTAATATTGGATTCTTGTCATAGAGATGGAGCAAATATCATCGCTACAATGGTCTTACAATGGTATCTGTGACTCTATCCATAGATTCTGCTCACTTCAAATCATCCAAAAGTTATAAACTTTTGGCTTAAGCCATGAGAAAATAAAAGTAGTTATACAGGTCAAAATAAAGTATATTCATTTAGTGTCTTTGTTGACCTTTTTCAGACCAGCATGTCATCTTTGTCTGAAATAACAAGCAACATAATTTTGCATATGAAGTTAGAAATAGACCTAAAATTCATTTTTTCAGTGTAACATTTAACTTAAAGAGACTGGCATGACATAATATTTTTAACTCAGTTTTTTTAAAAAGTACTGATACTTGCATTATTATAACTCTCAAATTTTGACTTAGAATTTTTGAAAAAATTTCTCTTGTTCCAGTATAATGGTAAAGTTTTTCAAGCTAAGTCAAAAGGGTATTTCAACTAGCCAGTACATTTCTTCCTCATCGTGGTTAATTTTCTTTATGAAATGATCAAACTTGAATACGGATGATGGTTCATCATGGAGATTCATCTCCTCTCCAGCTTCTTCCTGCTGAGAGAGAATAATCTTTGGTTTGTGACATCACAGTCTGTAGCTGGGGAAGTGGCTGTGATATCAAACAGATGATTATATCCTTTCAGTGTGAACCAGCTACAAAAGAGACACGAGCACTGTCATTTCAAGTCAAGTCACAGAGACACTAAAGAGATGCACGACAGGAGCCGAATTAGAGAAGGATGCTCTCATTGCATCTGTCACTTTCACAGCATCAACTATTAAAGATAAAAGTGCCATTTCACAGCTTACTGCATTAATAATTTAAAAGAGAGTAAACATCGTGTTAATAAAACTCACAGATAAAATGGAAGGAAGGAAAGTACCAGTAAGCAACCAGACAATAATGGAAAAGGAACGTAAGAGAACAGAGGAATCTATGCAAAATTTCACCCTGGTCTCCAGAGAAATACTGCTACTACTCTTAAAATGGAAATGAAGTGCTCCAAATGAGAAGGGACTCCTAAGTTATACAGTAATCCCATGACATAAATTAATTAGTGTATAGCATATAAACTAGTATGATAACATGGGGGCAGGGAGGGGTTGGTGAGCATCCTTTTAAGAAAAACAACTCATAAAATAAAAAGAGTATCTCTTTAATAAGCAGAATCACTGTGTTCTATCAAACTCTTCAAAAATTTGCAAAAATAAAAAGAAGTTGGGACTTAGAGCTCAACAAAGAAGACAGCATGAGAGCTCCTCTTAACACGGCACATACATAGACCATCTCTCCTCTACTTCTTACGCCACTCTGGCTGCAAAGGACAAAGCAAAACCACCAGTCCTTCTGCACTGAACACTTGTCGTTTATTCCTTGATGAGGTGCAATAGCCCTGATACAAAACAGCAGTCATTTGTCTTAGTCTCCTAGTAAAGATATTTTTTACATAACTCCACGAATAATTACAAGCCAAATGGACATTTGTTGTCTACAGTTGCAGTCTGCTTCAAAAATGGTGTATTCAAGAATTACTAAAGCATTTCCCCAGTCCTGTGTACTGGTTAATGACTCCCAGTTGATTGTCAACAGTTGTTTGGAGATCCTGCCATCCCCCATGTTTCACATGGCATTGGAGGCATTCGTGAAATAACGCAAGAATCCAGATCAGTCAGAAAACATTACCACTTTTATAGACCTAAGGCTTCAGGTTACACTGCTGTCGTCAGAATATATACGCCTTCCAATTTACTGCTTATCAGTATATTGATGTTGCATCGAATCACAACTTTGAGTAGCAAAATCTATTCCCTTGAGTAGCAAAATCTATTCCCAGTTCAATTATCCCAAAAAAAATCTTTAGCTGTTTCTAGAACTTTCTTGGTACAATAGCTTAAATCTGCTGGTTGGTGCATAACCTAAATCTATCAGGCTTAGTACATGACGTGGTTCCACTCTAATTCTTCACCAACTGCATGCCTTCCTATGTGTTGCAGGGACGCACTCCTCTGCATGCAGTAATTGGGGGTAACCTGTGGTGATACGTATAGAAGAGCTGTCTAGGAACTTTCACAGCACTTCTGGTCCCACTTTTGTTTTAAGGGGGGAGGGGCAGAAAAAAAGGGAGAAACTTAAGCAGTCTCCATGCCCAGCATGGAGCCAACCTCATGACCCTGAGATCATGACCTGATCTTAAATCAAAAGTCGGATGCTTAACCGATTGAGCCACCCAGGTGCCCCTAATAATACCTCTTTTTTTTTTTAACATTCTGTTTAATTGTATTGAAAACCCATTTATGTACCTATCTTGCCTATTAAAGTCTTCATCCTTGTGGGTGAGAGCCTCAAAAATGAGGACCGCATCTCGCTCATGCTTTATTTCCAAGCACGGGACTAGTTATCCATAGTTGTGTTAAAATGAATGTGAAAATGTCTCTTAAGACATTCTCAGGTACAAGCTCATCAAAAAGGTGGAAGAATGGGGATTCTAGAATATACCCCAGCTTCATTGGTAATGAGAAAATGGGACAAATATGGGAAAGTCTCAAGGAGGGGGAACTTTTTGGAGAAGTAATGCTGAACTAACAGCTATAAATAGACCAGCCCAGTCAAGTATACCATAGGATATCATGAGGTTACATATATGGGATAGGAAATTTGCTCCCTTAGACTTCTGATGCATTTGATACATGGAAGTCACATTTGCCAAACCATCTTGTGATGCAGAACTTCAATTGTCCAAAAGGATCTAAATAGGCCTTGCTTTTGAAAAGTGATTACAGAAGGATGTGGACAAGCATTTTGCAAGAGAAACTGAAAGGATACTAACTACAGCCAGCTTTCTGATTCATTCAAAGATAAGAGTGGGGGAAGTGCCATACTTAAATATTTTACATTTATTCTGTGTTCTATGTGAGGAATAAATCTATGCAAGTATCTAAGTCAAATTTCCTTTGAGTTTGAAAGCCACAGTATCATCAGACTTATCTGTTAAATCTGTGTCAACAATGGTGATCTCTTTCAAAGCAGGCATAAAGGCTAAAGCCTATGCTGCACATTTTCCTTTATGATAGAATTCAAGGTAAGAAGGTATTCAAGCAGGCCAGCATTGCTCTAGAATTCATCAACATGTGGATTGGGGGTAGAGTCAGCTACACTCCCTAGAAATGCTCAGGACACATGGACGAACGCCTTTATTGAGGCTGTTTTGATGTACACAGCTCAAGATTTTTTGAGCTTCGACATCCTATTTTTTTTTTTTTTAGCAGTATTACATTGTTTCAGACAAGATCTTAGGTAAAATGTCAAAACATAAAATACATAAAAGCAAGACAAAGAGCACATAAAACCTGGTTGGGTCCAGATAGAAAGCACAGAACCCCACTAGCTAGAAGACCCCTTTTCATGCCTTCTCTCCTGTACTCTCCCCTCTCTATACGTCTTGGAACAGCTCCTAAAGCTTATTTGTTGTAATTGTTCTGCCACCTAGAGGATCTACAAAGGTATTCTCTATTTTAACACATTTGATTCTACACAGACATTGCCAAGTAGTCTAACACCGGTCTGAGTTATGTCAAGCAATAGCTTTTTCTGGCCCAAGTGGGCACAGGCTGCCAAACACGGCTGCTCAGACATGCAGAATGCTACTCCATTATTCTGTTGTCTCAACAATGACCAAGCAACCAAGACCTAGAATTCAAATAAATTACAAGTACATAAACAAGGATTAAACATCTGTAATCTGGGGCACCTGGCTGGCTCAGTGAGTAGAGCATGTGACTCTTGAACTCTGGGTTGTGAGTTTGAACCCCTCAACTGCACGTAGAGTTTACTTAAAAAAAATAAATAAAATGAATAAAATATATTCATTCTCCTATTCCTTAAAATAATAAAAAATAAACATGTATAGTTTGAGTTAGACTATTAAAGACAGTTAAATCATAACATATGCAGTCAAGAAGTAAGGCATGGAAATGAAACACAAATTTGTCAAAATAGAAGTCACAACTCAGTGTGCGAAATCAACAGAATTTTACTGCTGGAAATACCAAGAGGGTCTCCCCTCTTCATAATATTCTTTCACCTATAATATTATGTCAAACATTTTAGTTGCTTTTAGTTGATTATAGGTTTGTGGACTCTTTTTTTCCCCCCCCTAAGATTTTATTTATTTATTTATTTATTTATTTGACAGAGAGGTCACAAGTAGGCAGAGAGGCAGGCAGAGAGAGAGGGAGAAGCAGGCTCCCCACCGAGCAGAGAGTCCGATGTGGGACTCGATCCCAGGACCCTAGGATAATGACCCGAGCCAAAGGCAGAGGCTTTAACCCACTGAGCCACCCAGGTGCCCCAGATTTGTGGACTCTTATAATTTACTTGACTTTGAGAGTGAGACAGAGCTCAAGTATTAGGAACTATACACCACTAAATGTTATATCTAACAGGATATATTGATAAAGCAACTTTTTTCTTTGTTAAGAGGAAATATTTTCTATCCCCCCAACACATGCAGTTATGGTGACCTACTGATTATGTAATTTGTTTCTACTCATTGAGCATCTCCAGCACTATTCCTTATTTACTTAGGAATTTTTTTACTAGGAATTTTTCAAACAAATGACCAACACCCATGTACTCACCACCTAGTTTCAACAAGGATCAATTTTTGCCACTTTTTCATCTTTTTTTTTTATGACCCCTCCATAAACAGGTCTGGGAAGAAAAACAACTTTATAACTTTATTCCTTGAGATTACTAGGTCAGGAGCCAATTATAATGTATATATCTTTACTAAGATTTGTAAGTCAGGAGAGGGAAATTTTGTGGTTATAATTATACAACTATCTTCATTACAAATATTTTATGTTAGCATAAATACCAAGACAAAGACATTTTTTAAAAATATGTACCCTTCCTATCTCAGACGCCCAGCCAAACTTTTGAAACAAATGTCCTAGACAATAGAATGACAGGCTAATTTCTTTTCCCACATCATCTCTACTCCCTCTCTGTGCCAACTTCCTGTGGCGAACTGACATCCTACATGGAAGTAAAATAATCAATATTACAGGGTCTCTTGAGAAGAAAACCAATTCTCACCAGTGATTTCTCATGTAGCAAAGACATACCTAAACTCATGGTTACAAAGGTACAAACATTACAGCAAGGTTAACATCTTGTAAAATAAATAAATAAATATGTATTTTGGGTTCAAGTTGGTACCCAAGAGCTAGGAAAGTTAAAAATGTGCATGACCTCACTGTGAGGGCAGCCAGAAAAAATCACCCACTCTCCTTTTTAGAAACAAAATCAACAAAAATCACAACAATAACTATATATAAAGGGAACCCAGAGGCTGGACTCTTTACAGTGAGACAGGAAAGTGTGCCTTCAGAGTAAGAGTGGAGAATGAACTCCAATATGGTCACCTTAAAAGATAGGGTTTCTCAGACACTCCATCACAGAAAGGTCATCTGATGGACAGCCAACAAATGCTAGAGACAGATTCCAATAAACCTCCCCTCATCTTCATTCATAAGCACATAAACCACTGCATATCATGGTAGTTTCCAATTTCATAGGTTCACATTCTTTCAGAAGGAGGCTATGACCGCATACCGAGAGTCCGGCTGATGGAGCCCAACCCAGTGGCCTCAAGGAGCACAATTCCCATGTTCGCTCTCCCTCAAGGACAGTATGAAGGAGAAGGAAATTGTTCCACAGGCAGAGACCCAGCACAAACCGGCATTCCAGACAGATTGGACTGGTAGTATTTCCTGAGCACCCCTGAACGTGTTGTGGTACCAGACTATTTAAAAATTGGAAGCAGTGCTCGCTTCGGCAGCACATATATTAAAACTGGAACGATACAGAGAAGATTAGCATGGCCCCTGCACAAGGATGACACGCAAATTCGTGAAGCGTTCCATATTTTTTTATCCGAGGCGCGATTATTGCTAAAAATTGGAAGCAAATATTGAAATAAAAATTAAATTATACATATTGGTCTCTAAAGAGTCTGAGAAAAACAGACATCAGCCTGTCTACTCCTTTCCCATGGTTCCTACACCCAAGGAACATTAGAAGGCTAGAACTCACAAACATGAAGACCAGTGGAGTAATACTTTCACCCTGAAGCCCCCATTTTAACAAGAGCAAATGTGAAAAAAAGGTAGAAGAAAGAGGTAAGAGTCCATGTCGGGTCAGAGTAGGGAGTAGGAGTAGCAGAACAAGGTGGACCAAACAGTACATGATAGGGCAGACCTTTTGGCTTATACAGCCCTCCAGGCCTCCAGATTGCTTTTTCATCCTACATGAGCCTGTTTAGGAAGGTCTATATACTTGAGAATATCCACATTTTTTTTTAACTCTGAAAAAGTCATCTCTACTTCCTCTCTGCATAACAATCTGACTATAGTTTACCCCAAAGGACACAACACTAAGGGAATTGACTCTCAAATTCTCCTCCAAAATAAAAATTGAACGCATTGGGGGCGTCTACTGCTATGACCCAAATACCACACTGTCCATGAACATAGAGAAAAGAGACTTATCTGAGCCACTCACCTCCAAGGAGCTGCAGCTTTGTTAAAACCCAACCTATAGGAGTTTTACTGTTCCCATCTGAAAAGTGAAAAGACTTGGACCAAATGCTATATAAGATTGTTTTCAGAGAGTGCATTCTATGCTGCCTTTTGAGGACTGAGGAGAAAAAGACACCCAAGATTCAGAACTCACCAACTTCAATCAACTAACAGCAGTTAATTTGGCATGCTAAGGAATCTTAAAAGGCACACACAGAGGACAACAGGGACCTTAGTGATCAGGAAAAAAAGCAATTTCATGTGGCTGTATATTTTCCTTATGAAAACTGCTGGTCAGTAGAGCAGGACAATCCAAGAAATTATAAACTGGAATTAGAAGAAACCATTCAGATGAACACTAACTTGCTCTAGCTAGGAATTCATTATGTGATGATAGTTGATTCTCTGGGTTTTTTGTAGGTTTTGCTTTTAATTCTCTGGCTTTCAAAACAAGAAACAACTCACTTTTTCACTATGATTTTGCGTATTGGGGGAAAAAAAAGCTTAAAGATAACAGGGAAGAAAATACAAGATATTCTAGCTGAATTAGTACTTTTTTTAAACAACACTATAGTAAACTAGCATGGCTCACAGCAACCAGGCACAAAGGAGAGGAGGTACCAGGATATCAAACACGTAGAGCTAAAGATACAGGATTTTATAGTTACATCAGGAGCAGCAAAATTCTTATTTGGAAATTATACTGTATGGTTAACAGACAGGCACACTCCTACATGGAGTGGATTTAATAATATCTTTCTGTTAGCAGCATACCCTTCAAGTACCCGTGCACTGGGAATGCTGTAAATTGACAAGATCTTACCAAGTAGCCTGTTCTAAAAATGATTTCACTTTGCCTGTCGCTTTACTTCTATAAGGGTACCCTGGTATACAGTCCTAAACACGAACACCCCAATGGACTCCCTCCCAAACAACATTCCCGCCAAGCTCTCCTGCTGTGGCCTTGTGGCCATACATGACATGAGCACAAGGTACGAATACTAAATGTACAAGAATAGGTTTCCTGGGAGCAGTACCAGGAGAGCAGGCAAAGCAGAAATTAGTACATAAAAGCCTCGGGCATTACAGTACTTGGTCAAGTGCCTAAATGGGAAAGAATAGAGAATAAAGAAGCAGAGGTCTAAAGATAAAACTTGCTCCACAACCTGGCCCATTTCTCATCACCTCTGTACAGAGAGCCCCAAACTACTTCCTGCTCTAAGTCAAGGTGTGGGTAATTTCCTTAGCTCGTTCCCAAATCGCATTTATACCAAATGCCAGTTAAATCTTCAAGGATAGTATAAAAACTACTAACTTGAAATATCACTGATACATTTATCTCCTACAGTTAAATCTAGCCAACCCTAAAAACTTAGTTATCACTAGAGCCTTCAATCAAAACTCATAAAATAAAAAGACTAACCTGGGATTCAGAAACACTTTGCAAGTTAAGTACTCTCTACATTACTATCAGAATCATCAAATAGCAAAAATGCTCAGTGGGCTACTGAGGTTCAACTGGGTTTATGTATGCCTATACATCACAACTTCTATGGCATCTCCAAGCCCTGGCATCAATCCCTCTTTTTTTTTTTTTTTTCCTCAGAATTATGGGGAGAAGATATCTAAATAAGAAATCCAATAGGTAATGTGAAAAATATTAACACTAGTGATGCCTTGACATGTTTCCGCATATAAAGCAGATGAATTTCATTTACACTTACACAGCATATAGAGTTTAACACAAAGTATCTTTTTTGCTTGAGCTAATAATTAACAGTCAAGGAAAACTCACTTCTATATTAGAGCTCCTGAGTACCTCTGTCATAATACAAGTCAGAGAGATGAAATGAATCCATATTTTGTTTTCCAGATTTTTCAGTTTAAATGACACACGCAGCTAGTGACAAGGGTAATGTTTCCATTGTCATAACCAGACCAAAAGGTGTCAAACTATCCAACAAAGATAATTTTTTAAAAGTAGCCAAAGGGGTGTGTCTATGTGTTGTGTGTTTTGTTCTTTGTTTTACTACAAAGTGAGGGCAGGGGGAAATAATTATTCCCAAACTATGAAACAACTCATTTTCTACACAATCTACCAGTAGAACACAGCCAACTGTGGGCAGGAAGCAAGAGTTCAGCATAAAGAGTAATAATGGGTTTTGGAATCAGACTGATAGAAATTCATAGTACAGTTCCATCATATATTAATTATGTGACATCAGGCAAGCTATCTAACTTCCTTGAGTTTAATTTGCCTCCTCTATAAAATTGTCTAATACTGGGGCGCCTGGGTGACTCAGTGGGTTAAAGCCTCTGCCTTAGGCTCAGGTCATGATCCCAGGGTCCTGGGATTGAGCCCCACATCGGGGTCTCTGCTCGGCAGAGAGCCTGCTTCCCTTCCTTCTCTCTCTGCCTGCCTCTCCACGTGCTTGTGATCTCTGTCTGTCAAATAAATAAATAAAAATAGTTCTTTAAAAAAATTGTCTAATACTGACCTTGCAAGGTTACTTTGAAATTAAAATGTTATACTTAAAGTAGCAAATACCCAGTCGGGGCTCTATAAATAAGAACAACTATAACACATTTGTTTGTGCCTATACCTCATCAACCCCTACTCCCCAAATTAAGATAGTTACTGTTATTCAGCCTAATACAAAAGTTGGCCTTGATTTATTTCCCAACAATGTTGCCTTCTCCATTGCAAACTACTACCATATCACTCCCTCTCCATTTGGGCCCCACCCAACCAACCCCCTCCACTCTGATGACCCCAAGAATTAGAAATTCTGTCCCTGGGGGAGGAAGGCAGGAGAAAAAGGAGGAAATTAAAGTATTTCTGAGAACAGCTCATTATTAAATCTGTTCTGGAGCAACACAATAATATAGTTAAAAAGCCAAATCTCAGTTCCAAAGGTGAAATGCAATTTGACTATTAAATCACTGCCATAGAAGTCACTTGGAATGTAACTAATCATACACATACACACACACACACACACACACACACACACACACACACACATACTCACACAGGCACCTTCTTACTCAGTAGCCAACAAACACTATACGATAAAATAAGCATTTTGTAACTGATTAATGAGGAAGAAATTAAAGTCAATAACTGATGTTTTACCTTGTTTCACAAATGTAACTTCATTAACCCTATTTGTTTAATATAAATACATTTATTCTTCAAAAAAATGAACATAAGAGTCAATGACACAGAAATAACATCATTTATCATTTTCACTTATATACACATTTATAGCTCTGCAAGAAACCATAAATGAAAAAGGTCAAGTAAGTGTATGGTCATTACAGCTTGACCTCTTGTCTCAGGCAATTCTTGGCCTTATTCTTAGAGAGCTGGCTCCCCCAAACCTTTAGAGAGAAACAAGGTATTTGCATAGCCTCAAAATATTTCCCCCAAAATATTTATTATTTACTGTCATTGCCTTAATTTATACCCAAAATTCCTTGACATTCCTCCCTCTAGTAGGTAAAGCTTAATCCCCACCCCCTTGCGTATGAGTAGGAGCAAGTCACTCCCTTCCAGTGAAGATAATGGCAACTAACTACAACTGGAGAAACTTGGCAGATATCATCATAATCAAATGATCGAAGTTAATATTGTTAGTAAGAAGTCATGTTTATATCACATGTCCATTGATGTGACCCAACAAGAAAGGCCCATCATCATCAGCCCCCAAAATCTGTAACTTCCACCACCAAACCATGAGACAATATCAGAAGGACCCAAATTGAGGGACATCCTATGAAATACCTAAGCACTATTCCTCAAAGTGTCAAGTCCAGGTAAGACTGAGAAACTTACAAATTAGCAGAAACTAATCAGTTAAATAAATGCAGTGTGGTATCCAAAGTTGGAACAGAAAAAGAACACCAGTTGGGGAGGGGGTAACTGAAAAAATTCAAAGTCCATAATATAACAATGTTAATTTCTTATTTTTGATAGATATACTATGGTTACATAACATAATAACATTAAGAGAAGCTAGATGAAGAGTATATGGAACACTGCACTATCTTTGCAATTCTTCTCTAAAATCTAAGAAGTATTAGAAAATAAAATGTTCAGGGCACCTGGGTGGCTCAGTTGGTTAAGCAACTGCCTTCGGCTCAGGTCATGATCCCAGGCTCCTGGGATGGAGCCCCACATTGGGCTCCTTGCTCAGTGGGGAGCCTGCTTCTCCCCTTCCCTCTGCTGCTCTGCCTGCCTGTGTCTCTCACTCTCTCTGTCAAACGAATAAATAGAATCTTTAAAAGAAAGAAAGAAAGAAAGGAAAATGCTCAAAAAATAAATAATTGGTCCTTAATGTCACTTAGTAGTAAATGAATCCATTTACAAGATATTCTGCAACTTGACCACCTTTCTCACTTGTTGGAACAGATTCAGGTCAGGCTACAAAACGAGGTGCTTTTCACTGAGGACCATCTTCTTAAGACTTCAGGACTTAAAAAGGAGACAACTCTAAGAGCAGATGCACCACATCACACCAAAAACCGCACACAACAGCTTACTCATCCATTCTGCAAGCTTTATATCTGTGAACTGTGTGCTATGCCATATGCTAAGGATAAAAAGATCTACCCTCAACAGACATACCATTCTCCAAACAGCAGAACGCCCAAAAGCCCAGGGGCCTAATTATCTGACAGATGTGACTCACGTTTCTGCCACTGTGGAGGCAGAAATTCATGATAACAAACTTAGCATTCTATTAATTTTGGTTATTCCCAGTCATTCATGATAACCTCAAATAGCACTATAAATTTTTATAAAGACTAAACTCTTTATAAATAGAAAGCAATGGGGCACCTGGGTGGCTCAGGAAATTAAGCATCTGGATTTGGCTTAGGTCATAAGGTCCTGGGGTTGAGACCCACTGGGTTACCCAGTGAGCAGGGAGTCTCCTTGCCCCTCTGTCCCTCCACTCACTGATGCTCTCTCACTCTAACAAATCTTTAAAAGAAAACAAAAACAAAAACAAAAAACCCAGAAGGCAGAAATCTTTCTATAACCACAGAATTTGAAAGGTAGATACTAAAACCACATAAGTTATCTACCTAGCTAGCGAGTAGTAAATGAAGAGATGAAGAAAACAATTAAGCTTTCTAAAACTTCATGATTTTAAAAGACCAGAGGCAACATTCAAGGGACAGTAGTGACGCAGAGGCTCCCTACCAAGTTTTTTTCACAAGTGCCAAGTAAACCTCTGAGAGGCAGGTTTAATCTCCAGAAGAATGCTCACCACAGAGCAGTATGTGGACACCCTCACTGTTCCATCGAAAACATACGGCACACTCAGTCACGACATCAGCAGGACACGCTGATATTTCATTTACATCAATTCTACTCTTAGCTAAGAATTCGGAGACCAATAGAGTATCTTCATATCAAGTCCTGCGAAGGCATCCTTTCCATTCCATTTCAGGTACGACGACACACTGGGAACACATGATGGAGTATCCTACAGGTGTTTAATCTTTTGAGGATACTACCTTTTGCTCAGAAAAGGTACATTTAAACGGTTTTTATTTTTCATCTAAAATATCCAATTCATTTATGACATTGGCTTTTCTCTTGCTTCAACAATGTTGGATGGAATAGACCCTAGGATGATTAGCTTTTCTCCCCCGTCACACTTACATAGCATATTCTACCCCAACAGTTTGCCTTTCTTCGCCTGTAAAATAATTGACTTTGGTATAGCACTTTACAATTCTTCAAATAATTATCCATGACCCTCACAACCACCCTGTACTAAAAAGCAAGGCTGGTATTATTTCTAATTCACAGCTTTTAAATG
This sequence comes from Mustela nivalis, assembly GCF_964662115.1. Lineage (NCBI taxonomy): Eukaryota > Metazoa > Chordata > Mammalia > Carnivora > Mustelidae > Mustela > Mustela nivalis. Next base: position 92,634,045 of record NC_139025.1, read on the forward strand.
AAAAAAAATTTTTAAAGGTTTCAAGAGTTTCACTCCTTTAAGAACGTGTACCTAATAAGTGACAGCCAGAACCAAGACCCAGATCAGCTGACAGCCATCCGTCAAGTGCTATTCTCTACTACCAGAATACATTTCCTACACTGCAGTTACACTACACTGACTTTACTTTCACAATCTTTTTTTTTTTTAAGACTTTATTTACTTATTTGTCAGAGAGAGAGAGAGAGTGAGAAAGAGAGAGAACAAGCAGGGGGAGTGGAAGAGGGAGAAGCAGGCTTCCCACTGAGCAGGGAGCCCGATGCCGGGGTTCGATCCCAGCACCTTGGGATCATGACCTGAGCTGAAGGCAAACACTTAAGGACTGAACCACCCAGGCAACCCTTTACTTTCACAATATTAAGGATTATTAATCTTAATCCCAATTCAGAGCCTCTGAATTTATCTGTTTCACACTTTTTATATTATAAGAGGCTCTATACTGACCTCATTAAAGGCTTTGCCAAAATAACTTTTATTATTATTAAAGATGTATTTATGTTAGAGAGTTAGAGAGAGAGAGAAAAAGAGAGAGAGAGAGAGAGAACATGCAAGCAGGGGTAGGGGCAGAGGGACAGAATCTCAAGCAGACACCACTTCATGCAGAACCTGATGCAGGAGTCAATCCCAGGACCCATAAGATCACCACCTGACCTGAAACCAAGAGTCAGACACTCAACTGAACCACTCAGATACCCCTCTTTTTTTTTAGTACTATTATTACAGTAGCCTTTATTATATAACTTGGACATTCCCCATTCTACTTTTAAGTACTTTACACAAAGTATTCCATTAACAATCAGGCATACCCTTCTTGACAAGATGAAACCTTACATGCCAGTTTTAGATCAAATTTCACCATCAAGTAATCTCAGTGTAATATTATTATAATATCAATTATAGTCAGGAGAATGAGGAAGGTGTTCGCTCTCTTTCGACCCTTATCAACTTCCACCTAAACAGGACATTGATCATGAGCCTTTATCGGCTCTGCTTCCCCAAACCCCCCTTTAAAGGATGATGTTGCTTTTTTACAAGGAAGCCTTAGGATAAACAGGGAGGAGACAGCAGCGGTGGAGAGGAACGTGCTAAATGCTGTTAGACGTGGGAGCACATTGCTTTGAGGATGCAGCTAGTTAGACGATTCACACCCAAAACAGTATCAGGAACACAAGTCCAACCGAAAAAGATTCACTAGTATCCTCTCTATATTTCTAGTAAGAATAACCTAAATTACCTAATAACCTAAACATTCAGTTCTTAAAAATGAGCAGGAGACCCTGAAGTCACTGCTAGTGATCCAGTGGCCCAGCTCGGCAGCAGGAGGACCAGAAAGGTGGCCGCAACCGCCGAAAGTGGGGACTGTGACAAAATGGCTTCTCTGGGACCAAAATCTGTCATTAAATCAAGTATTATTTCAGTGACTTCAATTTGCCACGAGACAAGTTTTTAAAGGGGGCCGGTCACACTGGGTAAAAGGCGGGTTCCCCTGGAGATACTAAAATCCAACAGGGGAACTCCCTGACAACAGATTTTCATATAATGGAAGCACTGAGCAAATGAAAGACAAAACCTGTGGAAATAAAAATAGAGCTAACACCAGCAGCTCTCTACACAAACGGCTCTCTAATGAGTATGAAATGTCTCTCCAGTGACTGATGAGTATTCAAAATGATGTAAAAACAGATCCTTGTGTATGAAAGGTTTGCCAGCTGATGCAATCCATGGTGACATAAAGGATTAGAAGATAAAGGTCAAGCACAAAATATTCAAATGAAAACAACATTACACAAAGCATGAAGGGATCAATATTTGCAGGGTCTGATAGTACTGAATTTGCTAAAAAGTTTATAGAGACACCAGCCAAAAGCATAAAGACCTTCTAAGACTTTTTAAGGAGGAAACTGTGCAAAAAAGAAAGAAAGAAAGAAAGAGAATGAAGAAAGAAAATACGGTGTGAGTTAAATTAAGAAACTAAACAAGAAGAAAGAAGTGCTACAGACACTAAAATGAAATCTCTGGAAAATTGAATGCTGAAACTTTGGGAGGACTTAGATGATCAGACCTAGAAAAGACCCACACTTCCGTTTCTCAAATCATGGAGATGTAAAATGGAGAGGAGTAATTCTATTTAAAGAAAAAGCTAAGAAGCACTAGACTGGCCAAGTAAGCCAAGACTGGTAACTTTCAATTTATGGAACAAAGAAGTGAGGTGGGGAGGTACTGAGGAGAGGTGGGGGGTGGGGGGGAACAGCGCCAAAAGAAGTCATGGAGGATCAACAAGAATCCCTAAACAAATGGAACTGGAAAGGTCACAGATCTGAAGGAAGAGGGAGAGGAATTAAAGCCATCAGGGAAGGTACAGTTTCATGGCAAGAAAGTGAATGTGCATGGGGGAGAGGCACAGGATGAAAAGGACGCCACTGGGCCAGTAAGAGCAGACAAAGGAGAACCTGCAAGGAAACCACCAGAAACACGCAGTGGCACAGAGACCAGGAATCTGGCAAACCCATTTCCAGGTATTCAGTTGCTTTTTATCTTTGGAGTTTTAAAAAAAGAAAATCAAATTAAACCCACTTCCATGTCTGCCTATAAGAAAGGAAATATTTTTTTTGTGGTTTTACATTTTTGTCGTTCTCAAATGAAGATTTTTTTTTTTTAGTGCATACATTGTTCTGTTTCTGTTATTTCAAATGATTCAAATACCAAAGGGACGGTTCATCTACTAAACGGTCTTTGTGATAAGAATATATTAGTAAAAACTGATAAAATGCATACCATAGAAACAGAAGAAAAAAAAAATGAACTGAGTCCACCAGGACAAATTCAGCCATTTTGCTGCTTCATGGGCCGCTAGAGCGAGAGGTTTTCTTTTCTTGTTCAGTCCGAAGGGGTGGGGCAGGGGGGATCAAATACCATTATAATTAAAATCTACCGCCACCAAAATCAGCTTTTCATAAAATTACACTGTAGAAAAGATATAATAACTTGAAATGAAAATACACATGCACAACTATGCTGACCAAACTGCAAGCTAATCGTTTTGTTTGTATTTGTTCCACTGAAAATAAACAGAGCTTACAGACTTGCACATAAAAGTTTTTTTCACATGTTTATCTTCAATATTGCTCCAGTGCATTCTGCTCACACTGTCAACATTTTTTCTAACTCTGGTTGTCTGTGACTTCTTGAAAGGAATACATAGAGCATGTGGCATGAATTCAATGACTCACCACTGGGGGGGTGGGGGGGAAGTGGGTGGGGAGGGGTAGAAAACTTGCTTAAAGAGCTAACATCTTATGCCTGAACCTAAGTGAGAGTACAGTACCATTCTCAAAGCTGGTGAAACAGAAGTTAGAACTGCAACAACACTGTTCAGAAAGAAAAGCTGTGGGCGCAACTGCTTCAGAGCCTTACAGAAAGAGTCCTAAAAAGATCTCGTCTGAGGACTCTCAATCCTACCAGCAAAAGTATGACTTCAAACAAACTAGTCCCCTCTTCCTTTATCCTCCACTTGGAAAAATAAGATGCCACTACCCACGACCAGAAACCAAAACAACACAGGCAGAGCCTACATGATGAAGGCCTCAGGGTGCCAAAAAGGAATGCCTCTTCCAAAGTGTTCCCCATGGTCTATGAGGGTAACTGAAATCCTATCATGAGAAATCCATTCTCAGGCTTTCCTTGTCTAGAGAGACACATAAAAGAATAGGCAAGATAAAATTTAAGTTAATTTTTTTATTTTATTTTACTTATTTGTCAAAGGTGGGGGGAGCAAAAGCAGAGGGAGACTCAGGCAGAGGGAGAAGCAGGCTCCCTGCCAAGCAAGGATCCTGATGTGGGAATCAGTCCCATGACCCCGAGATCATGACCCAAGCCAAAGGCAGATGCCCAACCAACAGAGCCACCTAGACGTCCAAAGAATATTCAACAAACATAAATAAACATCATCCAGGTCAAGAAACAGATAGGTCAATATCACAATATCACAGAATATCACAGAAGTCCCCCAACCCTGACACCTGCTATACACCCCTCCCCAATCATTAGCCCTCACCTCTCTCCTAGAGGGGACAACAATCCTGAATTTTACCATAATCATTTCCTTGGTTTCCATTTTACCATTACAAATACGGCTGCCTAAATAACTCAGCTTACTGTTTTCTTGTGTGTGAACTTCAAGTAGAAGAATACAGAGGTATTTTGTGGCTATGTAATGCTCCTTTTACTTTACAGTATGTTTGAGAGACTCAACCTCGTTTTAATGTACTCATTCCACTATGAATGGACATCTCAGTGGCTTTCACATGTGGTTCTTCTGACCAGCATCACTACTCACACTCACACTCGTCTCCTGGGACAGGTGTCCTAGAGCTTTCTAGAGTGTCTCCCAAGGGTCCAAGAGATGAACCTTCGAATTTACTAAAAAATGACAGTACGATCTTCCTAAGCGAATACATACACATATGTACATATATGCCAACATACATACACACCAGCTGTGTGTGCAGTAGAAACTCCCTCTTTGAATTAATTACAATGTAAATCCTACAAGGAAAGTAACAAAACATTAAGCTAGATGTATTCTTACCAAAAGGTCCGTCCTCAAAATGGCATTTGAGAATTGGACCGGAGGTATACACACCACACAGCTGATCCTAGAATATAAAATAATGCTTAAAGTCTAGTCACCCTCTGTCTTCTGTCTCCCTTCAGTACATTTGTTTAGCTAAGCTGTAACCGTGATTAAATCCTACTCTCTACCCCTCTTTACTTGCACACAAAACAGCAGACGAAAGAGGGAACAACACCCTTCTTACCTCATGTTCATAAACACCAACTCTAGTGGGCCTCTAGTACCACCCAGCAACCCAGCCACAGTTTCCTATTTCGTTCACTCTCCCACCATGTAGACAACCATTCTTACCTTCTACTCTCTCACACTTCTAGGACCCCTTGGTGACCCTCACTCAGAGCGTTCTTCTTTCACTAAGAAAACAGAAGCAATTAGAAGGCCCTATCGCATCAACCCCCCTACCTGTATCCATGCCTCTATGTTCTGGCCTTTCCTCTGATTACAGTTCAACAACTGTCTGAGCCCCGAGCCATGGGCACTCCCACCATCTGTCCAATAGAGTTTCTATCACCACATGTGGACCAAAGAACATAAATCAAGTCATTCTCACCTCTTCCTACATTATTTTTTGCCCTCTCTTCCAGACTGTTCTATCAACAAATAAATGTGCAGTTATTTCTCCCATCTTTAAAAAACAGGTCTTGAAAAAAATTAATTAACTAAAATTAAAATTAAAAACAGGTATTGACCCACTTCCCCCACCAGTCTATCGCTCTCCTTCTGATAATCATAAGACTCCTTAAAATTAGGAGGTATTTATACTTGCTGTCTCCAATGTCTCTCCTCCCCTATTCTTTTTGAATTCAAGAATGAATTTATCCCACCAAACAAAACTACTCTTACTGGGGCACCTGGGTGGCTCAGTGGGTTAAAGCCTCTGTCTTCAGCTCAGGTCATGATCCCAGAGCCCTGGGATGGAGTCCCATGTCAGGCTCTCTGCTCAGCAGGGAGCCTGCTTCCCTTCCTCTCTCTGCCTGCCTCTCTGCCTACTTGTGATCTCTGTCTGTAAATAAATAAATAAAATCTTTAAAAAATAAATAAATAAAACTACTCTTGCCAAGATCACTAGTAACCCCATGTTGTTAAAGGCAAGTGTCAATTTCTAGATGTCATCAAGTGCATTTGACACAGATCCCTCCTTCCAGGAAACATTTAAAGATAACAGTTTCCTGGTATCTTTTTCCTCCAGCTGCTCACACTCAGTCTCCTTTTGCTGGTTCCTTCTCATCTCCATAAGCTCTAGACACTGTGCTGCCCAGTGGTCAGAACTTTTCTACTAATAACTCCCTGGTCATCTCACACAGTCTCGTGACTCTGAGTATCACCTACAGGCTGCCAGCCCCCAGATGTGTATCTCCAGGCCAGACCCGGATCCCGCACCCCAGAGGTCTTCATCCAGCAACCTGCGAGGTATTTCCTATCGGATGCTACGCTGGGGCTCTTACATTTGCACCTCCAGATTCACCCTCCTTCTTCCTCCTCCCTGTTCTGCCCTAAGAGGCTGATCTATATGGATGACAGCAACAGGCTCTGTTTGCCTTCTGGCTGCTAGTAGGTTAGGATTCTGGGAAGCCCTGGCAGGAGAATAAAGGTGAGGGGGGCAGTATAAGACCAGAGTATTTATTCACCTTCTCCCTCCCTGGAGAGTCACCTTCACTGGCTAGATCTCTGGAGCAAAGGTGATTGATTCATCCTCTCAAGGTCAACTGCCCTATAAGAATCTCTCCCCCAGAGTTTCAGTGAGGAGGGATAGTAACATCTCTGCTGTTGCCATTCCTCCCAATGCTCTACAATCTATGCGCTCTCCCCACATCCCGCCCATACTTGTGTAAATGATGCCTTTGTTAAAAGTTCCTTCTGCGGTACCTGAGTGGCTCAGTGGGTTGAGCCTCTGCCTTCAGCTCAGGTCATGATCCCAGGGACAAGGGATGGAGCCCTGCATCGGCTCTCTGCTAGGCGGGGAGCCTGCTTCTCCCTCTCTCTCTCTCTGCCTGCCTCTCTGTCTACTTGGGATCTCTGTCTGTCAAATAAATAAATAAATAAAACCTTAAAAAAAAAATTCCTTCTAATAATATTGAGGGTGCCATCTAGGTCCTCCAAGAACTCTGACTCACACAGATGTCCAACTGGCAGCTCAATGATAACACATGCAAAACTGAGCACCTCCCATGGTCTTACCTATCTCAATCAATGGCAGCTTCCTTCCTGTAGTTCTCAGGCCAAGAACCTGGCATCATCCTCATACATCTTTTACCTCATACCCCACATCCTCAAGCCCTGTATGCTCTTCCCTCAAAATAGACCCAGAACCCAGCCATATCTCACCGGCTCCATGGCCACGACCCTGGCCACGGCCACCATCCCTACTTGTTTGGGTTGTTGCAATAGCCTCCCAGCTGGTTTACCAACACAGCAACCAGAGAGGTTCTGTTAAGTTAAGCCATGCCACTCTTCTCTTCAAAACCCTCTCATAGCTGCTCATCTCAGAGTAAAAGCCAACATCTTTAATAATAATCTATAAGCCCCCCTGTGATCTGGCCCCATATGCCTCTCTGACCTTATCACCTACTTGGTCACTTTGTTCCAGTCATGCTGGCCTCGCTTGCTATTCTCTATACTCCTGTCACCAAGCCTTTGAACTTGTTATGCCCTTGGCCTACAACACTCCTCCCACAGATATTTTCAATGCTTCCTCACTCACCTTCCTCAGGCCTTTATGCAAATGTCATCATCTCAATAAGACTTTCTCTGGCCACTCTTTCTAAAATTATAATAGCCTCTCCCCCACTTCATCTCGATCTCAAGCAATTATCATCACTTAGCATCTTACATACTTGATTTTCTTTAATGTGTCTCCACGCTTTAGAAGGTCCACTCCAGGAGGCGCGTGTTTTGGTCTGCTCTGTTCTTTGCCATATGCTCAATATCTAAAATGGTACCTGGAAGTAGCGGATACTCAAATAATTGTTTAATGAACCACAACCAGACACCATTCAGTCAGACGGCAATAGTTAAAAAGTCTAACAGTACTACAAATGGCCAAAGACAGCGAACACTAGGAATCCTAGCTCATCTCCACTTTGGAGAGCAATTCGGCTAGATCTAGAAAAGCTGATGATGTGCACATCTAATAAACTAGCAATGTACTTTTCTGGGCTATGTATCTATTTATACAGATGAATATGGTATACTAGAAGTCCGTGACTCCAAGGAGTATAGTCAGACTAGCTGGAGAATATTAATATTTTAGGATCAGAGAAGGAAGTCCATCCCTCAAAAGCAAATTAATACAGTCCTGCTCCTACAATAAAGAGAACATGGTGGCTCTTCTCAGGCATAGGGCATGGTGAAAAGAAAATGACCAATCACCAGCAGAATGGGGGGAAAAAATCAAAGCACCTATCAGAAGATGATCACAATTGTCACAATTGTGATCACCCAAAAAACCAAATCACAGATAAGTCACCTGGGAAGAAATCAGCAAGCAAAGACAGACTACAGGAAAGACATGTGAGACCCAAATCATGCTGGGTTTTAAACTGTAAATAAAATGCTAACATAAGTAACCAAAATAGTACACCACCGGGCCTAAGTGCTAGGTCAGACTTGAATTTTGCATGGCCTTCAAACATTCATGCAGGATCTCTCACAGGCCAGACACAGTCCTAGTAATGGACTATACATTTGGTTCAACTAAAACCAGGTAGTTCATGTGTTAACCTTATTGCGCCTACTTCAAGTTTTCCCTACGTCCCTTCACAGAACCGCCAGAGAAAGAGAAAATAAGCAGCCTACCTTTTACCTTTCTCCCACCTTGAAGAAAAGTGCTAATAAGCCTGTAATTGGCCAAAATTCGGGTCACCAGAGAGTAGTACTCATCTGACCGGCAAGAAGATGAGTCACCAGTCCCTGAACAGTCCGTGAGTTTGAGGCCCTCAGCAAACACCTCTTCTAAGAGGGTTACTGTGTGGTGGGGTGGGGGGCATAGAATGTAATGACACCAGGCTGAACCTTGCTCTTCTGACTCACACTCACATACTCTCTCCACTTACAACTCTCTTTCTCCTCAAAGGGTTTAATTAAGTCAGAAGAGAATTCATCACTTTAGGATGCTTAGTCTGGTACAGGCATTCAAAAATATAGGCAGAGGAGAAAAAAGACAAGTTGAACTCAACAGCAACATAAAAGTCAGGAGGAAGAGGGAATTTAAAGCAAACTATCTGAAAATCTTCATTTTATTTCTCTGCTTCTTACCGCCTCATCCTTTAAATTTTTTTTTGACCTGGTAATATTTTGTTGTTGAGGTCATCATGGACTCTCATAATACTTGTAGTAACAACACAGAGAGATCTCCCACACTTGACCCAGTTTCCCTAATGATAACACTGTGCAAAACTACAGTATAATATCACAACCAGAATATTGACATATTGATATTGATATAACCCACCAATGTTGTTCAGATTTTTCCAGCCTTATTTGTACTCACTTGTGTGTGTGTGTCTTAAGTTCTAGACAATTTTATCACTTGGGTAGGTTTGTGTATCTACCACCACAATCGAGAAAATGATCAGTATCAGCACTAGAAGGACACCTCATGTTACCTTCTTATAACCGCATCCACCAAACCCATCCCTAACCCCTGAAAACCACTAATCCATCTGCCATTCCTTCTTTCAACCCCTCGTGCCACACCCTAGTAGACAGTAGCCATCTGTACAACCAGCCCTGTTCCATTCTCCTCTCACTATACTCCTACTCTCCAGCCTCACACAGCTGCACACTCAGGGTGGATTCTGTCTTCAAAAAGAGCTGGCCAGAGAAGGAAAGGGTGTTGTACCTTACTGCTAGAGAAAACTGTCCAAAAGCAAAACAGAAGAGTTTTCACATTCAGGTACACAGGTCTCTTCTATGTGCATATCCACTAATATGCATAGTCCTGGCCATAAAAGAGGAAAGAACACATATTCTAGAAGCTTTGTAAAGCTTTGTATAAACATAAGTATTGATTCCTATGAAATCAAGGAAAAGACTTCTCTTTTCAGACTACCCAAGTCAGAGGGGCATAGTGCAGCATTTTTCACTTCCATAAAGACTTTCATCCATTTCAACCAGGACTTAAGTCCTTCTACGTCGGTACATGGAATCCCTAGCTTCCACTTAAAGAAACATCTTTCTTCCTTACAAGCCATTAGATACGCTGTCTTTTACTCAAATTTAAAATCCAAAGGACAAAATGAACTGCTAGTTATTACAACACAGTTTTAAAAGGAACATAAATAAAAGGTCTGCGGGACTCTCGGAGCACTAAAGCATATGCATGCGAATGGGATTCATACCTGCTGAGCTGAGAAGAACGCTGAAGTCCGTCCCCCTCTGTGATTCTCCGCTTTCATTATTGAGCTCTTTTTCAATATCTTGATATCGATCCCAGTTAGAGACTATCTTTCTTTTAGAATAATTTCCCTGTTCCTCATTCTCTTCTCCATAGGTCTCTGCATCACTGTCATCTTCAACCTGCAATCATTAGAGACAAATCAATACACAAGCAGTGGAAATTTCGACCTCAGCAGCCTCAGCAGTAAAGTAAAACCAAACCAAAAAAAAAAAAAAATAGTACACTGGTATCACGATGAAGAGCACATTGGTAGACCAAGCTCTCTGAGGATAATAAATAGTATTTCAAAAGGACCCCATTATATCAGAATGTACTTTCAGGACAAGCTTTTCCTTTAGCTTTGCTGAGGAAATTTGGCAAGTTCCTGCCAAAAAATCTGTGTAACTGATAGGGCTAACATCTACCCCAGTGTACGCTTTTTCAATAGCTGTTTCAGCTCACTGAAACAATCAAGGCTATATGAATCTTAAACTTAGAGGACTTTAGGATAGAAATCAACGATTTTCAGGGGCACTTGGGTGGCCCAGTCAGTTGAGCATCTGTCTTCAGCTCAGGTCATGATCTCAGGGTCCTGGGATGGAGCCCCACATCCAACTCCCTGCTCAGCGGGGAGTTTGCTTTCCTCCCCACCATTCATGCTCTCTCTCTCACTCTCTAATAAAATCTTGAAAAAAAGAAAAAAAAATCAACCATTTCAAAGCCTACCTACTCCCAGAAATCGGCACCACATAAATACCTCAGAAACAACCTGCACTATCTGACCTATATAAGTTTACATGTAAAATGACCATGGTTGCTTGGAATTGGTAATGATTAAGGGTTTTGCCAGCTGGTGCAATGGGAACTTTTAGTTATGGAAAAGAAGTTAATCCTTTTTTTAAAAAAAAGATTTTATTTATTTATTTGACAGAAATCACAAGTAGGCAGAGAGGCAAGCAGAGAGAGAGAAGAAGCAGGCTCCCTGCTGAGAGCCTGATGTGGCTCAATCCCAGGACCCTAAGATCATGACCTGAGCTAAAGGCAGAGGCTTTAACCCACTGAGCCACCCAGGCACCCCTGAAGTTCATCCTTTTTATGCCCAAGAATGTGGCTTGAGAAAACTGAACTGCTACATAAGAAACTGAGGCATAAGTATATTATTTAAAGTAATTAAAGATAAATAAGCAAATAAAAATACATAAAATATTATAAGGAGGAAGAGGTGGGAAAGAAGAGAGAACAGTTATGGAAGTTCAATCTTCATCTTTCATTTCTGGAAGACAATAGGCTAAATATTGATTTGATACATTCCAAAAAATAAAGTCACTGGAAATAAATCATTTCTAGATGTTACACAAAAATTTGCTATACAGCTATTTTTTTTCAATTTTAAGGATTAGTTTTTAAAAGTAAGTATTTTGAAAGTTTAAAAAAAGGGGGCACCTGGGTGGCTCAGTGGGTTGAGCCGTTGCCTTCAGCTCAGGTCATCATCTTGGGGTCCCGGGATCGAGTCCCGCATCGGGCTCTCTGCTCGGCAGGGAGCCTGCTTCCTCCTCTCTCTCTCTCTGCCTGCCTCTCTGCCTACTTGTGATCTCTCTCTGTCAAATAAATAAATAAAATCTTTAAAAAAAAAAAAAGAAAGTTTAAAAAAAGAAATCAACCATTTCAATTTACAGATTTTATAAACATGGTAAGTCTTTTAAGTTTTAAATAGAACTCTGCTCAGATGCATTCAAGAGCACAGCTTCCAGTCTTGGGTATTAAAAAAGAGCATGCAGAAAAATGCAGAAGGTGAAAAATTATAAAAGATAAAGGGTCTAGTTTCCTCAATAAATAATTTGCAAGAAGAAAAACCACTGGGGGAGAAGAGAGAAACCTATAGATTGAAAGACCTTACTGGTCACATAACCATTTGTAATGTCAGCGACTTGCCTGAAATCGAATTCAGACAATATAACTACAGATAAAAATCACTCATGAGACAATCAGAGAAAGGTGAATGACTGGATATTTGATTATATTGAAGAAATACTATTATTTCACATATTTATTGTTTGGTGTGATACTATATCATGATTTTTTTAAATCTTCTTATTTTTTTGGAATAAATACCAAACCACTTATTAATGAAAAGATAGAACATGTGGGATTTCCTTCAAAATAGTGGGTGGAGAGGAAATAAACCAAGCATAATTGATAATCATATTATTCTATTTACTTTTCTATGTATTTGAAAATATCCATAATAAAAAATTAAATCTCAAAAAGGAAGATGCATGTAGAATCTAAAGAAATGGTTCAAAGAAGTATCTTAAAGATTATAAAATCTTTATCAAGAGAAAAACTTGGGGTGCTTGGGTGGCTCAGTGGGTTAAGCCTCTGCCTTCAGCTCAGGTCATGATCTCAGGGTCCTGGGATCGAGCCCCGCATCAGGCTCTCTGCTCGGCAGGGAGCTTCCTTCTCCCTCTCTCTCTACCTGCCTCTCTGCCTACTTGTAATCTCTCTCTCTGTGCCAAATAAATAAACAAAATCTTTTTAAAAAATTTAAAATTAAAATTAAAAAAATAAAAAGAGTAAAACTTGTGAAATATACTACAACAGCCCATCTATAAAAGGACATGTTAGTCTAGACTTTACAAAAAAAAAAGTTTCTATTACCACAAAAATGGGACATGTGCATTTGAGAAATTGAGAGGACAAGACAGTAAAGAAATAAACAAAAACCCCACATTCCCATCACTTGAGAGTAGGAGCACCACCATTAACGTCTTAGAAAGAGATCTGCTAGTATATGCACTATCTCTATATTTACATAGACTTTTTTTATAACAAGAATTTTTTCATCAAAATTCTGCATCTCTCCATCTCAGTTAATGGCATTTCGTATAACTATCTGGACTATTTCCAAATTTGCCTGGCCCCAAAAATTTCCTTTAGAGCTGGTTTTATCCAAGCCAGTATTCTATTCAAGGCCATGCCCTGTAGTTCACTGTTTGTCCCTAAGTCCCTTTGAACCTAGCACAGTCTCTTTTTTTAGGACATTGATTTACTGAAGAGATCAGTACAGGTAGAGTGCAGAAGGATCCATCTTCTGTCTGGCTGCTTCCTGGTGGTGCTTATTCATAAGAAATAGTGGATTAAAATATATATATATCTAAAAATCTGAATGCCCAATGGAGTCAAGTTAAATATTTTTTGGCTAAAAAATATTGGTTGAGAAGGTGAAAAATTATAAAAGATAATTTTTTTTTATCTTTGTGACTTCATACATGATCTGTTGTTTAAATAATAAATACCCACAACATTCTGAAGAAAATAGCTTCCTAACTGATGTGGAAGTGGGGGGACAGAAGTAGAGCTGAAAATCCTAGCAGTGTTCAATCTGAGAAAATCCAATATTCCTTTGTTGGCCCACTGGGTAAACACAGTTCAGAGACTTCTCCAGTTAGCACAAAATTTCTTAACATTGTTGTAACACCTGGTAAAAATGTGGCCTGGGCAGAGTGATCAGCTTGATGTGGAAAAGGATGATGGTCTGAAACACCTGAGGAGCTACTAACAGTGAAACAAGCACCAACATAGGAGGCAGTGGACCCGGGAAGAATGGATGGCCCTGCCCTCACCATCATTTAATATTTACTAAGTGTTCATGATGGGCTGGGCCTCACACCACTGAATGACCCACTAATCCCCAACCTAGAAGAATCACTGAAAGATGATCTCATTACCCCCACACAACTGCAGAGACGAGAAGAGCGGCCATGAGCCCCTCTCACAAGAGGGTGTAAAAAATAATCAAGTGTAGAAGACACTTGATGTAAATTAGAGAAAGGGGGGGTCAGGGTGGTAAAAAATAATCAAGTGTAGGGGCTCCTGGGTGGCTCAGTGGGTTAAGCCGCTGCCTTCGGCTTCGGTCATGATCTCAGGGTCCTGGGATCGAGTCCCGCATCGGACTCTCTGCTCAGCGGGGAGCCTGCTTCCTTCTCTCTCTCTCTCTCTCTGCCTGCCTCTCAGTGTACTTGTAATTTCTCTCTGTCAAATAAATAAATAATCTAAAAAATAATAATAATAATCAAGTGTAGAAGACACTTGATGTAAATTAGAGACAGGGGGGGTCTTAAAAACTCCTGGTGATTTTACATGTGGCTCATTTTGCAAAGATCTGGGAAAAAATGCGCAAAATCCCCAAATAGAAAGAATAGAACAAATGAGGTAAATATTAAAGAAAGCTATGTGAAAACCACAAAGGCATCACTATTATGTTAACAACATCATTAAAATATTAGTATGCTAATTTTGCATACTGAAAAATATAATACACTGATGGAAGAAGTTGAAGAAGATACAAACGCAAAGACAGCTGCACTCACAGATTAAGTTGTTAAAGGGCGCCTGCGTGGCTCAGTCAATTAACCAACCGACTCTTGATTTCAGCTCAGATCATGACCTCAGGGTCATGAGATCGATCCCTGCATCAGGTTCTGTTCTGACCTGGAACCTGCTTAAGATTACTCTCCCTCCCATTCGTGTTTTTTCTCCCTCTCACTCTATCTCTCTCCAAAAATATATATATTGTTAAAATATCTACAACTAGGGGCTCGGTTGGTTAAGTGTCTGCCTTGGTACAGGTCATGATCCTGGGGCAGAGCCCCACACCAAGCCTGCTTCTCCATCTCCCTCTGTGCCTCCCCCTTTCCCCACTCATGCAAATGCTTGTGTGTGTACTCTCTCATAAGTAAAATATTTTTTAAAAACCTATAACCTCAAAGCAATCTACAAATTCAATGCAATCCCTACCAAAATTCCAATGGCATTTTCCACAGGGAAAAAAACCAACTTAAAAATTTGTATGGAGCCACAAAAGACCCTGCAAAGCCAAAGCAAGCTTAAGAAAGAACAACAAAGCTAGAAGTACCATGCCTCCTGACAGCAAATTATATTACAAAGCTATAGTAATCAAAACTGTATGGCAATGGCATAAAAATAGACACATCAATGCAACAGAACAGACAGCCCTGAAATAAACCCACACATTTAGGTTCAATTAGGACAAAGGGTACACCATGGGGAGAGGACAGTCTTTTCAATAAGTGGCACTAGGAAACTGGACAGCCACTTGGAAAAGAATGAAACTAGACCACTATCTCACAACATACACAAAAATTAACTCAAAATGGATTAAATACTTGAGTGTAATACCTGAAACCATAAAAATTCTAGTGGAAAAACATAGGGGGTAAGCTCCTTGACATCAGCCTTGGCAATTTTTTAGATTTGACAGCAAAGCAAAGGCAATGAAACAAAAATAATAAACCAGTGAGACTACAGGTCCTGAGTCATGTACAGAACTGTTGAATCACTGTACTGCACACCTGAAACTAATATAACAGTATGTTAACCATACTGGAATTAAAATAAAAAAGTTAATTTTTAAAAATGAAAAGGCAACTTCTAGGAGAAAATATTAGCAAAATCATATTAGCAAATCATATCTGATACAGCCCCTCTTCCCATAATGGATTTTAAAAAGCAATTTAAAACAATATGTGCATAATTCTATTTCCATATGTTATGGGCCCAGCAAAACATTTGCCAATAACAGCACAAAGGAGGTGGGTGGGCACTGAACTGCCCTGCACTAAGGGAAGGACACAGTACAGGAACTCAAACACAAACACACAAACAAAACTAGGAATAGGAAATAAGAAGGCTAGGATAATAAAAGCAATAAACATATGTTTATTCTTCTTTCCTCTCTCATTCTTTGAAAGATAAAATTATATAAGGTAATAATGGTAACCCTGTATTATTGGCTCTTGTAACCTCTAGATGTAATCTGTGTAACGACAATACCACAAAGAGGGGCATGGGGAATAGAGCTATGAGCAATGTCCCTGTACCTCACTAAGCTAGCACAGATCTGAAGCAGATTCTGCTAAGTTAAAATGTATATAGTAGGACCCCAGAGCAAGCCCTAAGGAAATGACTAAAAAAAAAACAAAAACAAAAACAAAACAATTAAAGGAATTTAAATGTTACATTAAAAATATGTATGCAAAAGAAACCGCAAAGGAGGAACAGAGGAACTAAATCTACATGAGACATACGGGAAACAAAAAATAAGGCCCAGACATAAATATCCAACCGTGTCAATGGCAACATTATATGTGAATAGATTCAACAATCCAGTCAAAAGGCAGGGACTAGCGAAATGGAGGTTTTTAGATCCAACTATATACAGTCTATAGGAGACACATTCAAAGAAAAATATTATAATAAAGTCCTGAAAGGCAAAAGACACTGTATGTAAAGAGTTCGTAAAAAAGAGCCAGAGTGCCTAGACAAGTATCAGACAAAATGACCTTCAAAGCAAAAATTATTATGAAACAAAGAAGGACATTACACAGTGATAAAAGGGTCGGTTTAGCATGAAGATGTGACGACTACAACGTACACTTCCCAATAATCAAGTCCCACAATATATGCAGCAAACACTGACCCAACTGAAGGGGGGGATTGTTCAACAGTAGTAGATGGTGTGTCAGCACCACGCCTTCAGTGATGGAGACCAACTAGACAACAGCTACCACAGGCACCACAGAACCAATAAAAAGATTTGCTCACCACAGCCATACTGCTATTTAATCTACAATAGTAATTTACATAAAATTACAAACCGCTTAATTTAACTGGCCAGTCTATGAACAGTATATTTGGGCAACAGTGTTTTTTAAACCTCCTCTTACCTTTTCTTTCAAAAGAGCAACCATCTGCCAAGAGAGTATTTAAAGATTATTTTTATCCTGAAGAGCCCTCAGATAAGCCAATAAAACTTGGGAAGTTACTAGTAGCACCTAACAACTAAATAAGAGCCTTTAATACTCAAAAACCTAACTTTCCAAGGTCCTTGTTTACTTTCTGCTGGAGTAGAGGGGCGTGGACATGGGTCTTCCGACTTTGAACCTAACTAACACGGAGGTCGGAAAACAGTCAATCTCACATATTTCAACAACCTCCTGTGTTCCTCACAAAACGTAGTTGCACCATAAATGGGGACAGGTGGGATAGAAATATAGGCAAGAGGACGCATTTAAGGAAACCTTCCAACAGAAAGTCACTGGGAACTAATTTCAGTAATTAGGTAATAAAGTCAAATATTATCCAACCCAAAGTGTTAAAATGTGTGAAATTGGAAAATTATATTAATTCACCTTCACCTTAATATTTTTTAAAATTTTTTATTTATTTTTCTTTGTTAACAAGCTTTAAGATAGATCCTTACTTAACAGTCTAATTGTCAACTTTTATATTTGTAACCCTAATCAGGATTTTTATTAGTAGCAGCTGACAATGCACTACTTTAAAAAATTTTTTAATTATAGAAAAAATTCTAAACCATCATAATTAAAGAGTTCAATGACAGCTTTTGGTATTAGAAAAGTGTGCTAGCCCTGCACCCCAATGTTTCTAGCAGCAAAGCCAACAATAGCCAAACTATGGAAAGAGTCCAGATGTCCATCAACAGGTGACAAGTGAATGGATAAAGAAGATGTGGTATATATATAAAATGGAATATTATACAGCCATCCAAAAAATGAAATTTTGGCATTTGCAATGACATGGATAGAACTAGAGGGTATTATGCTAAGTGAAATAAGTCAGTCGAAGAAAGACAATTGTCGTATGATCTCGCTGATATGTGGAATTTAAGAAGCAAGGCAGAGGATCACAGAGAAAAAGAGGAAAAAATAAAACAAGATGAAACCAGAGAGGGAAACAAACCGTAAGAGACTCTTAATCATGGGAAACAAACCGAGGGTTGTTCAACAGGAGACGGTGGAGGGATGGGGTAACAGTGATGGACACTAAGGAGGGCATGTGATGTAATGAGCACTGGGGCTTATATAAGACTGATGAATCACAGACCCATACCTCTGAAACCAGTAATACATTATAATTTAAAAAAAAAAAAAGTATGCTAGCAAAAATAATTTTTATGCAGCATTTCAAGAAGCTAAATTTCTATTAAAAATTGAATGAAGGGGTACCTGGGTGGCTCAGGTTAAAGAGGCTTTAACCCAAGCTTCTGCCTTCAGCTCAGGTCATGATCCCAGGGTCCTGAGATCAAGCCCGACATCAGGCTCTCTGCTCAGTGGGGAGCCTGCTCTCTCCTCTCTCTCTGCCTGCTTGTGATCTCTGTCAAATAAATTTTAAAAAGAATTGAATGAAAATATTTACATATACACTATATACCTAATGTACAGGTCAACTAATAAAGGAGGTTTCCATTTGCCATTGTGTATTAAGTAAAATATACATTAGAAGATAAGCACCTTTGAAATGCAATACATGGCATATATAGCTACATTATCTACTGAGCCCAGAACAATGTACACAGTATTTGAGCTGCAAAATACTTTAGCCAGCAGGAATGGGAAGAAAGTGGTCCAAATTATCCTCAAATTCAGATGTTTCTCTAGAAGAGAATTATCTACATCTTCTTTTCTTGTCCCTCCTTCTGATCGGTATATGGGAAAGAGGGGACAGAGAAAATGGTACCCCAGTCCTCAAAGTGGCTGCTCAATGACACTTCTGCCAGAGCTCTTCACTCATTCCCAGTCCTCATCTTTCTTTCTTTCTTTTTTTTTTTTTTTTTTTAGTTTATTTAATACTCTACATCAAACGTGAGGCTTGAACTCAGGACCCAAGATCAAGAATCACATGCTCTACCAATTGAACCAGCCAGGAGCCCCTCCAGTCCTTATCTTTCTTTCTCCAAGTCCTTTTATCTTTCTCATCTGTGTTATTTTGTTATTGAGAGTTGGCTAAAAAGAGAAGGCACTGAAAGGTAATTACCATTGGCTAGCAGTCTATACAGGAACTAGCGTATGAGATATCTTATTGTAAAGACCTTAAGAATTATTACATCTTAAGAGTTTATGCTTCCATAATTAAGGGTAGTTTGGAAATCAGACTTTAGTAATTTCATAGGACTAAATGATGATTTCACACTACACTTTGTGGAACTCCTTTTAGGAGGTCCTTGTGCAAAAGAGGGGTAAGTGGCCATAGAATCAGTCTCATTTTATCTGCTTTACAACGTGAACTTCATGTAAGAATTCAGGCTAAAAAAGGTTGTGTGTGTGTGCATGTGTGTGTGTGTTTAAGATTTATTTATTTATATGAGGTGTGGAGGGGGAGAGGTAGACAGAGAAAAATCTCAGCAGACTCCCCACTGAGCCCAACACAGGGTGGATCAGACAACCCTGAGATCATGACCTAAGCTGAAACCAAGAGTCCAAGAGCCTCCCAGGCACCCCCAGACTAAAAAAAGTTTTTAAAAACTACTTAATTAGGGCCGCCTGGGTGGCTCAGTCAGTTAAGCCTCTGCTTTCAGATCAGGTCATGATCTCAGAGTCCTGGGATCGGATCAAGCGAGGCACTGGGCTCCCTACTCAGCAGGGAGCCTGCTTCTCCCTCTCCTGCTGCTCCCTCTGCCTGTACACTTGCTCTCTCTCCCTCCCTACCTCCCTCTCTCTGTCAAATAAATAAATAAAATATTTTTTAAAAAACTACCAAATTAATCAAATTTGCAAGTCCCAACCTCCAGGGAAAATTCTATGAATTAGATTAACGTCAACAATTTTTCGAGTAAAGGCACTAAGTGGAACTATAAAGACCATCTGCTTCTTGGTGTGGTTCTGATGTAGAAAAAGTCAGCATTTTGCTTTGTGAATCCACTGACACACACAATAGAGACACACACAATAAGGACTGCAAGCAAAAACTTTTCTTAGCTCATCATTTAATTAAAGATTTTATATATTCAAAAATATCAACCTTAATAGGAGGGCTGCATGTAGATACTGAGCATATTCCTGGGCGTGCTCAGTATACACCCCTCACTCACCTTGACCACAGCTGCCAACAGGTCACTTTCTCCTAAGGAGGCAGGTGATGGGTCATGTGCTCGTGCCTTTACTTCCTCTTCCCTAGGGTTGCCATGCATGGCCTTAGCGGCCAGATTTCCTTTCACGGCCACAGTTAAATTTCCACTCCTTTTATCCACCAGCACAGGACTGGTTTCCTTGGTTACTGAGGTTTTAATATCATCACCTTCCACTTTCCAGAAAACTCACAGACCATGAAATAGCTGGGGGTTTTTTTGTTTGTTTGTTTGTTTGTTTGTTTTAATCTAGCCAACTTTAAGACACTCCCCCAACTCTCAAGTCAACAGCAGGAGAGAAGTTAATTAACAGGGAAACAATTACTGAACTAGAAGGAACACTCTGCCCTCAGGTGAGGTCATGTGGAAATAGAGGGGCCAGTCGACCCTATGGCTGAAGCTGGGATGAGGTCTCCTACCCAAATTAACCATATCACATCCTTCCTAAGAACAGACTTCCACGGGGCGCCTGGGTGGCTCAGTGGGTTAAGCCGCTGCCTTCGGCCCAGGTCATGATCTCAGGGTCCTGGGATCGAGTCCCGCATCGGGCTTTCTGCTCAGCAGGGAGCCTGCTTCCTTCTCTCTCTCTCTCTGCCTGCCTCTCAGTGTACTTGTAATTTCTCTCTGTCAAATAAATAAATAAAATCTTTTTTAAAAAATTTTAAAAAATTATAAAAAAAAAGAACAGACTTCCAATTCCTTAAACATTACTCTCTGTTCTACATTTCTTAAATGCCCCACAACCTCTTTGAGCTGTTATAATTAAAATGAACTCACGAGGAGTGACGAAGCCATTGCCGCTGCCTCTGCACCACAAATTCTGAAAATAAAATTAAGATTAAAAAGCACCTGTATTTTTAGTTCCTTCTCCGGACACATTCCTTTCTTTAAATATAACTTCAAATGACACTTATCTTCCATCTGTCTGTCCTACAGTATATCTGAATAGGGCTGCTTTTGTTCCTTGCAAACATTCCAACACTACTGCCAACATTCCTCCAACAACTAATTTTTTTAAAGATTTTTTTCATTTATGTATTTGACAGAGAGAGAAAGAAAGAGGGAGAGTATAAACAGGAGGCGTGCAGGCAGAAGGAAAAGCAGACTCCCCGCTGAGCAGGGAGCCTAACTTGGGACTCCATCCCAGAACCCTGAGATCATGACCGGAACTAAAGCAGATGTTTAAATAGCTGAGCCACCCAGGCATCCCTCAACAACTATTTAAGTAGTTAAGGGGTGACAGTCACCAGTTCAGGCACTGAGAGTAGAAAAATCAGATAAGGTCTTGTGCCTCAAGAACACAGAGTCCTATGAAGAAATGAGAGAAGCAAACATATACTTAAAGAAGCGCCATATGTGTGCATGTGCATTCCTAAGATGTTATAGGAACACCGAAATAGCACCAGCAATGGAGGAAAGAGAGATGGAAAAGAGCTTCAGGCCTAGCCTTGTGAGCCAGAGAAAATAAGGAGGAAGGCATTTCAGGTTGAGGGAACCATATAATTCAGCTCCAGCTGAATTTAGCTGTGGGCATGTGGCCTGAGAGGAATCCAATGAAATCAGCACCTGCTATCTCCCGCTGGAAAGCAGTTCCCAGGTTCCAAGAGATTTAGCAAAGAAGATGCTTGTAACCAAGGGATAACAGCTGTTCAAAACAAAACCCAGGGAGGTCAATGGGAAGATGTAACAGTAGCGGCATGGTTTTTTAGCCTAATGCCCCACAGAAACCACACAGAGCCAGTAGGATAGCATGATCAAAACTCCATGGAACACTTCCATTCGAACCTGGTAGTAAGCTCTCTCCGCAAAGCCCCAAGCATGGGCAGGAAGGAGCAAGTCAACAGCCACAAGTCCTGCATGGTACCTGTGCCTGAGAGAGGAAGCAGGGGGAGTCACGGGGAGTCAGGGGGACGTCTGACAGACCTGAGCACCCCCAAACAAACAGCCACTCATGAGGAAGTGTGCAGACTCACTGACAACAGCAGCCGGCAATGTCGGGTCTTAGGCACACTGATAGCTGTGGGGTACAAGGAGTTCACAGAAAAGCCTGAAGAGGCCAAGTCAGTCTGGGCCCCATGAGCTCTCGGCAACAACTGGCAAAGCTTCTCGCAGGATCCAGCTCCACTCTGAAGAGAAATCACCGCGGGTAGAATCCAGAGCTAGCGGAACAGAGTCTAGTATCGTTTTTCAGTAACGACCCACAGGGCTCCTGGCTCCATTCTTTTCCTTCTCCGGGTTCCTATCTTGTCCTCACCGATGTGGTTTTGTTTCAGAGAGTTTGATAAAAACAAGAGGCGTGAGAAAGTCATTCCCATTGGTTAGCAGAATCACGGACCTGGGCCAGAACCACTCTTCTGTCCATTCCCAGCTCCTCAGATGCCTCCACGCTCAGCATGGAGTTTGCTTGGAAGATGCCCTCTCTCTGCCCCTCCCCCCACTCAACAACTTGCTTTCTCTCTCTCTCTCAAATAAATAAATAAATACCACCCCCCCCAAAAAAGTCCTTTCTCACCAGCTATTTTGGGACATTTTTCGCTTAAGATTTTTTCCTGCAAAGTTCCTGTTGCCATGTAGTTACCAATTTTAATAAGATGTCATCATCAAGATAAGTGATTTCAGTAAGCCTTATTCAGAAATTCTAAAAGGACTGTTCTTCGGACTGAACCAGCTAGTGTCCCTAGGGTCAATAGTCTTGATTTTTTTTTTTTTAATGAAATCATCTAGCCTTCTCCAAGCCTCAAAATAGGCTTTTCCAGTAGACAATATGCTCTTCTACCTTTAGAATAGAACTTCTTACTGACACCTTTGTAAGCTTGCTCTACGATACCAACCCGTGGTTGGTTAAAACAATCATTTGGTTTAAGCCCCAAAGCTTTAGAGATGAGATGAGGTTCAGAAAAGGACTTGCCCAAGGTCTCACTTCACAGCAGAAGCAGAATGACAACCTGCCTAGAATGCAACCCGGTGCTTTTGCCAACATGTCTCTTGACAGAGCAAAATCTTAGTAAAACAAGTCATTCTCTCTAACGTGTTAAGGCTCTTCATTTCTAAAGTCTTTATGAAGGTTCTATTCAAAACTCCTGACCACCAGCAGAAAAAAAATGACACTTTTTAAATGGCAAAAGAAGTATAGCAAGCCAGACTGAGGATTCAAAAATCATCCTTTGATGTGTGAAGCCACTTTCCTTACATCAATGACACTATCTTGATCTTTCAAGATAGGTTAGGATCTTACACATAATTATATATACAAAGATGAAATACTGTTGAAATAGGTCACATACCCACTCCAAACACTTAGCATCTACACAAGAGAGCAAATCTGACACAAAAGCCTATTCAACTTCAAACCATTTGGTCATTTAAAACAGCAAGGTTCACAGTGTGAAGAAAGGGCTCAATAGTAAGAAGTCACTTATGTTAAAAGCAATAAATACGACCAGAGATGGGGAGGAGAGGGCCACACATAATCAGTAACAATAGAGAAAAGATACACAATTTGAAAAGACTTAAGCTTTTCCAAAAAGTGCAGAAAGTACTTCAGAACAAGATGAGAACAGAAGATGATGTCAACGGGTGACAAACTGGTAAAATGTAAAAGAAAAAAAAAGGAACTGTACAAAACAGGTGTGATCTAAATCTATGCTTAATTAAAAGATCAATGCCATCATCTGGCAGAAAACCCTTCTCCCACCACCTCACAATTCAGTCAGATGGACTGCCAACCTCACTGCACCTTCATTCCTGATGGATCGAAGCTACAGACATGCAGCTCGAAATCTGCATGCCTTCAGGAAAGCTCCACATGTGCATTATTCAGGTCCCTCGGCTGAATGTTGGTCTTCTCTCTCCTTGTGAGGAAAAGCAAGATTAACTAACCAGGTCAAATTTCAGGAGATGCAAGACCCACTCTCCACACAACTTTTTCGTTGTCCTGTCTTTAGTCAGGGGCCAAACTCAAGGCCCAATGAGTACAAGCTGTTTGATTTGCCAGTTCACACTAGAGAACAATGGACCTACCAGAACTTTCTCCCTTCTAAGCACCTACCTCATGAGGGACAGCCCACGGACACAGAACATGACAAGGAAGGACTCCGCTAGACCAACCATCTGTCAAGTCTTTCTCTGTGCACCTGGTTTACCGGACACCCCTGAAACAGGTCCTGTGCTTCCCCCTTCCCTAGCCTTCTACCAGTCGACATGCCTCTCTGGAACTTATCCTCCTCTTCAGCTCCTCCCTGGTGAATAGAGTTGTATGCAATGCCTAACATTCCTCTTCTGTGGGCTGGCTGAATTTTTCTGGGTGTTGAAATATTTGCTTTATCTTCAAGAGCACCTGCACAGGACAACATGAACATGAAGAGAAAAGGACGGATGCACTTGCAGCGCTCGTGCCACCGACTCCCTTCAGCTGAAGCCAATAGCAATCAATGACAGCTCCTGCAAAAATTGTATTTAGAGACTTCATGCGCAAATATTTTGTAGAAGGAATAAGGTGGCACTGTTTACAATGAAGAGGAGTGCACGTATGACACTTAAAACCTACTTCTGCTGGGGCGCCTGGGTGGCTCAGTGGGTTAAAGCCTCTGCCTTCGGCTCAGGTCATGGCCCCGGAGTCCTGGGATCAAGCTCCCTATCGGGCTCTCTGCTCAGCGGGGAGCCTGCTTCCTCCTCTCTCTCTGTCCGCCTCTCTGCCTACTTGTGATCTCTGCCAAATAAATAAATAAAAATATTAAAAAAAAAAAAAAAAAAAAAAAAAACAACTACCTCTGCCACACCACGCCTGACATGTGAAAGGCGCTTGGCTGGCGTGCACTTCTTTCCTGGCTAAACTGTGTTCTCTCATTCCTCAGGCATCGGCTGAATGACATTCTTAGCTACACGCTAGCAAAAACCCCTTCCCTCTGATCCCCACTACTTTAGCCAATAAGGAGAAACAAGAAAAAGAAAATGCACTTTTCAGAGGCAGACAGATTCGACAGACAATTTCCCCTATGAAAGGACAGAATACTATAATCTGCATTTCCCTTCTGCAGCTCTTTTCAAGTGTGACCTTTAGGAAGCTCTTCCAACATTGGGGAGGCCAAAATTTTAATTAAAAGAAAGGGCAGCAAAGACGCCTAAGCAAGGGAGAAAGCTTTTTACCTTGCATTAGAGAAAGGTGGATTTTCTCAAAGCTCCCATTCGAGAGGACAAAATGCAAATCCCAGGATTGATGGATTATATCGAACACACAAGCTAAGGGCCTTGAAGCTGGACCACAATGCAGTGTACCTAAATAACCACAGGTTGGGAGAATTCCCCTGGGGTTGGCAATACTAACATCACCCATGCCTTATCTTTTGTCCAAGCGTTAAACCATTTACCGCTCTTCATAGAAACTTAAAGCAACACTTCATTCCACCTTCTCAAGATCCCCAACAACAACGTCTAAGTACTCTTTTATGAAAGAGGCACAAATTAAAATCAGGTATTGCTTTCTTCCAACAAGGAGGCCTGCGGATTGGAAATCATAATCAAAACCCTCAACAAGAATAAACGTGAAAAAGCTAAAGCCCATTAGGACACAAGCTCTAGCTTTGGCAGAATAAAAATGCTGTATATTTCTGTGACACACTTAGCACATCTGCCTCCAAAGAGCACCCCCAGTGGGATTTCTGCGGAGGCAACATTGACTAGAGTGAAGTAATTTGAAATTCAGAGCCCTTCCCTGAGAGTAAGACAGTGTCATTACCACAATTTTGACAAGGAGAGAAGAAAAGAAACTGTCTGGAGCATGAGAGATCATTAAGATAGTTCTGAAGGGGCGAGGTCTCAGAGACAATCCCAAAGAATAAAAGGGACAGGAAGAGGGCCTTGGGAAACAGAGGGTCTGTCCTGAAGAAAACGTCAGTCACCAGCCAGATAAACCTTGCTTCCTTCTACACAACCCCAAGACCAGACTTCAGGCTTTCACCCAGCAATTCGGTATATTAAGGGGTAAAAAAAAAGAGAGAGAGAGAGAGAGAGAGGGGAAGGGAAACTCATTTTATTTTTCTATCTAATGGTCCCAAAGCCACTCACAAAGCAAGAGCAAGATTCTACAAGAACAGAGTCTGAGCCACAGCAGTAGATTCTGTGAGCTCAGGGCACATCTTTCTTGAAAAAAAGCAATCACAGATTTACAACTGCCTAACAGACAAGTTCTTTTCTTTCACCACCAAGGAGGGCTGAGAACCTAACATCCTCACTGACAGTATTTCCAGTAATAAATGATAGTCCTTTCGGTCTGGAAAACGTGCCCTTTCAGGATCCGATGAAAATTATAATCAGATGGCTCTCCAATAATTATTCCCTTTTTTTCCCCATTTACACAGGGTAAAATACAAAGTTCTAGGAGTTTAGACAAATGTAATCACATAAGCACCACCATTGTCAAGATACAGAACAGTCCCATCAGCCGCAAATTTTCCATCATGCTACCTCTCCAAGGCTTCTTTCACTTCAAGTACATTCATTGTAAATCCATCTTTGTTGTTTTGAACAACAGTGGTGCCTTGTATGGACGTACCACAGGAGTATCCCATAAGAGTATCCATTCACCATTCACCAATTACAGAACTGGGGCTGTTGCTTTTATCAAGGATTTTAAAAAAAGAAAAAAAAAAAAAAACCACAGTAAGCACTGACAAATGTAAGTTTTCATTTCGTTTGAGTAAATAATACCCAAGAGTGGAATTGCCACATCACATGATAAGGGTATGTTTAACTTGACAAGAAGCTGTTGGGATTTGCTACTGTCATTTTTGTACACCATTCTACTAGTCAGACAGCAATTTTTCTTGCGGTCTTAGTTTGCATTTCCCTAAGAACCAACGTTGCTGAGCATGTTGTTGCATTGGCCATCAATTTATCTTCTAGGTGAATTGTCTGTTTAAATCTTTTCCCCATTTTTTTAATGGATTGTTTCTTACTGGATTTCGAGAGTGTTACATATTTTCTGGAGACAAGTCCTTTTTTGGATATGTGACTTGAAAATATTTCTCCCAGCCCGTGATTTTTATTTAGTAGAATTTACTCCTTAGAGTAGTTTGAGGTTCACAGAAAAACTAAGCAGAAAGTGCAGAGATCACCTATACATACCCTCTGTGGCTTATCGTTTCATGGAAAAAAAAATTGATATGTTGGACTTTTCTTTTTCAGATCATGCTTTTGGTGTTATATCTAAGAGACTTTTGCCTAACCCAAGATCACAAATACTTTCTCCCATGTGGTCTCCTAAAAGAACAGCTACCCTTCCATTCATTTCAAGACAGTTTAGCTGATGGAGCAGTTATCATAACTGCTTTAAAGTCTGATAATCTCACTGTCTAGATCATCCTAGAGTTGGCATTTGTTGATTGTGCTGTCTCAAGAACTGGTCACATTTTCCTGTAATATTGTGAAATGTTAAATGCAGAATAACATCCTAAATAATGAAGCTGTGTCGACTCTGGGTCCTGTTACAAATCCTCTTGAGAGCAATTAGGATATTGTTTGTTCCTTTTTATCAGGCAATCAATCTGGTGAGGTTCAAACAGCAAGTTCTCCCTCCTCTTCTGTGGGCCATGGTTCCATGAGCACTCCAGTTCTCAAGGCTTTTGCTACACTGCTTTGGGTCCATCTCCCTCCACATGCAGCTCAGGGGGAGTCCTAGCCTCAGGCCAGTGCATATACACAGGACCCCATTCCAGCTCTTTCCTCTCTAGGAGTCCCCCAATCTACTGGCCCGAAGGTAGAATTTCTCTTGGGAGTTCCAGCAGTCATGTGACTAGCTGGCATGTGCCCCTCATGGGGCAAAGCAGAGAGAGTAGAAACAGGAAGTTAAAACAGGCATCCTCTCACACTTTTTGGCCTGCAAGGGCCCCTTTGCCTGTACCCCTACCCAGAAAAACGGGATTTCGAAGGGCATTTGAGCTGCCAGCACCACCAGCCACTCTAGCTCTCCAAGGGGGTCTGACTCCGTGATTCAAAAGGAGGGAAACCCCCAACACACTGTCCAGCCTGCGTCTTCCCATTCTTCTGGGCAGAAAGACGGGATTTTTCTTGGATTTTAGCTCCCTCTGCACCAGAGCTGCAGCTCTGAGAGCCTGCGTTGGCTCACAGCCAGAAAAAAAAAAGAAAAACAAGGAGGAATATACACCATGGGTCTGCGACACAGGTGGCTTCTCCAGACTTGCACTCGCTTCCCAATTGCCGTCTTGACTTTTCTGAGTCCTTGGGTCATCCATCTGCCCAGTCTGTCATTGCAATCCACGGGAGAAACGGGCTCTGGGGGCCTGACTTCATCTTGGTCACGTCCTCTGGTGATTTTCCTGTTATGTGCTGAGGCAGCACCCCTCCTCCCATTTCACCTTCCAGCAGCTTCCACGGCTGAGCTGAGGCGCTAGCCCACCTCTCTCAACTTCCACTTGAGGGTATTGCCAACTCAGAGAAAACCCATCCTGGCTTCTCCTAAAGCCGGGATGTTGAGTGCACATTTTAAGCTCATCTTAGCTGTCACTATTGATGGCACACCCTTAAGAAAGACCAAGGGGAAAAAAAAAAATGACCTAACCTCTGGCACACGGTCCTGTTCTAGTCCCTACGCTCCAAAAGCCCCAGTCTCCCGCCTTCCCTCCCTGTCGCACCAGGCGACTCAGTCCCCGAGGCCGGGTGGGTGGTTAACTGTTCACTGCAAGCAGCTGCTCGTTAGGCATGTTGCAAGTGACTAAGAAAAACGAACCTACACGTGTTCAGGCTGTTAAGGGCATCAAAGGAAGCAAGTGTGTGTTAGAGGCTTCTTTCTCTTTTTTTTTTTTTAAGATTTTATTTATTTATTTGACATAGAAAGTGTAATCATAAGTAGGCAGAGAGGCAGGCAGAGAGAGAGGGGGCAGGCTCCCCGCTGAGCAGAGAGCCCAATGTGGGGCTCGATCTCAGGACCCTGAGATCATGACCCGAGCTGAAGGCAGAGGCCCAACCCACTGAGCCACCCAGGTGCCCCTAGAGGCTTCTTTCTTTAGCAGACATTTAAACCCATTCTGGCTCTTCTCATTGATGACTGCATCCAGACAGGAGCCCAGAGCATGGATTTAGTTTCAGATGTATGGGCAAACCTGCCCTCCCTTCACTGCCTCAAGTTGTAATAGGAAAAGCATAAACCTGCTAACAGAAAAGGAATGTGAAGATTTCGAGAAAATTGGAAATGAGGTCATCTTAAACACAAAATCCACTATTTGGTCATACAACATATCTACAAAGAGCCTCTACTCTGCTGGGCACTGTTTCATGCTCATGGAATACAGGATTAGGCAAGACAGAATCCTGCCCTCATGGAGCCGTCAAACAACAATCAAATGAATGAATATATGATGTTATACAGATCCATAAAACACAGTTTTTTCAGGTTGTGACTAATACTATAAGGTAAAGTAGGGTAGGGGCTGGAGGACGGTGAGGGCAGGATTTGGTATAGAACAGTCAGGAAAATCTCTTCAGAGAGAACATTTAAGCAGAGAACCTGAGAGGATAAGGGAATAAACCATGCAAAGACTTGAGGATAGAAAGGCAGAATATTCCAGGCTGCTGGTGCATAGGCCCTCAGGAGAGAACAATCCTGCCACATTCAAGGGTCAGAAACAATGGCCAGCGCCATTATACTGGCTACACTGGATGGAACTTGGAAGAGAGAGAATAATGAGGCAGAAGAAGCAACAGGCATCAGACCATGAAGGGCTATACATGGCATGATAAGAAATGTGGGTCTTATCCTAGATGGAAAGGGAAAGCAGACCTGTAGAGACATGAAAAACGCAAGGTTTGGTCTAACCATCTTTCTCACTCTCCATCTCAACCACAAAAATTACTTTCAGATTCAGAGCTAAACATAAATATTCCAATCCACTTCATACTCAGTCTTAACAGCTCATGAAGTCAATACAAAGTCAAATAATGACTTTGAAGATGAATGAGGGGGTGCAATGATTGGTTGCAGTTGCTCGACCAATGTGGCTCCGTTGGTTGAGCAACTGCTTTTGACTCAGGTCATAACCCCAGGGTCCTGGGATGGAGCCCCACGTCAGGCTTCTTGCTTGGCAGGGCGCCTGCTTCTCCCTCTCCCTCTACCTGCTATTCTGCCTGCTTGTGCTCTCTCTCAGTGTTAAATTAAAAAAAGAAAAAATTAAAATGAATTAAGCATTCATTAATCATTCATTCATTCCTTAATCCACCCCCAAAACAATACTTACACATATCATAAATACCCTCAAATGCCAAATTATCCCTTTCTACTAGAGAAAAAAAAATTGAAAGATTACATTTAGCTTTTGAACTTATATTTTTAATATAAAAATCTTCCAACACAGTACAATGAATCCCCAGGTACCCCTAACTCAGCTTCCACAATTATGAATAATTTTCCAGTCTTGTTTTTATCTATCACCCTCTGCTTCCTCAAACACTCAAACACACACACACACACACCACACTTTTTAGTGTATTTTTTTCCTGGAATATTTTTAAACAGATCTCTCACATCTATCATTTCACCCATAATATTTCATTAGGTTTCTCATATTAACTTTAAATATAAACACAACACCTTTGCCATACCTAACAAAAGAAACAATAATCCCTTAATGTGTCCGGGTCCATGCTCAAATTTCCTCCTAACTGCTCAAATCTTTCCTTTTGTATTTGGTTTGTAAGAACAAGGATCCAAACAAGGCCAACATACTATACACGGCTAGTATGCCTCTGTAAATCTCCTTTAACCTAGATTTGTCCTGCAGAATTTCCCACGTTTTGAACTTGACAGTTGCTTTTGTATGTTGTACTTTAACTTGTTCTTCTATCCCACTTATTTCTACAAACTAGCAACTCTATTTAGTGACCTGGTTACAGGCCATTTAACACCCATTAGTGGTTACTGTTTAGATTAGTTCACTAAGTGGGGAAAAGTGGCAACTTTCTAATTCTATCATTTCTTTAGCATTAGGTGCAATATGTGTTTTTTCAAAAAAAAAAAAAAAAAACTTTCATCATCAACTATTTGGTTATCCTAAAGTATATAGTTCATTCAGGAAAGGATAATTGCTAAATCTTTTTCCTTCCGTTATCAATGTTCAGAATTGTGCACTGTTACCTAGAAGCCTCCAAAGATAACCAATGGGGAGGGTGGTTAATGTCATTAAAAAGTCCTATTTGCTGCCATTCAATCTACTGCATTTCTTATTCATTATTGATCCTCAAACAGTCCTATTCAGTGGAAGATCCAGGAACCTTTGATAGCATTCTTGCTTTCTGCCCCACACCTGGAATCAGCCTTTTCTCAAATATGCCTGGTTTTTTTAAAGTGGGAAATGCTATTTAGGAACTATAATCTGAGTGCTAAGAGTGTTCACTGTAACTGGGTTGTCTTTGTTTCCATGTTTTTTCAGTAGAAAACACATACCTAAAAAGATAAAGTCTAAGTTCATACAGATACTTCAAGTTTAAGAGCACATATTTTTTTACTTAATTGCTGCAATTTTTAGATGGGTTTTTCTTCTCTCTTACTCTGAAGATCTTAGTTGCTAAAACTTTAGTTTTAGCTTACTAACAACATTAATATAACTACCTATTTCCTTTACCTGCAATATATATTTAATATTTTCAACATAAGGATACCAATATCACTACTAAGAATACTGAATGCACTTTAAAAGTTCTCTTAAGTATATTTGTTCTTTGGATTTATCCAACTAGGGATACACAGACAATATACCACTTTAGAGTTACTGAAATAATTCTTCTCTGTTTGAGTGAGCCATACCTGATACAGAGATTCATGTGAGGGCTTTTGTTATTTTGTTTTTATTTACTATTCAGCTTTTAAATGAGGATTTGCACACATGCTCACATATCACTACATATAAGCATCAAGTCAGTGCTACTTTCCACATTTGCAGTGGTAGACACAATTAACTGGTCAAACTATTTATGGGCCAGATCATCAAGACACAGGATCCAATAAATAATCTAGTCCTGTATCCTTAGAAAAATGACAGATTCAAGGACTGGGCAGAAAATATACACAATGAACCTAGAGCTTCTAGTATCTAGTAGCATCAGAAGGTAGAGGTGCCAGACACACACGGACACACAGACACCCTTGATGAAGGCAGGTCACAGGAGCACTGGAGCCAACTGAAAGACCTCCTAATGGTCCAAGCTGAGCAGTTGGAACAACAAAATAAAGTAATATTGGATTATAGCCCACAGTATAAAAAATACCCACTGAGTCCACACTAGCATAAATAAGTACATAAATAAATGGGAAGACCCATCTCCCAAGCCGAAGAATTTACATAGCTTCTCCACCTTCAAAGACTGCACAGAGTGACTTCCTTCCAGAAAATACAGTATAGAAGATGAATGGGAATAAGTTTACAGTAAAGAAACCTGACAGCTTCCACCTCAGCTAGATGATCAAGGTCAGCATCAACAATAATGACAGTAGGTACACTTGATATGTTAGGACAGTGGTACTTGATCTGCCAAAACCCATAACCTCAGTCTAACCATGAAAGAAACATCAGACAAATTCCAATAGAGGAGCACCCTTCTATTGGAATTGCAAGATAGTTAACTTCATTAATTGTAATGCATGTACCTAATAATATAAGATGTTAATCATAGGGGAAACTAAGTATGGGATATATGGAAACTCTCTATACTTTTCTTTCAATTTCTCTGTAAATCTAAAACTGTCCTAAAAAGTCCATGAAGTCTTACTTTAAACCACATGTATACATACACATACACACACAAACACACACATCTCCGTATGTATATCTCTGCAGGATATGTGCTCTGAGACCACATGGCAGCAAAAGCAACCACTTTGTCCTGCTTTAGGTTGTTTCAGCTGATAGAATGAGACTGGAAAGTAACTTCTAATCAACTGAGCCACTGAGATTGTAGGTTTTTTACTTTCGCTGAACAAGTACTACCTGCACTCTACCTGCTATTTAAGTATAGAGACACATTCAGAAAGTATTTGTTAGGCCTCTTTAGTTTACAATAGCAATATCAAATAATTACTATTATGCAGGAAATGGAGCTGGTGATAAGAATAAAGCAAACAAGACACAGATTTTAAGTCTGAATAAAAGTGTGAACACTGTATCTCACAGCCTAAAATAATCCAGAAGTCAGAAACAATGGCCCAGATGTAGGCTAAGTACAGGTGTGATATACCATATTTAGATCTCAGGATGGGGTGGCTGCAGGGATGGCAGTTTGGTTACGGGAATCTTGGGGGTGGGGGAACTAATGTTTATTATTGACCATAGGATATACAAGATTTTGGTTTTTCAAAAGAGGGCATGGGTTTAAAGAGTGGAGAAACACAGAGCAGGATTCCTCCAGAAAAAGATGAAGGGTAAGAACTCCGAAAACCTTTAAAACAAAGTTTCCTTATATCGTCGTAAGTGGATCATACTGCCTGCCTCTGATAGGCAGAATAATGGCTTCCTCCAACCCCGTCCATGTCCTGATCCTCTGAAACCAGAAAAGGGGAATTAAGGTTGCAGATGGGAATTAAAGTGGCTCACCAGCTGACCTTAAAATATGGAGATGACCATGGATACCAATCAGAGGTGTCCTTAAAAGTGGAAGAGGGAGGCAGAAAAAGAGAAAAGGGAAAGAGGTGTGACTACGCAAGTCAGAGACAGGCAAGGTTGCGGGCTTTAAATTTCAAGGAGCTCGCTGGTAAGGAATGTGGGCAGTTTCTAGAAGCCGGAAAGGAAAGGAAAAGGAAACACATTCCCCCTTGCGCCTCCAGAAAAAAACCACAGTCCTACCAACATCTTGAGGTTAGCCCAGTGAAAGAGACCCAGATAGGGACCCCAGAACTAGAAAATATTAAGTTTGTATTGCTTTAAGCCACTAAGTATGCAACAATACACGACGGCAACAGTAAAAACAAACACACCGCCGCAGAAAGAACTCTCCTGCTTTGAGCAGGACAGTGCTTTTAACCCAGTATCAGGTGGCAGTTCTACCACATGCTAATTAAAGGAAAAGGGAAAAAAATCGTATTTATATGTGTGAAGTAAATAATCACAAATAAGAAGAGAATCAAAAGATCAGGAATCAAAGAACTGATACATGTAAGCTACAGCAAAAAGCAGGCCAGGCTATTCATTTCAGTAATAGGTGGCCTTTACATTACAATTCGTCAGTTTCTTATTTTACTTCATCTGAAATCCTCACATTCACCACTGTAAAAAAAAAAAAAAAAAACTACTTATTTGTGGTTACAGAGTTAGCTCTCTGTATTAGTCACCTCAAGCTACCTCGACAAAATACCACAGACGGGGAGCTTAAGCAACAGAAATTTATTGCTTACAATTCTGGAGGCTGGAAACTCCAAGACCAAGGTGCAGGCAGATTCGGTGTGTAGTGAGGACTGCTTCTGGCCTGTACACAGCCACCTTCCCACTGTACCCTTCACACGACTGAGGAGAAAGAGAGCCCCAACTCCATTAGCAAAAGGCCCCACCCTCATAACTTCATTTAACCTTTATCACCTCCCAAATACCAGCACCTGAGGGGTTAGGGCTTCAACATATGAATTTGGGGAGGACACAAACATGCAGTCCATGACACCATGAGTGATCATTATTTAGGTTAAAAAACAAAAGAAGGAAAGCCATCTTGCCCAGAGAATATTCATTAAAGAAAACTATCGAGTCATATAAATTATCATAAGCAAGAAGGAAAAGCTGGGAATATAAAGTGCTTCCAAATAGCATATCTATATACAACTTATATGTTCATTAATATATTAGTATACATGTAGATATAGAGAGGGACATGGGCCAACTGTCTGTGTTTATACAATGTATTCAGTCAGCTCCTGCACTAAAAAAAGATGCCTTTTCAATTTGTTCTCTTAAAATAAATGTGCATTTAAAAACATACCAGCTTCAGAAGAGGGGAGATACAGATGGTTATGGTACCAACACGTCTCTCTATACATAAATTGTAACTATAAACTCAGATTCTACAATCCAAAAAATTAAGAAAACAGTGTAAACAAAATTCAATATACAAAAGAGGCTAATAACCCAAAAGAGAAAAGAACTCCCAAAGTTTGTTATTTATTCCACAAAATTTATTCCATAGATACAGTTTTCCCTTGACTCTAAGCCATTAAAAATGGCTCAGTAAAAAAATGAAACTATATTGAAATTTCACAAATATGGTCATACATAACCAGATCTGGAGTTTATACCAGTCAGTTTCCGTCACCAGTTTCATCTAGAAATACCTGTATCAGAGATAAAATATTGAAGAGCATATTAAACTCACGGGTTTGCTAATTATCCCTGCCTGAATTACACTTGCCCATGACAGACACAGTGATGGTCAGTCAGGGATAATGACCACACCTTTAAATGGTAAGAAACCTCATCACTAAAAAGTGTCCTTCTGTAACTCATTTCTCTGCTTCCCACTCCTTTTCCCTCTGTGGGTAAGCCTGTACTTTTCCAACAGAACAAGGGGAAGAGGGGCACGAGAGAGAATGAGGAGTGTGTCTCAGAGTTTCCAGGCTGGTTTGAAGTAAATGAACAATCTAGAAGGCCGTCAAAATTGAGGAGTAAAGAATTATCATCAGTACCAAGATTTTGCTGCTGTTGCTGTGGATCTTTTTTTTTTTTAATATTTTATTTATTTATTTGACAGAGAGCCAGCAAGAGAGGGAACACAAGTAGGGGGAGGGGGAGAGGGAGAAGCAGGCTCCCCACAGAGCAGGGAGCCCGATGTAGGGCTCCATTCCAGGACCCTAGGATCAGGACCCAAGCCGAAGCAGGCGCTTAAGGACTGGGCCACCCAGGTGCCCCTGTTGCTGTGGTTTTGATCAGCTTAGCAAAGGCTTAGCAAACGTGATCATTTGAGCAATGACTAAAGCAGAGAATAAGTGTTACTCCCACTGGAAAAATGTTGGACTGCTTACCCCACCTGCTGTTCACTGGTAAAACTGTGATTTGCTCCCTGGTTTCATTTCAGCCGCAAGCAAACACAGGCTCTGTGCTGCACCTGAGGCCTCAGAGTGGCCGGAAATTTTCTTTTCATTGTTTGGAACCTGGACAAGGGCACTGGAGTTAATACATCTAGTTCAACCTTCATCTGACAGATGGGCTTGATTGTCCTTTATTGGATTAGGCCAAAAAGCATTTACATGTTTGCTGTTATTCACTTCTTATGGTTAAAAGTCCTTTAATCACAACTTTTTGCAAAGAGGAATGAGGCATCAGCATTTCGGTCACTTCTAAGCAATCTGCCCTTCCAGAAGGGGTCCTTACAGAGCACTGGGAAGCTAATGCTTATTTTTGTTTCCTCTACAGGGTGATTTAATTGATTACAAACTAGAATGATGGAACTCCAAAATCGAGCGTTCTCTTAAAGACTTTTCATTAAATGGTTTATAACTGAGACAGGGGGAATGAGAATGAATTAATACTTGTTTGCTATAGACGTCCCGCATTTAGAAAAAAGAAAAAGAAACTGAAAAATTGAGATGGCAAATGGGTGCAAAACTTTCCCAGTCTTTTTAATATCACATATCATAGCAGCCCACTAGGAACCTCCTAGATTTAAGGAACTAGAATTTGGGAATGGGAGTATGGTTATAACAGCTTGGGGGGTATAGTGTGTTGAAGTCACATGCCTAGCCTTTGGGGTACTGGGCAAAAACCTCAATTTCTTTTTTTTTTTTTTAAGATTTTATTCATTTATTTAACAGAGAGAGAGCAAAAGCAGGGGGAGCAGCAGGGAGAGGCAGAGGAAGAAGCAGGCTCCCTACTAAGCAGGGAGCCAGGGCGGAGCTCAATCCCAGGACCCTAAAATCATGACCTGAGCCGAAGGCAGATGCCTAACTGACTGAGCCACCCAGGCGCCCTAGTTTCTTTTTTTTTTTTTTTTTAATTGAGGTATAGTTGACATCCAGCATTACAGTAATTTCAGGTGTACGACATAGTAATTCAGTAAGTCTGTATGTTAGGCTGTTGTTCCCCCCAAGTGTAGCTACCATCTATCACCATATAACATTATTACAGTATCATTGGCCATACTCCCTATTCAGCACCCTTCATCCCCATGACTTATCCATTTCATAACTGGAAGCCTGCAACTCCCACTCCCCTTCCCCATTTTGCCCATTCCCCATGCCCCTCTCCTCAGCCAGCTACCAATCTGTTCTCTGTGAAAATCTCAATTTCTAAGTCACTTGGTGGAAAACCTTGAATTTCCTTCTCCATATTTTACTATTCTACCTTTTGGTATCTCAAAGAGTAATGAGATATATATTAAACAAACTAGAAAGGCTTAAGTCAGTAGATCAAAAGGATGAACTACAATTCAATATAGCCTAACTGTTTGCTATATTAAAAAGAAAAGACATTTATGTTTAATGAGAAAACATGAAAAGTACTTAATTGTTCTAGGGGGAAAAAATTAACAACTCATTGTTTTGATCACTCATAACAAACTATTAAATCTCCTCCTAGAAGTCAGAAGCCTCAAGTTCAAATATTAATCTCACCATCAACTCCTTGGCTGTATCCTTAAAAAGGCCTAACTCTACCCAATTACTGTTTCTTCACCTGTAAAACTACATTTAATACTGCCTACCTCTTTCACAGGGAGATTCTGACAATTATTTAAATCTAAGGATTTCTTTTAGGGCCTATTCTGAAGAAGCAGTTTTGGTTCGTTTAAATTTTATTATTATTTTTTTTATTTCCTTATTCCTATTAGTAATGCATGCTCATGGTAACAAAACAAAAATTAAAATAGTTCAGAAAGATATAAAGAAAAAAGGAAAATTTTCCTCATCCTCTTTATCTCCTAGTCTCATTCCCTACAGGTAACCACTACAGATTTCCCATACAGCCTTCCAGAAATACTCTCTGCATACGGATGAATATCTTCCTTTTCCACAAATGGAAAGACACTCCACTGACTTTCCTTAAGTAACTGTTTCCCTCAGTAAAGGGCATTTTACGTATCCATCCCAGTCTTTAACAGCCACATGGCATTCCTCCACAAACATGCCATCATTTATTTAACCAGTCCTTCTTCATCGAGATTTGGAAGTTGTTTCCAGCCTTTCCTTAATTTAAACAATTTGCAGTGAATAATCACCTACTTATATTTGCTAACTTGTTCAGACATACCTGCAAAATAAATTGCTAAATACAAAACTTCGGGGCCACAGGCTAAGTTTTGATGTCAAACTGCCTCATCTATAGGTTGTATCAATTTCCATCAAATGAAGAGTATCAGTCAATACTGAATATGGTCAACACTTTTTAAAAAAAAAAGATTTATTTATTTATTTATTAGACAGAGATCACAAGTAGGCAGAGAGGCAGGCTCCCCACTGAGCAGAGAGCCCAATGCGGGGCTCGATCCCAGGACCCTGAGATCATGACCTGAGCCGAAGGCAGAGGCTTTAACCCACTGAGCCACCCAGGTGCCCCAGTCAACACTTTATTTATTTATTTATTTATTTATTTATTTATTTAGAAACAGTTTTAGGAGTGCTTGGGTAGTGCCTTCAGTTAAGTGTCCAACTCTTGGTTTCAGTTCAGTTGATGATCTCAGGACTCCGCATTAGGCTCCTCACTCAGTGAGGAGTCTGCTTGAGATTCTCTCTCCTTCTTCCTTTCCCACCCCCCTTGCTCACATACTCTCTCTCTCTCGCAAATAAATGAATCTTAAAAAACAAGAACAAAAAACAACCCACATAGTTTTAAAGGCCCATTCTATAATGTAGTTTCATTAGGAAGTTTATCTACAAGGAAATTAACATGGATTTTTAAATATTTGTAAGCAATCTAACTTATGTGTCTACCATTTCTTTGAAGCAAATAAAAAACCCACAATTTCCACTTATCAAAATAAACAAAATTAATAATAATTTTTAAATTCAGGCACAAATTTTCTAGAAAAGAGAGTACTGGTTGTCACAATACAGTCAGCCATCCTCAAAATGAAGGGCCATTGTATCATTACAGTTATCACCCTAAAATTGTACCATTACGCTAAAAATGTAAATGTCTCTATGGATACTGGGCTATGTTCCCCCAGGATTTTAAAAGTGTTGCTATAATGCTAGTATCTTTTACCTAGAATGATGTGTGTAACAATTTAAAAATTATGCACAAGAAAACAAAAATTGAGCCACAAGAACCCCAGGCCTGGGTTAGGTCTTGACCTAACTTTACAGCATAAAGAAACATTAACAAAATGCTGGTGTGCTTTCATTCTTCCCTGCTAGATTAAAAAAAAGATGTATCTAATCCCATTCTTTTCTACATAAAATAAACACAGCACACTTTTGCAAATAAATTCTAGTTTAAATTTAACAAATATGTTCTCTTTCCAAGTCAATGCTAGCAGTTTAATAAATAGTTAAGGAAAATAACATAAATACTAAAATTTCTTATGGAATCTAACATTTCAAATATCATAATAAAAAATACAGAATTATATAATCAGCTTTAAAAAATCCTTTTTATTTAATAATTGACCCCCCCAAATGGCAAAGATAGAAGTGGCAAGGAATCCCAAGTATACACAAGATAAGAATAAAGCTTGATTAACATATATTAAGTTTAACCAGATAAAAAGAGAACAAAATAGTGAGAAGGGATTTTCTATATAAAAGATCTCTCAAAGTGCCTGGCTGGCTCTTGAACTCCTTGAGTTCAAGCCATGAGTTCAAGCCCCACAGTGGGTATAGAGATTACATTAAAAAAAAAAAAAAACCTCTGGATGCTATAATTCCTGTTTTAGTCTCACAGTTTAAAATACCTGTTGTTTGCATTGAATTATCAAGTTTAACAGACTTAGAACTAGAAGATTATAAAATCCAATGTGAATTAGTGTTCGTGTATGAATCTGTCCCTTGGGAGAGCAATCTCTCTTTAGCCACCGAGCTTTCAACCACGGAAAGAAGAGCACTTCATTTAGTGTGACAAATGCAAATGAAACATAAAGGGTTCTCCTGACTTGAACTCCCAAAATGACACTATCTAAAAACATACTCTCTCTAGCTTGCACCATTTACCTTCTAAATTATCTTCTAGAGCTATTAGTCATTCAACAAATATTTATGGAACTCTTTCTGAAAATCACAGTGCTGTGTCATATACAGACCCTTAGGTGGCTTCTAATTACTGAAACAGACATATAAGAAGTAAATAATTAATAGTAATAAAATGAGGGATGAAAGTAAGCACTACATTTCTGAAGTACAACAATACTAATTGAGGAAAACCAGAAGCTTCACAGAGAAAGGTGGCGTTTGAACTGAGCATTCTATAGAGGAGGAATATGATTTTGAAAAATATAACAGCAGAATGTGGGTTACAAACTATAGAGTTCTGGCTAATTTAGGCTGAAAAGGAATTTACTAAAAGAATTTCCTAATTCTAAAGTAGCTCCTAAAATTGATGAGAAATCTAGAGAATTCTAGAAGGAAGTCAAAGTCAGGAAACAGGCTGTTGAGAACTCAAATACAGTAATATAACAAATAGACCAGATAGGATGCCACGGTAACTGCTATAGTAAATAATCTCCAGTTGCCCCACATCTATATGTTATTGCCTCAAGACTCAAAGCCTGGGGGTGGGCGGGGGGATTCAAAGCCTGATAAAGGACATTAATAAGTGAACTGACAAAATCTCAGTAAGGTTCGATAATAGTATTCTCTCCATGTTAATTTCCTGACTGCAACCATTGTGCTCTATGAAATTTCCTCGCTTTTTGTAAATATGCACTGGAATGTTTAGGGGTAAAAGGGCATTACGTCTACCATTTACTCTTAAAGACTAAAAAAATCTTTAAGGGGCCCTAGGTGGCCCAGTAGGTTAAGAATCTGACACCCCTTTTCAAAGTAGAAAATATTTATGTTTCTGATCATACACACATTTAAAAATTTGAATTTAAAAAAGGCAAAGTTCCGCATAATCCCTATATTTTCCCCATTCCAAACACAGTTAATAGTTTGGCATATATTTTTATTCTTTTAGGATTCTAATGCAAGCATGTATCTTATAATTTTTACATAAGCATAATATTATATTTTTTTTTACCTTAAAAGTCTTATCATCATATCTTTCCAGGTTTGTTTGTTTGTTTGTTTGTTTTCATTTTGTTTTGTTTTGTTTTTTATTTCTTTTCAGCGTAACAGTATTCACTGTTTTTGCACCACACC
The DNA here is from genome assembly GCF_964662115.1 of Mustela nivalis. Taxonomy (NCBI): domain Eukaryota; kingdom Metazoa; phylum Chordata; class Mammalia; order Carnivora; family Mustelidae; genus Mustela; species Mustela nivalis. The sequence continues at coordinate 92,675,311 of NC_139025.1, forward strand.
CAGTGCTCCACCAATCCGCGCCCTCTCTAATACTCACCACCTGGTTCCCCCAACCTCCCACCCCCACTCCCACCCCTGCCCCTTCAAAACCCTCAGATTGTTTTTCAGAGTCCATAGTCTCTCATGGTTCACCTCCCCTTCCAATCTTTCCAGTTTTGTATAGAAAAAAAATGTACTTGAAAATGGGAACAGTGATTATTTCTGGGTGGTAATTTTATAAGTAATTTTATTTTCTTGGTATTTTTCTGTCATTTAATACTAGAATAGGTAGGGGCGCCTGGGTGGCTCAGTGGGTTAAGCCGCTGCCTTCAACTCAGGTCATGATCTCAGGGTCCTGGGATCGAGTCCCGCATCGGGCTCTCTGCTCAGCAGGGAGCCTGCTTCCTCCTCTCTCTCTGCCTGCCTCTCTGCCTACTTGTGATCTCTCTCTGTCAAATAAATAAATAAAATCTTTAAAAAAAAAATACTAGAATAGTTAAAATTTACAGATTTAGGAGATATTTGTACTGCATACAAAAGGGAAGGAAAGGAAACAGATTAATTCTTTTTGGTGGGGTGGGGAGGAACAGTGATTATTTCTGGGTGGTAATTTTATAAGTAATTTTATTTTCTTGGTATTTTTCTGTCATTTAATACTAGAATAGGTAAAATTTACAGAATTAGGAGATATTTGTACTGCATACAAAAGGGAAGGAAAGGAAACAGATTAATTCTTTTTGGTGGGGTGGGGAGGTGGAGGGAGAGAGAGAGAATCCCAAACAGGCTTCACCCCAGTGTGTGAGCCTAATGCAGGGCTCAATCCGACAGCCTGAGACCATGACCTGAGCCAGAATCAAGAGTCAGACAATTAACCAACTGAGCCACTCAGACACCCCAACAGATTAATTTTTACAAAAAAGGAAGGTATTTTGAGAGAGGCCATACTTGAGATGAGTTTGGAATTGAAGAAATTACATAATGCTCATCTAATTGAATCTTTACAACACCTCTACAGGTGAGGAAACTGAGATTTTCAGAAGCTTGAGCAAATTCTCAGATACTTTATAACAAGTAACTGGTGAGTTGGAAGGTAGGATTCTAACCAGTTTCTGTTAGACTCCAAAACACCCATGACTGACCACCATGGGATTTCTCCCCCTGAAAGAAAGCTTAAAAAACAACAGCTCTAGGGGCGCCTGGGTGGCTCAGTGGGTTAAGCCTCTGCCTTTGGCTCAGGTCATGATCCTGGGGTCCTGGGATCGAGCCCCGAGTTGGGCTCTCTGCTCAGCAGGGAGCCTGCTTCCCTTCCTCTCTCTCTGCCTGCCTCTCTGCCTACTTGTGATCTCTCTCTGTCAAATAAATAAATAAAAATCTTTAAAAAAAAAAAAACAGCTCTAGTAGGGGGGAAAGATAAGGAACAAAAAAAAGGAAAAGAGAAGCAAAAAAGTAGAATTCTTAGCAGTCTTTGAGGAGGTATACCCTACTTATCCATTGTCTGTAAACTTGAAAAAATAATTACTATCTGTCTGTAATTCTTCAACTCTAATACTTCAGCTTTCCGAGGTCCTGTTCTGCATAAAATCACTGGGGTGCCATCTACCAGAGACACTAAGCCTCAAGCTTTAGCAGCACTTTCCTCTCCCCTCCCTGCCTGTCAGGAAGTCAACCGGAGAACAGATGGGGCACAAACATGAGCCCCCCTACCCGCCAACTGTGTATAAAAACCATCTCTTTTTAGTCCACTTCCATCTTGTAAAATGAAAAATCAACTTGTCTAATTTCTCCTTCCAGTTAATGTAAAATACGTGTTCTTAATAGAAGATTCTCTAGTCACCTCTTAATTCAATGATTCTCTTAGCTGTAAAGAGGAGAAACATTTTTTTTTTTAATTAACAGGAATTGTTTCTACAAATTCATACCAGCATAATAAAGAAGCAGCAAACTAAAACACAACTTGGAAGTGATGTGAAGATTAGTAAGGGAAAATAGGAAGCCAAGCTTGGTCCTTTGAGAAATATTTATTTGTCATCAAGCTTTACTTCCAGAAAACTCATAGCTTCCTTGGAAGGACTTATATATCTATAAGGGATTAAGCCTTTTTCAGTAAGACTAAGCTTTAATTAGCCCAAATATCAAACAAAGACATGTTATTTTATTATCAGTCTTGTAGTAAAAGGAAAAAATGAGGGTGAAGTATCTCAGTCCTCAATATCATGAAGACACGACCTTTCGATTAACAATAGAACCACAGATTACAAGTCCACTATTTAAATGAAACCCATGCTGCATTAGACTTTGAGAATGAATACTCACTAAATACTTTAAATTTTCCCAGAATGTAGCTGTTAATGATCTTTTCAAGCCAGAGATTATAGAAACCTAAACAGGGTGACTAATTATTTCACAGAATACACATGCATTAGCAAAATCTTCCCACAGCCAAATACAGATAGGGAGGAATCACAGTACTGATAACCCAAGAATATACATGAATTTTTGATAACAGTCCTGCCATTTCAATTATGCTTTGCTTAGGTTAATAATAAAATGTGTTTGCTATCTCTCAACTAAAAAAATATTGAGGGACACCTGGGTGGCTCAGTTGGTTAAAGCATCTGCCTTCAGCTCAGGTCACTATCCCAGGATCCTGTGATAGAGCCCTGCATGCCTGTCCTCCCTGCTCAGGAGGGTCTCTGCTCCTCGGCCCCTCCGCGCGCTCATGCTCTCTCTCTCTCCCTCTCTCTCTCACTCAAATAAATAAATAAAATCTTAAGAAACAAAAAAGAAGCATTGATCAGACATATTTGTATCAGTCCTTAATAGTAAGAGGACACAAAGGGAGGATTAAGTATATACAACAGGGAATTCATTCTATTACTCTCCTACATATTTTTTTAATTTCCCTGCTATTTGCACATATCAAAGACATGACATGGACTGTAGGGAACAGTATCCCTGAGAGGGCTGTTTTTACAGAAATTGTCTTTTAATAATTTAAGGCTGATGGACAAATTGGTTGGTCAGATTCTAAAACAACATCCTAGCAACATCAAGATAAAATTAAGCACATCGATTTTGTATCTTGTCAACGTCATTTGGCATCCATTCAAAAGTGAAATATTATCTTTTCTTTTAACTTTCTATTTAAATTCAATTAGCCAACATATAGCACATCATTAGTTTCAGATGTAGTGTTCAATGATTTATCACTTGCATATAACACCTAGTGCTCATCAGATCATGTACCTTCCTTACTGCCCATCACCCAGTTACCCCATCCCTCCCACCTCCCCTCCAGCAACCCTCACTTTGTTTCAAAAGTGAAATATTATCTATATCAATCACCCATGCACAGCTCCGTGACACCTTTATAGAAAAGTTTCAAACCAACAAAATTGTTGAGATTTCCATCCAAAAGAAAAAAAAATTAACAGTATTAAACCATTTGCTCTTGGTACTGCAACACACCCACACACGCGCACACACACACGTGCACACACACATACACAAATGGCTTCCAATGAAAGAAAATGAAATTTCAAAAAGAATGAATCCAATGTCCCAATAAGCTCATCAGTAGTATCCATAAAAAAGAAATGACTATGTGTCAGTATGGTCTTTATTTCTCCCTTCGATATTTCGAAGTGCATCAGGAAATCGTGATATCTGAAAAGAAAACACATTTTCAACCACTTAATTTCTTTTCTATAAAAGTCTAGAGGGGAGTGCCCAGGTGGCTCAGTCAATTTAAGTGTTCACCTCTTGATCTCGGCTCAGGTCTTGATCTCAGTCATGAGTTTGAGCCCCGAACTGGGCTCTACGCTGGGCATGGCACTTACTTTATTAAAGAGTCTAAAGGGGTGCCTGGCTGGCTCAGCTGGCAGAGCGCTCAACTCTTGATTTGGGGGTTGTGAGTTCAAACCACATGTTGTAGGTAGAATTTACTTTAAAAAAAAAAAAAAAAAGTAAAACAAAACAAAAACATCTATCTAGAAAGTCATGCAGTGTTGTGGGTAGGACCAAATGATCTATATGGCCTCTCTAAAGTTCACTTGCCCAGTACTGTGGAAAACAATCACTAATGTTCCTACAGAAAACAGAAGCCCAATAGCATAGTAACTATGCTAAAAACTCTGTAACTATGCCAGAAAACTCTGTTTTCTGAAACAGAAAACAGACCTGGTGGTCTAGAATTATGAGCTTACCATTTCTCATTTTAGCATCAGTTAAAACAACAATGGTGACACTGTTAAGAACAACTGGAAACCATATTCTGCAAGGGGTGCATAGCCCCCACACCAAAAATTAATAAATAAATAGAACAAAGCCAATTCTCTGGGTAAATACATGTAATAAACTATCTTCCTTTAAAAAAGGGGAAAAAAATGAAAGTAATGTGACCTTAGTCAATAGCCCCAAAAATGGAGTATACATGTACCTGGGGATTCATGAACATTTCTCAAAAATATATGAAAAGGATTTTTAAGTTTCAGATAATCAGTGTCCAAACTCTTTCCCAAAAGCTGTCCTAGAAAGTACTTGAGGACTTGCAACCCCTTCTCAGCCATTCTCACTCTGACTGTGGTGAATTCCCTGAGCAAGAAAAGGGATAATTTTAAATATAGGTGTGGATTTTGAGAAGGTATAACTCAAAGACCAAGTAACAAGTTCTTTTGCAAGTCATGAAGTTTCCAAATCTTAACTTTCAACAGAATTTAAGGAAGACCTAATCCAGTTGCCTGCTGATAGATCATTAAAAAAAAAAATTTGTAAAAATGATTTTGGTATATAATTGGAAAGGTATTACAAGAGTTGAGTGACACATATGATTAAAGTCCAGGCATTACCATCTACTAATGTTTCTCAGTCCTTACACTTATAAAAATAAAAATTAGGAAGAGAATTTATTCCGAATCCTATCTCATTCAGGAATAAGCAATATTCATCCATGGATACCTGCATAAATTCATTAGGGAAAATGAGATCCATTTACAATAAAATTTTACCTTTATGTATAACAATTGCTAATCAAAATAAATTGTATATTAATCAATATAATTTTAATTTTATTACGAAAAAAATTTTACATCCAGGCCCTAAGGTTACAAGATTTTTTTAAAAAATCAAAATGGGGCATCTGGGCGGCTCAGTGGGTTAAAGCCTCTGCCTTCAGCTCAGGTCATGATCCCAGAATCCTGGGATTGAGCCCCGCCTCGGGCTCTCTGCTCCAGGAAGACTCTGCTTCCTCCTCTCTCTCTCTGCCTGCCTCCCTGCCTACTTGTGATCTCTGTCTGTCAAATAAATAAATAAAATCTTTAAAAAATAAAATAAAATAAAATAAAATAAAAAATAAAAATTTGTTATAGGGAAGCAAGTGATTACTAAAAAGTTTTCAGGTCTGAAAATATGTTACATTGGATAAAATTCTACAGAAGATGTGGAATTAAAACATGAAATAAAAAGAAGAAATAATATAAATCTTCTCACTGCTGAAGAGTTTATTAATGCCATTCTTTAGTGGGTGATGATGAATATCAAATCACTATTGTAATTGGACTCCATTCAGGTATAAGAATGATATGACAGTTATATTTAAAATGTCAAATATAGGGGCACCTGGGTGGCTCAGTTGGTTAAGTGTCTGACTTCAGCTCCGGTCATGATCCCAGTGTCCTGCAACTGAGCCCCACATCAAGCTCCTGGTTTAGCAGGGAGTCTGCTTCTCCCTCTCCTCCTTACTCATACTCTCTTTCTCTCTGAAATAAATAAATAACATCTTTTTTTTTTTAAGTCACATATATACTTAATTAATTAATTAAAATGTCAAGTATACAATATGCTGGAAATTTTATGTTCTGAAACCATCTGAACCATTGATCAAAAAAGTTGGCTGTAATATTCAAGTATAAGTACATAATTTATTAAAAAAATTTTAAGCAGAATACTATCAAAAAGCATCAATAACGAAAATATGTAAGTGATATGATGGTCAGTGAGAAAAGCAGATCTCAAAACAGTAAACATTAGCAAGGATGAAGATGCCAAAATAATGTTTGAGGAGTAGTCTGCAGCAGCAGGGAAAAGGGCCAATTCCAATATCAAGAACTAATCTTTTTTTTTTTTTTCTTTTAAAGACTTTATTTTTAAGTAATCTCTACACCCAACGTGGGACTCGGGACTCATATTTACAACCCCAGGATCAAGAGATGCACGCTCTGTTGACTGAGCCCGCCAGGCGCCCCTTACCAAGAGTCAATCTTAAAGCAATTTTCTTTCAGGACACTTAAGCACGTTCTGTTTCTAACCAAATTTACTTCAGGCTTTCTGAAAAGGGGGAAATATAGGCTGTCAAGTGTGAACTTTAATAGGCCCTCAATCTCTGTCTGGCTGACACAATGAGGATGACCCCTTTCAGTGACCAGGAGGGAGCAAGTGCTTTAGAAATCTGCCAGCAACTTAGATTTGACATATTTTCTTCTTCCAGGTCCATAGTAAACTTAACCATCAAAGTCAGAGAGTTCCCTTTTACTGAAATAGTAGCAATGGAAATGCCAAAGGCATCTAGGATTAATTATTATTCAAGCAATGGACTTACACTATTGTTTGCAAAGCAAAAGTTTGGTCGGAAACAAAAATCACCTCCAAGTTCTTACTCTCCTTAATGTGGCTATAAACGGCTGCCTTATCTTTTCCTAGACATAAATAATTCAGAAATGATTAAAAGCGCTGCCATATGACTGTGGAGCAAGAAAGCAAAGATCTGCTGTCACCCACAATAAGTGAATACAAAATCAGTATTATCTTCATTACCATTTTGTGACATGAGGAAAACAAGTGTGTGAAAGGTTCATAAAACAGTCCACCATACGTCCCTTTCCAACTCTCAAGTCACTCCAGGGCAGTTTAGGGAAGCAGCTGAAAAAACAGTTCGGGAATCAAAATGCCTGGGTTGAATGCCGGCTCTGCGATTTTCTGATTGTGTGATCATGTATGTTACTTAAGCTCTCCTAAATGTGAGTTTTCTGACTGTGCCTCAGTTTTCTCACCTCACACTAAGTGCTCAATAAATGTGAGGTACTAGGATTACTACAAGGAGGAAAAAAGGAAAGGAAATTCCAAGGACTGCCAATAGGCCGTGAACTCCCTCTCTGCTAGTAGCTCATCAAAAAGAAAAGTCTAATACTAACAAATCCAGTATTTTTTTAAGTATTTTTTAAATCCAATGACTATATCCAGGGCAATACCAGGCTTCTAGTGGATAGTCAATGAAGATAATTAGCCTTATGATATGCTTTCCCAAACTCCACAAACTTAGGGAGTGATATGATATGCTTACCCAAACTCCACAAACTTCCAATCCACCTACAGAGGGAATAATTTAAGGGCAAGAGACTAGCAGACACAATGTGCTCAGCAAAGTTCCCTCGGTGTATGACTTGTCTCAAAAGTTGTTCAGTTTTATTTCGTCTTGATTTGCATTTACCAGTCATGTGTGTGTAGTGGTCCAAAGTAGAAAGCAAAAGGCGTAAATCATATTAAATTCTGGAGTTACATAACTAGCTGGTCCTTACCTGGCTAAACCTCTGTTACGAATTTTTTTCTTTCTGATCATTTCAATTACTCTCCGTTTGGGGCACAAATGCAACACAGAACATGAGAACAAGGAGGCCTCAGGCAGGGCCATCAATCTTGACGCACTTAATCGTTAGGCACCAAGAACAGTACTCTTAGCAAGCCTAACGATGACTGATACTTCAGAATCTAAGAAGTGGAAGGAACTAAGAGGTCATAAACCAAACCAAAATCAAGGAGAAATCCCTTCCAACGTCTCTTAGTACAGCTTTGACAAGATGAGGGTGGGGGTAACAGAGGTGGAAGCAATGGAGGCCAAGGCTCTCAGTGATGACCCAAGGGCAGGGCCACACATTCACACCCACTGACACACCGAACCATGGAACTAAGCAGTGAAAAAATCCCAGAAGAAAATATAAGATAGGGTTTTTTTTAAGGCTATCCCAAAAAGAGATAAAAGCCTAAAAGGTTAACAGAATTGGTTACAATATTGGCATAAATCAAAAAACATATTATTTCCCCTCTACATGATATACCACCATTTTACTCAATTTAGTTCCACAGAGATGAGTAAGATAGAAGCACCTTCATTCACTCAATACAAGAAGTTAATGACACTTGCTATTAAAGGCCTATGTGCCAGACATTTCAGTCAGTACCAAAGATACTGTTACTACAGTTTCTGTGAAGATGTGACCCCAGCAGCCAGAGTGTCTACCTTGTTCTCAGTAAAGTGGCGACTGGTTCATAGAAATGCAAGACATAGGAAAGAGTTGAGTCAAAAGTATCTTGGTGTATAAACCCCAGCTCTGATACCAGCTATAAAAGCTGAGGCAAGTCAATTAACTGAGATAAACCAGGAGAGACCCTGGACTCCAGGAACCAAACAGAGAGTTACAGAAGGGAGGGGTTGGGAGAATGGAGTAACCGGGTGATGAGTATTAAGGAGGGCACATGTTGTGATGAGAACTGGGTGTTACATGCAACTACTGAATCCTTGAACACTACTTATCAAAAACTAATGATGTACTGTATGTTGGCTAATTAAACAATTTTTTAAAAATGAAGATTTTATATATAAAATAGATATAAAATGACATAATTATAAAGTTTAAACAAACTTATGTAGTTTAAGAAGTAAATTTGTAATCAAGTTATATATACATATATATGCAATATATACAATTGAGCCTTGCATACCTCCCGGGATAGGAGCGCCATAGAAAAATCTATATATAACTTTGATTCCCTAAAAATTTAACTACTAATAACCTACTGCTGACCAGAAACCTTACCAATAACATAAACAGTCGATTAAGATATATTCTGTATGTTGTATTACAGACTGTATTTACAATAAAGTAAGCTAGATTATGAAAACATTAAGAAAATCATGAAGAGAAAATACATTAACAGGATCCCAAAAAAATCCCCATATAAGTGGACCTGCAAACCCATCTTGTTCAAGAACCAACTGTATAAAGTTGTTATAAGGACAAAATGTGTTATATAGTGAGCACTAAATTGATCTGAGTTTCCTTCATTCCTGCTAACCTGAACCTAAGAATTTATCAAATTTTACTTATTACTTACCTTAATCCTAACCAGGTTAAATATGTTACAATTTTAACTTTTCTAATTTTTTTCAAGCTCTATATTTCTGTATACAAGTACTATTTTTAGGGACATCTTACCTACTGGGAGCATAAGACACTCCACACATTTCAGTAGCAGGAAATTTTTCCTTAATGAAAAATTTTTTTTAATCTATGCACATGAGAATCCAAATATACGACACTTTGGTAGTAGACATGTTAAAATAACAGAACAGCTCATAAAGAGATTGTACTGAAACCCCTTTGGCCACTATCAGTGGAGTAAGAGTTTGCCTATCATTCCCTACTCAAGCTATACGAAGTGTCTATGAATGTGTAAATAAGGTCGATCACACTGCTATTAAAATTCAGACCTGACTGCTGAAACATCTATGTTCAGGTTGAAAATTGTTTAAAAAAACACGAAGGCCAGAGACCCCTTGTTCCTAGACGTATGTAGTAAAAAAAGAACTATGCCATTAGAAGAGAGAACTATGCATCTGATCCCGCCCCAAAATACTATGGAGTCCAGTCCGCCGGGAGCATTCTTTCATTGAGTTTCATTGAGTAAACCTTTATTATCCTATCATGTGCTAGGCCTTGCACAGTGAACAAAACAACCCGCCCCCTCCCCCCAAAAAAACACCTTCCCTCCTAATAACAGGAATGTCTGCCGGTTCGGTAAGGCTGCCCAATAGCTCCTCCAGACCAAGTCCTGGCCGCACCCCCACCCCATGAGGGTCAATCACATGGACACCCCACCGGAATCCCACGGGCGCGCTAGCTTTGCAGCCCTGACACACCCTGGGTTCTTAGCTATTCTGGGTCTGGATCCCTCCCGCATCTGGGGACGCCCCGAGAGCCGCCTCTCCCACCCCAAAGCCGTGGGGAGGTAGCCGGGGTGCTCGCCCCTAGACGCGCCACGTGCACACCCGGCGCGCGCTCCCGCCGCCCTCCGCCCGTCCCGCGCAGGCGCAAGCGCAGGCGCCGCGGCCGCCCGACTAGCGTGCGCCCCGCAAGCGGGTAGCGGCTCCTGCCTCGCGGCCAGCCCCTATCAGCCCAGATCCCACCATCCGAAGCCTCTTACCGGCGGTCTGGCCCCGGCGCCCCGGCCTCCTGGCTCCCGGCGGCCTCCTCGCGGGGCGCCTCCTCCTCGGCCGCCGCGGCCGCCTCGGAAACCACGGCCGCGACCCCGGCGGCCGCCACTGTCCCCGCCGCCGCCGCCCCTTGCCACTGCGGCTGCGGCTCCCGCCCGGTCGCGATCCCCGCCTGGCCGTTCACGGCCGGGCCGACGGCCGCGGCCGCCCCGAGCTCCTCGCTCCGCCTGCATCTGGCCGCCGCCGGCGGTGCTGAGCGCGCGGGAGCCGGGCCGCCGCGGAGACGCCCTGGCCCCACCGGAAACGGGTTGCTCGAAAGAGCCGGGAGCGACGGGCCCCCGGTGGCGGCGAGCGCGGGGTGCGGGGCCGGGGATGGAAACCGGCCGCGGCGGGGGCGGGGCGGCCCGAGGCCTGGCAGGTGGGGCCGGAACCGGGGCCCGGGGAAGGCTGGGGATTCAGAGGAAAAGGCCCGACGTGGGACGGGGAAGTGGGGAGACGGTCGGGCTGGAGGAGCGCCCTTGGCTTAAGGATGGGTTATAAATGGATAGGTTAAAGCGTTTGTATAATAGGAACTCGTTTTTGTTAAAAGGAAGGAGAATACGAATATGAATGTATTTGCATTTTTTTTAAATCTGAAACGTATAGTACCAAAATGTAATCAGAGGTTAACCTAACCGTATGGTGAGGCTCCCAGTGAGTTAATTTTTCCTTTTTTCCCCGTTTAATCTCCAGATTTTCAAGAATGAATGTGTGTAATTATTAAAATAATTCTGAATTCAGGGATCAGGAGGTGTGGAGGAAAAGGTGGGTGGGTCTCAAGTGAGCGGTGTGGTCTACAGCAAGCAACTGTGCTTGCTGTGCACCGTGCAAAACTGCTAATGGATGGGAGGGCTCCCAAGTCTTTGGGAGAACTTGCAGAAATGTCTACTTTAGTTCACATTGCTGAGCACATGAGTGTTTAATCCTGTGATCCTTACTTTGCAAATGAGAAGCAGCCCTAGAAGTTAAACAACTTGCCTTAAGTGGTGGACCTGGCATTTTAACTCAAGCGGGCTCACTCCAGTCTATTCTTGTGTGTGCATCACTGATTTAGTAGAAAATTTTGAGATTCATCCATGATTTAATAATTATATTCTTTTTTTGTTGCTATGTAGTAATCCTTTTTTTTTTTTTTTTTTTTTGGTCCAGTCTGTTCTTTTAACCAGGGGGAAGAAGGGCAATTGGTTATAAGGATACAGGGGAACCATTTTTAAGTTTGCATTACAGAAACCACCTAAAATAAAAAGGGCTAAAACTCCCATCATCCAATCAGCATAGCAAAACAAGTGGCTTTTTTACCCCCTTCCCAGTCTTTTCTGATATCCGTATATACTCAACACTATTCATTGCTTCTAATTGTCTACTCTAGGCCAGGCACACTGCTTGGTCCTGGAGATTTAAAAAAAGGAGAAGAAAGAAAATGAAAAAGTAGCTGCTGTCCCTGCCTTTATGTAGCTCACTTTCCACTTTCCCTAAGGAGGATAATCTTGTAAACAGATGACTGCACTAGTGTGCTGAGTGCAGTGAAAAGTTCAAGGTGAAGGCCCAAAGGAAGAAAAAAAAATGTCTAAATGAGTAGCTTAAGGCCTCATGAGAAATAGACCCTTGAGCCAAGGCGTAATGGTTAAGCAGGAATTTGCCTGGTTGATAAGTAGGATATGGGAGATTTCTAGATGGAGGGAACCAATGAAGGATTATGAACTGGAGAGAAACAACTTTAAACATAGTGACACAGTGTGGTTCTGAGTACTTCCTACATAACACTTCATTTAAACCTCTCAGCAGCCTATGAGGTTATACTAGTGTCAGTCCTGTTTTACAGATGACGGATCTAATAAAGAAACTTCCACAATCACACAGCTTAGATTGGAACTTTGGGCAGTCTGGCTTCAGAGTCTATGCTGTTAACCACCAAGAAAATCATTCTGTAGAGGAAAATTAGAATCCTAGGCAAAGCCATTAGGAAACTACTGGCATAGTTCCTGCCACAAATGATTAGGGCCTAAGTGAAGTTGAAAGCCAAGGAGGCAAACAATGGGAGAATGGATAGGACCTCATCACCAGTTAGTTGTAAATGGGGTGGGAAAGGGGTGAGAAGTTAGAGGTCAAGCCCAGGTTTCTTGCTTGGTGGTAGTTAATGATGCCACTAGTCAACAGAGAAAATACAGGATGGAGATGTGTCAGGGAAAGTTGTCAGATGAACAGTATTTTATCTTTTTAAGATTTTATGTATTTGACAGAGACACAGCAAGAGAGGGAACACAAGCAGGGGGAGTGGGAGAGGGAGAAGCAGGCTTCCTGCTGAGCAGGGAGCCTGACATGGGGCTCCATCCCAGAACCCTGGGATCATGACCTGAACCGGAGGCAGATGCTTAATGACTGAGCCACCCAGGTGCCCCTTCACAGTATTTTTTAACATTGTATATTGTTCTGTGTTATTTCATTGTCTTAATGATGAACATATTTGTCAATGGACACTATTCTCACACAGTACATCAAATTTTTCTTTTCCATCTCCACTGATCCCCAGCCTTTCCCTTTGTTTTATTCCTACACACTCTATTTTCCTCATTTTTTTTCCATATCTCTACTTGTCAAATTAAGACTGGCAGTGGCACCCAGAATTAAGTTATTCATCCCCATGCTTAACTCTGAAAGTCAACAATCCTACCTCTAGATAAACACTAAACAGGAAGACAAAAATAGTACCAACAAAGGTATCCTTTTCCCTGTGCACCATAAAGGAGCTAAGAGGAGATATAGACAGATAGGAAAGGCATATACATATATTTTTTTTTTTAAAGGAAAGGCATTTTTAAGAATGCACTGAACAGGGAAGCCGGGGTGGCTCAATCGATTAAGCTGCTGCCTTCTGCTCAGGTCATGATCCCAGGGTCTTGGGGTAGAGTCCCTTATCGGACTCCTTGCTCAGTGGGAAGACTGCTTCTCTCTTTGCCTCTGCCTGCCACTCAACCTGCTTATGCTCTCTCTGACAAACAAAGCCTTAAAAAAAAAAAAAATGCACTGGACAGGTGCATGGCTCAGTCAGTTAAGCCTCTGCCTTTAGCTCAGGTCACAATCCCAGGGTCCTAGGATGGAGTCCTGAGCTCCCTACTCATTGAGGAATCTACTTCTCCCTCTACCCCTCCCCCCTGCTTGTACACATTGCCCCTCCCCATCTCGCACTGTCTCAAAATCTTAAAAAAGAAAAAAAAAAGACTGCATTGGACAAGCTGGACCCCCAAGCCCTGTGTGGCCAGGAACTATAATGTTTTGGTACATTATCTCTTCCTAATTCTACATTCAGTGATATAAAGTTGGTACTTGAAATGGGTTACAGAAAGAATTTTTACAACACAGAAATTGTCAGATATTTGCAAATCGGGGCTTTGTTGGAGGTGGGGGTGGAACCAGCTGTTAAATATTACCAGCACAGGGACGCCTGGATGGCTCAGTTGTTAAGTGTCTGCCTTCGGCTCACATCAAGATCCCAGGGTCCTGCGATCAAGCCCCACCTCAGACTCCCTGCTCAGTGGGGAGCCTGCTTCTCCCACTCCCCCTGCTTGTGTTCCTGCTCTTGCTGTCTCTCTCTCTGTCAAATAAATATTAAAAAAAAAAAATTTATCAATACACCACCAGTTTGGGCTCTCACCATGATGACGAATCCACATATTAATCTCAAACCAGACAGCATAAATCAAGGTTTCAATCTTGGCCCATTTAGGGCTGGACGATCTTTGTGGTGGTGGCTTTTCTTGTGTATTATAGAATGTTTAACCACATCTCTGGCCTCTACCCACTAGTTGCTACCCTCCAGCAACAACTCTTCCCCCTAGTCGTACAACCGAAGATGTCTCCAGTTTTTGCCAAATGTCTCCTGATGGGAAAAATCATCCCAGGTGAGAACCACCAGCAAAAAATTGATGTAACTATATAACCGTCCCACAAAAAGTCTCCAAAATTACGATCGAAAAGGTGGACTTTTTTGTGGACAAGAAGAGCTAACATTTATTTAACACTTACTTTGTGCCTCTCACCGTTCCAAGCACTTTAAATGTACTAACTTTGAATCTTTAGAATATTCCAGTCAGGTAAACACTATTATTATTCCTATTCTACAGATAAGAAAACTGAGTCACAAAGGGGTTAAATAATTTGCTCCAACTAATAAGTGACAGTGGGATTCATACCCACTCAGTCTGGTTTCAGAGTCTGTGTGTGTGTGTTTTTAAGATTATTTATTTGACAGAGATCACAAGTAGGCTGAGAGGCAGGCAGAGAGAGAGGGGGGGGGGGGGGAAGCAGGCTCCCTGCTGAGCAGAGAGCCTGATGCGGGGCTTGATCCCAGGACCCCTGACCCTAACCCAGGACCCCGGGATCATGACCTGAGCTGCAGGCAGAGGCTTTAACCCACTGAGCCACGCAGGCGCCCTTCAGAGTCTATGTTCTTTTTTTTTTTTTTAAGATTTTATTTATTTATTTGACAGATAGATCACAAGTAGGCGGAGAGGCAGGCAGAGAGAGGAAGGGAAGCAGGCTCCCCGCTGGGGAGAGAGCCCGACACAGGGTTGGATCCCAGGACCCTGGGACCATGACCTGAGCTGAAGGCAGAGGCTTTAACCCACTGAGCCACCCAGGTGCCCCCAGAGTCTGTGTTCTTAAGTCTATGCAGCAGATGCTACCAGATGTCCAAAGACTATATTCCTCTTCCCTTCACCGTCTGTCCATCTAAGATTTTTTTCAATTCAGTCAGCAGAGTTTAGATATGGTGAATTTTGAGATCCCCCTGCTAACCTTCTTAACTAGAGGAACACCTCTAGCTGAAGTTCTTTTAATCAAGATGTTGAGTATGCTTTCCTCTCTGGTTTTGATTCACATGGAAAGTGATCTATCATCAAGGATAAAAATGGCATTCTTGCACTGCAAGGAACCAGAGGCCTTTGATTTTATAAATAACAAAGGGAAGGAAGATTTTCTGCTATTGCTTTGACTTGATGCACCTGATTTTAAACATATGCTGCTGCATGAATAAAAAATTGAGTTTCCCTTAGGTAGTATTCGTGAGATATCAAAAAGAAAGTGCTCAATTACATAAGGGGCTCCTTTCAAAAATAAATGGACTTTTTGCATATTTTTAAAGTTATGTGACTTGATATATTTAAAAAAGAAAAACAAGAGGCAGCTAATTCCTTAAGGAGATAGTTCTCAAAATGTGGACCAGCAGCATAGCATAACCTGGGAACTTGTTAACAATGCACATTCTCAGGCCTCACCCCAAATCAGAAACTGGGGAAGAGACCCAGCAATCACTGCCCCCATTATGTGGTTCGGATGCACCCTCAAATTTTAGAACCGCTATCAAGGTGATATTTGAGCCTTCAAACATCATAATTGCAGGAAACCACATAATTCCTAGCCTGATACCATAGCACTCAGAAGCTCTTATTGTTTCATGAAGGTGGATGAGGACCATTTTTTGTCCTATCATAACATCCATATCATCTTTAATTAAATTAAAGATTTAATTAAAATGCATCTTCCCTTTGCAAATAAATTTTCATGGAACAAATGCATCTTCCCGATTCTTCTTTTCATCTTCTACGGGCAGATCTTCTACAGTTTTGTTGAATTTCTGATGCTTAGTAATAAACTGTGCAAATTGGAAAACATTGATAAGGTCTCTCAAAAGAGGTCTTTGTATTTCATAGGTGTTTTTGAACAGCTGCAGCCACTGTGGAGAGGTGCTCAGGGTTGCAGGGGGAGGGCCTTTGGAAGGAGCTCTCCTTTCAGGCCAGAATCCCCGGCCTTTAACTGGTGAGGAGGACAGGGCAGTGAACTGCCTGCCAGCTCACACACAGTAGGTCCTTGGGCCCTAGAACCGGAGTCAGGAAACCACCCAAAATGAATGCGTCAAACTCCAGACATGGAGAACTCATGGCTTGGCTGCTCTCCCTCCATCCCCACTCTCAGCTGCTGACCTTGCTTTCTATTTCACAGAGAAAGGGAAGCAATTGGCATAGAATCTCCACCATGGGCATTACTCACAGCCTCTCTATGTCAGTGCCCCTCTGCCCTGCTGTGCCCTGCTATTACAAAGCTCTCTTTTATACACCCCATGAAATCTAGCACAGTAGTGAACACAGAATATGTTTTTTTTTTAAAGATTTTATTTATTTATCAGAGAGGGAGAGAGAGCGAGCACAGGCAGACAGAATGGCAGGCAGAGGCAGAGGGAGAAGCAGGCTCCCTGCCGAGCAAGGAGCCCGATGCGATGTGGGGCTCGATCCCAGGACGCTGGGATCATGACCTGAGCCGAAGGCAGCTGCTTAACCAACTGAGCCACCCAGGCGTCCCTGAACACAGAATATGTTTTTAAAAACTTGTGTTATCGGGGCACCTGGGTGGCTCAGTGGGTTAATGCCTCTGCCTTTGGCTCCAGTCATGATCCCAGGGTCCTGGGATCGAGCCCCGCATCGGGCTCTCTGCTTAGCAGGGAGCCTGCTTCCTCCTCTCTCTCCCTGCCTGCCTCTCTGCCTACTTGTGATCTCTGCCAAATAAATAAATAAATAAAAACTTGTGTTATCAATAATATTGTAATAGCTTTATATGGTGATAGATAGGAACTACACTTACCATGGTGAGCATTTCAGAAAGTATAGAACTGTCAGATCACTATGTTGTGTACTCGAAACCAGTATAATATCGTATGTCCCCTATACATCAGTAAAAAATAATAAATACATGTTAGAAATTTAAAAACAGCACGCATTACCTTAAAATTCTGATCCAGATATTATTGCTTCAGTGACATTAAGAAGTCATTTCTCAATAACCATGTATCTTTGGACAGCATTCTAGCAATCAAAAGAAGTTAGACCTACTTTAAAATACAAACAAAAAGGCAAATTCCAAACTTCTTTTACTCACACATTCTGTCACTGGAAGTTCTTCCTGATATCTAACCCAATGCCACCATGTGTGTTTAAGTTTACTTTCTCCTGATTTATTCTTGAAAAGGAAGGGGGAGGAGGAAGAGCAGCTTATGAATACTCTATTCACAACTATGAATAACTCATGTTATTCATAACAACAGCTGGTTATGATGATGTCCTGGTATCACTGGACTGTAGACACTATTAAAATTTCCATTATGGTTGCTATAGAAACAGTGAAGCCTGGTTCAAGCAAAAAGCCTCTCAGAGAAAAGGTATTTCAGAAATTCAAGATCTAAGCTCATCTCCTGCAAAACCTCAGAAGTCATCAAGGCCACTCCACAGGAAAAGAATTAATTTGATACACAATGTTACCTTTTTTTGTTTGATTTTGCATTGGTTTGTTTCCTTTGTATAATTTATTGACAGCAAAGAAGCAAGAAGCAATCTGCCAGAGTTGGGAACAAGGACAATTTTACTGTTCTGGGATTCTTCGTCTTCTGTTTGGTGCTGGAAAATAAACCAGGGGTAATTATTTCCTCTCTGCTGATGTTGGTACCCTAGAAATAAACATACTCTCTGCAAAGTGTGGAAAATGGAAACTTTGGTTTTAAAGATTTTACTTATTTATTTGAGAGAGAAAGAGAGAGCATGCACAAGTGGGGAGGGGAAGAGGAAGACAAAATCTCAAGAAAACTCTTCACCAAGTGGGGAGCCCAGTGCAGGGCTCCCTCTCACAACTAGGAGATCATGACCTGAGTTGAAATCAAGAGTCAGACACTCAACTCACTGAGCCACCAAGGCGTTTCAAGGAGTAACACCTACTGATGTTTTGGGCTGTGAGGGAAACGAAATATAAATGGTTGCCTGGGGAGTGAGAATTCACGAGTTCTTGTTTGGTTACTCAAACTTTAAAAGTTCCCATTTTCCAGGGGCACCTGTGTGGCTCGGTTGGTAAAGCGTCTGCCTTCAGCTCAGTTCATGATCCCAGGGTCCTGGATTGAGCCGTGTATGGAGCTCCCTGCTCAGTGTGGAGCCCGCTTCTACCTCTCCCTCCCCACCGTTCATGCTCTCTCTCCCCTCTCTCTCTCTCAAGTAAATAAATAAAATATTTTAAAAAATAGAATAAAATCAATCAATCCAAAAAAAAAAAAGTCACTCCTCCATAAACATAATCTGTTACTCAAAAAACTTTTAGTGATTCAAAAGTTTATTTTGGAAGACTATTGCACCTGAAACTCAGTTTTCACACTCAACTATCATCCACACACAAAAAAATAAAAACTTCAGTCATGGAACCTACCTCATGCCCCATATGCCATTTTGACTGTGACAAGATTGGTCCATTCCCTCCAGTTTAAGAATCAGGAAAAATCACCCTCTCAAACATGAGGCAGGGGGAAAAATGGAACAAATAGAAGCAAACCTAGAAAGGAAGTATGTATTAAGTTTGAACAGGAGAAATAAAAATAACCCAAAAGTCCTTGGAGCAGAGAGGAATCCAAACGTTATCGCACATTTCAGTCAGAGAATTCCAATTTTAACAGTACCATTTATAAGCTACAGTTCCCCTTTCCTGGGAATTCAGAATATCCTCAGTCTTGCTGTTTAAATACAGTCCATGGGTCAGCAGAGTCCTCAGGAGTTTTTGAGAAATGTGGGATTGCGAACTCCACTCTTCCGTAGCTTCGCTAAGTCCGCCAGGTAATTCATACTAAGCATGCTACATTTTGAGAAGCACTAATTCTAGTTCCGGGGATTTCTTCATTTCCAATGTGCTCCCAGGCAATGCCAAAACTGGCCCTCTATCGATGACACCTTGAGTTTTGAGGAGCTAGAGAGGTCAGTGTTCTCCAATCCTGGCTGCAGGGGAGAATTACCTCAGGAACTTCAAAACCCGGTGATGCCCAAGTCTCTCCCACATAGACTCTTGTTAACACCCAGGGTGGGGGGACCCAGACAACAGTATTTTTCAAAAGCTCCCGGATAGTTTTAATGAGCTGCCTGTGACAAGACCCACTTACCAAGACTAACTCTTCTTTTTTTTTTTTTTTAAAGATTATTTATTTATTTATTTGACAGAGAGAGAGAGAAATCACAAGTGGGCAGAAGTAGGCAGAGAGGCAGGCAGAGAGAGAGGGAGAAGCAGGCTCCCTGCTGAGAAGAGAGCCTGATGTAGGGCTCGATCCCAGGACCCTGAGATCATGACCTGAGCTGAAGGCAGAGGCTTAACCCACTGAGCCACCCAGGCGCCCCTAACCTTTCATTTTATGATAATTAAAACTCCAAACTGACACCAGAATAGGACTTGGTAGTTTCCCTACATTACCTCACCTGGAAGTCCTCAAAACTTATCTGTAAGGTGGGGAGAGCAGATATTGTTATATTTGCTTAACAGCTGAGGAAATCAAGGGTTCAAAATTGGCTGATAGCTACTTCCATTACATGAACTGTCTGAGCAAGCCAACTCATGGCTATTTCTCTGGTTGAGGATAGAGAGAAGTTGAGATCTGAAATTCAGACAATGTCCAGAATTTGCCATTGTAAGTCTATAGGTAAAACTTGAAAGCGTTTTGTAGGGTAAATCATTGGTTGCTGAAGGGTCCGTGGACAAAAGGACGAGACCAATACAAAGCAAAGCTTTACTTCATGCCAAGCACTGAGAACCAAACCAACGGGCCTGGGCCGCCTCTTACAGAGAAGGCGACCCCTCCCTGCCTCACAGAGTAACTTTTATAGAGCAAAGGCCATGTGGTTGAGCCTGGCCACACACAGGTGGCCAATGAGATTGTAACACACAGAGAAAGCTGCACAGTCATGCTAGGTCACACACGGGTGGCCACTTGAATTACAATTCCCCTATAGTAGCTATTTGAACTACCCTATCACCTTGGTCAGAATTGGCACCCAAAAGTTGGGGCCCACATTCTTTGGTAGTCAGGGAGATAGTGTGTGCGCTTTACTGATTGGATGTCTCCACCTGGCCTGACTCATCCTTGCATTCTGGGCTCTGTTATCTCTCCCTGACCTGACACGTCCTGGTATATGGGCTCTTTTAACAGGGGCTCCTCCGCCATATTTTACTGGTTTCCCAGACCCGTTTCTAAGTGAGTTCCTCTGGAGGGCAGGGTCAATCTAAGTTCACTGCATAAACAACAAAACGGCTGTCCTACCAAGGTGGGGCTGCTCCAGCTAAGTAGGCCCTTACAGTTGCAATCTCTTAATTTTGCATGTGGGGAAACTGAGACCCAGATATGTGTCAAATCACAATATTTTAGCTGAAATGTGAACTCAGATCTCCATACTCCTGGTTCAGTATGTTTCCCACGGAACTGCATTTCCCGAGTGTGACTGACAGATGCCACAGGATGCCAGCAGACATTCCCCTGAAAAAGCTTATATGCTAAGCCTCCGCTGTGCTAAACCAAATTAAATAGTATCCTTGAGCTTGGGGCCTCTCAGCCTTCCCTGGGCTCATTTGCCTTCAGGATCTCTGAGAGCTTTAAATAATAGATGGTATCTTCTCAACTTCTTTGACTGTGGGGCCATGTTATTTTTTAATCAAGTATCTTGAGGTAGTCCTATTCTAATGAGCAGACTTTGGGGAAGACTGTTAACCTTGGCTCTCATCACAGTTATTCTGCTTTAGTAGTTGGAAACAATTTGTTATGCCCCTGAAGGTGAGCATAAACTACCAGAACTAAAGGGAAAAGTATCACTAAAACAGCCAGTGCAAGGTTGTGAGAGTATTGCCTCATCATTGTATTCCTCCTTGTCCCTTTATAGACCGCACCTTGGACCCATCCCACCATAGGAAAAGTCATTTTCACGTCGTTCAGCCCGATGGCTACTTTGTAACGAACGTTCCCCTGCAACAGACACTGTGTGAAACACTAAATGAGGATTACCTCGTTTAATCCTGAAAACAACCAAATGAGGTAGACTTTCCGTGTCCCCACTTTTAAGCTTAAACATCCGAGGCTTAAAAGAGGTCAGGTGACATGTCCAAAGTCAGACAGTAAGCAACATAACTAAGGGGTTTTTTGGCTTTTGGTTTTTAAAGATTTTTTTTTTTTAAAGTAATCTCTATACTCAACGTGGGGCTCAAACTCACAACCCTGAGATCAGGAGTTGCGCAGGGCACCAGCTGAGCCAGCCAGGCAGCCCTGGGGCTAGGTTTTCAAACTGACAGCTGCCCAATGCCAGATTCAGTTGTACGATTCAGAGACCCTGTTGTCACTATAGATAACATTTTCCATTCATCAAAGTATTTAATCCTTTTATCACAGAGAAAGAGCTTTTTTTTTTTTTTTTTAATTTTTAGGAATTGTGGGGTTTAGCAAATCTGAAATGTGTGGGGGCAGGCTAGAAGACTGGAAATTCCAGCAGAAATCAGTGTTGTAGCCTTAGATCCACAGGTAGTCTGGAGACAGAAGGAATTCTGCCTTTTCCTCTAAAGCCTTTAGCCGATTAGCTCAGCCCCACCTACATAATGGAGGATAATCGTCTTTACTCAATGCCTACTGACTGAAGTATTAGTCACATCTAAAAAAATACCCTCACAGCCATATCTAGACCAGGAAGTTTGACCAAACACCTGGCAACCATAGAGGACACATAAAACCAACCATCATCACACTGTGTGATATACAAAAATCATTAAAATGTATGTATCTGCATCCTATAGTCCAATTTCCTGATTTCTACAAACGAGGAAACAACTCAGAGAGGGTAAGCCCCTGGCTATACACATGTGCTCACAGGCCAGAACCCTTCAGGAGTTGCTTGCTACCTTCTAATAAAATTAAGTGGAAAAATTAAATCCTTCTGAAACACCATTTATTTCTAGATTGAAGACCTGTTTAGAAAAACTCAGCAGTCAGTTAATTTTATTACTTCTCTCCCGACTCTTGCCCCCAATGCCCTCAGTGTCAGGACGACCTTCAGAGCAGAGGCAGAGTCTAGAAATAGCTGACACAGTCCTCCCAGAAGGTGGACTTCTTTTATCTCAAGTCCACTCCTGTCCTGCCTACCCCACCCCCTCAACCTCTCTAGTGTCACCTCTCCTCCGTGTCTCAGTATCTCCAACCCGATGCCTCTTTTTTTTAACATTTTTATTTAAATTCCAGTTAGTTAACACACAGGGTCTTATTAGTTTCAAGTGTGCCTTGACACTTCCATACATCACCCGGTGCTCACAAAATCACAGAAAGTGCCCTCCTTAACCCCCATCACCTATTTATAACCCTGCACCCACCTCCCCTCTGGTAACCATCAGCTGGTTCTCTATAGTTAAGAGTCTGTTTCTTGGTTTGCCTCTCTCTCTTTTTGCCCTTTGCTCATTTGTTTTGTTTCTTAAATTCCACACATAAGTAAAATCATCTTATATTTGTTTTTCTCCAACTGACTTATTTCACCTAGAATCACACTCTTTAGCTCTATCCATGCCATTGCAAATGGCAAGATTTCATTCTCTTTTATGGCTGATTAATTCCATTGTATATATGTATGTATATTACATCTTCTTTATCCACTCATCAATCGAGGGACCCTTGGACTGCTTCCATAATTTGGCTATTGTAGATAATGCTGCTGTAAACATCAGGGTAAGTGTATCCCTTTGAATTAGGATTATTGTATTGATTGGGCAAATACTTGGTAGTGCAATTGCTGGATTGTAAGGTAGCTCTATTTTTAACTTTCTGAGGAATCTCCATACTGTCTTCCAGAGCCGCTATTCCAGTTTGCATTCCTACCAACAGGGCAAGAGGATTTCCCTTTCTCTACATCCTTACCAACACCTGTTGTTTTTTGTGCTGTTGATTTTAGTCATTCAGACAGGTGTGAGTTGATATCTCCTTCTAGTTCTGGTTTGCATTTTCCTGATGATCAGTGATGTTGACCCGATGCCTCCTTTTGCCTCTGGGCTTGCAAGTAAGTTCTTCCCCTCTGAGGCTGCAACACTCTTTTCCCCAACCTACCCATACACACCCGCTTTGCCTAGATAAAGCCCATGCACGTTTCAAGCCTCAGCTTAGATAACCTTTTCCTCAAGAAGTTCTTCCCCTTTCCATGGGTCTGGCTTACACGCCCTTCTATGTGCCCTAGGACTTGCAGTGCCAGACCAGACCCCTGCCATTTATTACCTGCTTCTTTATCTATACCCCCACCAATGTTTTGTTCCCTGGTCTCCCTGCCATTAGAGTCTGTCACATAAAAAACATCCAATACATATTGATTGGGAGAAGAAAGAAAGAAGGAATGAAGGAAAAAGGAAGGAATTTCTGTGGGATCTTTCTTGCACTATGAGACTTAGACCTGTCACATAGAGACAGTCTGGGATGGAAAACGCCCAGAGAATTTCAGGGTGCAGAGCAACTCTGGCTTTCCAGGTGCTTAGGAGTCATGCTTTGCTGTCTTTGGAACGTTGATAACACCAAGGGGTAATCAGTATAAGGCAGCACAAGGCTAACCAGGGTGATAGATGCAGGAAAGGAAAGGGACCAATAAGAGGGATATTTCATGGGTAAATTGTACTGTCTTAGTTGGGATCAGAAGGAAGAGAGTGCAAGATCAGAAAGTCAGAAGAATCTGTTTCCTAGTATAAGACAATATCATCA
Organism: Mustela nivalis; assembly: GCF_964662115.1. Taxonomy (NCBI): domain Eukaryota; kingdom Metazoa; phylum Chordata; class Mammalia; order Carnivora; family Mustelidae; genus Mustela; species Mustela nivalis. Next base: position 92,699,145 of record NC_139025.1, read on the forward strand.
ATTCAATTCCATATTGAATTTGAGGCATTAGAAAAACATCTAACAGTGGAGTTGGAAATACAGAACAAGGAAAGAAAATCCATAGCCCTTCACAAATTTGTCATCTTTATATCAATACTGTTATCAGAGACATGTCAGGACCCGTCAGTAGGCAGAGCAGTAATTGCTCACATGGCAAGCTTTGAGGGTCATTAAGAAGATTCTCCCTTCCCTACCTATCATCATATCATGGGGCCTGGAATTTTGTAATTAAAATAGTATTTTTCAGGAGTGCGTGCCTGACTCAGTGGAACATGGCAACTCTTAATCTCAGAGTCATGAGTTCAAGCCTCATGTTAGGCATAGAGATTACTAAATAAAAAATTTTTAATAGATCACCAAATAAATATTGCATGCATTTATTATATCTCTGAAAGGAAAAATAAGAAATGGTGGTAATGGTGGTTACCTGCAGAAAAGGGAGATTGAGGTTCCAGGTCAGAGGTGGGAGGGAGACCTCTCTTTATACCATTTACACTTTTATAGCCACTGAAGCTTTTTATCATGTACACAGATGTTTAATCTGGAAAAGGAAAATTTATTTTTAAAAGTTGGAATTTGTCAGTGGTATTAACTAAATTATATTATACCCATTAAGTGGGATAATGTACAGTCATTAAAATGAAAAAGGAGCTCTGATCCAAAAGACATGCTGATACAAAATGTGCCTATTGGGGCGCCTGGCTGGCTCAGTGGATGGAGCATGCAGCTCTTGATCTTGGGATCCCAAGTTTGAACCCCATGTTGTGTGTAGACATTACTTAAAAAAAATTTTTTTTAAAGAAAGAAAAAGTGTGTCCATGATAATTTGTTAAATGAAAAACAAAATTCAGTGTGTAAACATTAAAAAGTCACCCATTTAAAAATAATTATATTTATGTATTTGTTAGTATGTGCATAGGGGAAAGCACTGATTACTTCTGTATGACTGAGTCAGAGGAAGCTTGTTTTAAGATATACATTTTGACATTGCTTGAACTTTTACAAGGAAATATTACTTTATAATAACAGAAAATAAAATAATCTAAAAATAAAAATAAAAATCTAAAAATAATCTAAAACATTTCTATTACCTTACACATGGCTCAAAAGTGGGGGGAGGTTCCCGTCTTCAGCAGCTGGGGAAAATTCCAACCCCTCCACGCACATGGGGAGTTCTCACATAAGCCAGGGAGAAGTGTCGTAAGACAGTTTTGCCTCAAAACAGTGCTTCAAAAATGCTTTATAACTGAATCTATAATTAAACTCAGTAATGATTAGAAATGGGATTATAGAATAGATACAACTCGTCTCTTTCCCCAGTGCATGATAGACTAGGTAGTTATCACTGGGAACTTAAAAAACAGAATTTCTGCCCCTAAGGCCGTTGCAATCAAAAGTAACTTCACATCATGGGCTTTCTTCTCTTTATTTCTCCCCAGTTATCCAATAGCCTTTTCCTTCCCCTTCGTCTTCACAGTTCTCTTTAATTGCCTATTGGAACCACAAGAGGGCAGCAGCCTCAAGGACAAGAAAGGCTCTCAGGCACTGGGACTTCCAAAAAGCGAGGGCATGAGGCTGCTAAAAAATGTCATCAAAACTTTTAGAGATTTCAGCATCTCACTCTGAATATGTGTGTGACCACATTTGCTATTCTATTATAAATGATACACAATGAATGGAAAAAAGATCCATGCTGGTGAGTGGTGCTAATGTGTTTCCCTCTCTTCCAGATGCTGACCAAGAAGAGGTGAGATAGAAAAGAGATGGTTTAGAACCCAAGACTTCATTCTAATTAAGGATGGAAGGGGAATCTTATCACAATACAACCACTGTCAATGGCACCCCGGTAAGTCACCAGCCTTTGGAACGCCATAGGTTGTGGGAAGTCATCACTATTGCGGCCGTGACTGCTGTGGTAAGCCTGATCACGATTGTGGGCAACGTCTTAGTCATGATCTCCTTCAAAGTCAATAGTCAGCTGAAGACTGTGAACAACTATTACCTGCTCAGCTTAGCCTGTGCAGATCTCATCATTGGGATCTTCTCCATGAACCTCTACACCACCTACATCCTCATGGGACGCTGGGCGCTGGGCAGTCTGGCTTGTGACCTCTGGCTTGCCCTGGACTACGTGGCTAGCAACGCTTCCGTCATGAACCTTCTGGTGATCAGTTTTGACCGTTACTTTTCTATCACCAGACCTCTGACATATCGGGCCAAACGTACCCCAAAAAGGGCTGCCATCATGATTGGCTTGGCCTGGCTGATCTCCTTCATCCTTTGGGCCCCAGCGATCATCTGCTGGCAGTACCTGGTTGGAGAGCGGACGGTACCACCAGATGAGTGCCAGATCCAGTTTCTGTCCGAGCCCACCATCACCTTCGGCACTGCCATTGCTGCCTTCTACATCCCCGTTTCTGTCATGACGATCCTCTACTGCCGAATCTACAGGGAGACAGAGAAGCGGACCAAGGACCTGGCTGACCTCCAGGGCTCTGACTCCATGGCGGAAGCAGAGCCAAGAAAGCCGGCTCATAAGTCTCTGCTGACATCCTGCTTTAGCTGCCCTCGACCCACCCTGGCCCAGAGGGAAAGGAACCAAGCCTCCTGGTCATCCTCCCGCAGGAGCACCTCTACCCCTGGGAAGCCGTCCCAAGCCACGGGCCCAAGCACCGAGTGGGCCCAAGCCGAGCAGCTCACTACCTGTAGCAGCTACCCTTCCTCGGAGGATGAGGACAAGCCTGCCACAGACCCTGTCTTCCAAGTAGTCTACAAGAGTCAGGCCAAGGAAAGCCCGAGGGAAGAATTCAGTGCTGAAGAGACCAAGGAGACGTTTGTGAAAGCTCAAGCTGAAAAAAATGACTATGACACCCAAAAATACTTCTTGTCCCCCGGTGCTGCTCATAGACCCAAGAGTCAGAAATGTGTGGCCTATAAGTTCCGGCTGGTGGTGAAAGCTGATGGGACCCAGGAGACCAACAACGGCTGTCACAAAGTGAAAATCATGCCCTGCTCCTTCCCAGTGTCCAAGGACCCTTCGACAAAAGGCCTGGATCCCAGCCTCAGCCATCAAATGACCAAACGAAAGAGAATGGTCCTCGTCAAGGAGAGGAAAGCAGCCCAGACCTTGAGTGCCATTCTCCTCGCCTTCATCATCACCTGGACCCCTTACAACATCATGGTCCTGGTTTCCACCTTCTGTGACAAGTGTGTCCCGGTCACCCTGTGGCACTTGGGCTACTGGTTGTGCTATGTCAACAGTACCGTCAACCCCATTTGCTATGCCCTCTGCAACAGAACCTTCAGGAAGACCTTTAAGATGCTGCTCCTCTGTCGGTGGAAAAAGAAAAAAGCAGAGGAGAAGTTGTACTGGCAAGGGAATAGCAAGTTCCCCTGAAGAGTTAATGACTCTCCTCAAAAGAGTAACCGCAGCCAATTTCTTCTGAGGATGGGTGAGCTCATTCAGGTGTATTTATTTTCAAAAAAAGACATCTGTCATTTTGGGCACCCAAGGATTTCATAAAGGCTTGAGATCTGTCACCAAAAGGAAGGAGTCAGAGCTGCCACAAGTGCGACCATATTGAATGATTCTTGCCTATGACCAAGGTCACCTGATGCCACTGGAGTTTGCTGCTGAAGTGAAGAGACAGACGTGTGTCCCTTCACAGGAGGAGGAATGCCAGGTCACAGTGAACAGTGATGTAGGGAACTTTTGCTCCCTGTCCTTTGGGAGCAGCAGGGACTGGGTAGAAATCTTCCCTGTGATAAAGTGTATTGAGGTTTTGGGCAATATATATGTGTCTATGAAGTTGTCTCCTATCAGTGAGAACTGGGAGACTGTTACCTGTTACCAAGAGTGATGTTCAGTCGGCTTCTAAGACTCTTATTTGTTTATAAACTGATCAGTATTATGCAGCTATTAGGTGTTCTGTACTGTGGTATGTTTTTCTGTCCCTACATCTGAGTGAGGCTCTACTCTTTCCTTTCACAACCCATGCCAATTCCAGGTACCCACTGAAACCATGCTGGTCCCTATGTTACCATCCTTTCTCTCAGAATTCTGGGTCTGGAAGGATACTGAAACCTGATCCCACCTGGTACTATAGAGGGGTCTCTACTCTGCCTATTAAGATGGTCCAGTGGGAATTTTACCAGTGGGATTTTTTTTTCATTTTATCTAAACAAATACTGTGTATTCTATCTTGTGCCCATGTGGGTCTAATTATTTATTCTCTGTTCTAGGAAGACTACTTCACTGCATAAAGATCTTCTCTGGGCTATTTAATCACAATTTCTTTGTTTTCAGAGGGCTTACTTTCTAATCTCTACCCAAGGCCAACCTGAGTCAAAATGCAGAAAACAAATTTGGTTTTACTCCATTCTTCCGAAATTCTTCCAGAACTCTTTTGCCTGCTCCTATTTCCCTCATCCAGACATAGGTCACAACCAGGCACAATCAGGTCACTGTGCTGTCTCCAGCCAGAAATGCTGTTTGGAGGGACAGCAGGGGAAAGGCTTTTTTTTTTTTTTTTTTTTTTCTTTTCTTTTTCTTCTTTTTCTTCTTCTTTTTTAAAAAAATAGGTCCTTCGGATCACAGCTCAGAAATGACTTAGTCATTCCTCTCCTAATTCACTGGCAAAGATGAGAAGCTCGGAAAAGTACAGCTGAGGGCCAGTAGAGCTGGCTATAGTCATTAAAAATGAAGGCCTCATCTTGGAAAACAAAACACAGATCACAGTAATATATCAAAATAAAACATATCAATATAACATGCATTAGAGTATCAAAATGATAAAAAACTATATTTAAGTGAAATTTCTGTGTATATAAACAAACTGAAGGTGGGTTTTTTTTTTTAATTCTGAGAATACACCCATATTCAAGAAATAAACTGTAAAAGCACACACAAAGAATAAAAGACCCACAAAGAAAGCAAGCAGTATAGTACACATGAGGGTTTTAAAGACAAGGCCCTCCTGTCAGACAGAACCTTGGCTGATTACATCTGCGATTGCATTTTATCATCTCCAGACTTCAGTTCACTTAATGTAGGCCAGTTGTCTGCAGCCTCGTTTGTGGTGGGGATATGACAGAGTCACTTGAGTGGTCCTGGGAATGACACATGTCCTTGAGCTTCCATCGACCACTGAAGAGGGAGTCCGCCTATTACATCAAGTCCCAAGAAGGCTTGAAGACAGGATAGAACAGGTGTACCCCAGTCTCTCCCCAAGCCTTGTGGGGACTTGATGATGTGGAGCTGGAACATTCTAGAAGCAGTGTAGCTACTGAACCTTTGTGAAGGGCAGGCTGACACCCGCCAAGAATTTCATAGAGTGTATTACTTAATTGGCTCAGTTGACTGGGAGAGATGCTCTGAGGCCTGGGTGATGCCAACAGGGTGTGTCTTCATAGGCAAACCTGCTCTACCAGCTCTAGATAAACAGTTGCTTTTTTTTAGGTTAAGACTTTGATTCCTGACAGAAATGAAAATCCCTCCAAGAGCACTCTGAGCCTACACTGGGCATTCACTGTTCACAGTAGAGAGAGACACAAGCTAATTCAGACAAAAGAATGCAGAACTGGTGGGGAGGGAGGGGGGGCTGCGGGGGCACATTTTTCATACCCCACAATTGCCTAGGACTTAGCCTTCTCTGTTTATCTTTTGTGAAATTAACTGAGAGGACTATACTTCCTTTTTTATCACTGGCTTTGGGAGGCAGCCTGTTTTATGTGTTACCTATGCCCCTTGGTATAGATTAAAAAAAAAAAAATCTAGGAGAAACTAGACTTCTTTAGAATAGGGCCTGTTGTGGGGTCCTCAGTATGAACAGATCCGACTGTAAACTACGGGGACCTGGCGGGTGGGTGGGTGGATGGGTTGGTGTGGCATGGGCTGACTTCCGATCTTAGGCCTTCTATGCCCCCAGTCTCCCAGGCTCCGTGTATGGTAACCTACATACAGCTTTGACTCATTGCCTACTGGATGCTGCTATGTTGCTAATATTGTGGTTTGTTTCTCCTTGACTGTGAATTTGACGGCTTGTCAAGTAATCAGTTTTCTGTACAATTTTTGTTAAATATTCCCGGGCTCTGCTGTGCTCCTTTAGGAGAATGTCCTTTAAGAGCAATGCTGATATGTTCGCCTCTTTGTAATTGTGAAATCTGTACCTAATCTCTGGATTGGAATATCCCGCTGTCTACTGTAAATACTGGAATTACAACAAAGGATGTGGGACAAGGCTGCTTTTCTGTATCGTAATAGTATTATTCTGGCTATTAAAGAAATTTAACCATACAGTAGTCCAATCCAAAGCATTTAAGTAAGAAAATGCATGGTGCCTGGCTGGCTCAGTCAGAAGAGCATGCAGCTCTTGATCTTGGAGTCATGGGTTCAAGCCCCACCTTGGGTGTAGAGATTATTAAAAAAATTTAAAAATACACACTCACATATACTCAGACATGCACACACATTCATAAGAAAATGGTCGGGGTCCCTTGCTCAGTTGGAAGAGCATGCAACCCTTGATCCTAGGGTCTTCAGTTGGATGCCCATGTTGGGTGTAGAGATTTCTAAAATAAATAGATAAAAAAGAAAAGTTTTTTTTTTTGGTTTTTTTTTTTTTTTTTTTTTAAGAAAATGTCTCTTGTTCACTTGATAGAGCCACCTATATGAGAGATCCTACACACAGTTTTGCATATTCTGGTCTTTTAAGAATTGATACACAGTGTGGATACAGGAGCCTCTCACTACCTGTGTGATTTCTCTTTTTCAGTTACCAATAACCAGATTAAGATGAAATAATGATGAAAAGATTCTTCAACTAAAAGGCTTCCCTCTCCCTCCAGGACTGCTCTGAGGTGGAGCCCCAGTCATTGTTTCCCATTGTAAATGATACTAATCTCCACCTCACCGACACCATTTCACAGGGAAGTCTGAGATTATGCACCCTCCTGCCCAATAAGGAATCCAGATTAAGAGTGGGAGTGGGAAATAAGTTTAAGTATCAGAAAAGGAGCCAGAAGGAAAACATACACACACACAGAACTTTTTTAAAAAATAATTTTAAACATAAAGAAAAGCTGTAAGAATAGTATAAAAAAATTCCTTATCCTTCATCCACATTCCCCAATTGTTAACATGTTGCCACATTTGTGCTGTGTGTGTGTGTGTGTGTGTGTGTGCGTACACATATATTTTTTCCCTCAGTCCAGCCTGTCCATTGACCTCTAAATATTTCAGGGGGTATTTCTTAAGAACAAGAAGCTTATTTTATGTAACCACAATATAAATATTTGAAAAATCAGGAAATGTATCATTGCTACAATATTATTATGTAGTACTTAATTACATAACTGTGATACATTCCATACTCAAATTTTGCCTGTTGTCCAAAATAATGTCCTTTATAAGAATTTCTTTTCCAGTTCAAGATCACACATGACAGTTAGTTCTCATGTCTCTTTAAAATGGTCCTCAGCTTTCTGTTGTCTTTCATGACATGGTCATTTTTAAAAGTATATTCCATCCAATTTCTAAAAAAATATTTTCCATCTGTTTGGGGTTGTCTGGTGTTTCCTTATTAGATTCAGTTTCATTTATTTGCTTGCTTTGGTTTGGGCAAGGACATTACAAATGTGCTCTTGTCTCCTCAGAGCATTACAGCAGGAGGACGTGATGTTTTATCCCATTAGTGGCAACTTTAACGTTGATTATTTGATTACAGTGTTCCCCCACAGAACTATGCCCAGTTTTCTCCACTATAAATTTCCTATTTCCCCCCTGTAATTAATAATTTTAAGGAAGAGACTTCAATTCTTTTTTTTTTAAGATTTTATTTATTTATTTGACAGAGCGAGATCACAAGTAGGCAGAGAGGCAGTCAGAGAGAGAGAGGAGGAAGCAGGCCTCCAGCCAAGCAGAGAGCCTGATGTGGGACTCGATCCCAGGACCCTGAGGACCATGACCCGAGCCGAAGGCAGAGGCCCAACCCACTGAGCCACCCAGGTGCCCGAGACTTTGATTCTATGTACATTTTCTGTGGTTCATCAAGTTTTCACCCAGTAATTGCAGCATCTATTTATTTATCCTTACTCAAAGAAGTTATTACTAAAATAATAGCCAAATGGTTGGCCTTCTACTGTCAGGAAAAATCTTTCTTTCTCCTTTCCTCCCTTCCTTCCTTCCTCTCTATTCCCTTCTTTTCTTCCTTCTTCTTTCCTTTCTTCCTTCCTTATTATCATTACAGACTCCAGAACTCTTCTTCTTTTTTTTTTTTTTTTTAAGATTTATTTATTTACCTGAGAGAGAGTGGGGCAGGGGTGGCTGGGGGGAGAGGCAGAGGCAGAGCAAGAGAGAATCTCAAGTCACTCTCCCTGCCGAGTGAGTGCAGAGCCTGACCCAGGGCAGGGCTCAAGCTCAGGACCCTGAGATCATGACCTGAGCTGAAATGAAGACGCGGATGCTTAACTGACTGAGCCTCCCAAGTGCCCCAGACTCCTGAGCTCTTATATTAGTAATTGGTTAAAATCCATTACTACCATTATTTTGATGCTCAAATTGTCACAAACTTAAGCAGTGAGAGCCCATTCAAGATGAACCCTGTGACCCCTTTGGCATATCCTGAATATTTCTGACAACTCCTTTACTTTTTGGTACAGCAAGATGTTCCAGGCTCATCTTTTCAATCCCTATCCCAGACCAGGAATCAGCCATTTCCCAAGGAGTGCTTGTTTTAGGGGGACCTGGCTGGCTCAGTTGGTAGAGCACGTAACTCTTGATCTCAGGGTCATGAGTTCAAGCCCCACACTGGGTATGGAGCCTACTTAAATTTAAAAAAAGAAAAAAAGGAGTGCTGTTTTATTAAGTAGACAATAGTACCTGACTTAGGTCTGGACTTTAGATATATTCATTGCTATTGAGCTCTTTCAGAGCTTAGAAAAATGTACACTTACTAAAAATGAGTTTATATGGACATCTGCAATTCCAATCAGATAGCACAGTATTCCTCCCACTCCATATTTGTATCTCCTGTCTCCAACAGCTGATGAAGTTCTAGAATCTAGGTGAGGTTTGGTGAGGTGAGGTCCAGAGCCAATGACCAACAAAGAATTCTTGAGACATCTTTGGTGTAAAATGGTGGTTTATTAAAGCACGGGGTCGGGACAGGACCCGTGGGCAAGAAGAGCTGCTGCCCTGATATCCTGAGGAGTGGCTGATTATATACACAGGAGTTGGGTAGGTGAGGACAAAGGGGTTGTTCAGAAGGGCTGTCACGGTAAAGAAGACTGTCAAGATACTGAAGGCCTGGTTATTGTCAAGCCAAAGCTGTTTTTCCCTCTAATGAGGCAATAACATGAAGACAGTTGGGAGTTTCCTGGTGCAATGTCACATTCCTCCTATCCCACATCCTTGTCAATGATCTTTAGGTTTAGAAGAAATTTAACTTTATTTACATTTCCTTCGGCCTCAGCCTCTTTCAGTTTTATGGAGGGGAGGCCGATGTTAGGGCTTTAGGAACTGAGTTGCTTATCTCTGGAAGTTGGGCTATCAATAAGATAGCTTCTTTGTTGTAAATCACTAGGACATTTGTAAACCAAGGGAGACTCCTGTCTTGCAGGATTGTGATCTCTGCAAGTTAACTATTCGTTTTTCTTTTTAGAGCAGTAGAAGTGCCTGAGGGATGTCACACATGTCACAGAGGTGGGGGGAGAGGGGGTGTAAGGTGCCAGCTTTGTCCTCAGCCAGGCTTCTGCTCCCTCATCACAGTGAGAATCATCATTTACTCATTTGCCCAATTTGCTCCATCCTTCAATAGCTTCAGAATTGTAGCACCCATATCACTGTGAAAAACCAATCTTTTAGCAAAATTCCAAGATTTGTTTACAGTTCTTCCACCTAAAGGTGAAAGGTAGATAGTAAAGTTACTATGGTTCGATAATTGCTTGTGTTAATCTTTTTTTTCTTTTTTTCATTTGAAATCAGTTGGATTTGATTCTGTTTGTATTCAGCTTAAGAGTTTTACATTCTTATTTATTTATTTTTTTTGGACAAGTAAAATGTTAACATGGTTGTAAAAATCAATACTATACAAAAAGATGTACTCAGAGAAATGTCACTCCATTCCCTACTCTTTTCATCCCATTCCTACCCCCTCCCATAGGTAACAAGTTCTCTGAATTATTGCTTCACTTTTTTAAAAACAAACTCTTTTAGCCATTTCTTCAAGTATTTGCATCCATATTTTAAAATATCATACATATACTTTCATTTTTATATTTTTCATTTAAGAAAATATCTACTGACTTACTTGCAAATGTTTTATCAGATAAAGGGCTAGTATCCAAAATGTATAAAGAACTTATCAAACTCAACTCCCATAAAAGAAAAAATCCAGTCAAGAAATGCTCAGAAGATACACAAATGGGGAACAGACACATAAAAAAATGCTCAACATCACTTAGCATCAGGGAAATACAAATAAAATACAAATACAAATATAAATCAAAAGCACAATGAGATACCACCTCACACCAGTGAGAATGGCTAAAATCAAGAAGTCAGGAAATGACAGATGCTGGTGAGGATGTGGAGAAAGGGGAACCCTCCTACACTGTTGGTGGGAATGCAAGCTGGTGCAGCCACTCTGGAAAACAGTATGGAGGTTCCTCAAAAAGTTGAAAATAGAGCTACCCTATGACCCAGCAATTGCACTACTAGGTATTTTTCCAAAGGAAACAAACATAGTGATTCGAAGGGGCACCTGTACCCCAACGTTTATTGCAGCAATGTCCACAATAGCTAAACTATGGAAAGAACCCTGATGTCCATAGACAGATGAATGGATAAAAAAGATGTTGTGTACACACACACACACACACACAGAAATATTACTCAGCCATCAAAAATAACGAAACCTTGCCATTTACAACAATCTGGATTGAACTACAGGGTATTATGCTAAAAGAAATAGGTCAGTCAAAAAAAGACAAATACCAGATGATTTCACTCATATGTAGAATATAAGAAACAAAACAGATAAACTTAAGGGAAGGGAAAAAAATAAAATAAGATGAAAATTGAGAGGAAGGCAAACCATAAAAGATGCTGAATTCTAGGAAGCAAACTGAGGGTTGCTGGAGAGGAAGTAGGTGAGGGGATAGAGTAACTGGGTGATGGGTACTAAGGGCACGTGATGTAATGGGCACTGGGTATTATATAAGATTGATGTATCACTAAATTCTACCACTGAAACTAAAAAAAAAAAAAGAAAAAAGAAGAAGAAATAGTGTACCAAACTATACATATGATCATGTAAATAAATTTCCCCAGGTTTTTATAATGAAAGAAAAAAAGAAAATATCTGCTGACTTTCTACCTTGAAAAATTAAGATTGGGCTCTTCATCCTATTGGCTAATTCCCAAACATCAATCTCTCCAGCATTCTCTTTACAAAGCTGTGCATATACGGGTACAGGGAGGAAGTGATCGCTTTTTGAGTACTTGGTAATAGCAAGGACGTAGATCCTAGAGAAGAATACACATTGTTTGAGTATCTGCAGGCAAATTGCTGAGGAGACCAAGTAGAACAAGTTCAACAACTCTGGAGACATTAAGCAATCACAGGCAAGGACTGACGCCTAAATATTCATACTAAAACAAAAGAGGGTAAATTATCCTCCCAATGAGCTGTATTGTCCCCATCCCCTTTGATGATTTAATGGGGGAGGGGAACAGGAAGGGATTACAACCTTAAGTTTATTGTGATTAGGCAAAGCAAGCCAAGGCCTACATCTGTTCACTGGGCTTGACCATCACCCAGAATTGTCTACATTAGTGTGCTTTATGGCAATCTATTTCTCCCAAAAGTCCTAATCTTATTTTATATGGCTTTTGAACAAGCCTCTACCACCAGATGTCCCTAGGATGTCCTTCTGCTCCTATTAAGAGCAGTTCTCCAACGTTTTATTCCCAGTCCTTGGCAATGATTTTTCTAGAGGGAGTTATCTTGCATAAACGCATCTGCAGTGGTTTCCTAGTAAAGGAATGGGCACACTTACCTTCAACAAAGGGAAACTCATACTCAACCCACTTAATCCTCATATCAGTAGCTGGGAGTTGGTGCTTAATTTTAGCAGTCCTACATATACCCAAAGATAGGTTTGTAGTCCAGCCACTTTCAATCAAAATCCATGAAGCTACTGATCATGATATGCTAACTACAGCCGAGTCCTCCTAGTTGTAGGCTACCATAGACTGCAGTGGAAGACAAACCTAAGAAACATCTTTGGACAGGTCCTTTATACCCAGAAGTAGGACCTAGCCAGGAGAATCTGAAACAAAAAATGATACAAAGTTTTGTTTTATAGTCACTATATTTAATAATATAGTGATGAATAAAATAACACATATTTGCTTGGGAAATAAATAGGCAAATCACAAAAAAAATACCAGTAATTCTAAAACCTCTGCTAAATTTCTCAGCATTTATCTGGTAGTCTTCTTTTCTACGTACATACAGGTTTTGAAACTCACGAACTTCCAGAGAGGTTATGCTAGGAGAGCAGAGGCAAATATATATTTAAAAAATACTAGGTGTTGGGTGGCTCAGCCGATTAAGCATCGGACTCTCGGTTTCCATTCAGGTCAGGATCTCAAGTTTGTGAGATCGGAGCCCCTCATCAGGCTCTGCACTCAGTGAGGAGTCTACCTCTCCCTCTCCCCTTGCCCCTACTCTCTCTCAAATAAAATAAGTCTTTATATATAATAATATATACATAAATATATGTTTGCCTCTGCTTTCTTGGCCTGAAAAGTACATGAAACTAAAGAAATGAAACTGGATTTTTAAAGCTCCTTTTCTGTGTGCAAGGACCCCCTTGGAGGCTTTAAGCCCTCACATCTTTGAGCCTAGTTAAGGATATACTCTTTGAAACTCCAACTTAAAAATTATTCAAAGGAAAGCTTCCTTTCTAAATTCCTAGCATAACCTCTCTGGAAGACCAGAGGATTTAAGTCTCAGAATAGGACAAAATAAAGACCTTGGGCTACTTATTGCCTATAATCAGGATGAATGCCACTAAGTCAATCCTCACCAATTTCTTTCAAGTGTCCCTGAAAGCACTCGGGGTTTTATCTCTAGAGTGAATAGGTTCTACTCAAAATCAGAAACCCTTGTTTCATTTTTACTCATAATCACTTTTTTTTTTGGTTACTCTACTTTTCACTGTAGGCACCTTCTCCAAATGCCCCAAACCTTTGTACCCTCTTTCCTTCACCATCTTCTTAGATCCAAGAACCAGGATATAGGCAATTTGATTTCTCCTTTGTTTGATTACCCATCTGTTCAGCAAATAATTACTAACCTACATGGGAACCTTGGGACACAGATGAGACTAAGATACTGTCCCTGCTCCCCAAGAACACAGATTAACAGAATGAGGGACAGAACAACTCTAGTACAGAGAATCGGTCCAGAGATGGCTGAGGGCTCTTCTTCCCAAGCATGAAAGTTTCCCTTCCCCAGGCTTCTTTGTTCTTTTTCTGTTGTGCAAAAGGCGAAACTAGCATCTGAACTGCACAGGGTTGCCCTTTATATGACTTAAAGAAGAAGGTAAGTGAAGAATGACAAGATGAATGTGGATTATATCCCACATTCCCACTTAGAAGCTCACAGGAGATTGGTCCTTCTCGTCTTTTTTTCCAATTTGATTCCCAGTTCGTGGGGTACATGCCAAGATTATATTCCTTCTAGAAAGGAGTCTTTCCTGGCCTAGATAGAGCCTAATCCCCCTATTCCATAATCCAACCCCTACTGAAGGGTAGAGGTCAGGTAGGAATGAATTAGAGTTGTCAGCAGGATCCTACAAGGACAATTTCAAAATCAAATATGTATAATCACATACATATCTACAAACATACAACTTGTAGTGAGGACAAAAAAGTGCCTCAATTTTAAGGTGGGGGCAGTTAATTCAGAATGAGAGGGCTGAGAACCTACAGGGAGCTAAGAGCCCTCTGGGAGACCTTGAAAAGAGCAGGAACCTCCTTCCTTACCTATCCCTTATCAGCTCTGAAAAGATGAAGGGCAAGAGAAGCCATCTTTAACAGACCTCAGCTGGATCGCATCACTTAAAGATTTGTGATAGGGCCAAAGAGGGGTGGGGAGTAAGGCAGAAGAGAAGGCAAGGCTTGTTTTTTTTCCAATTAACATTAGCTCAATATTCTGGGGACTCCAACATTTTTACTAAAGATTCTGGGCTTTGAGGCAATGATTTTCATAGACCACAGTTTGCTCAGAGACTGATTGTCAGTGTAATAAGTCACAGCCAGGACCCCATGGAACTCCGCACATAGAACTCTCCCTTATGATTTGTCCTGAGAGGTGCAAATGTGTCTGTGGGAAAATAAGGCAAATTCGGGCCTGCAACACCTCCAGGCAGCCTTTGTCTATCTTTCCAGGGGCTCAGACCTTTTCTGGAAGTGCTTTACTACACTGTTCTTTCAGTGCCTTCATAAGCTGACCTCCCTCTCATGTCAGCTCAGGCTGGGAAGCTCCTCACTCATACCCCACTTCTCAGCCTCAGCTCAGCCTCATTAATTCCCATATAGTCTTTCATCTTACCTCACTTTCTCAAGGAAGTGGCCCAACCTTTGCCCTCTACTCTCCCATCTAGGTGCCCATGATATAAGCCTTTATAGCACCTTGGATCTTCCTTGGAGTACTTATCAAGGTTTTCATTACACACCTGGGTCTTGATTGATATCTATTTCTCCCGCTAAACTCTAAGCTCTGAAACCAGAGTTCATGCTATTTTGCTCATGATCGTGGCCCTAATAATCCTGATGAAATAGTATAGATGCTTCACATGCGTTCTTTACCAAATAAGTATGTGTACACCCTGACATGGGAAACAGTTGCAAGGCTGTTGGATTCCTGGGTTTTGTGGGGAGTTTCTTCTGGCATGACTAGTATCTTTGTGGTTCCTGAGGAGGCGCTTCATTCACCATGGGTCGCTGATCTCTATCTTCATCTAATGATTTGCCCTGGGATCCCAACAATATTTGCTGAAGCTATATGTGGCAGCCACCCCAGAACTACTACCCTTCTTGAGGATAGGACTGTTATGTGACCAATGTCTTAGAGTCTAAGCACTTAGGATCCAAAGAGGGAATTCAGAGAAATAAAAAGTAATCCAATAAAATGAAGTGCCTGCTTAAGCACAGGCAGGAAAAGGATAGAAGAGAGGCTCTTATCTAAGCCCTGGGGACATCTGGAAGATTTCTGTCAAAGGCAATTTCCACACTAAGTCCTGAAGAAGGTATGAGAGAGGTAGACAAAGGAAAGAGACAGAGGTGAGGCAGAGTTGGAATTAATCATTGAAACCCAGACTGGGGGCACCTGGCTGGCTCATCGTCACTAAAGCATGCAGCTCTCTATCTCAGGGTTGAGTTCAAGCCCTAGGTTGGGCCTGGAGCCTACTAACAAACAAAAAAACAACAAAAAAAAGAAAGAACGAAGAAAGAAAAAAAGTGAAAAAAAGAAAAGGCCCAGATAGACATGAGAGTGCATAAAAAAAGCATCCAGAGAACTGCAGAAAAACTCAAGATCTATGCTGGGAAGGAATTATAAGAAGTGAGTCTGGAGGTAATGTGGCCAGGGGGTTTACCTGAAGTCATACTCTCAACCGAGCCACCCAGTGCCCAATAATTACAAACTTTTATTGAGGACTTATGCATAGGGTTAATGTGAGTATTAAATGAGATAATACATGGGAAAGTGCTACTCATGAAGTAGATATCTCTCCCCACTTTACAGTTGAAGCTTTTGATCTATTTTACACACGATAAATTGAAGTTCAGAAAGGTTAAGTAACTGTTCCAAGGTCATATAATTAGTTAATTAGATCCATTCACTCAAGATAGATGTGGAGGCAACATAGCCAATTTTGTACTGACTGTGGGAAAAGGAGGAACTTTCAGCAAGATGGAGATCATTTTGGTCACTTCTGGAAAAGTATGTAAATTAGGTACTTTTTTTTTTTAAGGAGAGGGAAAGTATGTGCAAGCAGGGACAGGTGATGGTGGGGGGAAGAGGGGCAGAGGGAGGGTGAGATTTTCAAGCAGGCTCCATGCCCAGTGCAAAGTCGGACTCAGGGCTCTGTCTCATGACCCTGAGATCATGACCTAAGCCAAAATCAACCATCAGACACTTAACCAAGGAGCCACCCAGACACCTCAAAAGTGTGTAAATGAGGAAACTTGGGTTCCAGTGACAGAACCTACTAGAATTAGCTTCAGTAGAACACAAACACTACATTTTAAGACAGAACAGTGCTCTATGGAACCCGAGGGCAAGAATGCAGGCATCCCAGCAAAGGGTTTGAACAAAGGTACAGTTCTCAAAATTCATCTTCCATTTCAGCTCCTCTCTGTGTATCTGCTCCTTCCCAGATATTCTCTTTGGAACTTGTTTCCTCTTTTTTTTGTGGTTTGCATGATAGAATATATAGCCATGAATACCTTGCAAGTTTGTATGTTGCCATTTCTCCTCTAGTCCCTCAGTTTAAATTTCTAACTTCCAAGGAACAGCCGTCAGCCTAATCTGGGTGAGATGCCCTTCCTGGAAAAATAGCCATGCCCATAAGACCAGGGCCACCTGCCATGAACACAGTTGCTGGGAGAACACTCCTGTGGGGTATACCCACTCCGAAGGGGAGAACCAATCACAAGGAGCAAACTGGATGACAACTGAACAGTTAAGATGCACATTAAAGAAATAGCTTATTGTCAGAGTTTAGTTTTTCCTCTCCCTTCTCCACAGCCCAGTATTATTGATGTCTCATTTCCTCCTCCATAAAATATTGATCTTTTTCTTTCCTTTTTTTTTTTTTAAGATTTATTTATTATTTTGACAGAGAGAGAGTGAGCATGCACAAGCAGGGAGAGAGGCAGAGGGAGAGAAAGAAGGAGGCTCCCCGCTGAGCAGGAAGCTGAAGGAGAGGCTCAGATCCCAGGACCTGGGATCATAAGCTGAGCTGGAGGCAGATGCTTAACTGACTAAGCCACCCAAATGCCCCCTGAAAATATTGATTTTACCGTTCTTCACATTCTGGGAATAACATAATTCACTTTTTGGGATAGGAGAATAGCAGATAGGTATAGATACAGCTATTCTCAGAGATGACTTTTTGGCCAATTTTTTAAGAACTCCAAGAAAAGTAAACCTCATAGTTACCAGCATTTCACAATTTTGTTTACTATGCCAAGAAATTCTTCACAAATGAATTCCTTCTACTACTATTTAAGTCCATCTCCTTTTTCAGACTTCCATGGAGGGGTATAAAGCTGATCAGAATTGGCTTTAAAGGGATTAACAGGCATTTGAAAACTCCTCAGCATTCTCTTTACCAAACTGCAAAAATTACAGACCCTTCAATCTTCCTTAATTAGATCTAATTAAAATAAGCATGAGGTTAGTAGAACCATTTGGATAGACAAACATGAGTATTACTCACTGGCAGCTTTTCTCTCAAACTTCTCTGAGTGTCCTAGGATAAAACTGGACGCAGGACTTCACCTAGTCAGGACAGATGATAAGTAAGAGGTTAGGGTGCAGACAGTGAGGGAAGGGATTCAAGAGGCCTTCACAGAATCCACTGCAAGAAGAGCAAGAGAGCCTCTATGGACCTGAAAGTTTATCTGGCAGCCACTCTATCCATCACTCTTTGGGGTCACCATGGTCTCTAACAAGAGCATTTGCTATATTCTTTGGGGCTGGTCTCCTTGGGTTTGTAAATTCCACTGTTGATTCTGCTTGCCTGTGGCTCAGGGTTGACATACTGCCTTCTCTGATCCGGTAGCACCCGGGCGCCCCTGGATGATTCCATTTCTTACTCTGCATGCCAAATTTTCACAATTAATTCTAAATATTTTCTAACTTTCTAGAGTTATTTAGAAATATGTCTTAAAATGCTCAGATACAGGGGCGCCTAGGTGACTGGATTAAGTGGCTGACTCTTGATTACAGCTCAGGCCATCATCTCAGGGTCCTAGGATTGAGCCCTATGTTGGGCTCACTCAGCTAAAGGTTGCTTAAGGAGGTTTTCTCCCACTTCCTCTGTCCTTCTCCACAGCTTGCACACACGCTCTATCTTGAATAATAAATCTTCTAAAAAATAAAATAAGCTACTCAAATATATGTAGTAGGAGCTCATTAAAAGTGAGTGGAATAAATTGCTTACCTTCATATATATGGAAAACTTGGTGTCTAAGAAGGTATACATATGAATCTTCAATTACTAGTTTATTAAATCTTAGTGGAATTAAATGACCTGTCAAAAGTTTTCTGTTGGAAATGCTATGCACAGCTAGTTTTTTATGGCTCTACCCATTCGTCTTCTTTACTACTTGACTCTCTTAATTTACTCTTCCTTGTTCTTGGACTTGCTTGCCTGGCTGGCTCAATCCCAGAAGACCGTAGCCATTCACTTATTTGTGGAGCATAACAAATAGCATGGAGGACAAGGGGAGATAGAGAGGAGAAGGGAGTTGAGGGAAATTGGAAGGGGAGATGAACCATAAGAGACTATGAACTCTGAAAAACAATCTGAGGGTTTTGAAGGGGGGGGTGGGAGGTTGGAGGAACCAGGTGGTGGGTATTAGAGAGGGTACAGATTGCATGGAGCACTGGGTGTGGTGCAAAAACAATGAATACTGTTACGCTGAAAAGAAATAAAAAATTAAAAAAAAAAAAAAGAATGGCGTCAGTTCTGGGGCATCCGGGTGACTCAGTGGGTTAAAGCCTCTGCCTTAGGCTCAGGTCATGATCCCAGGGTCCTGGGATCCCGAGCCCCACATCGGGCTCTCTGCTCAGCAGGGGGCCGCCTTCCTCCTCTCTCTGCCTGCCTCTCGGCCTACTTGTGATCTCTGTGTGTCAAATGAATAAATAAAATCTTAAAAAAAAAAAAAAAGAAAGAATAGCGTCAGTTCCCCTACACTCCCATAATAAAGTCATATTACAAAGGGAAAAGAGATAAGTTAATGTTTGGTGCTACTGGAGGGGGAATTTCTTTTTTTTTTTTTTCTAAAATAGCTCTTTTAATATTCCATCTTTGTCTCAAGAATATTAAAATTGTTAATAACTTATAGGCAACATCTGAATTTTGCGAAATCCACCTTCAAGTTCTCCGAATTCAAACTTTTACCAACTGAAATATTCGCACATACCTTACAAATTAAAAAATAACGGACTCTAAATGATGACAATAATCACACCTAAATGCTCAAAGAGCACAATACAACTAGCTCTTATCTCAACATATTCCTTGAACTGAGCTAAAGTTCAATTCAAAACTAGTTCAATTCAAACTAGTTCAGTAGTTTCTAATATATTTCCTGAGATTACTACTTAGCATTATTTTTGTTGGGTTTAAATTTTAAGAAGGCACATAAATAATTGTAAACATGCAAAAATAAGGCAATATATAACCTGGACAGGAATAAACAGATGAAAATACTTGGTTTAATTTTTTAAGATATTTAATAAAAAATTCTTTTTAATTTGAGCACTTCCTGACAGTTTAAGCAACTATTTAAATGAAAAATCTCTCCTGTATCATTATTGACATTCCTCATGGGGACCTTGAAACCTTTCTAATACTGAAAAGTGTGTTGAATAGTTGCCTCTTCCCTCCTGCCAGAGGAAACGTAAGAGTAAAAATAAGATACTTTAGTACTCTGGAGAGGCTAAGTAATATCCTGAATCTTTTCAAAATGTTAATCAGACTCAGGGTGAGACCTGAAGTTTTCGCTCCTAAAAAAGTGCTTAAAAACTTTGGAGCTATGGACCCTTCCAGGAAGCTACTTAGGACTTCCTGGCAAGAATGGGAAACAAAGATTTAGTTTGCACAAAATCACTACTCAGGTTTCAATTAGTAGATGTGAAAAATTTTAAAACACAAGGCTTATATTAAGAAGGAGATATATATATATATGTATATACATATACATATATATGAATCTAAGAAAGGCCCTAAAGAGCAAAACAACACTTTACCTCTAAATGGGGAACACCAGAAAGAATCCAAATTAGTAGAAAAGAAAGAAAAACTTGGCAGTGATATATCCTTCCTACAGGCAGGAAATAATAGGACTGGATTAAAATTCTAGTGGAATAATTTTAGATCTGAAAAAGAATTTATGGGTCTATCCAAATCCCTCAATTTACAGATGAGGAAACTTGAGGCCCATTTATTTATTCATTTAACAAACATTTATTGTGTGCCTACATGCTCAACGCTGGAAATACAACAATGACAAGACAAGACATGGTTTAAAGAGGGAAAGTGACTTGCCCAAAGTCACAAAGCAGTTAGCAGCTAAATGGGCTCTTTGCACTAAACCCAATATTGCCTAATACAATCATTTCTGCATCTGTAAGCACACTAAGCCTTTGATGAAGGTTCTATGCAAAGATAAGATTTTCATATACAACTGATAATAGTAACATTCTGTAATATAAGAGATGTCTAGATTTTATATTCAGATGGTTTTAGAATCTATATAAAATAACCACAAAGTTTCTTTATTAGCACATGAAATGATAACTTCCTTGGAAGTACTTTCTAATTTTTTTGGTCCTTAGGTATTATATGTGCAAATTTTGACAATTTTGAAATTTTTCAAGGTGATTTCCAGTCATACAACTACGACTCTCACTATATTGTTTCTTTTAAATTGCAACTTTTCATTCAACTAGTATTTTAATATTTTATTTTCAATAAATGACTCTATTTTCAAAGACCTACCTAGTTCTACCATTAACCAATTTACCTATCTTAGTCAATTATAGCTCAACCAGTTTGGTAACCTCAGCATATAATTAACAAACAGAGATATAGTTAATAAAATGTCCTGTATCAGAACTTACATCTTTAAAGAAAACTTACAAGCTTCACTTCAAAAATGGACAATGGTACTTACACAAAAGAGAAAATAAGAATCTGGAATCACTTCTTTTGTTATTTCTGGCTGGTTTAATACCCTTAAGAAAGCAGTAGGGGAGTTCTTTAACAAAGAAGAGGGTAAGAGACCTTTACTAGAGAAGTAATAGTATAGTTTCAGAGTTCATTTTTAATTAAAATAAACCAAAATAAAAGGTATGATATTTTTATAACTTATTGAAATAAAAAGTTTTTTTAGATAATCCAGACTGGAAAGTAATGTAATCTATATTCCAACAAGTCTGAGAATGATGGGAAAGATGAGGAGATTTAAAAGCTCCCTGTGCTGTACTACCAACATTACAGCATGGAGCTCCAAGGTTGATTTTCCATCCTTAGTCTCCAGAAGGCTCTCCTATGCTGCACTTCCTTCCCCTGACCATTCATTCCCTCTTATTATTGTGCTTCCTCCCTATATAATAAGCTCTATGAAGGACAGACACTGGACATTATCCATCTCTGAATCCTACTTTGAAGCACAGCACATTACTGGCACTCAGTAATGAATCCCATAGATGGTAACCAAAATTTAAGAACTGGTAACAACAACTCTCATTCATATATCCATACTCTAATAAAACTAACTGTACTAACAAAAATTAAAACTACATCAGGAACATAGGCTTCCATCTCAAACACCAGGGAATGTTAAGTGCAGGGCAGGGCTGACCACTGTGAAAGGTCTGGCTACACAAAAAATCATGATGCATGCAGCTCTAAAATATCAACCACTTCTTTTTAAATAGGAAAGGTCAATTGCAAGCCTCATATAATGAAAGAAGAAAACTGTCTGGAATAAAAGAAACATTAAGTGAAGAAGAAATGACAAGGTCATTTTTATCTCTGGATTAAGACATTTTAATATACATAATGTATAGTACTTCATATAATTTATTAATGTCATTTTCTATAGGACACTGTAATTAATTCAGTGACATCAATATTGACCTCATACAGACAAAAGATGAAAGCGGGATTTTCTTGTGTACCAAGTACAAAACATGTGCTAAAGAGTTACCACACACGACAGGTGTAAGAGATCAACTTTAAAGATGACTCAAGTTTACAGTAGTTGCTTCACATGGTTTCCCCTCAAGACTTGGATGCCACTCAGTGATCCATATTTGTGCAAATGCTATCTCCAACTGTCCAACTACCTCCTTTTGCCAGCCCCACTTTTGCCTGTTTTACTGCTGCCGCTGCTAGACTTGCCAGAAGATTTTGAAGAGAAGAGTCTTGTCATGAACTCAGAAACATCAGGCAATTCATGGTTGGAATTCAGCATATTCATCGACTGTTCCATCTCCTGCAAGAGGACAAAGCACAGTAAAAGGAAAGGCATTAAGATCCTTCAAGTCATCTAACAACTAACACTTCCATTAAAGGAGAGAAAGAGAACAAAGAGCAGCTACTGGTCCTCAGCAATGTTTTACCCCACAGCCCTTCAGAAACCATGTTTCATACCTCCTTTATACTACTAAGCATTGTGGCCCTTAATTAATGTCCAATAAATCTTATGTTGGTGTGATTCAGCTTATGTTTTCATAAAGAGTATTTTCTATGATTATATGTGATCATATTCTTGCCACCTTATTTTGTTTTCTGGTTAAAATGCTCTTACTGTTTAAATGTTTTTTTAAACTCGTGCTTTCTTTAAATGCATATAAAAAAGAGTATCAGTCTTTAACTATATACAAAGTTATCAGAAATGTTTGGACAATAAATACATATTTCCAACACTTCATTCCTAAGGCCCTTAGTAGTAAATCTGTGAATGCTATTAAGGCCTGAGGGATCTCAATCACAGCATCTAGAGCAAGAAACAGAAATGCTACAAACAAATTACTGGCAGGACCTCATAAGGATCTGGCACTTTTATTTTGAGGTTTTGTCCTCTCTCTAATAAGCCAACAATCTATAAAGTACTGCTCCACCTTCAACAATATTTATGTAATGTATGTCACACTTGAATTTTACATTAAATTCCAAAGTGAACTTAAAATTGTATTAGTTTACACATGAAAAAAAAAAAAACCAGCAAAAACTGTATTACCTATCATTTAAAGTTGAACACCACTTGGATATTAGCTTAGGCTTTCTCCCCAAAGGTAGAATTTATACACAGGTTTTCAAGGAGAAAGTGCACTTACAGATATATCCAGGAAAAGAAACATTTTAAGCATAAATCAGAAATGTTAACAAGCTCTAATCATAAAAAATTAAATGTATATCGTAAGAGGTCTTGAGACCCTGCAAAAATGTATCACCAACTCTATTTCTGAATCTCCTCAATTCTGAAGCTCTTGAATAAAGACCTTTTTACACTGCTTACTATGTGCAAAGCACTCTGCAAGGAATGAACTTTTGATCCAATGTGACCTCCAACGTTTTCTTCTATTGATACCACAGGGTTAACTGGTTAACAAGGATGACATAGGATGTACACTTTCTGACCAACACTGAAGCAAAAAGGTCAAATTTGGCAGTAAGACATTCTGAAGTATCATAAAGCATTCTTTGATCATGAAACTTTTTCTGCTATTCCAGCTTGGAATAAATGCCTTGCCTTCTACAGAACTTAATCATCTACTACCTCAGCAGACATTTTAATTTATTTGTTGTGTATCTTATTTTCCCATTTAAAACTCTCTCACACATATACCCACAATCCTCTGATGGCAAGAAGAGTGTTTATAAATCCATTCTATTTCCTACATTTAACTGGATTCTGAGTCTGTTGACAACAGGGATGATATACAACTCATTTTTGTATCCCTAGTATCTATAACATAGATATCAATTAAAAAATGTTCATTCAGCAATGAATAAAGTGTCAATACATTCATATATTACATACAATGGAAAAACCTGGAACTGAGGAAATGAGCTTGTTGATGGTTTCCAGACAGAAGAAAAATAAGGGTTTAAAAAGAATTCTGGGGGGTGCCTGGGTGGCTCAGTGGGTTGAAGTCTCTACCTTCGACTCAGGTCATGATCCCAGGGTCCTGGGATCAAGTCCTGCATCAGGCTCTCTGCTCAGCTGGGAGCCTACTTCCCTTCCTCTCTTTCTGCCTTCCTCTCTGCCTACTTGCAATCTCTGTCTGTCAATAAAATGAATAAAATCTTTAAAAAGAATTCTGAAGATTTTATGGAAGCAAGTATTTAAAAGAGACAAAGCAGTGGCACTAAATTTGAAGCATCTTACCTGGCAACTCCCCGCCCATTGCAAAACCAGTATGATATTGTGGTGAAAAGTCTAGAAGCCACTATTCTATTTTTCTCCCTTAGTTAACTGAATTTGTGCGTGTGTGTGTGTGTGTGTGTATCTGACTACAAAAGCTAAATATATACTCTCAAGAGTTTTATAAAATAAAGGTAAATCATAAAAAGCCATCATTTTGCAAACTATATGAATTGGGGTACCATTTGAACTATTTAACAAAAGAGGCACAAAGACACAAAGTCGTACTAAGCAGAGTGTTTAAGCTATATGAAGAGACCCAGGCTTTTATCAGGCAGAACCAACTGAATTTATCTGGTCCAGTGGAAATAAGTAATTAAATGAGAGGAACATGATACTGTGCTAACACAGCCTCTGAATGAATTTGGCTTGGGAATTAAGATAAAGCTGAAAAAACCCAAGCCATTCGGCCACAACAGCTGGTTCAGGCATCAGAATATGGTTCAAAAATCCACAAAGGGGGCAAACATCTTACCCGTCTCATGTCAGGATCACTTGTATTGACCACTTTGGGCAGAAGCACAAATATCAATAATGGAAGAACCATCATCATAACCTATGGAGGAAAAAAAATCCAGAAAGTGTTTTCCCCACTTGACAGAAGAATAAAATCTACACTTAACAATCCATGATGAAATTAAAGATTCAAATGTTATATATAGAATAAAACTACCAGCACCACCTCAATTCTATTGACCCAGCCCTGCTGATATAAGGTTCTCCTCATTGTTTGACTACTGTAGAGTATTAAGAGCCTAATTCATGTAGGTTTGGACCTTACAGACACCTCACTTCGTTTATGAGCTACCTATCATTTTGCAGAGTTTACAATTTTATTTAACATTTCCTTAATCTGCAGTCTGGCATTAGGAACAAGGATCCTGATGGCCAATTGGGATCTTTCCAGATGACTCTGTGGTTCTTGCAGAAAATATTATATTGACTCTCTAATTAATAAACATCTTCTCAAGACTGCAACATAGTACCAGGTGACTACTACAACAGATCAGTTTTGAAAAATGCCTGCCACGCTTCTAGCACTAGGTATGTTTCTGCGGAATTTCAGAAATGAGAATATGGAAGATATTTCTTAATAAGGTTTGGAGTTTTATTGCTGATTTCTCCTATGCACTCTACCCTCCTGGTTCTTTATGTCTGATAGCAGATCAGACTATTTATTTATTTTATTTATTTTACTATTTATTTCTCTCAAAAAATGTACATTCCCCAAATATTCCTGTTTGTGATTTAAATAGCTATCAGCAAGGAATATGATCACCATTTAGAATATTTCAAGATAATAATTCAACTTCCAAAAGCAGAAAAAAAAACTTAATTTGTTTCTAAAGAATGTATCCTATTAGTGTTTTATTATTACTGGACACCATAACATCAGTTTCATACCAAGTATTTAAATTATCACAGAATAACTTCTCTGTTTACTACACATGTGAAAAACGGAGAAAAATGCTTACTCAAGCCACCAATAGTAGCTGTTCAATAAATGATGGCACATTCATCAGTGAACTAATAGGCAGGTAGAACGAAGGATGAGACTGCTGACTCCACATTTGACTAACCACATACTCTTATTCCATTCGCATTTTAAAACATTTCATCATAAGTATTTATCCCATTTCTGTTGCACATTTCAGTGTCAAAGCAACCATGCAATTCTCACTACATTATTTCCATTATTATTTCCAAAGCTACTATTTTCCTGAAATCAATAAATCAATAACCTATTCACCATTAACCATTCATCTAACAATCTGACGTCTTTTCTTCCTCACCAGGATTAGACATTTTTGACTACCTAGAATCAAATTAGAGAGTAGTTAAGATACTTAATTGTAGCATGATACATACCATCGGGTTCATTAGAAAGTCTGTCCAGCCCCATGATTCCCTTTTAATAAAGTAAGAAGGTGGGCCTGAAGATTTCATTTGGAGAGGATAGGGCAGTCTGACCACTTCTGATGTTTTGATGTAATTCACATATCTTGCTCTGATAAAGCCACATGAGAAAAGCATCAGTAGTTTATTCAAAAACATTACTAGTTAAAAGAACTACTCTCAGTTTTTAGCAATACCTTTCGCTTTTTCCAAAATGCTTTGGCATCTAAACTCTTGATCTTAAAAATCTTATCTGTATTTCTAAAGCATTTAGCAAAATGTAGAGAAAGAACACTAAACTTGAAATCGGGAGACCTAATTTTGAGCTGTAGCTCTGTCATTATATAGGCCTATGGGATTAGACAAGTTCTCTGTTTATATCAAAAGCTCTTTTAGAAATTCTTCTAGCTCTAATACTCTTTGATTATATTTAATAATAAATTAATTTTGCTATAAATATACAAAATTGCTGCATATCTCTTTGATTGTCTGAGATGAATTAATAAACATACCTAATTTTCAAGTCTATTTTGCAAGAAAAATTTATGATTCAAGAAAGTCCTGCAACAGTGCTATAGGTAACACTACATTTTCACCTGAGATGCACTAACTTTAATCAAAACTCTAACCCACTTTCACACATGTTCCAGCTTACTCTTTGAAAACTGCCTCCCCGCTGCTCACTCGTTTGCTTTCAGAACTTCTATTTCACACCTGTTCAACCTTTTCATTCTCTACTAGGCATCTTAACTAAATTCTTTCACAGTGTCCATTCCTTTATGTGTACTAGATTCTGGGTAAGTTTTTTCTGATCCATCTTATAGTTCCTCAAACCTCTGTTCAATTGCTTAACACATGCATTGAGTTTTATATTCCAAAGCCTGTATTTATTGGAGAAGTTCTATTTTGTTCTTTTTTCAAATATCTATGATCTATTTTTGTAGTATCTTACTCTTATGGCAATAAGTCTTTTATTTGGTTTAGCATTTTAAATATAAACTATTTCATAGTTCATATCCAGTAATTCTATTGTCTAAGGTTCTCAGAGGTCTAATTCATCTGCTGACTCAATGTACATTGTTTTCTTGGGTATTTGATAAGTTATGTGCTTTTTTTTACATACGGGCCTGGACAGAGAGTATCTCCTTGCAAAGAGGTTATGCATTTGTCTCTATCACAAGTCCAGGAATGTGACCAGAAATGATCTTGTTAATTGCATGTCCTGAAAGTTTCTGGATTATGTGGGAAGTAATAAATTCACACACTAAATTTCAATGAGGGTAGGATGGTGACTATTAAATTTCAGGAGAGATTTTTCCCTCCAAAAGTCCAGGCCCAGATTGGGAGCCTGGTCTTTTTGGATTTTAGTGCCAAGGGTCAAAGGGAAAATCAAGTCCTAGATCTAATTCTGGCTCAAAGAAAGCCTAAGACTTACCTCTTACCTACATATTGCTAATAAAATCTAAGCTTCTTCTTTTTCTTTTTTTTTTTTAAAGTAGGCTCCATGGGCTGAGATCAAGACCTGAGCTAAGATCAAGAGTTGGATGTTTAGCCAACTGAGCCACCCAGATGCCCCAAATCTGAGTGTTTTGGTTAGAACATCAAACCCCCAGGAATGAAAGTGGCTTATGATTTGTCCCCCAGGACTTTCCTTATACATTTAGAAGGAGATGTTTATCATATACCAAGCATGCTTACAAAATACTGGCCAAGAATATTAGGATCTTATTTAAATCCCCCTCTTTCTCTATTCTGTCCCATTCACAATTATTAAAATGATAAAGGCCTTGTTTTTAATATGCTTCAGGCATCCAATCATCAGGAATGGAACTGAGAATATGAATCCCACTGCTGCAATCAGTCCTTAAATGCTAAAGAAGGAAGTACTCTTTACCCAAAGCAAAAACCTTTATATATAGAAAAATATTTCCACTTGCTTACTTTACTCAAAATTCAGAGCAAAAATACATAAATATAAATTATAGTTTCTAATAGACAAGCATGCCCCCCCTTTTTTAAAAGATTTTATTTATTTATCAGAGAGAGAGAGCGTGCACGCACAAGCAGGCAGAGTGGCAGGCAGAAGCAGAGAGAGAAGCAGGCTCCCGGCTGAGCAAGGAGCCAGATGCAGGACTCAATCCCAGGACTCTGGGATCACACCTGAACTGAAGGCAGCAGCTTAACTGACTGAGCCACCTAGGCATCTCCAAGCATCCCCTTTTAACAACTCTCATTTCCTCCAGTATTTAGTGTTTTTGATATTTCTTTAAAAACCTGTGAAATGTATACATAATGTACAGTGTAATCTACATACCCACCCATCTCTAAACTTACAATTTTAAAATATATAAAAAGTCATGATAAGTCTGTTGTTTTTTTTAAAGGTTTTTTTTAAAGGTTTTTTTTTTTTTAAGATTTTCTTTATTTGACAGAAAGAGAGACAGCGAGAGAGGGAAAACAAGCAGGGGGAGTTGGAGAAAGAGAAGCAGGCTTCCCTCCCTCTGAGCAGGGAGCCCAATGCGGGACTCAATCCCAGGATTCTGGGATCATGACCCGAGCTGAAGGCAGACACTTAATGACTGAGACATCCAGGCGTCCCATGGTAAGTCCTTTAAAGTTTAAATTTAACATACTAAGATTTTACCTATATATTTTCTTACAAATCTTCATGCCTCTAAAAAAAGAAGTGAGAAATTTGATACCTAATGTGCTTCAACTACTTTAAAAAAAATCCACTTATTCTAATCAAATATTTATAAACATATTTACAAGAGATTACCTTCAATTCAAGCTTTACCCTTGCTCTAAACAGCCAACAGCAAGAAATATGATTAGAATTTGGAGAAACTAGGGGCACCTGGGTGGCTCAGTGGGTTAAGCCTCTGCCTTCAGCTCAGGTCATGATCCCAGGGTCCTAGGATCGAGCCCCTCGTTGGGCTCTCTGCTCGGCAGGGAGCCTGCTTCCCCCCTCTCTCTGCCTGCCTCTCTGCCTACTTGTAATCTCTGTCTGCTAAATAAATAAATAAAATCTTAAAAAAAAAAAAAAAGAACTTGGACAAACTAGACTATTCTAAGACAACAATTTAACTTCAAAAATCAGGGGGGTAATTCGTTTCTAAGTGACATCATTTTTAGTGGCATTATTATATTAGTTTCATGATAATATCAAGAATGTAAGTTGTAATTGTCTCTGTTCATTACACATGTTAACAAAGGAGAAAGAATGGGCACCTGGGTGGCTCAGGCATTGGGTGTCTGCCTTCAGCTCAGGTCATGATCCCAGGATCCTGGGATTCTGGGATCCACTGGGCTCCCTGCTCAGTGGGGAGCCTGCTTCTCCCTCTCTAGCTCTCAGGTGCTTCTGCTCTCTCTTGTTATCGCTCTCTGTCATAAATAAATAAAATCTTAAAAAAAAAAAAGAAAAAAAAAAAGGAGGAGAAAGAAAACCCTACCTACCCATCAATAGGCACAGGCATCAATGGACTAATCTGTAGCTAATATAAAGGATGAGACAGCTCTACGTGAGACTCACTCTATGTGAATTATAATATACTTTTATGACATTCAGTGTCCCAAAACAAAACAAAGCAAAACATAAGGTGAAGAAAGAAGAAAAACATTTTAGGTGTAAACACTATCTCAAATGTAAATATTATGGTATCAACTGAACATATCTCTATCATTCAGCTCAATCTGGGGTCGCTACAAATCAACCCAAATATTCTCGGCACATACCAAAAAGGTCAGCAATAAAACAGAACCCCAAAATTATTTTTGCCTTTCCAAGACTTACGCTTTATTACTGTAACATGGAGTCATTTTGTGATAGCTCAAAGAGACATTACCACTCAAAATTCTTTCATATTTGTCACCATACCTCAATAAAGCTAGAAAAAACAAATAAATAAAAAATTTATTTATTTATTGGTCAGTTTAGACCAAAGAGAATACTACTAGTATGGGACAATAATAAATAAATAAATTAAATGCTGAATAACAGAAGGAATAACTGTGGACATCTACACAACAGATTCTAACTTCAAATGGATTTGTGGTATTCTATACTCACGGCCTGAATTATTCCCACATTCTTTTCACCTCAACTTCAAAGCATATGCTCATCTACTTAGAAATTATACTGTGCTTTTTTCTTTTCTCATCATGATCCTCGCTTTGAGACAAACTACACAATGTAATCCACTGTTTGCCCCCAAAATACTAAATTTCCACTGCACACTAAATATTTCAGAAAGGAAGAACTAAAGAAATTTCCAGATCAATACAACTATTAAGTAGATATTAAGAGGTACTGTCAAAATATCCCAGTGAAAAACAGGTGGCATATACTATTTCTAATTTAGAAAAGTTAAATAATTTCCCACTTTAAATAATCATATTTCCTTTTTTTTTTTTTTAAGATTTATTTATTTGTCAGAGAGAAAGAGAGAGAGAGCGCACAAGCAGGGGAGCAGCAGGCAGAGGGAGAAGCAGCCTCCCTGCTGAGCAAGGATGAGATGTGGGACTCTTAGGGTCCTGGAACCATACCTTAGTCGAAGACAGAAGCTTAACTAACTGACAATCATTATTTCAATTATAACTTTCACAGGGCTTTTGCTCTCATAGTAGGTAATGAAGAATGAAGTGCCTCTTCATTCTTCAGTAGGTAATGAATGAAGAAGTGCCTCTTCTCTATTATAATATTAGGAGTAAAATAAATTTAAGCCAGAGCAGGAGGAAGTTCAACTTTGCAGTATTACCAATGCTCAATTAAAACAATGTAAGGATATTGGGAGGTTGGGGCAGAGAGGAAAAAAATTTAAAATTAAAGACAATATAAGGATATTTTTATGGAATACCTAGTTTAAATGAGAAACTTTTCAGCCCTAACTATAAATTCTAAAAGGAATATAGGAGGTACTCAGCAGCCTTGCCTTTTGTAAAAACTAAATCAGGTGCCCTTACCTCATTTTTCCTTTTGAAGTGATATCTACTCGGACAGGATCAAACCTGTAAGCTGGAGATATAACTTCCACTACATAAGATCCAGAAGGTATATCATGAACCACAAAACTCCCATCTGTCCTAGAAAAATGAAAATCATATTTAGATACTTCTGATCAACAGCTTGCTTTTTTCTTATGTTCTAAATCACCTGTTAACTCCCAAATCAACCCCCCATCAAATGACACAGAAATTGACAACAACAAAAAAAGTCCCCAAACTGGCAAGAATTGTCCCCATGCTTCAGCTTCCATAATCACACAGTAAGGGTTCTGGAAAATACACCACAGCACTCCACAGGAGCAGAGAATCCTGACATAGAAAGTACTTCTAGTTCCTTCTGGGGGATAGTTGATAACAGGGGCACAGTTTCAATTCTGAAGCCATGTCTTCATTCAGGAGAAATTATCAATATGCATCATTACTACATTAAGGTTCCAATTTTGCCTGCAACAACTCCTTAATTAAAAATAAATGGCTCCCCCCCCCTAGTTTTTGTTTGCATTTTATTGTCTTTCTTTCTAACAAGAAGGCCATCAAGTACAATTTGTTCCACTTGTTACAAATAGTTCCCATTTACTCTGGTTACTTTTGTTTGGATATACAGAAGTTTCACAGGTTTATGTAGTTAAAACTATCTGCCTTTTCCATACTGATTTTTTTCAAAACCTTCTAGACTTAGAAAACCATCCCATCCAAGGGCTGATAATTTCAGATTCACAGATCAAAATCAATTTGTTTTAATATTGGGAAACTGACATTCTGAGGAAAACGAAGTTTCTGTTTCAGGAAAAAACAAATGATCCTAAAAGGAACTGCTTTATCAGAGAAGTCCCTGGATCATAATACATTACATAATGCTTCTTAAATCATTGGGCTCTTTCAGGGCAACTGGGTGGCTCAGTCAGTTAAGTGTTTCCCTTCAGCTCAGGTCATGATCTCAGGGTCCTGCCATTGAGTCCCAAATCAGGCTCTCTGCTCAGTGCGGAGTCGGCTTGTCCCTCTCACTCTCCCTCTGTGCTTGCTCACTCGCGCGCTCTCTCTCTCCCCCCAAATAAATAAATAAATAAATAAATAAAGTCTTTAAAAAAAAATCCTTAGGCTGTTTCACAGCCTAATTTATTCTGCCACACCCACAATATTTACTAAAAGTAAAAGGAAAAGACATTCCTTGCTATTTCAAAGTACAGACTGAACTAAAACAGAACTGAAATGTAAACATCAAGTTAACTTGTTCCTGGGCTAGATACCATTGCTGGGCCTTTGCACCCACTCACCACCCTTCAACTCTTTGTAGACTGAAGGAAGGAAAGAAAATGAGCTTAGCATATTTTTCCCCAGCTCTCTCCCTGAGAGGCCACCTCTGACTTGCTGTGTCAAGGGACAGTGCTCCTCTGAAGGCAGTCCTTTCTTCCCCGCTAGGTCCCAGTAAACTTTACCTCCCCAAATTCCTTCAGGCTTAGAGGTAATAGTAGCCTTGAGGCTGTAAACTCTAGAGTACTGCACAATCTGGTTGTTTCCCTATACCATGACTACAGTGTTTAATCCCTTCATTAGCTTTCCTTGAATTATTCTAATTTGGGTGTCTTCTGCTTCTTGATCGGACCCTCAATGAACCATCTTCAAAATATTTTTCTAGATCCAGAAAAGAATTAAACTAATGATTGAGAAACACAACAGCAGATCTAACTACCCAAAGGAAAAAGCAAATCTATTTTTCACCGTAAGACAAGTATTTGAGAAAGATAACATATAAATTTTATAATGTAATTTTAAAACTTGGTTTTAAAAATGTATTCTGCAATATGTAAGCTTTGTTGGATCCTGACTTGAGAGAATTACATGGAGCATTTTTGAGATAAACGAACTGGGTATTAGATAAATCTGTAGCATTATTACTTATTTTATTAAGTCAATAATGGTATTGTGAGCGTTTAAGCCCTTACCTTTTAGAGACACATAATAATGCTTTTTCAAGGGAGATTATATTTAGGGTGATATTTAAATATTCCAGAAAAAAAAATGTGGTACAGAGGAGACATGAAACGGAACAGTAGATTGTGATGGGTACCTAAACATTCATGAAATTATCATTTATTTTAGTGTATGTCTGCAATTTTCCGTAACAAAAAGTTCCCCCCCAAAAGAATAGTGCATAAAATCTACTACATCAAAAAACTGAAAACTACCTAAATGTCCCCAAACAGAAGACTGCTTAAATAAGTTATGCTTTATATACACAGTGATGGGGGCAATAAGTGGCATAAAGCACCCTCTGTCAAAACTCCCCTCATTTCTATTAGACAAGGCCCAAGCCACCTCCAACAAGCCTAACTGTAAGTCAAAACTACAAGCTAATTATGCATAACAAGTACAAAACAATTACTATCCCAATTCCAAGAAGTTTCCCACCATAAGCACCTCATATTAATTCTTAGCCTTTCTACAAACAGAAGAACATGAAATAGTGTAAGTAACTGCTCCCAAAATATTAACTGGGGGATTTAAAAAAAAAAACAGATAACAAAGTACTACATATTGTATTTTACTATTGAAAATTCATTGGAAAAGATACAATAAAATGTTAAGTCTTGTTATCCCTAATTTGTTTGTTTTCTTCAATAAACATATTGCTTATACATTACTTTAAAATAAAAATAATAGGGGCAGCTAGGTGGCTCAGTCGTTAAACGTCTGCCTTCAGCTCAGGTTATGATCCCAGAGTCCTAGAAACAAGACCGACATCGGCCTCCCTGCGGGGAGCCCACTTCTCCCTCACCCACTCCCTCTGCTTATGTTCCCTCTCTCAGTGTATGTCTGTTAAATAAATAAATAAATTAAATTAAATCTTCAAAAAACTAAACTAATAAATGCTTTTTAAAAGAATTGAATACTGCAGAAAAGAGAAGCCAAAACATCAATTTACACTATTAATTTACACTATTTACATTATCAATTTACACTAACTAAACCAAGGTTTAATTGAGTTTTTTCATTAAAACATCATTACTTGGGACAAACCCTAAAGAATGCCCTAATGCCAGATTTGTAAATACAAATAGTATTAAAAGACTAACTTCTCATCATTATCTATTAATCTGAGATTCAAATCTCATTCAACAGCACCTGGATAATCTTTATATTTGCAAATCAGATTTAGAAGTAAACGTCCAAATTTAAGATGTATGGGTTGCAAATACCACTTGCTGGTATACAAACCTATCAGAGAAACACTTCCTTTCTAAATATTTTCTTTCAGTTCATAGTTTCACCTCCCAAGCAGTGATTGAAAGGCTTAAAACATCACATTTGTGCCTAAACATCTGAAAAGCAGGCGACTGCAAAACTGGAATGCTAATAAATTCACCACGTTCCTTAATATAGGCTGAAATCCCATTTTTGCTAATAACTAGAAAAGAAAGAAGCATGTAAGCAAATGTGGAGAAACCCCAGTCTCACATAAATGCAACCAAGTGTGATGTTTCAAATCCCTCGATGAATTCAACTGTAAAAAAGAACAACAATCCCACCACCAGGCATTAAAAAAAAAAAGGTGCTTTGATTAGGGACTTCAGGGCCCATTAATTTGAGAAGCAGCAACATTAGCCTCCCAGTCTATGCCATCATAGAAGTCCTTTGGGTTTTGAGAATTCCCACTTGTTTAGCATCTTTCTACACAACATCAAACTGCCAAAAGACTGAAATGAATGCAAAAAGTGGCCAGATTCTAGAGAGACCAAATGAGATGCAAAGGAAAGAATTCAGCACAAAACAAATAAGGGGTCCACCTATCGCCAGGGCCCAGGAGGGGTCGACCCCTACAAGGCAAAAATGGAGTTGAAGATAACGGATCCCACTGCTCCGGCCCTGGAGCAAGCACCTGCCACCCTTATTTCTGAGATACACGGAATGGGGTGATAGGGAAAATAGGGGAAAGCGTCGAGTTGCTTCCCAAGGTCTCCAGGCACAGACTGCTATTGACGCCCACCCTTTCACCCTCCGACAGCGACGTCGTCAGTTCTTGACACTTGGCTCTCCTAGAGGGAATTCCCTTCCGGCTTCCACGCCAACCGCTTTCCCGCTGCCCATAGGATGCTCACTTAAGGAATCCGACATGCTCTTCTCCGTCTACTAGCACTCGGGCGGCCGAGATCCAGTCCTGGGGCTTCACTCCTGGAACAACCGCACGTCCCTCAATCTTGAAGCGATCTCCTGTGCCGACCCCAGTCCCGCCTGATCCATCAGCAGTAGCCCCAGGCAGCTCCGAGCTCTGGGCATCCCCTGAGAGCAACAGAAGAAGGACGGAAAAGAAGCCCCAAACAGCGGCCGCCATGACAGCAGCTCTCAGCGGCCAGGCCGGCAGCCCCGGAAGCCCTCCCAGCCTCCCAGGTGTCGTCGGCGCCGCCGCCGGCCGACGTCGTCATCACAGTGCGCGGGGTCCTGGAGCGACCGGAGGGCTCAAATCCGAAGGAAGGACTCTTGAGCCAATCGCCTTGCGAGGCGGAAATGAGGCAAAGCACCGCCGCGAACTCCCGGCGCTCGGGATTGGAAGGCGGTCCGAGGAAAGTGTCAGCTGCCTCTGAGGGGGGCCGCCCACAAAGCCAAAGTGGGGAGGTGTGTGTTGCTGTGGCAGCCGGCCGCGCCTCAGAGTAAAAGACTGTGAGACTGAGAGCCGCGACGCTCTGAAGTTGTGTCTGCGGATGAGGCTCCGGCTTTCGGGGAAACGGGTTCAGAAGAGAGCTTTCAGAAAAGATGAAATGAGATGAAAATGTTCCCATTTGAGTGTTTAAAGGAGATCGTGTATCGGCATAGAAAATAGCTGGAAAAGATACACAACGATTTACTAAGGGTTGCCTCTGGCGAAAAAGGAAAGAGTTGGCCATTTAGTCTGGTACTACACCATTCGTTCGATTTTGAACGCTTTACCGTAAACACAACGTTAGGGATGGGGCGACCTGCCAGTATTGATCCCGGGGATTAAGTCACGATTTCAGCGATCATCTTCAATCTTTTCATTTTCTTGATGATAGAAAGGGAAGGAACGTGCCCAAGGTTTCTGTTAGCTATCAACGTTGTCCTTTCGAATACAAATCTCTGGGTACAAATCTATATTGAAGATTATCGAGGGAAACGCCTTTTTTTTTTTTTTTTTTTGCCTTGTGAACTCCTAGACTTAGCGTTGGGGGAAAGGATACGAGAACCAAGTCCTCTGAGCCGCTGGCAGGGGGTAGAGATGCAGCCCCTGGGGCCACATCATACTCTATATTCTCCTGAGCATCAGCGACTGTGGGTTAGGGGTACTTTCCCTCTGAAGGTAGCCATTACTTCACAGTTGGTCTTTGGAAGATGCAAAGCTACGGTAAAAAGATTATCAGGTGCTACAACCCTACACTAAACTACACTACACTAGTGTAGTACAACTACACTAAACTATGAAAGAAAATTTCACTTTTCTTTTTATTTATTTATTTATTTATTTATTTATTTGACAGAGAGAAATTACAAGTAGATGGAAAGGCAGGCAGAGAGAGAGAGAGAGGGAAGCAGGCTCCCCGCTGAGCAGAGAGCCCGATGCGGGACTCGATCCCATGACCTGAGATCATGACCTGAGCCGAAGGCAGCGGCTTAACCCACTGAGCCACCCAGGCGCCCCGAAAATTTCACTTTTCTAAAGTGTTACAAAATTTACCAATATGCTGACATAAAAATAGCTTCATCCCTAAATTTTCTGATATTCTTTTACATATTCTTGGTGACCCTGCTTTGTTGGTGTCTTAGACATATGTTCAATTTAATTAGTAGGTAATCAGTGTTGATCTTAATACTGTATGTGGGAGCTGGGGGGTTTGTTTTTTATAGTGGGCAGAGTGGAAGAAGACCAGCAGCAAACAGCAACTGAACTCTGCATCCCCATTTCTGCCTTTCTCTTTGTTCCCCTACCTTACTGTCACTCTAATACAAAAAAAACTAATGATCTGAACCCCTCAAATGCCAGCTTATACCTCCGCCGGCATAGATGGAGTAGAGAAGTCCCAGTAATGTTTTCTAACAGTGTGAAATACTATTATCTCTGGTGTTTTCTAGGAACTGCATAGGTATTTAACTTTAAATTATGCAAGAATTATTCCATAATGTATCTCTTGGACTCATGCCTTATAAAAGAAACTATAATTATAATGAAATATTTTAGAAGGACTGTATACTAGACTTGCTCTGTTTGCCCAGCCAGATTCATTCTCTACCCTTCACTCTGCTTTGTGTCTTAGAAGACTGGATCTTGAAGGATTGCAAAAACTTGGTTCCTTTGACCTCTGGGTGGTTGTAATTGGGTTCAGCCATTAGGAGGTATATGCAGGACACCTCATTCAGTTTTTCTCACTTCTGCCAATAATTGCAAGGAAGTTTAATGAAGGGATAATTTACAATAACCCCCTCAAGGCTTCCAACTATTTCCTGCCAAGATTTTGACCCGTATAGATTTCAAGCAGACCTACTTACCTTAATTGTGGGAAATACTGTTAAAATGAGAGATGATCAGTTTATTATCCAAGCCCTTTAATTTTTCTCTTTCTTGAGGCCTGGCTCTTGGCTTCTTCATATCATGGCCACAAGGGGGTGAACAAGGATAGGGACAGAGACAACATTCAAAAACCACACAAGGCATTTTTATAAATGTTGGATTGTACCAACAGAGGTTGAGTCTGGATTTTACAGGTAGTATTTATTTAATGTTTTTAAAAGGTGTTAACGTTTCTGATTTTTTGCAATTTTTTATAATATAAATGTTTTATCAATATAAATTGCAAAAATATAAAGCTATTTTAAAAATAAAAACAGAGGCTAACATTACTAAAAATAAATAATTGAATTTACCCTGACATCTTATAATTTGAATAAGCCAAAAAACGGTTGTCATCCTTATCTGGATTTTTCCATGATCACTTAAAGTGGCACCTTTGATGATGATTTTGATCTTTTCCTCCCTTCAGTAATTTGCTTGTCAGCATCTTTCAGTGTTAAGGAGCTTTTTAAACAATTCTTCGTACATTGGCTGTTACAGAAGGGGTAGCAGATTTTAAGGTGTGACTACAAAATAATGAGGATTATACCCTTCTCTACTTCTCTTATATTTAAATCAGTGGGTTTGTGTTTAAAAAATAGAATAATATTCGCAGAATAATAGCAGAATAATATTAGCTTTGGAAACTTCAGCTGAGCCAATACCCAAACACCCTGCTATTTGCTTTAAGTGATTTTTGCACTCTGAGTTCTCAAACCTCATTTACTTCAAGTAGATTAGCTAATCTTTTTCACTCAAATAATCTGGAGCCAATTTCCTTAATATTTAAAAATGCCCATCATCCACTAGTACTCCAAGTTTGGCTTTCTGAAGTTCCCTGTGGAGTCCTCTGAAATGGGATGTGTCACCCACCGTTCTCAGAGATGGCTGAAAAGGCATCTAATTTGACTTAATGTCCTGCAGAAATAAATTAGAGATATTTCACTTTTCATTTTACTCTTAAGTTCTAATCCCTTCCAACAGGTTATCGGAAAATCTTAAGTAAAATGAATTGGGATAGTGTGAAGATGCACTAAAAAATTTAAACATGAGGGGGAAACAATTATTTTTAATATTAAGCAAAAAGGCAAAATTTTCAACATCCCGGGAAATTCTAGAGAAAGTGCTTTGTAAACGCTGATATAAATATTGTTGGTTATTGTGTTGGAACACTAGTGAATAAGAAATTAAAGTGTTAAAATGAAAAGTTATGTAATACTACCCTCTGTGCATTTGGGCTCTTTCCTCCTGAGGAACCCAGCTTCTCACAGGCCTGTAGCTGCAGGATAGCAATGTTCCATGCACCACAGGACCCAGGCTAAAGGACTGGCTCCAAAACCAGTCACACAATCCGTGAAGTACAATCATTGAACCCCAGTTTCACACAAGACATCTCTAAGCACTCTTTGCAACACCCCTGTTTTGTCTGCTTTATATGCCAGCCTTCATAATGCATTAACCTTCTGTTTACATCTGTGCATAACATGTGTTAAAACTTCTTGGCTTTTCTTCTTGGTTTGTGTCTTATCATGTTTTTTAAAAAATTGTAGTGCAATATACATAATATGAAATATACCATTAAATGCCCACTTAAGTAGTGTTAAGTCTTGCCCATCCAACTTCCAGAACTTTTTCATCCTGCAAAACAGAGGTCTATATTCATTAAACAAACTATTTCCTCTGCCTCAGCCCCTGGGAACCACCATTCTACTTTCAGTTTCTATGCATTTGTTTATTTTTTTTTTAAGATTTTATTTATTTATCAGAGAGAGAGAGGGAGAGCGAGCGAGCATAGGCAGACAGAATGGCAGGCAGAGGCAGAGGGAGAAGCAGGCTCCCTGCTGAGCAAGGAGTCCGATGTGGGACTCGATCCCAGGACGCTGGGATCATGACCCGAGCTGAAGGCAGCTGCTTAACCAACTGAGCCACCCAGGCGTCCCTATGCATTTGTTTAGATAGCTCTTGTAAGTGGAATTGTACAGTATATATCCTGTAGCTGGCTTATTTTACTTAGTATAATGTCCTCAGAGTTTATCTCTGTTGTACCATGTGTTACCATATCACAATTTTCTTCCTTTTTAAGACTGAATAATATCCCATTGTATGTTTATACTACTTTTTAAATCCATTCACCCATTGATGGACATGTGGGTTGCTTCTACCTTTTGGTTATTGTGACTAGTGCTGCTAATAGTGCATGGGTATACAAATACCTGTTCAAATCTCTACTTTCACTTCTTTTGAGTATGTACCCAGAAGTGGGATTGCTGGGTCATACAGTATTTCTTTTCTTTCCTTTTCTTTCTTTCTTTCTTTTTTTTTTTTTTTAAGATTTTGTTTATTTAACAGACAGAGATCACAAGTAGGCAGAGATGCAGGCAGAGAGAGAGGAGGAAGCAGGCTCCCAGCTGAGCAGAGAGCCAGATGCGGGGCTAATTCCCAGGACCCTGGGATCATACCTGAGCCAAAGGCAGAGGCTTTAACCCACTGAGCCACCCAGGCGCCCCTCATATGGTATTTCTCTGTTTAATTTTTTTGAGCAGTCTTCATACTGTCTTCCACAGCAGTTGCACCATTTTTCATTACCTCTAGCAATGCACAAGGGTTCCAGTTTCTCTACATGCTCACATTTGTTAAGTTGTTGTTGTTTTGTTGTTGTTTATAATAGCCATCCTAATAGATGAGAAGCTGTATCTCATTGTGATTTTGATTTGCATTTCCCTAATAACTAGTGCTATGGTCAAATATTTGTGTTCCCTCAAAATTCAGAGGTTAAAATCCTAACTCTTAAAGGTGGTGGTATTAAGATTGGGAAGTGGTTAGGTCATAAGGGGACAGCCTTCATGAATGAGTTTAGTGTACTTATAAGAGACACCACAGAGATCTCTAGCACCTTCTACTATGCCAGGACACAACAAGGAGATGGCCATCTACAAATCAGGAAGCAATGAGACCATGCTGGTGCCTTCATCTTGGACTTCCTAGTCTCCAGAATTGTAAGAAACTTCTGTTGAGTATAGGCTACCCAGGCTGTGGTATTTTGTTAATAGCAGCCCAAATGGACTAAGACTATTGATGTTGAGCATCTTTCCATGTGCTTATCAGCCATTTGCATTTCTTCTTTGAAGAAATGTCTATTCAAGTCCTTTGCCCATTTTTTCAAGATAGTTGTTTTGTTGTTTTGGTGGTGGTGGCTGTTGTTGAGTTATAGGACTTTTCATACATTCTGAATATTAACTCCTTTTTTGGATATCTGATTTACAAATATTTTCTCCTACTGTGTGGGTTGTGTTTTTCACTCTGTTGATAGTGTCCTTTGATGTATAAAAGGTTTTTTTAAAAAAATGTAGTACAGACATATATACATGGAATAGAATTGAGAGTCCAGAAGCAAACCCTGACATTTACATTCAAATTATTTTTGATAAGAGTACCAAGATAATTCAATGGGGGAAAGAATAGCCCTTTAAACAAATGGTCCTGGGACAACTGGATATCCACATACCAAAGAATGAAATTGGACCCCTACCATATGTCATTGGGAAAATGAACTCAAAATGGATCAAAGACTTAAAGATAGGAAATAAAACTATAAAAATCTTAGAAGAAAACATAGACATAAATCTTCAAGACTTTGGGTTAGGCGATGGCTTCTTAGATATGACACCAAAAGCACAAACAGACAAAGAAAAAAATAGATTACATGGATATCATAAAAATTAAAAATTTTTGTGTTTCAAAGGACACCAACAAGAAAGTAAAGAGATAATCCAAATAATGGGAGAAACATTTTGAAATTACACATATGATAAGGGACTTGTAGCTAGAATATATTAAAAAGTCTTACAATTAACAATAAAAAGACAAATAATCCAATTTAAAAATGGGCAAAGGCTCTAAATAAACATTTCTCCAAAGAAGAAATACACATAGTCAATAAGCACATGAAAAGACGCTCAGTGTCAGTACCCATCAGGGAAATGCAAATCAAAATCTCAATGTGATATACACAAACACCAGGACAACTATAATCAAAAAGTCAGATAATAACAAGCATTGCTAAGAATGTAGAGAAGTTGAAATCTTTATTGCTGATAGGAATATAGAGTGGCCACTTTGAAAATAGCCTGCCAGTTCCTTGAAATGTTAAACAGAGTTGCCATATGACCCAGCAATTCTACCCTAAGTATGTACCCAAAATGTACAAGAACCTATATCTACACAAAAACCAGGGCATGAGTATTCATAGCACCATAATTTATAATAGTCAAAAAGTGGGAATAACCCAAAGCCCATTTACTGACAAGTAGCTAAACAAATGTAGTATATCCATACAATGAAATATTATTTGGCTATAAAAAGGAATGAAGTACTGGGGCACCTGGGTGGCTCAGTGGGTTAAAGCCTCTGCCTTCAGCTCAGGTCATGATTCCAAAGGTCCTGGAATCGAGTCCCACATGGGGCTCTCTGCTCAGCAGGGAGCCTGCTTCCTCCCCCCCCCCCCTCTGCAGCTCTGCCTACTTGTGATCTCTGTCAAATAAATAAATAAAATCTTAAAAAAAAAAAAAGGAATGAAGTACTGATACATGCTTTAATAGTAAGAATGAACTTTAAAAATAATATGCTAAGAGAAAGAAGACAGCCAAAAAGGACCACAGATTATATGATTTCACTTATATAAAATGTCCACAGTAGGTAAATTCATAAAGAGAAAGCAGGCTAATGCCGGGATCTGGGGGGAAGTGAGAACATTGATTGCTAATGCATTCGAGGTTTTATTTCGAGGTGGCAAAAATGTTTTTGAAATTGATTGTAGTGAGAATTGCACAGCTCTGTGAATACACTAAAAGTTTTAAGTGGATGAATTATATGGAATATGACATATCTCAATAAAGCTGTTAAAAAATTTTGGAGGCGCCTGGGTGGCTCAGTGGGTTAAGCCTCTGCCTTCAGCTCAGGTCATGGTCTCAGGGTCCTGGGATCAAGCTCCACATCGGGCTCTCTGCTCAGCAAGGAGCCTGATTCCCCCTCTCTCCTGCTTCCCCCTTTCTCCCTGCCCACCTCTCTGCCTACTTGTGATCTCTGTCTGCCAAATAGATAAATAAAATCTTTTTTAAAATTCTTGATGTAGTACAGTTTGTCTATTTTTACTTGTGTTGCCTCTGCTTTTGGTGTCATATCTAAGCAATTATTGCCTAATCTAATGTCATGAGGCTTTTCGCCTGCATTTTCTTCTAAGTTTTGTAGTTTCTTTATTGTCTTTTTACGACCGCCTCTTCCACATTTGTTGGAAGATTCCTCTGCTTCTTAAGATTGAACTACTCATTTTTTGATGGGTAGAGGTGGTGTTGACCAAGGATTTCTCTCTCTCTCTCTCTCTCTC
This sequence comes from Mustela nivalis, assembly GCF_964662115.1. Lineage (NCBI taxonomy): Eukaryota > Metazoa > Chordata > Mammalia > Carnivora > Mustelidae > Mustela > Mustela nivalis. The sequence goes on from NC_139025.1 coordinate 92,742,246, forward strand.
TCCCCCCACCTCAGTCATGTCACTTTTGGAGAATTCTTCCCTATTAGAATGCAGAATAGTTCCTAGTTATAGATTCTTCTAAAACTGACAGTGCCTTTCAATTTTCTCATGCATACATATTACCTGAGTATTTTGTAAAAACCAAACCAAACCAAGCCAAAACAAAACAAAAAACAAACCCGAAAACACATTCTGATTAGGAAGCTCTGGATAGGGCCTATGGTTCTGCATTTCTGATAAACTCCTTTATGCTGCTAGACCATGGACTATATTTTGAGTAGGGATGTTGTTGGGAAAGCTGTAATCAATAAAAATCGTCCTCCATTCACGAGTAGGATATAAGTATCCTCCAGTCCAGATGCTAAAATTCAAGTTCTTCCTTATGATCACATGAAAAACAGTTCCATAGAACTTCATATAACACTAAATGATATGTTTTGTAAGTTATTAAGAGTGATTGCAATTTGGCATCCATGGGCTACATTAGCAGAGTATTAGAGTTTACCACAGAGCCTTATGATTTGGGGAGGTTCTAGGCACTTTTGCCTTTGTTGACCTCTTCTTCCATTAAAAAAAATTAAAATTCTATTTTGTTTTTTTTTTGTTTTTTTTTAAAGATTTTATTTATTTATCCAACAGATAGAGATCACAAGTAGGCAGAGAGGCAGGCAGGGAGAGAGAGAGAGAGGAGGAAGCAGGCTCCCTGCTGAGCAGAGAGCCTGATGCGGGGCTCGATCCCAGGACCCTGAGACCATGACCCGAGCCTGAGCTGAAGGCAGCGGCTTAACCCACTAAGCCACCCAGGCACCCCTAAAATTCTATTTTGTGACTGCACTGGTATAAAGACAAATGTAATTCAGGCAGATTTATTATTGTTTTATTTATTTTCTTCTTATTTTAAAAGAAATTAAGATATTTTTGTGGGCTCCCTAAAAGTCTCCTGGGCCCTAGGCATTGTGTCAATGGTTCTTAATACATAAGTCAGCACTGGTTTGCCAAAGCTAAATCAGAGTTCCATGAGGAATGCTGGCAGTCATATAATACTTGGCAGGCTACTGAGCTCCCACAATTAATGAGCAGTCAGATAGTTAGAATTCCTACAATTTTCAGACAGGATGCTGTCTGAAACACTGCATCAGCAGTGTTGTGAGTTGGTCACAATTTTTAATTGCTGCTCTTCTTGCTTTTTAATTATAAATCACAGTTAATGCACCTTATCTGTTAGTTTGCATGGAAGTTAACCCTAGAAAGTTTAGTGATAAAAATCAATGTATTTTTCCAAAAATTAGACTTGAAGATATACATGTATTATTGTAGTTCTAAATGTCAACAATTTAGTCCCTTTTGCTAAAGCAGATATAGAATTTCCCATGGTATAATTTTCAATTGTCAGAGCATGTCTATATGTTCATATTATTCTCTTATAAAGTAAATACAAATGACTCACAAATGGGGTTTTGTTACTAGTGTTCTTTGTTTTACATCTGAAGAATGAACTTGAGGGCCGCCTGGGTGGCTCAGTCAATTAAGCATCCAACTCTTTTTTTTTTTTTTTAGATTATTTATTTATTTGACAAAGGGAGGATGAGAGAGGGAGAAGCAGGTTTCCTGCTGAGTAGGGAGCCTGATAGGGCTCTCCTTTCCAGGACCCTGGGATCATGACCTGAGCTGAGGGCAGACACTTAACTACTGAACCACTCAGGAGCCCTAAGTCTCCAACTCTTGATTTTGGCACAGATCATGAGATGGAGCTCTGTGTTGGGCTCTGCGCTGGGTGTGGAGCCTGCTTAAGATTTTCTCTCTCTCTCTCTACCTCTGCTTATCCTCCCTTCTCCCTCCCTAAAATAAATAAATAAATAAATAAATAAATAAATAAATAAATAAAATTATTTTTAAGATGAAGAATCAACCTGACTGTTGAAGAGGTCATTAGTGATGGTAGGTGTCCAGCTGCAAAAGAGGAGGTGGAAAAATATCTTGAATAAGTTGGCTAAGAGCAGCCAAGAGAGATCAGAGTAATTTCAGGAAAGAAGATCCATGATACAAGGACAACCGGCTGCAAGTATCAGAGGAGACAGAGGAGAGTGATGGCTTCTCATTCTGGCCCCAGGAAAAGGATATTGGGAAAGGGGCTGTGTCATATTCTGGTTCGTAGAAAGAATAGTAAAAATGAAATGGGTCCCTGGAAGAAGGACTGTTAGAGTCAGAAGTTCTTGGACAGTGAAGACATAAATGTACTTTTTCCTTTGAGCTTCAAAGTAGCAAATCAATCACAGGAAGCCAGTATGCACTATATTTCTCATTTAGAAGAGACTTGCTGACAACCACCAGGTCTTTAGAAGGTCCTGAACATCTCACAGAGAAAGTAAACAACATCTTCAACCTTCAATCGGGTGGCAACATCTAACACAGCATGCTAATGATATTAACATAAAATAGAACACTCAGAATGCTTTGAGAAAACGTAAGATCACATTCTTTTTTCTGCCAATTGGACCTCTCTATTTAAATATCCCCAAATAAGTCTCTCTCTATAGAATTGTTAAAATGTATTTTTTCAAAAATATGAATCATGAATTTAGTCGAAGTCCTGTCATTCTAAGTGCCTCTGTCAGAAAGTAGCCTGGTGGATGCCCTGTCATGGGACAAATAGATTCCGTCAAATAGTAAGGCATCCTGCAAACTTCCCAGAAAACAATCAGGGAGTGACTTTCTTGAGTCGAGGTTTTGGCTGATGTGGGTAAGACATTCTGATAGAGGAGTCAGAACTAGGACCAGTGTACGAAAGCTCTAGAGAAATAGGTTTCACCTTGTTAAAGGGGCGAATTTCTAAGTCAGACAGAATAGACTGTTTCCAGGAACTGGCCGCCATCTCACAGGAACCGGCTACTTCATCACTTCGTAGAGATGCTGTGAAAAAGAATCAAGTAACATACAGCTACACATGATGACTTTAGTCTTGGGATTTTTTGTGATTCTTTATTTGGAGTTGGAATAGTTGTTGTGTTAAACTGCTTGAGATTTTTATTAATAGTGGTTACAAGAAATACAACTACCATTGCTCACATGCAGAATAAGAAAGACTTGAACACACACAAAACGGAGTGCTATTATCATTAACAATCTTTTAACAGGGAAAAGGAAAAATGAGCTGACAATCAGTTCCATTAGGAGAGATCATACCACAGACGTTGCCAATTGATAATTTTTCTATAAATTTAGACAGGATGATGGTTTGAAATTCATGAGTTATAATTTAGCCATCCCTAAGCTTCCTATGAGGCCCTCAGTAAATCTACAAACCCGAGGATTATCATTCCTGAAAAGAGCCCTCCTACTATTCACAGACCTCAGTGATTCAAAACCTTCTATGTGTCAGAATCACCTGGGAAGCCTATTAAACACCAGGTGCCCTGTCTCCACCCACGGAGATCCTGACTCAGTGGGTCTGGGATGGGGCTCTGGGTATTTCCAGGTTTATAATCTCCCCAGGTGACTCTGATGCACCCCAAATTTGAAAGCTGCTGACCTAGCTCAACAGAAAACATTTGCATTAAACAAGCAGTCTAGTAAACTCTTAGAAAACAAAGTATAATATAAATGCTGGCCTTTATTTTTAAACAGAATGCTTCCTGCATGGCTATTGTTAGCAAATTCCCAGAAGCAGGAATTATTATGTTCATTAGTTCATTAGTTTACTAATGAATTTCTCTTTAGCTCCAACTCAACTCTTAAAAGTGTAGGGGTTAAGTATGCATAAACCAGCTGTGGGGTTGAAGCAGCAATTGGTTGCTTCAATTACTAACAGGGAGACCTTGGCCAAGTGGCTTCATTTTGTCATGCCTCAATTTCCTCAGGTAGAAAAAACAGGAATTAGAGTACTTATTCTACAGGGTTGTTATGAAATTTAAATGAGCTAATATAAGTGGGGAACCTAGCACAGCTCCAAGTATGTGGAAAGCACTCAATAAATGGAAGTACTATCATTATGATGACCAATCACTAGATGATTTCAGTGTGACCCTGCTGTGATTAATGCAGGATTTGAAACAGGATCGATTTAATGAGCTTCCTGTGACCATTTGTTCCAGGGGAGGGTAAAACATATGTGTATATCCATTACATACACTTAAATCAATATTTTATCTATTTTAAAAATCATTTTATCTAGTCCTTTCCATTCCTCTTTTGTTTATATCACTTAGACATAAACTTTCCCATTATCACAGGGATATGATTTTATAGAAAAAATGTAATGCCCTGAACAGGATGCCTGTGTCATATTCCAGACCACACAGCAGACATAAGCTATGGAAACCTGAGATTTGGAAGTGCTGCCTCCAAGCTGGAATGTGTTTTCTAAAACAAAAAAAGAAATCAGTCTTTTAGTGGTGACAAGCATTTGTCCTGACACCAGACAGAAAAGTGATGAGTAATCAGCTAACATTAACCACTGCTCTTTTTGCTGGAGTGCTCTAACCCATTAAATTAAAATGAATATGAACAGGGATGCCTGGGTGGCTCAGTGGGTTAAGCGTGCCTCAGGTCATGATCCCAGAGTCCTGGAACCAAGCCCTGTGACAGGCTCCCTGCTGAGCAGAGGAGTCTGCTTCTCTCTCTCCCGCTCCCCCAGCTTGTGCTCTCTCCCTCTGCCAAATAAATAAAATCTTGAAAAAATAAAATGAATATGAACAGCTATTAGATAAATAATCAACAACTGTATTTCCAATAAGGCAGTTCAATCCCCCTATCCCAGATTTACCCAACTCTGGTTCTCAAAAATCCCTAATCTTTTTCTATAAGAACAACTTTTCATGGGGCACCTGAGTGGCTCAGTGGGTTAAGCCTCCGCCTTGGGCTCAGGTCATGATCTCAGGGTCGTGGGATGGAGCCCCACATCAGGTTCCCTGCTTGGTGGGGAGCCTGCTTCCTCTCCTCTCTCACTGTCTGCCTCTCTGCCTACTTGTGATCTCTGTCAAATAAAAAAATAAAATCTTAAAAAGGAAAAAAGGACAACTTTTAATTTCCCAGATACTAGGATTTTGTATGAGGAGGGGCAAAGGAGAGGTAAGGCCAGAAAAAGGCTCACGGTGAGGTTCCTGAACAGAGGCGGAGAGTGCTGAACAACAGAGTTGCTAAGCGCCCTATTCACATTCCTCTTGGGAACAGGTCAGAGGATCGACCAATGTGGTGAGCAAAAACCTTCAAGCCTGATCCTGATGAGCTGCTCCCAGTCCTCTGGGTTTTATCATAAGGATCTGCACACATCTATCAAACAATGAAACTCTAAAAGGTATGGTGTTGGGTACCTTATTGAGCAAGCACCTGACATTAAATCTGCAACAAAATAGGCAAGTCTCACAATCAATGATACAAGTGTAAAGCAGCAAATCCCAATGGTAATAACAGAGGGTTTGCAGATGTACTCCCAGACAGCACGGTGGGGTCCTGTTACGGGAGTTCTATTACTGAGTGAATCGTCCCTTGATAGAAAAACAGGTGCTCGTTGGTGGCTACAGCCAAGAATGGATGACTGATAAGTACAGGCACCTGGGCCTTATCTGAATATTCTAGTTGAGTAAGAACACCCAGCAGCCCTTGGCTCCTCTGTTTACTCATTTATTCGACAAATTTGCACAGAACATTTCTTCTTTAGGACACACCAAGCTGGGAGTTGGAGATAAAATGGTGAGTTAAACAGACTGATCCTGCCTGAGAAGCTGCTGACAAGTAAATAGATAAAAATGCGGTAACTCAATTATACCCTGTCCCACGAGAGGGAAGTGCAGCATCCCCTCAGAGCACAGACACCTGGCGTACACCAAAATTAGAAGCGCAGAAAAAACTAAGACTCACAGGTTCATGGGAAAATTAAGAGAAGGTGGGGAGGATGGTTGGAGGGAAGAGGCAGAGAGGGAGGGAGGCGAGTTCTTGGCAGAGGGAAGAGAAAGTTTGAAAGTTTGGAATTGGGAAATCGCAGGGCGGGTCAGACCTACCGGCTGAAGCACATGCTAGCTCCCAGCGGCGTGCGTGCATGCATGTGACGTCAAGATGAGATGAGGCTGGAGAGGATCCCGAAGGGTCCAAGGATGGAGGAAGCCAAAGCACTTCAGCCTGAAACAACAAACAACAAACAACCACTGAGAAATTTCAAATCAGGAAACGAATGGTTCCAAGTTGGAGACATCCATCTGTTGTCCCAAAAGAGAAGAGAGAAGACTTAGTCATTTTCTCAACTCCTACCTCAAAGACAACCTGCCAAATAGGTTCATGAAGTTTTATCATCCCAAACAGGAGCCTGTGGTATTTTCTAAATTTACAAAAACCATACTAAGGTTGCCAGGAAGGTCCAGCTGGGTCACCAGCAGCCGTGAGGTAAAGTGATGAACGCTAAGCAGATTCTGAGCCAAATTAAAGAGGGCTCGACCAAACTGTGGAAGGAGCCAAGATGCCCTTCAACAGATGAATGGATAAAGAAGATGTGGTTCATATATATATAATGGAATATTACTCAGCCATCAGAAAGGATGAATACCCACCATTTGCATTGACAAGGATGGAAGTGGTGGGGACTATGTTAAGTGAAATAAAACAAGCAGAGAAAGACAGTTATGACATGGTTTCTCTCATATGGAATATAAGGAATAGCACAGAGGACCATAGGGGAAGGGAGGGAAAACTGAACGGGGGGAAATCAGAGAGGAAGATGAACCATGACAGACTCTGGAGTCCAGGAGCCAGACTGAGGGTTACAGAAGGGGGGGTGGAGGAATGGGGTAACCAGGTGATGGGCATTAAGGAGGGCTTGTGTTAGGATGGACACTGGGTGTTATATGCAACTAATGAATTGTTGAACACTACATCAAAAACTTAGGATGTACTATATGCTGGCTAACTGAACATAATAAAAAAAAAATAAAGGGAATGTGGTCAGCAGCAGAATTGGATCTACCATTTAACATTGAGTCAGTGACTAGCTTATTGTAACAATAACTCATATGTGATAGACATTATGCCTGAGTAAATAATCATAGCTAGACATATTTTTAAAAATAAGATAAAGAGGGCTCGGCTTTTTTTGGTATTTGCTGTATGTGTTGGTGCTTTCTCTCCTTATCTTTCTAAAACCTATCTAATCCCAACTAACCATAAAATTGAAGAACATATTACTTTGGTTTATATCAGTAATAAAACTATTCTGATTAGAAGACAAAGGTAAAGAAATTCTATCTACCATAAGCTTATATAGTATTTGAACAAATTAGGTATTTGGTATATATTGCCTGAAATTGCTAATTTGAGGGCAGAGTCCTTAGGCTAATTGATCTCCAGCCAACCACAGCCACCAAAAAGGAAAATATAAACAAAAACAATAACACAACCATATCCCTCCTTCTACATGCTTTATGCTATTTATTTCAATTTTACTCTAGCGTGTTTCCTTATAGAGCCTATAAAACCTTGTACACAGCAGGTACATATAACAGGATCTTTTTGCAATGATGATGTGTTTTTAAATCTGTGTGTTTGTATAGCAATCTGTTGGTCACAACACACTTGAAAACTTAATTGAGAGCTCATGCTCTCCCAAACTTTGGTGTTGAATCGGACGGGAAAAGTAAAGTAAAAAAATAAAGTAGTGGAGACTTCTACACAGATCAGCCCAAAAGATTCCCAACATGGGCAAGAGGGTTGCCAAAGGGACCTCAGCTGTGCCGATTTCATATGTCCCTCCTATTGCAAAAACTCTACATTTAAAATATTTGAAAATATGATTGTTATCCTTAAATGGTGCTCTGTGGTACTCCCGACCTTTACATTTCTGAAGTAGTGGGTTGATACGGGCTGGCTGGGCCCAAGGACCTAGAGGGGTCCTGAAGGACCAGCCAAGAGCATTCTTGGCTTCACAAAGGATAGAAGTCAAATTCAAGTGGCAAGGAAGTGAGAGCAGAGTTTGTTGAAGACCTGGAGGGAGTGTAGATACAGCCAGGATATTTGGGAGATTTGGAAAGGAAATGAGAGTGATTGTCCCCTTTCTTGAGATCTGGGATTTTTATTGAGGACTGTGGTCTGGTGTATATGTCTTCTCAAGACATTCAGGAACTTGTCAGTACCAAGACAAGTGTTGAGATGTCCTCTATAAGTTAAATATGCCCTGGAACCAGGAGGTTTTGGTGTCAGTGATCTGGAAAACCTGCATGATTACCTTGCCAGGTTGCTCCTTAGAGGGCATCTATTGGATTGGAAGACTCCACAAGAAATCATTAACTTCTCGACCTTTACATGAAGGACATACATTATCTGAAATACAAGGCGTGTGGAAGGTGAGGGTGTAGGTCCTAGCCAGAATTGAGGCAGCAAGAAAAGCAGTCTTTCCTGGTCTCCTTTCAGTTTCCCTTAGAGTCATATGGTGATGGTCACATGGAAAACCCATGACCCCTATTCTATGGTATCTTTAACTGTTTGAACAACTATCACGCTGTGTTCCAAAGTGGCTGCAGCACTTTACATTCCCATGAGAAGTGTACAAAGGCTTCAATTTCCCTACATCTTTACCAGCTCTTGCTGTAATCTGTGTCTTCTATTGTAGCCGTCACAGTGGATATGAGGTGATATCCCATTGTGAATTCGATTTGCATTCCCCTGGTGGTTAATGATTTGAGCAACTTTTCTTGTGCTGGTTTCCCATGTATATCTTCTTTGGAGAACTGTCTATTCAGATCCTTTGCCCATATTTTAATTGGATAGTATTTTTATTATTGAGTTGTAATAGTTCTTTACATATTCTAGATACGAGTCCCCTACAGATACCTGATTTGTAAAAAAATTTCTCTCATTTGGTGGGTTGTTTTCTCACTGTTTTACTAGTGTTCCTTGAAGCACAAGTTTTGGGTTTGATAGAGCCTAATTTATCTGATTTTAAAATTTTGTTGCTTGTGCTAATAGCTAAGAAACTGTTTACTAATCCAAGGCCAGTGATTTATGCCTATGTTTTCTTTCAAGAGTTTCATAGGTTTTGGTCTGATATTTAGGTCTTTGATCCATTTTAAGTTAATTTCTTGTGGGTGATATGAAGGGTCCAAACTTACTCCTTTGCGTGTAGTATCTGATTGTCCAAGCGACATTAATTGAAAAGATTGTTCTTTGCCCATTTGTTTTGGCACCCTTGGGGAAAAATCAACTGACTGTGAATGTGAGGGTGTTCTTCCTATCTCCACTCCATTTCATTGATCCATATGTCTATTCTTATGCCAGCACTACCTGTCTTGGTTATTGTAGCTTTGAGCTAAGTTCTGAAATTACACAGTGTGAGTACTCTAATTTTATTATTCCTTCTCAAGATTGTTTTGGCTCTTCTTTCTTTTTTTTTTTTTTTTTAAGATTTTGTTTATTTATTTGACAGACAGATCATAAGTAGGCAGAGAGGCAGGAAGTGGGGGGAAGCAGGCTCCCCGCTGAGCAGAGAGCCTGATGTTGGGCTCTATCCCAGGACCCTGAGATCATGACCCGAGCCGAAGGCAGAGGCTTAACCCACTGAGCCGCCCAGGCCCCCCTGTTTTGGCTTTTCTAGTTCCCTTGCAATTCTTTTTTTTTTTTTTTAATTAACATATAATGTATTATTAGCCCCAGGGGTACAGGTCTGTGAATCATCAGGCTTACACACTTCACAGCACTCACCGTAGCAACATACCCTCCCCAATGTCCATAACCCAACCACCCTCTCCCTACCTGATACAGATGTCGTGAAAAGAAGGGCCATCTTATCCCAATATTTATAGCAGCAATGGCCATGGTCGCCAAACTATGGAAAGAACCAAGATGCCCTTCAACGGACGAATGGATAAGGAAGATGTGGTCCTTATACACTATGGAGTATTATGCCTCCATCAGAAAGGATGAATACCCAACTTTTGTAGCAACATGGACGGGACTGGAAGAGATTATGCTGAGTGAAATAAGTCAAGCAGAGAGAGTCAATTATCATATGGTTTCACTTATTTGTGGAGCATAACAAATATCATGGAGGACAAGGGGTGTTAGAGAGGAGAGGGAGTTGGGGTAAGTTGGAAGGGGAGGTGAATCATGAGAGACTACGGACTCTGAAAAACAATCTGAGGGGTTTGAAGTGGCGGGGGGGTCAGAGGTTGGGGTACCAGGTGGTGGGTATTATAGAGGGCACAGATTGCATGGAGCACTGGGTGTAGTGAAAAAATAATGAATACTGTTTTTCTGAAAATAAATTAATTAATACAAAAATAAATTTAAAAAAAAAGAGTGTCTTATGGTTTGTCTCCCTCCCGATTCCATCTTGTTTCATTTTTTCCTTCCCCACCTCCCCAAACCCCCCATAGTTCCCTTGCAATCCTATATGAATTTTAGGATCCTCTTATCAGTTTCTGCAGAGTCAGCTGAGAATCTGATAGAGATTGCATGGAGTCTGTAGATCAAGTTCAGGAGTATGGCTGTCTTAACAATACGTATTCCAAACTATTAACATCTTTACATTTCTGTGGGACTTCTTTAATTTCTTTCTACAATGTTTCATAATTTTCAGAGTATAAAATCTCTAGGTTATACTTATTTTTTAAGTATTTTATTCTTTTGTGCTATTGTAAATGGAAGAGTTTTCTTAATTTCATTTCATTTTTTAAAAAGATTTTACTTATTTTTTTATCTTGAGAGAGAGAGAGAGTGTGTGTGTGTGTGTATGTGTGTCAGTAGGGGAGAGGCAGAGTGAGAGAGAGGATCTCAAGTAGACCTCCTGCTGAGCATAGAGCCTGAAGTGGGGCTCAGTGTTGCGACCTGAGATCATGACCTAAGCCGAAATCAAAAGTCATTTAACAGACTGAGCCACCTACGTGCCCCCAGTAGGTTGCCTTTTAAAACAACTACTTTTGATATAATAGCAGCATAATTGTTTCTTTTCTCTGCCATAACTTAAGGCACAGGCTTATTAACTATTTTAGCATCAAATTTTTCTTTCTTTTTTCTTGTTCATAAACATCATACACTTATTTTACTTTAATTGTGGTAAAAAACACATAACAAAATTTACCATCTTAACCAGTTTTTTTTTTTTTTTTTTTTAAGGAGGCCACACACCCAGCATGGGAGCCCAAAATGGGGCTTGAACTCACAACATTGAGATCAAGACCTGAACAAAGATCAAGAGTCTAATGCTTAAACAACTGAGCAACCCAGGTGCTCCCCATCTTAACCACTTAAGTGTACAGTTCGGTAGCGTTAAGTGTATTCACATTATGTGCAACAAATTTCCAGAATGTTTTCATCTTGCAAAATTAAAAATTGAAGCTCTACACCTATTAACCAACTCCCTATTTCTCCCTCCCTATCCAGCTCCAGGAAACTGCCATTTTACTTTCTGTTTCTATGAATTTGACTTATCCAGAGAAGTATCTTGATAAGTAGTAGACTTATCTAGGGTAGTCTACTCTTATGAGTGGAATCATACAATGTCTTTTTGTGACTGGCTTATTTCACTTAGCATAATGTCCTCAAGTTTCACACATGTTGTGGCATGTGTCAGAATTTTCTCCACTCCCTTTTTAAGATGTTATTTATTTATTTGATAGACAGAGATCACAAGTAGGCAGAGACGCAGGCAGAGAGAGGTGGGGGAAGCAAGCTCCCTGCCGAGCAGAGAGCCTGATGCAGGGCTCGATCCCAGGACCCTGGGATTATGACCTGAGCTGAAGGCAGAGGCTTTAACCCACAGAGCCACCCAGGTGCCCCAGAATTGTCTTCCTTTTTAAGACTGAATAATGTTTCATTATATACACGTCACGTTTTGTTTTGTTTCCATCTCTTGGCTATACCGAATAATGTTGTATGAACATGGGTATGCAATTATCTTTTTGAAACAGAACTATGTTTATATCTTAGCTGCATTCTGCTCTGTTAACTTGGCTTATTTTAACAGTTAGGAAATCAATAACTCAACATACAAGACCACCCTCTTTTTGCAGTATTTGTTCATATTGTATCATACAATTGTAATCATGAGGCATGCAGCCTTAGTGTAGCTGAGTGATAGGGTTGGAAGGACCTGGCCTCATACCCGGGCAGGTTTGTCTGCAACAGACCACATCCCTGCCACAAGGGAAGCTAGAAGAGTGAGCATCAACCATTTTCAGCTTCAGGTACATAAGATGAAACTTCTCTACACAAGGTGGTAAGGAGTCATTGCTGTGCAGGGAGACAGAAGAGTAATTTAGCATCAGTTTCCTTAAATAGTTTTGCCTTTTATAGGGTATCGATGGATTATAATATAGTCACAGATTAAACCTGATCTTGCCAATTTTGATGCAAAGGAGGTTTTGATATCTACTAAAAATATCCACAGTTAAGGAAAAATAAAAGCAGAAACACCTTGATTTCTTACTGTATTTAACAAAATACATTTTTAAAGTTTTTATTTAAATTCCAGTTAACATACAATGTAATACTAGTTTCAGGTGTACAATATAATAATTCAATACTTCTATACATATCCCAAGGCTCATCACAATTGCCCTCCTTAATCCTTATCACCTATTTATCCCATTCCCCTCACCCCTACCTTCCATCTGGGAACAATCAATTTGTTCCCTATAGTTGAGTCTGTTTCTTGGTTATATTTAGTAAAAGAAATTTTAGACAGAAATTTTACTTTCTTGCTCTACCTTTAACTGGAAAGGCACAGCACCATGGGATTATTTTGTGTGGTGCTGTGGTAACAAAGATACATGGTTAAAAGTATGAATCTAACAGGTATGAACACACAAGATATATTCTAGACCTTATTATAGAGAAATGATTACTACTGAGAATAACTGAGACAGTAGAAACTAATCAAAACATCCATTAAGATTTATTATGTTCTCTATAATTGAGACTGTTTCTTGGTTTGCCTTTTCCCCCCTTTGTTAATTTTTGTTTCTTAAATTCCACATGAGTGAAATCATATGGTATTTGTCTTTCTCTGACTTATTTCACTTATTATACTCTCTAGATCCATTCATGTCATTGCAAATGGCAGGACTTCATTCTTTTTAATGGCTAATATTTCATTATATATATATATAGAGAGAGAGTCATATATAGATACACAATATCTTCCTTATTAATTCATCAGTCAATAGACTTTGGGTTGTTTCCATAATTTGGCTTCGTTCCCTTATAGGGAGTGCTGCGATAAACATCGGGGAGCATGTACCCCTTTGAAACAGGATTTTTTTTTTTTAAAGATTTTATTTATTTAACAGAGAGAGATCACAAGCAGGCAGAGAGAGAGGAGGAAGCAGGCTCCCTGCTGAGCAGAGAGCCCGATGCGGGCCTCAATCCCAGGACCCTGAGATCATGACCTGAGCCGAAGGCAGCGGCTTAACCCGCTGAGCCACCCAGGCACCCACAATCTTTTTGTTTTTAAAAAATTTATTTATTTATTTGAGAGAAACAGCAAGAGAGAGGATGAGCAAAGACAGGGACAGAGAGGGGGCAGAGGGAGGGATAGAGGGAGTGAGAGAAGAAGACTCCCTGCTGATTCGGGACACCTTGATTCCCAGGACCCTGGGATTATGACCTGAGTGGAAGGCAGATGCTTAATGCACTGAACCACCCAGGCGCCCCAAGGAACAGATTCTAAAGTATAGGGAACAAACTGATGGTTACCACAGGGGAGGTGGGTGAGGGGATGGGTGAAACAGGTGATGGCGTTTGAGGAGTGCACTTGTGATAAGCACTGGGTATTGTATGAAAGAGATGAATCACTACATTGTACACCTGAAACTAAAATTACACTGTATATTAACTGGAATTTGAATAAAAACCTTAAAAAGAAAAAAAATTGTCATACTTTTTCATTTTTTGAAAAAATTCTGGCTGCCAGAGGTGAATTTTGCTTTTTTTTTTTTTTTCTCATTTCTCAATCACTTACCTTTATTCACCAATAAAGCCTACTAAATGCCATGGTAATTATCTTTGGAGTTTCTGCATTTAATATACAGCATAGAAAAAGTATTCTCTATTACTCAGGTTATGTTTAGTGCTAATTTTAAATGCTTTTAAATATACAGTTGTGACATTTTTTAATCTTCAGTACTCACTGGTAAGATGATGTTTAAATGTCCTATCAATCAACCCTCACTCAGATTTTTCACTACTAACACTTGGGAAAATAATAAATTAGGATTTCACCAAAAAAAGATTTAATATGTATCATACAAAAGAAAAAACATCAGATGCATATCTCAAGAGAGTGAAATATTCTTTGGAGAATCACAAAATTCACATATTTTTATGGAGGGTAGTAGTACCGATTTAACTTAATGCCATATTCAAAGGTCAAATTTTACTCAAACCTCCCTACCTTTACCCTTCCTTCCCACCTCCTTAACTTTTACTGTTCTGGGAGAGGAATATAGCTTAAAGGTTAAAAGCACAGATAGAGTCAGGGTGCCTGCTTTGCCACTTAATGAACTGTGTATCCTTGGGCAAGTCGGTTAAATTCTTTGTACTTCCATTTCCTCATAAGAACTGTGAGAGTACCTACCATGCCACTGAGAACAAAAAGTTAATACATGTGTTGCACCCAGATCACTGCTTAGTGCACAATTAGTATTCAGCATTAGTTATCATCATGATCTTTAGAAACTGTTTCTTCTGAGAATCTTCAAAGCCAGCAAGGGCTTCTAAAGAGTGAAATACTTGTGTTAACATTATCTTTGATCTTCAGTAACACGCAGATATGTTCAATGTCAACAAGAAGTCAAATGATTAGAAAAATGTTTATTAGCAAAGTCTATAACAACTCTTGAGAGAAAAATGTAGGGAGCAGGGAGGAGAAAAAAGAATTACCTGCTTTTCATAAAGCTCTCACTTGGACAAATAGTCTTGGGTAAATTGGTATGACATGTTGGAAGAGCTCATGAGTGGGTATCCAGATTTGAATGTAGGAATCAAAAATGTGCTAGTGGGATATGATTACAGCTTCGCTGGTGCTTCATAGAAATGTTTAGTTCCCTAAAAATACTGCAGAAATCACGAACTGAATCAAGTGACTCAGCAAATGCTATTTGAAGGCAATTAATTTACTGAATGCTTTTCAAATAAAGTATAGTGTTTCTATGATTACAGAAACTCAAAGCTTATAACCAGCTAGTTGTTGTATGTTTATAGAGCTCTTTAATATCCTAAGTACACAAAAAAAATGGGCAGGTCAGACTATGGAGAAGGAGGTAAGCTTATTAAGGATTAAGGATTTAGCTCAGCTCCTGGCCTAGCCTTCATAAATATAAAAATGTCTCAGCTGATGTAACCTATTTTTCTTTCCATGCCAAACTTGACATGGCTTTATCATGATGCTCCTCCTCTGTGGGGTCCAATCACAGGTGAGATAGTATGCTGAGGAGTTGTTATCACGGACTGAAGTTAATCATGATTGTGGGGTATTGAGCTGAAGTCAGACTCAGTTCTCCTAATCCACATAAATAAAACCTACTTCACCCAATAACCTCCCTGAGCTTGTTTTGAGGCATTTCGGATTCAGGGTGCTCTGGTTCTAGTCCTGTGCTCTTCCCCTGTCACACTGCCTGTGACTCAGCATGTGCTCGGGGTCAGCTTCCTTCTGAATTCTTGAAAGAAAAAACTCTGATGACCAGAACATAAGCCACTTTGGAATTAGATGTTCAGCAATTTCATTTGAGAAAGTTTAGGAACTATATTTATTTTAGGCTAACCAGACCCCTTCAGAGGTCATGTTTTTGGCGTGTGGTTTTCTCTCTGTGTTAGGAATGTAATCTGCAGTCATTGCATAACCGCCATACAATGCCAGTTCCATAGACCGTGGTATTTTAGCTAAAAATGGTATCTCGGGGAGGAGGGATATTTAAAGGCTATGATTTTACATAATTTATACC
This sequence comes from Mustela nivalis, assembly GCF_964662115.1. Taxonomy (NCBI): domain Eukaryota; kingdom Metazoa; phylum Chordata; class Mammalia; order Carnivora; family Mustelidae; genus Mustela; species Mustela nivalis. The sequence goes on from NC_139025.1 coordinate 92,758,163, forward strand.
TTTTTTTCTATAAAAGATAATGGCATTACAAACCCAAAGGAGATCTTCCATTTTGCTTTTGCATAGAATTTATAGTTAAACTGAAACCTTTCCCTGAAAAGCTAAAATAGCAATTTAGAATGTTGCTGTAACAATTCAGGAAAGAAAAAGTGAAAAATGGACACTTAGAATTTACCAGCCATTTATTCAGTATAGGGCAGGACACAAGTCCTGAGGGCACATGCTGTCTAGCAGACTTAAAATCTAAATTCAATACAAACAAGGATATACCCGGCACATGGTGGCACATAGAAGAAAACACAGAGGCATCATAAAGGAAGGTGAAAAACAACTTCACTATTAGTAAAAATTTAAATTGGTTTCTTTAATGGAGCATTCACCTCTGCTTCTAAAGGGATTAATGCCTAAACAAGATCGACATTAAATACAGGCATTATGTTGTACAGCAGATCTCTAGAACTCACTCATCTTGCACAAATGTAACTTGATATTCATTGAACCCCAATTTCTCTCTCCTCAAATCTCCTGACAACCACCATTCTATTACCTGTTTCTATAAACTGAGATACCTCATGTAAGTGGAATCATGTAGTATCTGTCCTGTGATTTATTTCACTTAGCATGTCTTCCTCCATCCATGTTGGCACAAATGGTAAGATTTCTCACCCCCCCCCCCCCGACTAATAACACTTAAAAAAAAAATCCATTAGTCTGTCAGTGGACATTTGGGTTGCTTTGTCTTGGTTATTGTGAATAATGATGTATTAAACTACAATTTTGATGAGCGTAAATCTTGTGGTAAGTTCTTAACACATACACAAAAAAGGACGCAAGGAAACTTTGGAGATGATGGATCTGTTTATTGCTTTAATTGTGGTCATGGTGTCATGGTATCACAGATAAACATCTGTGTATATGTTGAAACCCATCTAATTGTGTGCATTAAATATGTACAGTTTTTATCATTTATACCTCAGTAAAGCTGTAAAAAAAAAATTAAAGCAAGCTTAAGATGATCTAGAAATTGTGTAATCACAATTCTTTTGGGCTAAGTTCTTGTAAGGAAAACTTCCCAGCAGTTACCTGTTATACAAGTCATAATATGCAGGGACAAGGTGGAAAGACAAAATGTCCTTGAAAGTTGTACCTTAACCCCCTGATGCCACCATTCTAAAAAAACAGTGGTGTGGGTGATAAGCTAATACAGAAGTGTGAATCTCATGTATCTAAATTAAAAATAAACAGGGTATACAAAACTCCCTACTAAACTTATTACTTAAATTTTGATTATAAAGGTTGGAGGGACTTACCAACAGCAGGACAAATAGCTTCCCTCTTCCACAGTCAGTCATCTAGTAAATAGTAACATGGACTATGTAAAGAAAAAAATTTTTAAATGTTTAGTATAGTACCTTGGGCACTTGTGAAACTGCTTAAATCTCACTCTTCCTAAAAGTATAAATTGAGAACTAAAGTTTTCAAAGTCTTTGCCAATAGCGTGGTTTTAGAATTTTAGTACATTTAGTAGTTTATAACAACTCTCTGACAGCGACTGTACCTAAACTTTGTGCTTAAGATCAATAAGCATATAGCAAGTATCTATTGATTATGGACAGCTTCGCTACCTCAACCAGTTGACATATTATTACCTACTGGGTATCTGGTAGCTTATGCCTCTGTTTTGCAGGAAACCTTGACCTGCAGTAAATAGAGAACTTTAGGCATTGCCTCAATCATACCTGTTAGCATTCATTGGGACTTAAACCACCTCCTTAATTTTCAAATAAGTTTTGGGAAACTTAACTTGAAATGTAACTTTTAGAGAGCTGCATAATTAGACTAACAGGAGAAATTTCGATTAGCCTAATTTGAAAAAGGAAAAAAAATCCATAGATTAAACTTTAATTTTGAGGCTGTTTTTTAAATGAAACTCATATTAATGACTTAATTGTTAAATGTTAAACCTAGTGTTTCTTTGGTATCTGTAAACACTTGGCTATATACATATATTTCTAAACTATCAGTGTTAGAATTTACTCAGATCATTGCTAATAAATCCTACTAAGATGTTCTTGAAGAAGCTTTTCCTTGTATATAGTCAGCTGTCACTTTTTCTCTGAAAAGGCTGATCAAGAGATAAAAGTAGCAGACATGAAACTCACACCACAATACGACAAATGGAGTGTACCAGCTGCTACAAGCAGCTCACGGAGGCAGTGTATATTTTATAAATATCTTTTAATTGAAGTATTTGATTTCAAGGATATAATGCAGTTCCTCATATATCACACTAGTCAACAGCTGAATTAACATTTAGAAGAACTAAGTTTTGTCATTTAAACACAAAACTTGTAACTGAGTCCTTCCATGTCAACTTATATTTTCAAAGAATTATTAGGCCCCACTACCTTATAAAGATAACATAAAAAGAAAGTCAAGTTGTTTTCATTTAGTTCAAATTACAAAAGTATATCAAGGAAACTTAGTCCAAGAAATCCTTAAAAAGATAAACAGTGTAATACGATCCTAAAACATCAGCTATGGTTTTGAACACTATACCAAACACACATCAATGATCAGAATCACTATAGCTTTCATTATTTAATTCAAAACTTAGGTCAGCATTTAAATAATTATAGAAAATTACTTCAGATGAATAATTTTACCAAAGTACGAATTAATTATCATCAAAAACTTTTCAAGCAAACTTTTGCTATTTCATATTTTGAAGATTTGTAGAACAAAGTTATTATACACATTAGCTATTAAATTATATGTATATTAAATTATATAAACTATATGTAAATTAAACACACACATTTAATATACATATAAATATAATAATATACATATAATAATGTACATATAAATATAAATTATATGTATATTAAATATAATGTATATTAAATTATACATTAAATTATTACACTAAGGTAACAATAACATGGCCCTGGATCAATACCATCATTCTTAAAAGCCTAAAATGTTAGGTCTGTTTTGTTTCAATTGCTATATAGTTATCTTTAATTAATTTATCTTTAAAGTTTATGAGTAACAAAACAAACACAAAATATTTGAATATTTTAAAATTATTAATAGAAGGGTACTAACAATTTTCTGTTGATCTGTTTTACTGTTAATTGTCTTAATAAGTTCAAAGGAAACAAAACTGTACCTGGCTAGATCACTAATAACTTCACAAATAATATGGAGAATAAAATTTTATTGCTCTTCTTTAAAACAAACCTTTAAATAGATGTGAAAGCAAGCCAATGCAAAGTGTGACCTTAGAGTTGACAAAGACTAAGGAATTTTACCTGGTAGGTGGTATAAAAACACTAAGAAGCTATAGGAGAATTGAGTAAAAGTCATTAGTGCATCCATTTATAAGAAAATCCTCTTCCCTGGGGCTCCTGGGTGGTTCAGTCAGTTGAGTTGTTGGACTCTTGGTTTTAGTTCAGGTCATGATCTCACAGAGACTGAGCTCTGGTGTTGGGCTCCAGCAGTCAGCCGGTAGTCAGCTTGAGATTCTCGCTCTCCCTCTCTCTCTGCCCTCCCACATGCTGACAAGCGCGCACGCACACACACACACACACACTCTCTCTCTCTCTCTCTCTCAAATAAATAAATAAATCTTAAAAAAAAAGGAAAATTCTCCTCTCTTTATTCCATATGAAGATATAATCATCTTTATGATTACAGCATAATCCTATTCTAGGATTGAATAGGTTGATTCTAGGTATAAGAGAATATTCACATTTTTTATACACCTCAATGTGTGTGTATAGAATTACTTGTTTTACCTATCTCTGTTCCTCTTATTCACCATTAATTAATTTTTCTCCATTTCTAGCATTACATAACTTTCCTTCAGGACAGAATGCAATGATTACTTTTTAGTTAAGAATACAGAATCTGGGTCACTGGGTGGCTCAGTTGGTTAGGCATCTACCTTTGGCTGGGACATGATCCTGGGATCCTGGGATAGAGCTGAGCCAGGCTCTCTGCTCCGCAGGAAGTCTGCTTGTCCCTCTCCCTCCGCTCTCCCCATCACTTGTTCTCTATCTCTTCCTCAAATAAATAAAATCTTAAAAAAAAAAAAAGAATCTAATGAAATTTATTTAGGCAGAAGAGAAAATTATTCAGTTAGAAGCACTTCAATAGATGGAGTTTCTGGTGCTCGCCTCAGCAGCGCATATACTAGATAGACTTTCTGTAGAAAATATACTGACAGGTTATTAGGAATTCATTTATTCAGATAGGGTTGAACCCTAAAAATCAAATCTTAGTTTTATACTGACTTGATATTCAGAGTATTGCTTAACATTATCAGTTTCAGAAATAAAGGCTGACCTAATTAGAAAATTAGGTTTGATGGCTAGAATACACCAGAACACAAGTTGAAATTTTGTTCCTAATTACTTAAGATCATTTAAACACATCTACATGTTTCTTTTTCAAAATAGAAAAACTGCTTTTCCTCATATGCCCTCTTGCTAGCATTTAAAAAAAATTAGGTAATAAGTAGCAATTGCCAAAGAAAACAGAATCCTATAGTAAAAATGCTTCAAAAGTAATTCTCACTTTTTTTTTTTTTTGGCTACTTCCAATTTCACCAAAGAAATTAATAACTTCTCAGAATACATAGCTTTAATAGGCAAAAAGTTTTTCAGTCACCTTCAAGCTTTTCCAGTATATGGAAAGTAGGAAACAATATACCCAATATCAATATTAGAGTTTGAATCCATTTACATTAAAAATATCCATATACCTGGAAGAAAATCTGGAAGGAGAGAAACACATTGGCTCTTCCAGGTAGGTAAGATAATGGATAATTTTCTTTTTATTATTCTATTTTCAAAAATAAGTATAAACTACTTTTGTAATTTAAAAAAGAAACCTATGGGGGGGAAATCCCACTGTACCTCACATGACTCTCAATTATTTTAAGATAAAAGAAGAGAAACACAAGACATCAAAGAGATGCTCTAAATTTCAAGCAAATGCATGTGTTTTACACATTACATGAAAACACCTTCACTTTGCACTTTATAGATGGTCCTCTCTTACATGGATCTTGTGTGAAATGCAGAAACTATACAATAGAAAAGCAAACGTAACAACCTTTAAGAATCAAACAGGTTTTATCTGTTGTACCATGAACATTTACAAACCAACTTTCTAAAACAAAAAAAATGAGATAAGAAAACTGGGTATTTTTATTCTAAAATTACACATTTTAGCTGCTATCACAAACAGCTTTGGATTACTCAATTACTTCCTTGATGTATACCCAAAGAGGTCACATCCTCGCATTAATTTGTAAGAATCAATGCCTACTGCCTGCCAGGCTTTGTGCTTGGTACTGGATATGTGACAGAGAACATAGTCTCTGGCCCCATGAAGTTACCAATCTATCTGGAAAGAGAGATGAACAATTAGAAAACACATATATCGGTAGTGTTAGGAGAACAGGGTTAAGATAAGAGTGTGCAGCAAACACCTCTAACGGTTTTAAGAGGTGTTTAAACTGTGTTTAAGCTGAGACCTGAACATTAAGAAAATGATAAATGAGAACTTGGGGAAGAATGTTCAGGCAAACAAAACCATTTGCAAAGAATGTTTTCAGCATTTGCAGTTTTCCCAGAAACTAAAACAAGTTCATTCTAGCTGAAATATTGGAAGAAGGGAACAAGTGTGGTCAACACACAGTATGATTGTAAATCATACTGTTCACTTTAAGAGGCTTTAAGAGAAAATTTGTGCTTTATAGACCATTCTGGGGCAGCATGTGTGAAGGAGAGCATATAGAGATGCAGGACCAGTGCGAGACCAGTCTGGGGGCTGCTGAAATTAATGCAGACTAAGATAATGGCAGGAGAGGTAGAGAGATACAGAAAGATGAGAGAAATTGAGGAAGTCGCACCAAGGATTTGATGATTCAAAGGATGATTCAAAGTTCTGCAACTTGATAATTGCTGATATTAGGGCTATTCAGTGAGAATGGAAGCCCAGGACCTAAGCAGAATACCTCCTGTCCCTGGAGGGTTGGGGTGGGGGTAGGAGTGAGGGGTGAGTAGTGTTGATGGAGGGGAGTGGAGGTGGATAATGAAGTGAATTCTGGATATACTGAATTTAGTATGTCTATTAGATGTCCCGTTGGACGTTCCCGTAGCCACTGCATGTATAATTTATGAGCTAAGAGATTTAGGGCAAGATTTCTATTTCAGAATGATAAATGTACAGTTCAGTGTTTTCACAACCTTTAAAAAAATCCACTTCCATTTGATCTGCCAAGAAGTGACCTCCTCCTGTCCATCCCCAAAATGAGAACAATTAATGTAGATAATAAAGAAAGTCACAGGAATAAACATTTTTCAGGGAACTGGTAGTGAGAAGAGACCTTAAAATAAAACCTTGAACACCAACATCTAAGGGACAGGCAGAGAAGCCTTCAAAAGAAGAGACTGAAGGGACGCCTGGGTGGCTCAGTTGGTTGGGCAGCTGCCTTCGGCTCGGGTCATGATCCCAGTGTCCTGGGATTGAGTCCCGTATCGGGCTCCTTGCTCAGCAGGGAGCCTGCTTCTCCCTCTGCCTGCCACTCTGTCTGCCTGTGCTCACTCTCTCCCCTTCTCTCTCTCTGATAAATAAATAAAAAATCTTTAAAAAAAAAAAAAAAAAGAGAAGAGACTGAAAAGTGAGTTGGGTATCCCCTTTACTGATTTCCAATCTATTCGTAGTAGAGGAAATGGAATCTGGATGGGTAAAGGGAAAGACAGGGCTCTTCTAAAGCTTTTTGAAGCTTTAAAATCTGCCTAAAAGTATCAACCTTCATTTTTCCTGTTGTTGTTGAGGCTAAACTACAGTTTTACAGAAAGGAACTGGTGAGTGGACTGCAGGGCAAGTGAGGGGTGAATTAGGCCCTCACCTATTTAACTAAATTTATACAAAGGGAAAATGAAGTTTTTTTTTTCTCTTTCTTTTTAAATTAAAGTAGAAAAGTAAACGAATGCTAAAATTTTCCTCCTGACTTCAGGAAGGTGACATCTAATTGTAATCCGCTCCATGTTGCAGATTTGGTTGATAAATGCAACATAGTTAATTCTAGAAGCCAGTAATTCTGGCAATTCACTGTATTCCAGGACTACCACAACTTTTTCTTACCCTAGAAAATACTTAGATCAACTCTTCTTGGCTTTGGTATAAATTCAGTGTCACAACAGTCTTGGCCAGGTCCAAGACATTGTAAAAAAAATAAATAAATAAAGTGAAAAATCCTGGTTTAAATCCAAATGAAAATACAGAATACTATAAAGGATAAGAATCAATAGTAGTTCAAATACTTAGATCACCAACAAAATGGACAAATATATGAGGGTAGATTTTCACAACAGAATATCGTATCATCCTGGAAGCAAATGAACTAGAGCCATGTGTATTGACAGATATGAATCTTAAAAATATAATATTAATATAATATAATATAAAGCAAAACCCAGCAAATTACAGAAGAATGTGTAGTGGGACCCTATTTACATGAAAATTGTAAAACGCATAGGGGCATGACAAGGGATGTATTTAGAAGAGCAAGTCACCTTGCAGGAAGGAAATAATGGGACAGGGGAAGGTACACATGGGGTTTCAATTGTATCTGTGGTACTTTATTTAAGGTGGGTGATATTTGTTATATTATAAACAATACTTTAAAATTTTTGACCTATGTTACACTTGTTTTGAGATATACCTTGTATAATAATGGGCGTATATGTGGAAAAAAATCAATACTAGTTCAAGTGTATTTGGGGGCTGATCCACAGAACATTACACTGACTACAATATTTTAAATGTTATTTTAAGTACAATACTGGAAAATATACTTGTTATACTAGGTATACAATATGTAGTATTCTTATTGTTATACTTGATGCTGTTACTGAATTAATCAAGCTATCTTACAAATTAGAAGCATATAGTGTTTAGGGATGAATATTTTATTCTATATTCTTATTACAGAATAAAAAAGGAACAGGAATAGTGGGGAAAGTTTTATGACAATTTTCATAGTTAGAGTTAGAAATTAAGGGAGAATGAATAGGAGTGAATAAATACCTACCAACAATGTCCAGCAATATTATTTCCATTTGAAGTAAATCCAGAAAATAAAAGTTCATATTGAAAGATAAGTAGTGCTTCCAAATGGATCACTCCAGTTAAGTCAGTTGCTTGTGATTCTTTTTTTTTTTCCTTCTTTAAATCAACAAAGGTAACTGACATTACCATCTTGCTCTTAAGAAGAAAGATAACTGAGAATGATTGCTAAAATACTAACTTAATTTTTGCTTTTTCAAGTTCCTTGATTAATTTAAGTAATTTAAGTAACTATCTAAATGTTATTCCTATTATCAGCATTTAATAGCTAATAACCATTTCTCAAATCATCCATTAATATTAATTATATCCACAACTTGCCAAATACAGAAATGTTCTAAGTTGGCCTATTTCAAAGGCCACAAATGTAGCTCTGAATCTAAATGACCATTTTTAAGATTAGGACATAACATGTATCAAGAATGTTCAAAGTCATTAAGATTTAATTCCTCAATAGTCCTTAGAGTTTAGTCCTGATATTAATGATTCCCCAAAGTGGATATAGGATTTAGATCCAAATCCTCACATCTCAGGATTCAAGTAAATAATCTGTGTCAATTACTTTTGAAATTACTGCCAAAAGATTAGTTTTAAAAACCATCTGATAATGCTTGCTTCCTTTTAACCTTTATTCTGATCATGACCACTCATTACAAAATCCATTCACTTTATCTCTAGCAGAAGCAAATTACTTGATTACTTGATTATAACCCTCTATTACCTCAATAAACTTCTCATCCCTAGACCTGCAAAGTTAGCAAAGTCAAGTACAGAATACCTAAGATGGTAGAAGAGGTAAAAAGGCATAGAGATGTTGGGTAGTCCCTCAGTTCTGGATACTGCTTAGCAGCGCAATATCAAATGAGCAATGACAGACAGCAACTATCCTAATCTAGGTCAGTACAACAGCCAAAATACTTTGTAAACTCTCTTTGGTTCTTTCTGGAGATCAAATCAACACTGTTCTGATTAAACAGCATGCGAGGAGCTTAAGAGCAACTGAAGTGTTTAACAATATTTACTTATCTAACATCTTTTACCAAAAAATTATACTAAAAATAATACTAATCATAACTCATAACTGAGAAACTACTAACATGAACTGGTACTAACATAAACTGCAAAGGCCAAGAACAGAAATTAGGAGTTGTGTGATACTGAATAGTATATGTGAACTGAAGACTCTGCTGCCTTGTATAGCACCAAGTATACTTTCCTTTAATAAACCCAAACTTAGGCACAAGAACTCAGTGTTAATAGGATTTCACCTTTTCTTACTATGTTTTATTTGTATTTGTACCTAATTTTTACTGAAACTTAATTTATTGAAATTTAATTTTTAAAAGATACTATTTAGAAAATGGTCTTACCCAGAGAAAATTATAGTGACACATATTTTAGATATGACATTATTATGCTTAATTTAAGTATTAGATTAAAAGTCTATAGTATCACATATACCAATTATTTAAGCTGTCTTTCCATTTGAGATGAAAAGCTTATGCTAAGCTATACTCCTCACCTACCCTGTGACTAAGAGCTGAATTGCGAGATATATACCTACAAGAAATGGCAATCTGTAGCTATGAAGAGTTCTGTGTAAGTGTGTAAAGTTAAGGGACCTATAAAAGGATTTAACTCCCATCCTTAGCCGCATTAGCACCATGCTCCAACTGAGTTAACTGGTTCAAAGTGTTAGATAAGACAGTGATAACTACAGAAATAGGAACAAAGAAAGGTTCTATTTCATCATCTTAAGGTTTCACAGAGATGACGCAGGTTTACTATTCAAATTCCCACCTTCTGAAAAACAACTTCTTAAATAACTCTCAAATCACAGAAATGCAGTAATCTTAAATTATTCTAAAGACTTAAGAAAAGAACCAATGATTAAAATTGATGTTCGCTGTGAGGAATACATAGCTATATAAAATATAGCTACACAAAAAACAGAACTCAGTGAAAGATAACATTTTTAAAGCAAAAAAGTTGCTTGTGATTCACATCAGTAGTGGCTAACTGGATACATGCTAAAATAAAGATTTACATTCAAGTGCTTGTAAGATTTCTGGAAACAAATTCAATTACTAAAAATCTTTACTCAGATGCCTCTCAGAGTTATAAAGATGAGATGATGCACAAACCATCAACAGTGGTATTTTGAATCTCTATCACTTTTAAGGTAAGATATGCAGCTGTTAAGACATTCCAGAAGTGGGTTCATTGACACTAAGAATGGTATTAAAAAAAAGACCTCAGACAGTCTGCTGGCATTTCATATCAACCATTGGAGGAGGTAGTAATGTAAAGTGTTGGAATTTAGAACACAAGGTCAGCACTAACTGTAAACAGTTCTAAAGCATTGTATGTAATTCTTTAAAACACAAGTAGTGAAAAAGAATTAGAACTGATACAAAAGCAGAATTTAAAAAAGCAAAAAATAGAAATATTTAGTGAATTTACTCAAATGAAGAAAGCTTAAATGATACAGAACTGAAAATATTAGGATTCCATATACAATAAAAAGTGAATATAAATTAGCCAACTCCATGGACATTTCTAGTTAAGCATTCATAGGAATACATATTCACCTTTTTCTTTTCTATAGTGATAACACATACATACATGACAGAATGATTCTGGCAAAAAGAAAAATCAGAGATACTAAAAATATTCTCAAGTTTTAAAAATGGTATGGAATAGTTTTAACAACAACATTTTACATGAGTGGAAACCCCTGATTTAATTCCATGATCTTATCATGCCAGAAGCATGGTTGGTTTTAATTTTTTTTAAACAGATATTGGTAACATATGCATTGGCTTATTAATAATTAAGGCATTTTGTATACACAGTATCTTAGTGTGGACAAATATTTAGTATTGATTATTTGCTATGACATTTTAAACTTGCAAAGTCTTTTCAAAATAAGAAAATAGCTGCACACATTTAAGTGTTTTTTTATAAAACACAATCTTCACAAAAGTCACGATGATTGGTTTTTGTGATTCCTAGTAATAAGTCCTGTCTTCTTTCTGACATAGTATAAATTATATTCTTATGCAGGACTGCATTAAGACCCAGTGGTTCTTAAACAATGTTACCAAATAACCATATAAATCCCAAATGCAGCAAAGACGAACAATCTTCATAGTGCATTTTCACCTCCTTGAAGTTGAAGCTGCTCCTTTTGGATATCTTTCCACTTCAATGTGAAGTAGATTGCTAGGGTTTCATTAGTGGTTTCGTATGTGGCTTTTTAAAGTAAAAAAAAAAAACAAAAAACAAAAAACGTTTTGATCTCTTCCACAGTTCACAGTTCTCAGGTGAGACTTTCTTTCTTTTTTTTTTTTTTTTTGGAAATCTGGGGACGTTTTGAGTAATCAAATGCTCTTTAGTAGATGAAGTCTCTCAATGCAACTGTAATAAATAAGCATCTACATCCTTAGAAAACAAGACAAAAAACACTTCATTAGCTGGTACAGTAAATACATACATGCACACTCCATTTTCTTCTCCCTTTTTATCACTTAATTTGCTTTAGCTTCCTTATGATCTTCTGAGAGTAAAAAATGTGTCGTACTAAACTTTTTTTTTTTTTTAAGATTTTTTCTTTATTTATCTGACAGAGATCACAAGTAGGCAGAGAGGCAGGCAGAGAGAGAGGAGGAAGCAGGCTCCCTGCAGCGCAGAGAGCCCGATGTGGGGCTCGATCCCAGGACCCGGGGATCACGACCCGAGCTGAAGGCAGAGGCTTAACCCACTGAGCCACCCAGGTGCCCCTCGTACTAAACTTTTTTAGCTGCGTTTAGCATGGTGTCTAGCAGATGGCACATGCTCAATAAATGTTTGTTAGGTGCTGAGTGAATATTCTGGTTCCTGTGATCAAACAACTCTGCTTTTATAGCTAAGAAAAATCATTAAATCATTCCCAGCAATTCCTTCAGTGCTATATACACTCTAGCCCAGCCTTTCTGATTTCTACCCTGGAAAAATTGCAATTGAGGGCTTAACACTGTAAAAGAGGTTTAATCATAATTTAAGAAACTTCACAGAACTTTTAAAGATTTTATTTTATTTTTTTATTTATTTGACAGAGAGAGATCAGAAGCAGGCAGAGAGGCAGGCAGAGAGAGAGAGAAAGAAGCAGGCTCCCGGCCGAGCAGAGAGCCCGATGCGGGGCTCGATCCCAGGACCCCGGGATCATGACCTGAGCCGAAGGCAGCGGCTTAACCCACTGAGCCACCCAGGCGCCCCTTCACAGAACTTTTAAAATCACTCAATACCATCTTCAATAAATATGGCATCTAGAGTCATAATCAAAATAAAGTTTCTCTTTATAAAATATTATAATTGAAAGCAAATTTCTAAGGAGACAATGTATTTTCAATACTACTAACAAGAATGCATGGTACCTCCAGAACAAGGTGATATATAATACATACTCTATATTCATTTTCTATCAACTTTTACTTCATTTCCCCCTCATTATTGAAAGAACAACTAAAACGACAACAAAAAACTGGGAAATTGATATTTGTTTATAAGATTTTAATCATTAAGAATTCTACAGAGTAAAATTATATAAGTGGTCACATACTTGTTTGATACATCATTTTTGCTTCTTTTCTTGAAGGTATCCAAGGAGAATTTCACAACTAAGTCCACAATACAATACCTCTTACTTAGAATACTGTATATTTTAAACTAAAGAATGCTTGTGTATTTCTGATTAATGACCATTTATGATAGCAGTATGCCCAGTAAAAGGGTGTAAATATTTTTTAATAGTGATTTTTTCCCTCTGCAATTATATTTAAACTACCAATGTTTTCTGGAGTTTAAATATTAAAATCCAAACTAGCAATATATCTTTTCCTTGAAGAGCTAAGAAAATAAATAAAGAACAATGTCAAATTCATACTGTGATCTGAATATTTACTGTCCCAAAAGCATGACATTAGCAAAAGCCAAGTGAAAAATAATATCCTGAAAGCATTTGTTACATTCCTCACCCCTTGCTTTCCGAGTGTCACTCTTTTTGGATGCCTTCTTAACCTTATCTCTAATTGGAGCTAGTTCATTAAATTCCCTCTAGCACATCAGTTCCACAGTTGCATCTGAAACACATTCAATGGCTAATTCCTGTGTTCCTTGCCAAAATCATATTCATATCCAGAGGACCTTAAACATTTGTAAATATGAAACTGATTTTAGGTTTTATTAGAATAGTACTGTATTGGACATTTGAAAGACTTCATGTATAAATGCATAATACTAATATATTATTTCTAATATTCAATTAAGCTTAAATAGATATTTTAAGCATTACTTTTTAAGTTAACTTTTTACCTTGGCTATATTACCAGTATATCCCGGAACCAAAGTAAGATGGTTTTCTTGTTCCCATAATCCACTTAATTGTTGTTTTAAAATCTGAATATTTCTATGAGAAAAGAAAAAAGAATGCAAATATAAGAACATGGACTTTGTAAATAGCACTTAATGAACACAGTTTTAAATTTTCAAGTATTTATCAGGAGAAATTGTATCATTTGAAATGAAGCAACTTTTTAAAATACTACTTGTCAATCACGGAAATTAAAGATTACATATTTGTTAAAGTAGGCAAGAAAACTAGGCATTTGGAGCAGCATTTGGACAACCTGGTCTTGGGTATGAAGTGGGAAATTTTTGAGAGCCTAGAGTGAAAATTTTTAAGACCCTGGGAGATATTTTTTTGAAGCTTCATGATAATCTGATTCATCTGGTAGAATACCCACATATTTTCACATCAAGGCAATATTCAAAGTATGATGATTATAGTATAATTTTTAGAATTATGATCATCCACATTGGATTCTCAGGTTAAGGTTTACGTAGTCAAAAGACCTATAGGATACAGGATGCTTCCATCCCTGTGCCTCAATACTTAACCCACCAAAAGCCATCTCTTTTTTTTTTCCCTTACTCATTATAACAGGTACGAGGGTTAAACCACTGTTGTGCTTTTTCGTCCTAAAACGAAGTATAAGATTCTGCCAGAAAAAGAGATAGAGGGGGTTACTGGACTCTGAAATTAAAATTCCATATGTAATTTTGATATGTGAACACTATTTCAATTTAATATTTCTCTGAAAATAAAGAAAATAAATTTTTATTTAATGATGATCATGGAACAGAATTATAACCTAGCTTAATCAAACCACTTTCCTGAAAAAAATATTTTATTAGACTGAGTTTATTTTTAAAGATATACTCACCCATCATTTATAATTTCTGTTTTGGATGACAGTTCAGACCACCACCTTTTTATGACTGCTTGAAGCCAGTTTAAACCAACTATTATATATCTGAAATGACATTTTGTTATTCAAGTGTTTTTACCCAAAAGCCTTTACAAAAAAGACACACTCTGCCCCCACCTCAAAAAGCACATATTCACACTGATTTTTCCCATTTTGGTACTTTAAAAAGCTGTAGTTTATTTAAGTTGTTTATAGATGCTTTTGTAATTACTCTTTAATCAGTTCATCTCCTTTTCTTAATTGGGCTATATGCTCCTAGGAAACAGAAACCATGCATGTCTCGTGACAGGCACTCACAAGCAACAAAATCAAGGACGTTGAAAGAGTAAAATGAATTGAGAGCCACATTAGCACTTACTCTTCAAACTTGCTTTTAAGTAGGGACTTTACTAGAGGCAACAAATCTACACAGCAGCCAAGTGAGATGTATTGTTTTTCTTCCTGTAAACTAAAATAAAAACTAAGTTGTAAAAATAAGAACAAGTCATTTGTCCTTCTTTAAACTTACTTTTTTTTCTGAAAATATTTTTACCTATTGGTGAGCACAGGAAGGCAATCCACAACAACTCCAAGGTCTTCTATCCTGTGGGTACAAAACTGCTTAGAGTGCTGATTTCCTTATTTATAACCTTCACACTGCTTTTGAGAAATTTACTCATTCAGCAAATAATCTGAGTCTCTATGATGAGCCAGGTGCTGGGGATGCAGCAGTAAACAAAGAGACAGTACTTGTATTTCAGAGTGTATGTGGGGATCTGGTGTGGAAGAAGGCAGAGACAGATAACAAGTAAAATATACAGAGCAAGTTGATGGTAGTAAGTGGTATGGAAAAAAATAAAACAGGAGAGACAGGGAGTGAAGAAATAAGTATTTTTAAACAAGGTGGTCAGGGAAGGCCTCATTAAGGTAATATTAGAAAACTGGGATGCCTGGTTGGCTCAGGTTAAGCATCTGACTCTAGATTTTGGCTCAGATCATGATTTCAGGAACATGAGATCTAGCCGCGTGTGGGGCTCTGAGCAAAGAGCATGCTCAAAGACTCTTTCCCTCCCCCTCTGCCTGCTTGCCACCTCCACTCCCCATGCTCCCTACCTGCTCTCTCTCTCAAGGGGGAGAAAAAGAGATGATGTTTGAGAAGAGACCTGAATATACTGAGGAAAGCCATGCTTAAAATTTTGACTCAAAGGGGATTTTTAAAAGGTTATTTCTCCCAAACTGGTATCTCTTAGTTTTACTTTTGTTCAATATGATGAAAGAGATGGTTTTCTGAATTTTGGCTACTCATAGACTGGTGATAAATGTATTTTAAACTATATTGTTGCAAAACAAACAAACAAACAAACAAACTATATTGTTGCTATTTAAGCTAAATGAAGGAAGTTTAGAATTTTAGCTGGTACACAAAAAAGAAGAGGCACTTCAACATAAAACATGGAAATTACTTAACTGAACAAAAGCATAAAAGGTCACACTTACCTCACCAAATAAGCTACAAGTTCACTTATACTTCTCTTTCTCCAGAATGTTAAAGCTACATTCAATCTCAAATTCCTGCTGAACAAAACCTGTGCCATTGTTTCATGGTCCTGAGAAACCTGAAAGGCAGTAATCTACTTTGTTAAAAAACACACTGAAACATGACATGAAACCATTTTTTTCCAATTAAATTATTCTGATAGACATGTTTTAAAATTATGCAGAGGTGACTCCTTTTACTGACCCCAAAAAAGGAATGTTGCAGCTGAACATAGTAAACAAATGATCTGAATAAATTTTAGGACATGTTTATTTATTTATTTTAAAAAATATTTTATTTATTTATTTGATGGAGAGAAATAGCAAGAGCAGGAACACAAACAGGGTAGTGGGAGAGGGAAAACAGGCTTCCCGATGGGCAGGGAGCCTCATGTAGGGTTCAGTCCCACAACCCTGGGATCATGACCTGAGCTGAAGGCAGACGTTTAAAGACTGAGCCACCCAGGCACCCAGGACTTGTTTACTTTGTTTGTTTGTTTAAAGATTATTTATTTATCTGACAGGGAGAGAGAGACAACAAGAGCAGGAACACAAGCAGGGGGAGTGGGAGAGAGAGAAGCAGGCTTCCCGCTGAGCAGAGAGCCCAATGTGGGACTCTATCCCAAGACCTCGGGATCATGACCTGCGCAGAAGGCAGATGCTTAACCAACGACCCACCCAGGTCCCCAGCATTTGTTTATTTTTTTATCAGTACTTTTTATTTGTTACCATTTTCTTTTAAAATCTCAATAATTTGTAAAATAAATTATTTGTAACTCACCTACACACCTAGGATTTAATTTATTTTCTGGATTAAAGGCAAAGGTAAATATATACTGAATAACATGGGAAGGGAACCACAAAAATTCAGTTCTTTGACCAGTATTTAAATTCATTCAGTCATTTTTTAATATAATAAGGTAATATGTTCCTATTCTAAAAAGCTCAAATAGCACAGAACTGTATCAAAGAAAAAGTGAATAATCTCTATCTGCCCAGATAAAATCTAGTAATACTTCTCAGAAGTAATCAAAGTTAACAGACTGGTATGCATCCTTCCAAATTATTCCTAGACAGATAAATTATAGATACAAAATTAAAATATTATAATAGCTGTGTTTTTTAAAACCTTATTTTTCACTTATATATTATAAAGACTTTAATGTCAAAGCATAGATCAACCTCATAATTAAAAAAATAATTATATAGTCTCCAGTTGTTATATACTAAAATTTATTTATATTATTGTGTTTTTTCCCTATTAAAACTATGCATCAGTGAACATCATTATGTATGTAAATATGTACACTTATACATACATTTTGGTAAGATTAATTTTAGCACCAGAACAACTAGATCCATTTTTAAAAATAAGAGACTAAGGTATAATTCACATACCATAAAACTTAACCACTTAAAATGTATAATTTAGTAGTTTTTAGTGTATCTGTGGATTGTACAACCATCACCACAATCAATTTTAAAATCAACATTTTCATCACCCTTAAGAGAAACCCTGAACTCCATTCTCCCTTCTTTCCAGCCCCTGGCAACCATTAATCTACTTTTTGTCTCTATGAATTTACCTAGTCTGGACAGTTCATATAAACTGAATTATCCAATATGTGGCTTTTTTGATGTGGCTTCTTTCATACAGCATAATGTTTTCAAGGTTTATACATAGTGTAGCATATACTGGTATTGTACTCCTTTATAATGCCCAAATAATATTCCACTGTATGAATATATGACATTTTATTTATCCATATATCAGATGAAGGACATTTGGAATGTTTCCACTTTGGGCTATTATGAATGTTATGAACATCTGTTTATAAGTGTTTGTGTGGACATATGTTTTCATTTCTCTTGGGTATATATATACATAGGCATAGAACTGTTGGGTCAAAAGGTTATGAGTATTTGAATTTTGACAAGATAATGTTACCATTTTTAGATTTAGGTTTTTAGAGCAGAAACTAGTGAGTCAGTAAAAAAGGTATGAAATAACAAAAGATAAGGAGCTCCTGGGTGGCACAGTTGGTTAAGCAACCAACTCTTGGTTTTGGCTCAGGTTACGATATCGGGATTGTGAGATCAAGCCCTGTGTTGGGCTACACAGCACAGAGTCTGCTTAAGACTCTCTCCCTCTGTTCTTCCCACTGCACGCACATGAGCCCTCTCTCTCAAAATACACAAATCTTAAAAAAAAAAAAAATCAATAAACTTATTAATTGCCTTGTTAGGGAAGGTTTGTGCAAGTGCAAAGTAATCAAAATGAGAGCAAGTAAAAGGGGGACCTTGAAAAAAATGACTCACCATGGCACTAATTCAAATGTACAGCTGAGGCTTTTTTTGTTTGTTTTAAAGGTATTTGCACTCAGAATGTTTATTCCCTCAATTCAACTGAAAAACCAACTTAGGTCCCAATCTAGGCCAGATTTCTGGGTTATATAATCGTATGTTCTTTTTCTTCGGAGTATGTAGTTTCTTTGATTATTTGATTAGTGTTGGGCCTTGTCACTTCTCTAACTACATTAAAGTAGGAGCACTGCCCGTTTTTCATCTACCAATGTAATTCCTCAGAGCATGCAGAATGCATTACAGAGTTGGAAGCCCTCAAAATGTATTTGTGAATGAATAAGCATGACAGTGATTCTCTTTAACACTAAGTCTGGTTACCATCCTATTCTCTAGGGTCCATGTTAATTCACTATTAAATCAAATAGTCCCTGGTTCCTTTTTTTTTTTTTTAATTTTATTTATTTACTTTAGAGAGAGAGAGCAAGCATACACATACACAAAGGGAAGGGGGGAAGGGAAGAAGGGGGAAGGAGAGGAAACGGGAAGAGAATCCCAAGCAGACTCCACCCTGAGCCTGCAGCCCTACCCACGACTCAATCTTATGACCCTGAGATCGCGACCTGAGTGGAAACAAAAAGCCAGACACTTAAGTGACTGAGCCACCCAGTGCCCCCCTACTTCCCTTCTTCTCACAGATTCTATATGCATTTCCTTCACTTCACCTGGAATTACTTCCTATTACTCCAGGATATTATTTTTACAAGTACGAACATATTCACTGGCAAATACAACTTTTTTTTTGCATCATTTTATTATGGTTTTACTTAATAACATTTAAATTTCCATCTTTCTTTCATCTTACTCATAATTATTATCCTAAACGTGATGCTCACTTTCATTCACCTATGCACTATGAACATTTTAATTAAAACCAATTTGCAGTGGGGGGGTGTGTGTGCCTGGGTGGCTCAGTTGTTAAGCATCTGCCTTCAGCTCAGGTAATGATCCCAGGGTCCTGAGATCAAGTGCCACAAGAGGCTCCCTGCTTGGCAGGAAGCCTGCTTCTCCTTCTCCCACTCCCCCTGCTTGAGTTCCCTCTTTCACTGTGTCTCTTTCTGGCAAATAAATAAATAAAATCTTTAAAAAAATGTATTTTTTTCCCCTGGGGTGCCTGGGCGGCTCAAGGTGATTAAGCTTTAGACTCTTGTTTTCTGCTCAGGTCATGATCTCAGTTCGTGACATGGAGCCCTGTGTGGGGCTCAGCACTCAGCCAGGAATCCACCTGAGATTCTCTCTCTTCCTCTCCCTTCGTCCCTCCCTCATTTGTACATGTGCACTCTCTTAATAAATAAATCTTTAAAAAAATATTTTTCTGCTTGTATGCCATAGAAAATGTTTTTCAAGCTGTCATGCCAGATAGAAACAATACTAGGTTCAGCAAATCATAGTAAAAGAAATTAACATTATGTATCCATCAAAAAATTGTAGAAGGATTATTTAATTACATGGAAAAAATCCAAATTTATTAAACATAAAAATCAAGTAATCAAGTAACATGTACAATATGAAGAGAAAAGATATGTCAAAGTTTTAATACTGTTATTTCCAAATGCTGAGATTATGAATAATTTTTTCCTTTGGGTTCATTTTCTACAACATATATAATAAATCTGTAATAATAATTATTATAAACTCATGTTTCTAAACTATTCCTTCAAATGATCATTTTTTAAAAATATTTTGAGGTTTTATATCATAAAACTCTCCAACTGAAAGTATGTAATACGATTTCTAATAAATTTACAGAATTATACAACCGTCATTACAATCCAGTTTTAGAGTATTTCTTTCAAACCTGCCCACTCCCCAAATTCCCTTGAGCCTGTTCGAACAACTAATTTCACCTGAGCTAGAAGAGCAGCAAACCTTAGCAGGTTTGCCTGAACAAAGTTTCCAATGGCAATTCCGAGAGCCAAGAAAATCGTTTGTTCCTGGATAACTGGCTTTGGTGGTCTACTTTTTAGTGCAGATTTCTTATTTTCCTTTCCTTTAAATTTCTGCTGGCCAACTTGCCATTCTGAATATTTATAGCAGCTTGTCAACCATTTCATTCCATCTCAGATATCACTAACTCAGTGAAATGGAGTAACTACTGATTCAAATTTGGTTAATCTAGAAAACTGTCTCAGGGAATTAGAATCACTTAGTCTGAATTCAACAGGAAATGAATGACTCTGCTAGCAGAATATGACAAAAAAGCGAGTAGTATAACAGGATTAAAATTAAGCTCATTTAGGGGCGCCTGGGTGGCTCAGTGGATTAAGCCGCTGCCTTCGGCTCAGGTCATGATCTCAGTGTCCTGGGATCGAGCCCCGCATCGGGCTCTTTGCTCAGCGGGAGCCTGCTTCTCTCTCTCTCTGCCTGACTCTCCGCCTACTTGTGATTTCTCTCTCTGTCAAATAAATAAATAAATAATCTTTAAAAAAAAAAAATTAAGTTCATTTAAATTACTTACCTCAGAAAAAAACCCACTATATTTTGATGATGGGCTTTCTGTCTGTGAAGAACCAGAATCACTGGAGTTAATCAAATATGTTCGACTATCATGGCGTAATTTTTCAGGCAGGTGACCTGCACAAGCCAGTTCATTTTCTTTATTTGCCATGTCACAGCCCCCACTTCTAGGGGACTGTTTTTTTCTGTAACAAGGATTTGGAAAAGGATGATGCACTTTCTTTCTGCGATAGATCACCTTACGTAGTTTATCTGGGCTTTTCACAGCTTGTCCAACTGTTCTGTAAGAAGAATTGATTTGCTTAAATGAAAAAGAACTACATGAAAACCTTTACAACTTTTTAAGCAGAAAGATTTAATAGGCCACATTTTGTGATCACAATCCATTAAAATTAGAAGTAAATTAAATTTTAAAAATGTTAACTCTTAGATCAGAGAGGAAAATAAAAAGGAAAAAATTACAAATCATCTGGATACTTTATACTAAACTAAACCAAGAAGCATAATAACTAGGTTTTTTAAAAAATGAAATATATTTGAATTGTGCAAATATGAGTATACATATATGTTTTAGAGATTTTTTTGTTTTTTCATTTGAAAGAGAAAAAGAGAGGGAGCAAGAGCACGAGTAGAGGGAAGGCTTGAGGGAGAGGAAGAAGCAGATTCACCACTAAGCAGGGTGCTTGCTGCAGGCTTGATCCCAGGACCCCAGGATTATGCCTGAGCCCAAGGCAAATGCTTGACTGAGCCACCCAGGTGTCCCAAGAATACTTATTTTGATTAAACTTAAGTATATTTAATTTGTTTACAGAAGATAAAACACAACAGAGCAAACCTCACAGTTTCATATGGTGATTCTCAAATGTTTTGGCCTCAGGATACCTTGTAACTCTTAAAAATTGAGGTTTCAAAAGAATATTTTTATGTGGGCAATATCTACTGATATTTACTGTATCACTCAAGAAACTTACTGATTCTTTTAAGAAATAATAACCTTATTACATAATAACATAGAATATTTTGCCAAAAAAACCCTGTTTTCCAAAATAAAATATAGTAAGAAGAATGGCACCGTTTTTTACATTTGTACAAAATCTCTAATATTTAATTAAGACAGCTTGATTCTCATATCTGCTTCTGCAGTCAATCCACTAACAAATATGTAGCCCCTGGAAAACTCTATTTGTAAGAGTGAAAATGAGGAAAGTGAATTAATGTTATTGTTATGAATATTGTCTTGACCTCCTAACTACCTGAAAGGGAACCCCACTGTCTCCGATCCATTTTAAGAACAAGTAGTTTAGTAGAAAGTGCTTTTAGAGTTTAAAAGATCTGGGACTGAATGCCATTTTTACCACTATCTAGCTGTATGACCCTGAACAAATCACAAATCTTTAGTTTTTCTCATCAACTATTAGGGACAATGATACCTTTCTACTAGGATTGTTGTAAGGATTAGAGAAATACTGATATGTTTTCCAC
The DNA here is from genome assembly GCF_964662115.1 of Mustela nivalis. Lineage (NCBI taxonomy): Eukaryota > Metazoa > Chordata > Mammalia > Carnivora > Mustelidae > Mustela > Mustela nivalis. The sequence goes on from NC_139025.1 coordinate 92,780,434, forward strand.
TGTGACTGGCCCAATGGAATTATTTGACAATAAGTTACTTATAATAAAAGAGAAGACTTATTTTTTCCCACTCTTTTTCATTCTTACCTAACTTTCAATACTTCTGCTTCCCACAAACTTTAAAGAAGCCTTACCTAGAGGGGGTTGGGAGAAGGGGGGTGGGGTTATGGACATTGGGGAGGGTATGTGCTTTGGTGAGTGCTGTGAAGTGTGTAAACCTGGCGATTCACAGACCTGTACCCCTGGGGATAAAAATATATGTTTATAAAAAATTAAAAATTAAAAAAAAAAAAAAAAGAAGCCTTACCTATTTATGTATGCAGCCAACTGTTTTGGAGATTTCTTAACCTGAAAAATAAAACTAGATAGTTAACAGCATATTTAGGTTCTTCTGTGAAGCTATGTAAATTCTGTGACTGATATCAACAAATCTGAAATTCCATAGTTAAATTTTTCAGATTAAAGCAGCAGTTTCGGTCTGTAAACACCACTGTGCATAGGTATATTTGACAAACCAACATAACCATATTCCTATTTTCCATGCCACTAGTCATATATTTTACTTACATGATACTTAATAAGTGTTTTGACTTTTAATATCGTTTAAAAGAAATATCAGCATGAATGAGCCTTGCAAAGGTGAACAAAAGCACCTCTGAGAGTCCTCTTCAGAATTAAACTACAATATTCAAATGGTATCATATTAAAACAGCATACTGTCCATAAAGTCTTTAGAGTTTTTGGAATATAAAGTTTTCAATATTTCATTAATTCTACTTAATTCTGGGAGATTAAGCAAATTATCATCTTCCTACTATTTAAATAATTCAACCAAAACTATCTACAGACTTAACAGTTTAAACTATCTATGATGTACTGAATGACCAATGTCTCCTCAAAATTCACACTGAAATCCTAATGCCCAAAATGAATGATATTAGGAGGGGATTAGGTCATGAGGATGATGCCCTCATGAATAGGATTAGTGCCCTTATAAATGAGCCCCCAGGGAGCTCTTTGTCCCTTCTACCATGTGAGGACACAGCATACAAGACAGCCAACTATAAGCCAGGAAAGAGGCTCTAACCAGATAACCAAACTGGTTAGAGCTTTTATCTTGTACTTCTGCCCAGCCTCCAGAACTGTGAGAAACAAATTTCTTTTGTTTGTAAGTCACCCAGTCTGTCGTATTCTGCTGTAGCATGAAAAGAGTAAGATACTGTCTTATCCATTACCTAGAAGCCATGCACTTACCTCCTTCATGTTCTTATTAGTAAAATTAGAGATCCTTTTTCTAGGAAGATCAGTGGAATGATCCTCAATATTATTACAAAAGCCTCGTTTTTTAACATTGTGGGCTTCAGATGCCATAATCTCTTAAATACCTAAACAGCAAAACAAAAATAAGAAATGGAAAGTACAAAATGCAAAAGAGCCTGATCATTAACAGACAAAAATACAACACTATGTAAAAGAGGTTTATAAGTAAAGCAGAGAACATAGTTTTAATTTATACATGTTTTAAAACCTTAAACAGAAGAAACACAAGGCCGGGCATTGCAGAAAATTAGGCTCCTGTTCGCCCTCCTTATTTGCAATCAGTTAAAAATAATATGAGGTATTTTTTGCCAATGCAACATGTCAATCTCCCCATTATCTATGTCACTGGCCATATATTAAATTTAAATTTAGAGGTTATGAAGTCAGGTATAAATAGTATATATCAATGACACCCAAATGTATAGAAGCCTAGTTTTAGAATCAAATCACTGATTCCAATACAACTATAGCAGGGCGCCTGGGTGGCTCAGTGGGTTAAAGCCTCTGCCTTCAGCTCCAGTCAGGCTATCTGCTTGGCAGGGAGCCTGCTTCCCCCTCTCTCTCTGCCTGCCTCTCTGCCTACTTGTGATCTCTGTCTGTAAAATAAATAAATAAAATCTTAAAAAAATACAACTATAAGCAGCAGGTGAACAAAAATCAAACTAAATATATCTGACTAGTTTTATGCCTGATCCTTAAATTTTTCTTTCATTCTTGCAGTAAGGTCTCCAAAGCTTTCCTCTACCTTTGAAAAAACAATTCACCATTTCCCATTCGTTCAATTATCTCAAAGAAGGGAAAATAGATACTATTACTTCCTTTATATAACAATAAATTAGTGATTCCCCCACTTGGATTCAAGTTTCACACAGGAAATTTATTTCAGGACATGACCTGAACACAAGTTCCTCCCTCATTCCTTTTTAAAATGTTTACTGAGCATTCACTATATGCCAAGCCCCAGAATAATGAAGATGACAGACCAGAGATGCTCTTCCAAAGAATCGCTTGGGAAGCTTTTAGAAAATATATCCTCTGGCCCCTAACTTATACCTCAGCAGGGCTCTGGAGTGAAGCCCAAAGCAATTATATTTTTAAAAAGCTCCACAGCATTTCTGATGTACACTCTTAGAAGAAAATCTGCCTTAGAGAATTTTCCAAAAATACGCCCAAACATGAAAATTTGCAAATTTCAGGGTATTCTGAGATTTCCTGCCATTAATCCATGGGCATCCCTTCCAGCTGCACCCCCAGATTAAAAAACCTTTAGGATGAGACTTTTTAAGAAATAAATAATTGCAGTAATACAATAAACACTCCAATAGAGGGGCAGTCATGTGAATCAGCAAAGCTTCACTGAGCAGAGACTTAAAGGACAAATAGCACATTGACAAAATAGCATGTGCAGAACTGAAAGGCATGAAGCAACATGGCTTGTTTGGCAATCTCTTAAGAAGATGCATGTGACTGGAGCTTAGGCTGGAGGTGGACTGTAGCAGAATAAAAAGTGAAGCTGGAAAGACAGAAGCTGGGATCATAAAAGATCTTTTGCACAAGGTAAGCTTTTCTTTCTTAAAGAAAGGGGGACTTTTAATTAAAGATAATGGTCTAAACTTAAGCAGTTACTTCTACGCTTCCCTGAAACCTCATCACCATGACAGTAAAGGGTTTTTAAAGGCATAAAACCTATAAGGACAAAGAAGAAAAGATGAGTTGATGGCAGTAACGTTTTGGAAACTGCAAAGTAAAAGTGATAAATGATATTAGATCTGAGAAAAAGCCAAGTCCTAAATCAGCAATGAGGAAAGGTAAAAGCAGACTCCCCAAAGGTTCAGGACTTGGCAATATTGAAGACCTCAAGAAGTGGGGGGAAAATGTGGGCTTAAGAAGAAGGAGAATGGGGATGCCTGGGTGGCTCAGTTGGTTAAGCAGCTGCCTTCGGCTCAGGTCATGATCCCAGTGTCCTGGGATCAAGTCCCACATCAGGCTCCTTGCTCAGCAGGGAGCCTGCTTCTCCCTCTGTCTCTGCCTGCCGTTCTACCTGCCTGTGCTCGCTCTCTCTCCCTCTCCCTCTCTGACAAATAAATAAGATCTTAAAAAAAAAAAGAAGAAGAAGGAGAATGACTGAATATCCATTTAAGACAAAATTAGCTCCAATTTCACTTTCCCCATTCCAATAAATGTTGTATGGAAAATTTAAAACAAGAGTCCTTGAGATAGGAAACACCAGGCACAAATGAAGAAGAATATTGTCTAAAAGGGCATCAAGTGAAAGTTTACATACTACATGTTGAGATCTAAGCTTCTTTCTACCATTTGTCTCATGAAAGCTTGCAGCTAGCCTTATACACTCCAGGGAGAGAACAGAAGATCCTTTGGGAATTCTGATCAGACCCAGAAGAAAATACACATACATACACACATCTAAAAATACTGACATCAGTGATGGTTCAAGTCTCCCAAAGAACTGTTTTCCACCTTGATTATGGTGGTAGTTACCTGTCAAAACTAATGTAACTATGCACCAAAAAGAGTGAATTTTTATCATATGTAAATTATATCTCAATAAACCTGACTTTGAGAAATCCTTGAGAGATAAGAGCAAATTGTATATGTGAAACACAAATGAGACAAAAAACAAAGATTTAGAAATTAAAAACGGGATATAATAAGATAGCAAAAAAAAAAAAATCAATAGAAAGCTGGTAGAGAAACTTGAGGATATCTCCTGAAATATAAGGGGGGGGGGTAAGATTGGCTTAGAGGAACCAATATCCAAATAAATGGAATTTCAGTACAGGGAAAATAAGGAAAAAATCAAAATAAATAACTGAAAACTGTACAGGACTGAAGGACATGAATTTCCACATTGAAAGAGCACAATGAGGGGGCACCTCAGTGGCTCAGTCTGTCAAGCACCTGCATTTGGCTCAGGTCATGATCCCAGAGTTCTGGGATCAAGTCCTACATCAGGCTCCTTGCTCATGGGAACCTGCTTCTCCCTCTCCCTCTCCTCCCCACTCATTTTCTCTCTCTCATTATCTCTCTCTCTCTCAAATAAATAAACAAAACCTTAAAAAAAAAATTGAGAAGAGTACAATTAGGGTCAGCATTGTAGATGAAAATAGACCTACAACACACATAACTGTCAAATTTCAGAGCACCAAAGAATCTGAAAACATATGAAACAAACAATATCCCTTCCCAATGACTGAGGGAACAGAGAAATTCAACAAGGCTATGAGACAATACCATCAATCAATAGGATAAAATCAACATTAATAGAAAACTCCAACCAACAACAGCAGAACATGGATATACCATGATAGTGATGAAAGTTAAAACAACAATGGCATACTATTCACAACCACTAGAATGGCTATAATAAAAATGACATACAGTAACAAATGCTGAGAAGGATGTGGAGAAACTGGAATCCTCACACATTACCATATAAATATAAAATGACATAATGACTCTGGAAAACATTTGGCAGTTTCTTGAAATGTTAAATACTGATTTACCACATGACTCAGCAATTCCATCCCTACATATTTATTCATAAGAAATGAAAGTTTATGTTACACAAAGACTGGTATGCAAATGTTGATAAAATAAATTATTCAGAATAGTCAAAAAGTAGAAACAACCCAAATGTGTATCAGTTGGTGAATGGAAAAACAAAAGGTGATATGTCTGGTGGGAATACTACTCAACAACAAAAATTGAACAAAATATTAATACATGTAACAATATGTACAAACATCATACCAAGTGAAAGAAGCCAAACACAAAAGATAAGAGATTATGTTATTTCATTTATATGAAATGTCCATAAAAGTAAACAGCATAGAGGGGCGCCTGGGTGGCTTAGTCAGTTAAGCATGACTTCAGCATGGGTCATGATCTCAGGGTCCTGGGATGGAGCCCCAAGTCAGGCTCTCCACTCAGGGAGTTTGCTTGTCTCACTCCCTCTGCCCCTCCCCCTGCTTGTGTTCTCTCTCTCAAGTAAATAAATAAAATCTTTTAATAAAAGTAAAGAGCATAGAGAGAGAAAGTAGATTAATAGTTGACTATGGCTGAGGTGGGAGTGAGAATAATTGCAAATGGATATAAGGCTTCTCTGGGGGTGATGTGGTGATGAAATGTTCTAAAATTAGATTATGGTTGATGACTGTACAATTCTGTGTATTTTTAAAATCAGTAAACTGTACATTTAGAACAGGTGAATTTTATGGTATGTACATTACAATTCAATAAGGCTTTTAAAAAGTAAATTATCAAAATATAATTGGTAAAGTGTCATTACAAAGGATTTTACACTACAAATTCCATTTTGCTTTATATCTTATACATTTGGTAGCATTTTTCTTGGGCAATAAGATTATCCCCTCCAGAGCATCTGACAGTGCTACTAAAATAGTTTAAAGTAACTGCTGGGGCTCCAAGGTGTTTCCACAGTGCTGCCTGAAAAGATACAAAAAGACTGAGTATTTGAAGACAATGACTAGAAAGGATAGAAATTAGAAAGGATAATCTTTTAATGCAAAAATTTAAAAAAAAAGCCTAAAGAGAATAAAAAACAAGGGCTGAACTATTCTGAACAGTGACTATAACACGTATTTTCTTAAATAAAGATAAGACCAAAAAAAAAGAAAGATAAAACAGTGATTGCTATGGATATTTTCTTGAGAAGGCAGGAAAAAACTGGCACGTAGAAGGAGTTGGAGGGTTGAATTCCCCTTATATATAGCTATCTCTTATCAGAAAGATGAAAAGGGATCTATTCATATAATCTACAATGGCTGCCAAATGAAAAGATTAAACAGCTCTAAATGTTCACATACTCCCTACCTACTCACAATGATGAGAAAAACTCATCATACAGGTATGAAACATGTCCAGACTTCTTTCTCTAATAACTTGCTACAGTTTAAGATCAAATTAATTTAAGCTTTCTTTTTATACTATACTAAAGCACATCAATTATTTACATTGCATTTAACTTTGCAATTTCACTAGGCAATTTCATTCTTCTTCTTACAAAGCAAAGCATGGTTGGGGTGCCTGGGTGGCTAGTGGGTAAAAGCCTCTGCCTTCAGCTCAGCTCATGATCCCAGGGTCCTGGATGAGTCCCACATTGGGCTCTCTGCTCAGCAGGGAGCCTGCTTGCCTTCCTCTCTCTCTGTCTCTCTGCCTGCCTCTCTGCCTACTTGTGATCTCTGTCAAATAAATAAATAAAATGTTAAAAAAAAAAGAGCAAAGCATGCTTGTGTACAAAGAATTATAATAATTAATATTCCTGGTATCAAGTATTCTTCAATTACTATCACAGACTTTCACAAAGGGCTTGAATGATATTCCCCAAGAGTCTTGAGGTTGAAAACTAAACATAAACATTATTATATAATAATAAAATACATAAAAATAAGAACTAAAGAGGCTTTAGAATTTAAAGCTTTAGGCTTTTTTTTTTAAGCCCAGGAGATGTAGTAACTTGCCCAAAGACACTAGGCTTAGTTAGTGGCAGAGTGTGGGGCACAGAATCCATGCTATTCTACCACAACTTTGTTTTCATTAATCAAATGCAACTCATGCCTAGCCACAATACAGTCAACCTTCAACCCAGAATAGTTAAATTAAGATGAGAGTACTAAAAAAAAAAAAAAAAAAAAAAAGATGAGAGTACTAATTCTTCTTAGATGACAGGAGAGAGACAAATGAACATAAACTATAAAGGAGTCCTACCTCCTATCCTTCCCTTATCCTGTAAGGGTAACCTTTTCTTCTCTCTTCTAAGTCCCACTAGTGGATTTTTAAGGCTTAAAGACAAATCACAGGTTTCCCCCATAATGCAGCTGTGACACAAAAAAAATGAATGGAAAGGATGAACATGGCCTTTTTTCTTCAAGAGTTTCAATGAGAGGGAGAGGAACAGAAGGTAAAGATGAGATTTTTCTGGTAGAATCTTTAGAGCCTGTGGATATGGATTCCCTCCCTCTATATTCAGCTACCAGACACAGAACTGCTTTGGTATCTGCAGCACTTATTTAAACGTTTAACAGTGAAATTTGGATCAGGTTAAAAAACAAGGTGATAAAAAAGGGAACTGAGGGGGTGCCTGGGTGGCTTAGTGGGTTAAAGCCTCTACATTTGGCTCAGGTCATGATCTCAGGGTCCTGGGGTCGAGCCCCACATCGGGCTCTCTGCTCGGCAGGGAGACTGTTTCCTCCCCCTCTCTCTGTCTGCCTCTCTGCCTATTTGTGATCTCTGTCAAATAAATAAATAAATAAATAAATAAATAAATAAATAAAATCTTAAAAAAAAAAAGAGCTGTATCAAAACATCAACATAAGTTATTTATTGCTAGTGAAATTACAGGTAATTTTTCCCTTCATTTATAGGTTTCTCTATTTTCTACAATGAACATGAATTATTTTCATAATCTGAATAAATACTTTAACTTTTTTAAAAAAATACTTTAACTTAATGAGGCCACTGTCTTATAAAATAGTTTAATTATAGAACTCCCTTATAGTAAAAAAGTGAAAAAGGTGTAAATGCCAACACATAAAGGTAACATTTCATAGGAAGGCTCTATTTTACCTTTTCCAAAATTAGGACAGCTCTATCTAATTTTCTCAGTTGTTGCCTTCTCACCTCTTTTAGAACTTAGCTCCCCGCCCCACCCCACTTCTATATCTTCAATTTCTCCCTTTGAACTGATTCCTCCCCTTCTGCTTTCAAACATGCTCAGGTTTCCTCTATCAACTCCTATACTCTTTCTCTACTTTTTTTTCCTGCCAAACTTCTACAATGAGTGCTTTTTAGTTTCCATTTTCTCTTTAACCCTTTACAACCTTGATTTTATTTTGTCCTCTCATCTGGAAAAAAAAAAATCCATCTTCAAGGTCACTTGCTGCTGTAAGGGAACCTTTTATAACACCGATGATGCTCATATCAAGGTCAGCCAAGCCAACTCTAAAGACTTTGCTCATTCTTAATCACCATTTAGCTTTTTCACCATTTCACTGCACCCCAACACACACACACACACACACACACACTCGCATGAGCACGCAGAGTATCTATTCATAGAGCACAGCACTACGGTATCTTGAGTCTCCTTGCTCCCTTACTCCCTTTTGGTTCCTTTTCTTTCAACAACTCTTATCTCTACACCAAAATCAGAAAAACATGCTTTCAAGGCTTCAGCTATTTCTCTAGACCCAGTCTCTCCTCCAACTTCTATTTGGCCTCCTGACCTGGCATTGGTAGTCCAAGTCAACACATCTAAAACAAACTTCTTCAATCTCTTCCAATGTCAAACCATCTAACTGCCCTTCCTAGCTACCATATTTTAAATTGCTGGTATCAAACTTCTCTCAACTAAAAACCTAGGAGTTGTTTGACTTCTCTCTTCCTTCCAACCAATCACTAAGTCTTCTTGAATCTTTCTTCAAAATATTTCATGGGGGGTGCCTGGGTGGCTCAGTGGGCTAAAGGCTCTGCCTTTAGCTCGGGTCATGATCTGAGTGTCCTGGGATCGAGCCCCACATCGGGTTCTCTGCTCAGTGGGGAGCCTGCTTCCTCCTCGCTCTCTCTGCCTGCCTCCTTGCCTACCTGTGATCTCCGTCTGTCAAATAAATAAATTTAAAAAAATATTTCCTGGATCCATTCTGACCTTTTTTTTTCCTTCACTGAATTATGCTAGGTCAACAGGCATAAACCAGGTTTGTCCCAAGCAAACTGGGATGTATGGTCACCTCACCTTGGTTAAAAGATTTATTTTCCAAGACTGATTTTTCAATATTTTTTCTATAAAAATTATCAACTACTCACCAATAAAAAGGAAGGAGTTACTAATACACATGACAACATGAATGTCTCAATCTTCTTATGCTAAATGAGAAGTGAGATTCCTAATGCTATATACTATATAACTTCACTTTTATGACACTCTAGAAAAGGCAAAACTGTAGGGAAAGAAAAACAGCAGTGGTTGCCAGAGTCTTGAGGATGGAGGGACATGTTCTATTTCTTGATTGTGTTAGTGACTATACACATACAACTCTTCAGCAGGAGGCCTGCTTCTCCCTCTCCCATTCTCCCTGCTTGTATTCCCTCCCTCGCTGTGTCTCTGTCAAATAAATAAATAAAATCTTTAAGGAAAAAAAAAAAAAAAAAAAAAAAAAACCTCATGTCCGTGAAGACGATGCAATAACCTGACTTTAAAAAACTGGGGTGTAAAACACACATCATTCACGGCTTTTCATTAGGCTCCTTGGATACTCAACACTCATTTGACAAAGTAAAAAATACGGTTCCATTGGGCCCACATCCATTCTTCTCCAGGAATTGGCCCAGATTTCAGTGCCGGAGGTTCCAGAAACATTCCTCAAAGCATCTGAAATATATCTATCTGCTCTGAGTTGTGATTACCAAGGCCTGCCCTTCTGGTTCTATGTTCTACTCATCTACGTAGGCTGTCTGGCCCTGAAGACAGAAGATGCCCTCAGTGCCCTCTGTGTGCAATGATGGGGGGTGAGTGCTCTCACTTGGAAGCTAGTGGGAGTTAAAAGTTTAACCTGCAAAGGCTTCCAGGCTTCTCCTGCTTCTCCCAAGCTCTCTGGGAAAGCTTTTTGCTCACTATGTAGTAGGTATCAAACCTCACAACCTGGGTGAAAAATTAATGACTCATCCAACCTTAAAGTTTAGTGTAGCTAAAAGATTAGGTCAAACTGTCCCATGTTCAAATCCCCAGCTTTCCAGCTTAACTAGCTCTGTGACCTTGGAAACAGCTGAGCCTCATTTCCTCAGCTGTAAAAGTGAAAATGTCTGTGTATTTACCCTGCCTTCTAAAGTAAAAGAAAACCTGCAGACAATAAAACACATTTTTTTGGTTTTGGTTTTGTCTTTTTAATAAAGGAAAAATGGAGGACAAAGGGAATGGAGGTAAATAAGTTAATTACCTAGCTGTCAAAACTGAACAGAATACTTTAACTGATTAAAGAGATTTCAAAGCAGTAGGCAAACTTCAGGGAGGGACAGCACTAACACTGGAAGTTCACAGAAGGATCAAGAGTGTCAAAGATTTCTTTTTAAGATTTTATTTGTCAGAGAGAAAGAGAAAGATGGAGAAAGAGAGTACAAACAGAGGGAGTGGCAAGCAGAGGAAGAAGCAGGCTCTCCACTAAACAAGGAGCCCGATGTGGGGCTCAATCCAAGGACCTTGGGATCACGACCTAGGCCGAAAGCAGGCCCCTTAATCGACTGAGACCCCCAAGCATCCCAGAAGATGGCAAAGATTTAAAAAGTGAACCACATTAAGACTTTCAAAAAAGAAACAGAGAAAAGGGTAAAGACTCATTGTAACCACTCTTAAACAGAAAAAGCATACTTTATAACAATAAGTCTCATTTGTTTTGCTATTAATACTTCCTGCCCTTCCTGATGTTTCATATTTTTTTGGGAAACAGAATGTTTCTTCTTTTATGAAACAGAAGTGTCCCTTTCAATTCCATCACAGCCTATCAGACCATGACTGAGTTAAAATCTTCCTCTCTCAATCATTTCTTGATTCCTATCTTCAATGATCTCTTCCTTCACCTTTTTATGGTACATAGTAAATTAACGTCACATAGTTTAGGACTCTAACAATTAACAAATAACTGAGGGCCTACATGAAGACATGACTGAGCACTGACTGATCCAGGTGTGTCTCCTCTTGCCAATTAGACTTCAAAACTACTCATGAGCAGGAGCTGTATCTCACACCTTCAGATACACAGTCTAAAAGGTAATTAAATAATTCTTAATTTAAATATATACAAAGACACAAAAATATATCCTTATAGAGTGTATTTCCTCTAGTAAGCAACTGAACATCATCACAAAGTACTAGCATTTTAAAGTTCATTTTTTAAATGATTAAAGAAAGCGCATGTATTTAACATTCATTTACTGAGCACCTACTATGTATCAAGAGATGAGTAAGAAGTTCATGTCTTATTTCTCAAGAAGCTCATGGCCTGGGGTGGAGGGAGAGTGACAAGAAAGTAATAAAGTCAATAAATATAAAACAGTAATTGCTACAGAAGACAAACAGTACAGGTTGTTAAAAAAGCAGCAGCAGTGAATCTAATTTGAGAGGCAATCAAGTATCTAGAAATACATCTATGTCACACCAGATTTGAGTCCTGAAGACAAACAGAAATTGTAAAAATGAAATAAAGGAAAGCTCTCTATTTAAGCAACTACAGTAAAAACTCTTACATACTCAAAAATCATAATCTACTAGAGCTTTCTTTATTTCCATATTTTCAGTTTTTCTCCAGAAATGATTGTTCGATTGGAGCATGAATACAAAGCCAAAACAGATACGGAAGCTGACTGAGAACTGTATAATGGATATATCAAGCCAATAACACCCAAACCACTCATCAACTTTAGCATCACAAACAAGGAGACAGTCAGACATTACATGTCTCCTGATGTGATACAATAGGAAATACACTTCACAACACTTAAATATTCTTGCCAAAAATATCTAGCCTGAACATAAGCTTCAACTGCTTTTTACCAACTACCAATTTAAAGGAAATAGAAGTCAGAGAGGAACCTGTTAAACACTACCACGAAGATATAATTAGAAAAATCCAGAAAACAGAAATCTTTCGGACACAAAACTCAGTTTCCTCAACAAATATTTTGCAAGAAAAAAAATAAATAAAGAGAAGGAGGCTATGTATTAAAAGACATTGCATCAACTGAATACAATGTGTGGACATTGCTTAAGATCTTATTTTTTAAAAGCTGTTAAAATGTATAATAATTAGGGAAATTTGAATATTAAGTGGATATGTGATATTAAGGAATTACTTGTTTATAACCCTAAAGTATAACAAATAATAAACTGTACATATTTAATATTTTGTGTGTGTATACACACACACACACACACACATATATATCCATTAAACCACTACCACAATCAATATATGGAACCTATCCATCATCCTTTTTTAAGATTTTATTTATTTATCTGATAGAGAAGCACGGAGAGCAGCAAGCAGAGGGAGAGGGAGAAGCGGACTTCCCACTGAGCAGGGAGTCCAATACAGGGCTCGATCCCAGGACCATGGGATCAATTACCCGAGCCGAAGGCAGACACTTACCCACAAAGTCACCCAGGTGCCCCTTTATCCACCATCTTCAAAAATTTCCTGTGTCCCTTTATACTTCTTCCCCAAACACTTGATCTGCTTTCTGTCACTACAGATTAGTTTGCATTTTCTACTACTTTATACAGAAAGAATCACATAGTATATACTCTTCTTTGGAAGAGGGGTATGGTTTTTTTCACTCAACATATTTTGGGAATCATTCATGCTGTTATATGTATCAACAGTCCATTCCTTTTTACTGCAGAGCAGTACTCTATTGTGTGAGTATATCAAAATTTGTTTTCCATTCATCTGCTGATAGACATTTGGGTTGTTTCCAATTTTGGCTATTACTAATAAAGCTGCTATGAAGAGTCTTGTACGAGTCGCAGCGTGAACAGATACTTTCATTTCTCTTGGGTAAATACCAAGGAGTGGGATGGGGGTAGGTTTATGTTTAACTATTTAAGAAAACTGCCAAACTTTGAAAAGTTGTATCATTTTACATTTCCATTAGCAGTGTATGATAGTAAGGAAACACCATTAGTTATTTCTAGTTAAATGGTATTATTATTATCACATCTTTTTTTTTTTAAGAGTCTTTTAGAGATATATATACATACATCATACAGAAGAAAAGAGATGATGTTTGGGATTTACAGAGTAGGGGAAAAATCAATGAAACAAGAAACACTGATAATGGCTGAAGCTGGGTAATTCGGATGGATATTCATTATATCATCCTCTCCACAGGATTAAAAATTTTCATAAAAGAAACAGATCAGACAGCAAATCTTATGTGTGGGCTATATAAACATATATATATATATATAGCAATGTTCTGCAATGATACAATTTAAATGGCGTGTCATGTCCTTGCTCTTTGGGTTAGAGGTAGTATTCCCTTTAAAGACTGCAGATGCAGTCAACTTTGTCTCGAGAAGAGTCATGTGGGAGTGGGGGTGGGGGAGAGAGAGAAACAAAAACATGTGGGCAGGAAGTCTATGGTCCTGTCCCTCCCTCTGTAACTCCACATCCCTAGATTTGGAGGCAGAAGGAAGTATGCTGCATAAAAGGAAAAAAAAAATCAGAAATAAACACGGATTAGGACACCTGGGTACCTCAGTTGGTTAAGGGCCTGCCTTCAGCTCAGGCCATGCATAATCTCAAAGTCCTGGGGATACAGCCCCTCATCAGGGCTCCTTGCTTAGTGAGAACCCTGCTTCTCCCTCTGCATGCCGCTCTTCCCTGCTTGTGCTCTGACAAAATCTTTAAAAAATAATAAAAAATAAAATAAACATGGATAACAATGACCTCTCTCACATTAGAGCATCCTAACAAACACTGAATGCTTCCACAGAGGTGAACCACACAGCTGGGGAACAGTAGAGAAACTTTTTTACTTTTTGCTCCCTTTATACAAAATTTTGCCTTTCATACAAGTATTACCTGCTTTAAAAACAAGTCAAATTAAAGTAAAAAAATCACTAGTAATTGCTTCTCCTCTCATGCAGTTTAGTTTGTTTGCTTGCTTGCTTATGTACGTATTTGACAGAGAGAGACAGGAAGTGAAAGCACAAGTGCGGGGAACTGCAGAGGGAGGGGGAGAAGCAGTCTTCCTACTGAGTAGGAAGCTGGATGCAGGGTTCAATCTGAGGATGCTGGGATCATGACCTGAGCCAAAGGCAGATGCTTAACCAACTGAGCCACCCAGGTGCCCCAGTACAAAATTCTAAATGACTATGGTTTTACTTCACATAACTTTAGCTTTGAAAGCTACACCTAAGTTGATACGAAGTTTTTAAGTCACACTTCCCTTCATCTAGTGTATCTAAACCATTCCAATTAGTTTTCATAGAAACAATCATTTTATTATTTTTTTTAAAGATTTTATGTATTTGACAGAGACAGAGAGCAAGAGTATAAGCATGGGGAGTAGCACAGGGAGATGTAGGCTACCCAGTGAGCAGGGAGCCTGATAAATATGGGTTTTGACCCCAGAACTCTGGGACCATGACCTGAGCTGAAGGCAGACACTCAACCAACCCCAAAACAACGCTTTTAAACTTCTATTTTAAACTGCTGCATTTACTGAACTGGGCAACTATGTAAGCCTGGCAAATAGGCAGATCGAAAGCTGCCCTCCAATCCACACTCCTGCAGACAGAGGTGGGCAATAACCACTATCGGCACCCTTGATGATAGAAGATTCTGTATTATGAATTTTTATCCCTGAGAATTTGACAGACAATAAATAAGATTATGTTTTAGTTTGCATCTGAAAGAAGTAATATGAAGTTGTACTTTTCTTAGGTGATTAAACTGAAAGGATGAAGCCGTATGTTGTAACCAGGTGACACAAGTCCTAGAGTCAGATTCCCTGGGTTTGAGTCCCACTTTAACCATTTAATAGTTATGTGACTAAAGGCAAATTACTTAACCTTTTTCCAGGGTAGTGTTGTGAGGATTAAATAAAATAATCCATTTGCCACAATGTCTGGCATATGGTTAATCACTCTGTAAATGTTGGCTATCATTAAGTTACACATAAATATCACTGATGAAGCAGAAGGTGCAGAAAAGTATGTTACAACTTATGTAAAAACAAAATGTGTATGGAAGTGACTGCCTGTATATTCACTGAATATCTCTGAAAGGTTAAACAAGAAGAGAGGGTAGTAAGTATGGCTCAGGGATGAGATGAGAGGGAGACTTTTCCCTTTTGGACTTCTTGAATTTTGTATCAAATGCAAGTATTATCTTTTAACTAAACTAAATGTACTGATAGTGGGGCGCCTGGCTAGCTCAGTTGGTAGAGTGTGATTCTTGATCCTGAGGTTGTGAGTTCAAGCCCCAAGTTGAGTGTAGACATTACTTTAAAAGAAAATCTTTCCCCCTCCCCACCCCCATAACAGACTCTTAACTACAGAGAACAAGCTAAAGGTTACTGGAGAGGAGGTGGGTGGGGGAATGGGTTAAATGAGTGATGGGTATTAAGGAAGACACTTGTGATGAGCACTGAGTGTTCTATATAAGTGATGAATCACTAAATTCTACACCTGAAACTAATATTAAATTGTATGTTAACTGGAAGTCAAATAAAAATGTGATAAAATTATTTTTTACAAAGTTATAAAATGTCTTGATAGTATAATATATCTCTCTTCTTAAATGGCTACACACCTGAATCTTTAGGAAGACTTAGGGCTTCAAAAGCCAAGTAGATGATTATCTTATCATGTTTTGCTAAATATCTTATTCTCTCTGTTAAAATATTACAGTCTTTTTCTGGAAACATTTATAGGGAGGAAAAATACTCTAATCCTTTCTTACAGTCTTCTTAAACTCAGAAATGTACATAAATATATACATATATAAGACAACATCACCTTAAGGATTCCTTCTGACCCCCTCTTCAGCTACTAAAGGTACTTCTGATGCTTTCAAGATAGGTAAGACACTATGTATGAAAGGATATTCCAATAGGATATACAACTCCAAAAAAGACAAGGTAATATAAACTAATTTTAATGTGCTCTCTTCATGATTTGGACTAAGATTATCAATCTATAATACTTGTGCCTAACTTTGAAGTTGTGGGGGGTGGGACAACAAAGGGGAGTATACCCTAACACCTTAAAAGAAAGGGTAGACTACCCTTTGAGAATTAAATCAAAAGAAGTTGATGCTAGGGTCCTTTTATAAGAATAGTTTTTAATCCTTCTTACATTCCAACACTTGCAAGGATTACCACATATCCCTATCCATTACAGTGGTTTGTTATCACCATGTCCCCTGGGCTGAAGTCAGAATATATGTTGAAATTTGAAAATGCCCTCTTCTCTTAGGGAACACCCTTTTCCAGCATATGAATCACACTGCCTTAATGAAGTATAATGAAACCCGGTCTAAAACTTAACTGTAACCAAATTAAACATATTGACCTCATTTAAAAAAAAAATGCCCCTCTCAATGTTTCCCCTCAACTCTGAACTCTTATCACCAACTGCCTGTAAGTAGCTCCATGTGCATGTCAGTTCCACAGTCAATAATTCTTGAACTTAACATACTGAAAATAGAACCCTTAATATCCACCCTCTCAAATCTGATCCTTTCAACTGTTCCTAATTCAGTAAATAGAACCACCATCCTCCCAGTTGCTGAAAGCTCCAAAGGATTCATAAATTCCATATCTCCAACCCACTGATTCTGCCTTTTTAATGTATTCCCAAATTATTCATTTCTCTCCATTTCTGTTACCACCATCCTAGACCAAACTACCATCATTTCTCTTTTGGACTGTATCGGTTTCCTCCTAAATCCTCTAGCTACACTGGACTTCTATCCTTCAACATGCCAAGTTCATTTCCGTTTTGTGGCCAAACCATTCCTTCTGCTTAAACATTCCTCCTATATACTCCCGGTTTCTACCTCTCAGCTCAGATGTTACCCACCCAAAAGCACTTCCCTGACCACCCAATCAAGAATAACCCCAACCTTACCTCCATTCTCTATACCAGTACCTTGTATTTTTCCCCCCTAAAATAGCAACGATCAGTATCTGAAATTAGCTTGCTTATTTGCTAATTATTCATGTCCTCCCATAGACTGTGAGCTCCACTGACAGCAGAAATCATGTTCATTGCATCTAAAAAAGTGCTTGGCACATAACAGATGCTTAATAAACAGCTGATGAATGAAGGAACCTATCTAAAGAAAGACAAAGTCAACCCTGAAAGATAATGGTCAGCTGGGAGTGAGGAGTCACAAAATAGTTAAAAATGTCAGTGGGATGGCTTGGTGGCTCAGTGGGTTAAAACTTCTGCCTTCAGCTCAGGTCATGGTCCCAGGGGTCCTGCGATCGAGCCCCCAAGTCGGGCTCTCTGCTCAGCAGGGAGCCTGCTTCCCTTCCTCTCTCTCTGCCTGCCTCTGCCTACCTGTGATCTCTGTCTGTCAAATAAATAAAATATTTTTTAAAAAAGTCAATGGGAGAGTATCTGTGGTAAAAATTAAAACTGTGCCATATTTCAGTTCTCCTTCCACATATATGGTAAGTTTATACTTGCCCATCATCTTGAAGTTAGGTATGATCGTATGACTTGCTTTTGCCACTGAAATATAAACAGAAGCCTTTCAGAGCCACTTTGTATGATTCACTACTATCACCATCCCTCTATTGTGGCAACTAGCAACAGGACAGAGATTAAGGTTCCATCTGTCCACATTCCTTAGCAAGGATAACACAGAGCAGAGCCTCCAGATAACTCACATGTAAGATGAATCAAGGAGAAATAAGCCTTTGTTATAAATAAGCCACTGAGATTTGGGGGTTGTTACTGCAAAATAACATAGGCCATCCAGATTGAGAAATCATCCAAACAATGTTGTGGGCTACATAATAATGGAGTCAGTCTCACTAAGTAGTCAACTGATGCCACTGAATATACATAAGTAATTTCCTTCTGATTATTTACTCAGTTTCCAAATAGATCTGCCAACAAGAAGAGAAAAAACTGTTTACATGGAGGTTATGAGTTATTGTCCCTTATGCTATTTTTCATTAAATATTCCCCCAAATAATGAATGCCACCCTATAAAGGGATACCTACCAGTCTTTCCTTACCCGGAAACAGGTGAGAATAACTGTGCTTTTTGTTTATTATCTACAGCAACTATTCAATAATTAAATAGTTACTGAGTTCAGATCATTGTGGAGGAAACAAACTAGAAAAGTAGATGGGATAAAATGCAAAAGTCCCTAGATACTGGGTCAGGAACCTGAACTTTATTTATTTATTTATTTTTAAGGATTTTATTTATTTATTTGACAGAGATCACAAGTACACAGAGAGGCAGGCAGAGAAAGAGGGAGAAGCAGGCTCCCTGCTGAGCAGAGAGCCCAATGCGGGGCTCGATCCCAGGACCCTGGGATCATGACCTGAGCCGAAGGCAGAGGCTTTAACCCACTGAGCCACCCAGGTGCCCCCGAACTTTAATTTTCTAGACAAAATACACTTACTGAGAAGCTCTGTATAGAAATTATATGATTAAAAACTATTCTTGGGGCACCTGGCTGGCTCAGTCAGTCAAGTAGGAGGATCTTCATCTCAGGGTTGTGAGTTTGAGCCCCACATTAGGTACAGAGATTACTTAAGTAAACTTTTTTTAATAAAAAAAAAAAACTATTCTTGAAGATTATTTTATATGGCAGTTATAGAAATAGGATGACTAACAGGAGTCCCAAGAGTACTAGTTTCCAACAGCTGTGCCATGAATCCTCCATAGACAAAAGGCCAAATTTTAATCAATCTCTATGATTTATTTTGGCTACAACATTAAACATACTGTTAATGATGGTACTAAGTAGTACAGGAAATAAGCAAGGCCTAAGTTTTTTTTTTTTTTTTTTTAAGATTTTATTTATTTGGGGGCACCTGGGTGGCTCAGTTGGGTTAAAGCCTCTGCTTTTGGCTCAGGTCATGATCCCAGGGTCCTGGGATCAAGCCCCATGTCAGGCTCTCCGCTCAGCAGGGAGCCTGCTTCCCTTCCTCTCTCTCTGCCTACCTCTCTGCCTACTTATGATCTTCATCAAATAAATAAATAAAATCTTAAAAAAAAAGATTTTATTTATTTGAGAGAGAGAGGGTGTGTGTGTGTAGGGGGAGGGGCAGAGGGAGAGGCAGTAGCTGATGCCCCGCTGAACCGAGAGCTAGATGAGGCTGAAGACAGATGCTTAATGATGTGAGCCACTCAAAAGGCCCAGTAAGGCCCAGATTTCTGCAAATAAGAGTAAAAGGCACACTCAAAAGTCAAGGTAGCACTAAAGTAAGATCTGGTAATGGACAAAGCTGTATTCTAAGTATGAGGGGCAATCAGGGCAGTAATTACTACAGAGTTCTGAAAGGCAACCAAGTGAGCAACGGATGCTTTACTATCTCTTGGGAGGGATTTTTATATTACAGAAATGACTGGGTTGTAATCAAGTTGGGTTGTATTCGGAGTTCTTTCAAACGACTCAGAGCATCTGTGCAGCACTCCAACAAGCTTGTCTTTCCTCAGCAACAATCCATTCCTTTCATTCAACAAATATTAAGTACATGTTACAGGCTAATTACCATTCTTGGCATTGAGAAAACATGAGTGAACAAAACAATGATCCCTGCCCTACTGCAACTTATATGCTAGTGGCAGTTAAATTCCATTCTAAAATTTCTCCCCCAATCCTATTACACGGGAGTAGTTTTTACAAATGCCATTGGAAGATATCATCTGATTAATGCATGTGAAAGACTAACAGTCTCACCAGAGATAATTACCCTTGAAAAGTAAATACTTCACAGATTCACAGACTCTTAAAGCTGGGAAGGACCTTGAAGATAATTTCAATTTACAAATGAGATTAAGAGATCTGGCCAAGAACACTCAGTTACCGGTAGGAGAGCAAAACCTGGAACTGTGAGTTCCAGTGTTAGTGTCTTTTCCATGTAATACCAAACGCGTTTTAAGATTATACCAGTGAGAAGAAGAGATGCTAGAATGGGGATTCATGATTCATACATAGGTGATAGGTTTCTGGATGACTGTTCAAGGCAAAAAGAATTTCAGGCAGTGTGTAAACTTGAGAGGTGGTTATAGGGGAAGCAAACTGGGGGTCCATTTCAGAAGACTCTTTCCCCCATCTCTATCCTTATAATGCCCCCAGAACAAAGAGAGGAAATACAAAATTTCTCCAAAGTTAATACATACTAGAGAAGATACCTGGACATGAGCACAAAGTAGTAAACACAGCATTTGAATCTAGCAAAGTCAAACTGTTAAGTTATCCAAGCTGAAAGTGTACGTTCCCAGTAAAGGTACCATTTATATTCAGTTTAAGGTGGTTTTTTTTTTTCTTTTTAAAATTACTTTCCTAAATACATTTTTCAGAAAGTACCAAATTACTGATATGGGTCATGAGTGTAATGATTGATAAAACGAGGGTGAGGGGGCGCCTGGGTGGCTCAGTGGGTTAAGCCGCTGCCTTCGGCTCAGGTCATGATCTCAGGGTCCTGGGATCGAGTCCCACATCGGGCTCTCTGCTCAGCAGGGGGCCTGCTTCCCTTCCTCTCTCTGTGATCTCTTCCCTTCCTCTCTCCTACTGTGATCTCTCTCTGTCAAAAAACAAAAACAAAAACAAAAACAAAAACGAGGGTGATGTTATTGTGAGGCACTAGGCAAGCATTTTTAAAGATAATTCCTCTTCCTCCAGAATGGTTACACTCATCTCTTGCTTATAAATTGTACCAATTTATACATTTGAAAACCCAAACTCTCCCTTTAATCTCTCAAAGATTCATGAACAACCAACATGAGCCTTATTCGTATTCTAATAGAAATTGTATTTTAAAAAAACTTTCAAGAGAAAAATAAGACATGCTAAGAATGGAAAAATCAGCTTTGTACCACCACCACCCCCCCCCCAAAAAAAGAAAAGAGAAGAAAGATTATTGATTTTAAAAATTTTATGAAAAGGGGTGCCTAGGTGGCTCAGTGGGTTAAGCCTCTATCTTCAGCTCAGGTCATGATCTCAGCGTCCTGGGATCAAGCCCCACATCAGGCTCTCTGCTCAGCGGGGAGCCTGCTTCCCCTCTTCTCTCTCTGCCTGCCTCTCTGCCTACTTGTGATCTCTATCAAATAAATAAATAAAATCTTTAAAAAAAAATTCTTCTTTTAGGAGGAATGTAAACTGACAGGAACAAGGATCCTCATTAAAATCTCATTATGGGTGTCTGTGATGGCAGTTTCCATACCTAAGATGAAAATTATTATGAGAAACCCCCCTCAAAAAATTATTATGAGACTTCCAATTTATTTCCGTAGCTCTGCCATTCTTTTAGTTTCTGAGTCTTAAAACCTTGAAGATACCATAGACTTTTGCCCCTATTGTTTTCTATAGTTAGTCAGTCACCATATTCCGTATCTTGCTCAAAATGTCTCTTTTGAATAAAGCAAAAATTCCAATTTCAAAAGTACATACACACAACAAGGCCTGCGACCATTAAAAAGAGCATTTTTCAAGCAATGGGAAATAATCATATGACATTCTGACTTAAAAAAAAAGGGGGGGGCCGCCTGGGTGGCTCAGTGGGTTAAAGCCTCTGCCTTTGGCTCAGATCATGGTCCAGGGTCCTAGGATCCAGCCCCGCCTTGAGCTCTCTACTCAGCAGGGAGCCTCCTTCCTCCTCTGTCTCTGCCTGCCTCTCTGCCTACTTGTGATCTCTGTCAGTCAAATAAATAAAATCTTAAAAAAAAAAAAAAAAAAGGCAAAACAATACAAACCCATAGGGGAAAAATGTATAATCCTAGTTTTACAGAAAGGAAAATAATTATCAGCATAAAAAATTTTTGAAAAAAAACCACCACACGAAAATGTTAAAACAGTTGTTTTTTTCTGCTCAGGGTGCGGTTGGGAGGTTATAAGTGCTTTTAAATTTTTTCACACTCTCTACATTTCCTTTATTTCTTTATTTCTTGTCATGGAGCTGGAAGTATAATTATTCCAAGTACAGAGTAACCACTCAATAGTTTGAGTGAAACAGACTTAGAACAAAAACAATATATAATGGTATATTTTAAGGAATATATAGGTTTCAAACTGTTCTCTACACTTTGAAGAAATGATACAAAGGAATTAAAACTACAACACAAACATGGAACTTTATGAACTCCATTTATCTTAAAATATCTGCTCAGTGCACAAAACGTAAGTATGGTCAACAAGAGCAGAGAACTGAATTTAATAGTGTGTGAACGTATATATACACAAACACACTTCACATATAATATATCCCCAGTTGAAGAAGTAAATAAAGAGCTCTGTAAACTAAAAAGACACACATGTAAAGAATGCAGTTAAAGAAGCATAGTTAGGGGGCACCTGGGTGGCTCAGTGGGCTAAAGCTTCTGCCTTCGGCTCAGGTCATGATCCCAGGGTTCTGGGATGGAGCCCCACATCAGGCTCTCTGCTCAGCAGGGAGCCTGCTACCCTCCCTCTCTCTCTGCCTCTCTGCCTACTTGTGATCGCTGTCTGTCAAATAAATAAATAAATAAATAACCTTAAAAAAAAAAAAAGGCAGCATAGTTAAAAGCATGAAGCCAGCCTGCTTGGGTCCCAAACATATTAGCTGTGTATCCTTGTACGAGTTACTCAACTTCTCTGTGTCTCAGTTTCCTCCTTGTCCAAGAGGGGATAATAGTATCCGTCCCAAAGTAAAGCTCTCAAACAGTGCTTAGCATATAGAAGTCCCAAAAGAAATATTTACCATTGTTATTATTACAATGCTAGCTACTAGCCAAGTAAAAGCCTCAATGTGTAACGTTCTGATTCAAGTCTGAAGCAGGTTCAAACAAAACAGAATAAACCACTGACACAAGTTTAAGCTATTAGGTCGTCTAGGTTCTCAGAACTTTTGCTAGTGCTAAACTGATTACTACACAACTAATATTTGTCCCAGTTTTTTTTTTCTTTTAATCTGTAAAGAAACTGACATAGACACCTCTGTTTCCAAGGAACTTTACAAGCCACAAGAAAACAACTGAACTCTTTGTTATCTCCATATTTAAGCCAATTTAAAAGCGTGGTAAAAGCCTAGGTACTGTTACAGAACAACTTTTCAGAAAATACAATGAGGTTTTTAAAGTTGCAGTCAGCAATTCTTATGCAGTTATGTCAAGTTTTTGTCCGGCTAAACAAAAGCTTATCTGTCAGGGAACCAAAGACCCGGCAGAAAATAAGGAAATACCAAGGCCCGGCCTCGGCGGCTCGGGAAAACAGGTCCTGAAACAGATCGCCGCAGACGCGCTCCGTCCTTCCCCTCCCCGGCGTGCAAAAAGCCGGCCCCACCCGCAGATAAATTAAGTGACAGCTGGCCGCGTCCACGCCTCTCCTGACCCGGACCCCAGCCGCCCGGATGCTCCACGCCGTAGCCGGGCAGGGGCTCCAGCTCCGAGGCCGCGGCCTCGCCGCCCCGCCCCCGACCCCGCAGCCCGGCTGCCGCGCTCCGACGAGTGGAGGCCGCCGTGGGGCCTCAGGTGGGCCCAGGGCGCGTCCGGGCGCGACGAGACGCACAGCCTCCGCAGGGCAGCTGCGGGAGCCGGGCTTCCAGAAGCCCGGCCGTCACTTACCGGCGCCTCATGGTAGCGCGGCGCCTCAGCCCAGCTCCGGCACTAACCAACCGCGCTCGGTAGCCCAGATGGTCCCTCGGCTCCCGGGCCGAGCCCCACTCTGAGCCATTCAAACACAGCCGCGCGCGCAGCCCGCCGGGATAGCTTCCCGGGGGGTTGGGTGGGGGGAAGTGAGGGAGGGCTGGCCGGCCCCGCCCAACGCTGGCTCCGCCCTCCTCGGGTCTCGCAGGATCAAAGGGAGGGGGAGCAGGACGTGTGGCCATCGTGCCCCCTGGTGGCCACGGGCGTGCGCGGTAGTCTTGCTATGGGGCGGCAAGTAGTGACTCTCCAGGAACTGACGATGGACAAGGGGCAAAGAATGACTTTGAGCTAATAACAGTCTGGTGAGGGAGACCGTGCTTTAAGTGTTGTCCCAGGAGATGAAACAATCTGCTTTAAAAGTATGGGGCGGAGAGAGTTGTATTCATTCAGTCCCACTTAAATGTACTAAGGCAAAGTATTTAAAGTCATGGACCCTAGAGCTATGTGACCTTGGACAAGTCACATAAATTCCTGTGTGCTTTGGTTTGCCCATCTGTAAAATGGAGATTATAATAGTTTCTGCCTCACAGTTATGAGGATTAAATGAATTCATACATATGAAATGCTTAGAGGAATGTGTCTGGTATATGGCAAGCACTATACCTTTTGTTAGCTATTATGCTTCAGTTCCTATACGCGTCAGACTCTATGTTAGATTCTGAAGAACACAAGAAATATCTATGATGCAAACCCTATCCTCAGGAAGCAAGCTCAAGCTCTTTGGTGTGGGAAACACTGGAATATGAGGTGAGGGTTGAGTCTGTCCCTCACCTACTTTGAATCACTGAGGAAAATTCTCTTCATCATAGTAGAGGCAGAGTGTACCCATCTTCAAAGGTAAATCACTGGTCAAGGTTAACCAAATTGTGACAGGAGCAAGATTGTCTCTGCTAGGCCTCTCACCTCTTGCAGAAGCCAATCAAGTGGTTCATTTTTGATGAAACATTTCCTTTCTGCAATTACTACATTCCTTGACTTGTTTTTTTTAGCCTCTTTTTTTTCTAAACTCTCCAGAGCTTGGGTTGCTTATGTTTGGTTCGACCAGTATCTTTGAGGGCCTACCACGTGCCAGGCTGACACTATACCAGTTGCCATAGGTAGCCTGGAGGAGCTCATGGTGGCTTGGACAAACAGGAAAAGAGATCATTCCAATACACTGTGGTGGGTGCGATGATATACTAAATGTTGTATATACTAATTTAGTATATAATACTAGTAATTACTAGTACTAGTAATACTAGTATTATATACTAAATTAGTATATACTAAATGTGGGAGTTCAGGGCAATGGGAGGCGTGGTAGACAAACTAATCAGAACTAAGATGTCATTAGATGATAACAAACAATAGATTTTTCTTCTCTGGTAACTTAGTGCAAAAAATTAAGTAAAGGTGAAAATTTGGGTCACCACTTGAGTTGGTGGGAGAAATCTTTTAAGATATATTTTGCGTAAGCGATGCCTTTGAGAGCCAAGCACAAGCAGGCACATGCCTATGTGTGGGGCCACACCTGTAACAGGTGGGACTATTGAGAGACTCCAGCAGGGTGCATGAGGGAAGGGAGCAGGAACCCTGGGTTCTAGGGCTGTGCAACACAGAACATTCCTTGAGTTAGACTTCCACTAAGTAGGTGTGCTCTTTTAAAGAAAATAAAAATTCAACGCACATGGGTGAAGTCATTTTTTATCAAGCTATTTCTTCATCACTCTCATCATAAACAGGAATTTCCTGATGACCCACAAAAGGCATCGTGTGGGGCCCTCATCAGAAGAGGACAAAAAGAGTGTAAGACACAGTACTTTACCTCAAGGGAGGCTGGTTGATGAGAGAAGAAAATAACGGAGTCCTAGGACTCCAGGGAATCTGCTGTGTTAACATAGAAGGATCTCAGCTAAAACAAGGCCTCAGGTGGTTTGAGGCCAGAGAAGAATCCCGATATTTGCCTTTTTAGAGTTTCTCAGGGCACAGTCTCTCAGGCAGTTCGTCCCTAGACTCTGGTTTTGAGGTTATACCAGTGATGAGCAGCCCAGACCCATAGATCTCATGTGGCTGCCAAGTGTCAACATAACTTAAGGTGAAAATAAAGAAATTTGCCTTTGTATTGCTATGTTTGAAATATATACCATTTTAGGGGCTCCTGGGTGGCTCAGTGGGTTAAGCCTCTGCCTTTGGCTCAGGTCATGATCTCAGGGTCCTGGGATCGAGCCCCGAATTGGGCTCTCTGCTCAGCAGGGGGCCTGCTTCTCCCTCTCTGCCAACTTGTGATCTCTCTCTGTCAAATAAATAAATAAAATCTTAAAAAAAATAAAGAAATATATACCATTTTAGTGATGAGAATGCAGGTCAGTTTCCTTCATTGACACTTTTTAGTCGATCAAAATTGAATTTTTTTCCCTTGGAGCCCAATCAATTTTTTTTTTTCCTCTTATAGATAAAAAATGATTTAAGAAAAAAAAAAAGAGGGGCACCTGTCTGGTTCAGTTGGTAGAGAATGCAACTCTTGATCTCATGTTTGTGAGTTCAAGTCCTATATATATATATATGTATATATATATATATAGTGCAGTCTATACATACTTTTATTATCCCTCCACCCATCCTTGTCCCTGCTTGCCCTCACCTTGAGCGGTCTTCAAGGGAATTTACTCCCCTGACTATTCCCTCATTCCTTCATTCTAAATACCTTCTCTTCCTTGCATCTAAATGAACTGAAGGCTCAGGCAGCCTTTCTGCCCCCACCCCATCTGCCTTTCTTAGGGGTATGAACGTCATTCAGGGTGTATAGAGTGACACTGACCATAAACACCCATATGAAAAAAGAACTCTCATGCAAAGTCTTATGCCTCCTTCTAACCCATTGGGGAGGATCATGGGGGAAGATTTAAACCAGGCCTGAGAGGCTGGACAGGATTTTGACAAGCAGGGTACTCTGGACATTTTGGGGGCAGGGGAGGGAGTGCAAAGTAAGTTCTAGGACCACTGTCTCTCCCAATCTGAGTGAGGGAGGTGGCTCTGCAGAGTATGGAGAGCAATGACTGAAAAGGTATGCAGTCACTTGACAGGTTGTGAAGATCTGGAATGATCAAGCAAAGGTTCTTGGGAAAGAAAAAAAATCACTAGAAACCCTTAAAAGTCTATTGCACATGCATAAGCACTATTTCCATTTGAATATGGGTTTTTTTTCTGGTATTTTACTATGCAAATGTAGCTGTATCTAAGAACAGAAATGAGATTATATCCTACTTACAACTTTGAAAACTGCTCTTTTATGAGAAATATCACATTATATAAGCCAAACCATGCCAATTAATATAAATGTACATAGTAAAAATGGCAGTTAAGGGGCGCCTGGGTGGCCCAGTGGGTTAAGCCTCTGCCTTCGGCTCAGGTCATGATCTCAGGGTCCTGGGATCTGGCTTTCTGCTCAGCGGGGAGCCTGCTTCCCCCTCTCTCTTTCCCTGCCTCTCTGCCTACTTGTTTGTGATCTCTCCCTCTGTCAAATAAGTAAATAAAAATCTTTTTTAAAAAATGGCAGTTAAAAAAAAGGCATAGGCATTGAGGGGAGAAAGTGATGAAGTTAAATCAGTACTTTAGAAGGATTGATCTGTCACCGAGTTGCAAGATGGCTAGTAGGACAGAGGGAAGACTGACAGCAAGAATGTTAGGTATGAAAGTGTTGTAGTTCAGACCAGAGGTTCAGGAAGCTACAGCTTTTACTGTGGTGTGTGTCATTCTCATCAATGCAGACTGATGCCAGGTCTGATAAAGGACAATGTTTGAAAAGACCTAAATAAAGGACAGCAATGGCTCATCTATTCCTTAAGGAAACACATCCACTGCTCAGCCTCAGAGCCTTTGGAAAAATTCCACACCCTTGACTTTGGTAGTCAAAGTGAGGAAGTGGGAAGTCAGTCCTTTTTTTTCTGCTCCTCTCTTGCCCACCTTCCTGTGTATACTGTAGAAGGAAGGAATGTTATTAGGGAACGTTTCAGGTAAGGCCGTGGCAGTGGAATTTAGCAAATCTTGTAGCTTACCAGATTCAGGATTATTTCAATCACCACCACAGTACTGATGCCCTTGATGGTGCAGAAGCAGACTGGTTTTTTTGTGGGGGAGGGGGAGTTGGAGGGTGGGAGTGGTGGAGATGGTTGATTGGGAGGGGATCCTTCTGTTAAGACAGTTTAGGAAGCAGCTCTCTGTTACACCTCTACAGATGGAAAGCAGGTGAGGATATTCACTATTTATAGATTTTCAAATTTGCATTCCAGGAGACCATTCCCCCCCTTCTCCCAGCAGATTTCCTGCAATCAGGGTACACTGTTATCAAGGAGAAGACGATGGGGAGCAGCGTGTTAGAGCAGAAAGAACACTAGCTTTGGAGCCAAGCTCATCTCTATCAGAAGCCTGGATCCCTGCTTTTGGGCCCTTTCTACTTCATTTTTACCTGAGCTGCGCAGTGGGGATAATAACATTGTTCTTCTAAGGGTTGTTTGCGAAGTAGGGTAACCTTGGTAAAACATGTCAATAGACCCTAGTGCAGTGATCTCTCTACAAAACACCCCCGTTTACCTGTTCAGTGATTTTTCTGAGAGAAAAATGTATGATTGGGCGCTGCCTTGGAAAGCAGAGCCCTGGAATGACACCAGCTTTAGGAGGGGGGCCAGTGGTGGGAAGACAGACTCACTGTGGTGCTGACGGCCTGGTACTTAGTACATGGCATATGAACCCTATGGCCATATGCAACACAAACCCAGCCGTGCTGTTGCTTAGGGGATTCACGACTACTGGGGCCTCATAACAAACAGGCCTCATGAAGAGGAGTTCAAGGGCTGGGAGCAGGCAGGAAAGCAATGAAATGGGCAGGACAGCAATTATAAGAAAAAAGATAACGTCTATGGAAAGGAGACTTGGGAGAGCAGAGCAGATCCCAGCCTCGAGAGATGGGCTTGGGTTCCTATTCCAAATTAGCTATATTCTTCACAACACTGGTTCTATAAGATGTTGACAGATTGAAAAAAAGGAGTAAAAAAGAAAAAGGAAAAAAAAGGCTTCCTTGGCCACAAAATTTGGTAACTTTGGGTTAAACAAATATTAAGTAAATATTTATTTACTGTAGTACTTCTCAGTCTTTAAAATACCAACATCATTTGTAAATCTCTAAAAGAAAGATGTATACAGTGTTGCCCAAACGTACCCAAACTCTGAATCTTTTATAGGGGAGAAAACAAATATTGTAAAGAATGACTCCCATCTAAAAAGAGTAGGGGGACTAACGTGGGCCCTGGGGAATGGGGTGTGTCTCCACCTAATGGGCTGGGTGGAGAGGAGTGTGGAAGTTGGATGGGTGCCTCAGGATTGGTCAGGGCTGGATGACAGCGACAGAGCCTGAACATCTGGCTAGAGCTATAAAAGACGAATTAAAAAAAAAAAAACAAAACTGAAATAAAGAATAAGCCATAGCTTTTTTTCTTTGCCTTTTTTTTTTAATTTTTTTAAAAAATTTTATTTATTTATTTGACAGACAGAGATCACAAGTAGACGGAAAGGCAGGCAAAGAGAGAGAGGAGGAAGCAGGCTCCCTGCTGAGCAGAGAGGCTGAACCTGGGCTCTATCCCAGGACCCTGGGAACATGACCCAAGCCAAAGGCAGAAGCTTTAACCCACTGAACCATCCAGGCGCCCCTTTTCTTTGCCTTTTTAAAAAGTGAAAACATGGCAGGACATCTGGGTGGCTCCATCAGTTAAGTGCCTGACTTTGACTTGGGTCACTTGGGGTGGTCTCTTGGTTACTTTGGCTTGGTCTCTTGGGGTTTTGGGGTGAAATCCTGTGTGGGGCTCCATGCTCAGCGGGGAATCTGCTTCAGAATCTCTCCCTCTGCCCCTCTACCCCACTTGTGCTTGCTCTTTCTCTCTCAAATAAATAAATAAAAATCTTAAAAAAAATAACAAACTATGGCTCTTCATGAAACAGCATGTTATAAAACAGTATGCTAAGTAAGCCTAAATATAAATCGAGAAAGTCTGGAAGAGTCTAAATCAAAATGTCCATGGGGAAAAATTTTTTATTTTTGCATGCTACAGTTTGTCATCTATTTTTACTGAACTGTATTTTCCATTTTATATAATAAATGTCCTTCTTTTGTAATTAATTTGTAAAAATCACTTTACTAAATGAACCAATCATAAGTAATTAGGATATTGAACAAAAATTTTGTGCAAATTTTTGAAAATTTAGAGTTTAATTTGAAGCTTTGGTGATATTATTCTATTACTTGTTTTGTGTGTGTGTGTGTGTGTTTCCACTTACGCTAACCCTGGTTAGCTTGATTCATTTGGATGGACCCCTTTCAGAAAGAAACTTACATCCTTTTCCTACAGCTGTTGTAATGAAGTATCAGAATCTTGGTGGCTTAAAACAACAGAAATAGAGTCATTCTCAGTTCTGGAGGCCTGAAGACCAAAATCAAGGCATTACAGGGACATGCTCTCTCTGCTGGCTCTAGGGAGGTACCCTTCCTGCCCTCTTCCTAGCTTCTGATCATTCTGGAAGTCATTGGCTTATAGCTGCATCACTCCCATCTCTGTCTCCATTACCACATGGACTTATTCCCTGTGCATCTATGCATCTACCTCTTTTCTTATGAGGACACCAGTCATTAGATTTAGGGCCCACGATCATCCAAAATGACCTCATCTTTCTAACTACATCTGCAAAGACCCTATTTTCAAATAAAGTCACATTCTGGGTTTCTATCTAGATGGATGTCAATTTTGAGGGACATTATTCAATTTACTACAGAAATAATTTAGTCCACAAACCCTTCAAAGTATAAACTGCACATTTTGGAGGGCCTCTTCGAATTTATCAATGTTTTAACCTCTCTGGTAAGCAATCCTAATTACAGGACTCTATCCTAGAGAACCATGTTCACAAGTTCCCTAGGGATGTTCACAGCAACATTTTTTGTAATAGTGACAAATGGAAACAACCTAAATGTCCATCGACTAAGGTTAGGTAACTTATCATACATCCATGCCATGTATACTATATAGCCTTTAAAGGGAGGGAAAACTAAAGGGGAAGAAATCAGAGAGGGAGACAAACCATAAGAGACTCTGGACTCCAGGAACCAAACTGAGGGTTACAGAAGGGAGGGGTTGAGGGATGGGTATTAAGGAGGGCATGTGTTGTCATGAGCCCTGGCTGTTATATGCAAATAATGAATTGTTGAACACTACATCAAAGATTAATGATGTACTATATACTGGCTAATTGAACATAATAATAAAAAAAAGAAAAAAACCAGACAGATATAGAAGGCATCCAAGATAGAGTAAAAAAAAATAAATAAGTGAACAGGGTTTAGTGTGTTTCTACTTATACTATAAGTTCCTACAAATTGAACAAGCCTACATTTATGTTTATGTTTTAAGGGATAACTTTGTCTTTCAAATAACAAAAGGTACTTACTGTTCTTCAATTTTTCTGAATCCCACTTCACCCTCGTTATTAGTCCGCTCAGACTGCCATAACAAAATACCATAGATTGGTGGCTTAAACAACAGGAATTTATTTTCTCACTGTTTTGGAGGCTTACAAAGTCTGAGATTAAGGTGCTTGCTGATTCAGTTACTCACAAGAGCTCTCTTTGGTCCATGTGGACTGCACGTGCGGACAGCCACCTTCTCATTGCATCCTCCTGTCAGTAGAGTGAGATAGTGAGCACTCCTGTCTCTTCTTTAAGACAGTAATCCTATTAAGCAAGCACCACCTTCATGACCTCATCTAACCCTAATTATCTCCCAAGGCCTGAGCTCCAAATGTTATCATACTTGGGGTTAGGGCTTCAACGTTTATGATTTGGAGGAACACAATCAGTCCACAACAATCTTCCTTCCAAAAAAATCAGGCCATAAAGCAATGCTTATACCTGAACCAAGAGAGACTTTTAAATATTAGCACATAGGGGGCACCTGGGTGGCTCAGTCAGTTGGACGTCTTACTCTTGGTTTCTGCTCAGGTCATGATCTCAGTGTCTTGAGATGGAGCCCAGTGCTCAGTGTTGTCTGCTTGTCTCTCTCCCCTCTCCCTCTGCTCCTCCCCTGCCCCACTCGCTTGCTTGCTCATGCTCTCTCTCTGGAATAAATAAAATCTTTTTAAAAAATTAGCACACAGGAAAAGTTACCATAAAAGACCTGAATTGGTCATTCAGACACCTGATGTGGAGATAGTTTAGCTCACTTCCAAGATAGCTGAAATTAATCATCAGAATGAATCCAGAGTAACCAAGCTTGAAGAAACATGCTAGGCCATCAGCAATGTATCATTATGACTCATGCCATGGTTGTCATTCTTATCCTTTAATAAGATCTGTGGGAATGGCAGTCCTCCCAGTTTCCTAAGCAAGTGCTTGAGGGATGTGCTATAATGGGAACTTGTTAAAATGGGAATTGCACAACAGCTCTCCTGAAATGAAAAAAAGGTAATTGCTAAGGGAAGAATGGTATTACTAACCAACGTTTTCTTCCAGCGCTGTCTAGTTCATGTCACTGCTGACAGGGGCATTTCATGATACTGCAGAGCCGTAAACCAGAAATTAAAAAAAAAAAAAAAAAAAAGTAATCCGCATAGAAATGATGCAGAAACCCAGCAATAAGTAGGGAGGTAATATTACCAAAAAAAAAAAAAAAAATCCCAAACTTGTTTTTTCACAGAAGGGGTTTTAAATTTCAAACAGACAAAACGGAGGGGAAATGTTTCCTCTCATTAAGACTCTTACTGACAAAAAATAAATTGCTTCTTGAATAAAGTAGTGTAAGGTGGTCCTTTGCAGAAGGCTGTAATAATACTAGAGTCAAATAACACAAATAACTGGGGATTTGCAATGGAAACCCATTTTATGGAAGCTGCCATAAATCTTAGGACCCTTTAGAACATACTGGAGGAACTGGTTGGACCATGGAGGAGAACTGAACAGAACTATTATAGAGACATTATTAAATGGCATAGGCCAAAATATTAAGATACTATGTATAGAAGCTTTTTTTTCTCACCCCCTTTAGAGAGATCCATTCTTGCAAATCTGGCTGTTTGAATAGGAAGTTTCTTTTTTTAGGGCACCTGGCTGGCTGGCTCAGTCAGAAGAGCATATGACTTTCAATCTCTGGTTAGAGAGTTTGAGCCCTATGTTGGGCATGGAACCTACTTAAATATTTTTTAAAATAAATAAATAAATAAAAAGAAAATTTCCTTTTTCAAGTTTTAATCCAAATGCAACTGCTCAGAAAATGGCACGAGGTATAGAAATAGTCAGATTCTTAGCCCCCTAAAGTGGTGGTGGGGGGTGAGATTCAAAAACAAATACAAAAAGTGTGTAGATGGCCCAAATATAAGTCCGATGAGGCAACTCACATGACCTATGGAACCCTGGTGTGCCTTCTCAGTTTCTTTAATTAAAATCATATTTGCTCAAAGACACAAAGGGGAGTTTGACATTTATTTTTACAAGTTGAGTATTTCCATTACTGTGTAATTCAAATTTAGTCCAGTGGGAGGTATGCCAGGAGGCTGCCTAAACTGATGATTATTTGCTTAGATTACTTTGTGTAAGTTCAAACCTTTTAAAGCAGCAAAATGCTCTGGGTTGGTGGTTCTTAGTTCTTGCTGCACAGTAGATGCCCATGTTCTAACCTGAGCGAATGAATTAGAATTCCCAGGTATCATTCAGTATTTTTAAAGAGCTTGCAAGGTGATTCTCCTGTGAATCCAGAACAGAGAACCATTATCCTTTGAGGTTTGGAAACATATCATGTTATATTACTAACGTTTATACTTCTTCTAAATCCAAAAGTGGTACTTGTACAATGCAGAGAATTAGGAAATATATGGTCAAGCACAATTCAAAAATTATCTGAAATCCCATTACTCCTTTATGTGTTTATAATTTTTTCTAGAAATATATATGAAAGAATAATGTGCAAAATGTTTTTAAAAATATATTTTAGAAATAGAAGCTAACTTTAGAAGTCACTTAGTAGAAGTCTCTCATTTTCTAGATGAAGAAATTAAGGCCGAGTTCCTAACTCACAGTGATACAGTTAGTCCATTTGGAGTCAGGATTACAATCTAGGTTTCCCTTGATTTTTCTTGCAAAACATAATTTATAAAAACAACAACAACAACAAAACAGACCTTGAATCCTTGAGGTTTTTTTTTTAAAGATTTTATTTATTTGACAGAGATCACAAGTAGGCAGAGGCAGGCAGAGAAAGGGGGAAGCAGGCTCCCTGCTGAGCAGAGAGCCCGATGTGGGGTTGATCAGGACCCTGAGATCATGATCTGAGCTGAAGGCAGACGCTTAACCCACTGAGCCACCCAGGAGACTCTGAATCTTCGACTTTAACTTTTAAACTTGAAACTCCATTTTTATAAAGGCTCTACTATTTCTTATATTCTAATAATCTTAGAGAAAAAAAAAAAACAAGAAGAGCTTTTCAAGAAGTACCTTCATCTTGGGTGCCTGGCTGGCTCAGATGGTTAAGCGTCTGCCTTCCGCTCAGGTCATGATCCCAGGGTCCTGGGAAAGAGTGCCACATCAGGCTCTCTGCTCAGCGGGGAGCTTGCTTCCTGCTCTCTCTCTGTCTGCCTATGTGAGATCTCTGTCAAATAAATAAATAAAATCTTAAAAAAAAAAAAAGTAGTAACTTCATCTTTCTGAAAAATTCTAGCCATGCTTAAAGGAAGTTGCCTTCATTGTATTCTATGGAACACTGACTCCATAGGAAGTTAACAGATGTGATAGGGGGGGAAAGGGTGGGGGGAGCTTCTCATTTAGGTGAATGGGAAGCAGAATTAAAGGAGATTCTTTACTGAATCATTTATCAGGTTTTAATGTTCTCTCACTGAGAATCTCTGTGGTGTGTGTGCAGAACAGCATCTGTAATTTTTCTTAGATGTGTTTGACCTTGGAATCCTTCTTCAGCTCAGTTCCAATATTCACCTCAGTCTTCATGCTCTTTGGAACATGTTTTAGCAAACAACACTATGAGGGTTCCTAGGATAAAGGAATAAATGACACGTACTGACCTGAGGCCAAAGCAACCTTGATTTGGGTTATAGTTGAAACATTTTTATAGTACATGGGGGAGTACTTTTAAAGGGAAGGAATACATGATTTGAATGACTGACAATGTTTTTAAAAGTGTTCCTTTATAATTTACTTAAGAAGCAGAACAGCTTGAATATAAAAAAATCGCACAAAAACCATTAATTGGATATAACATATAGTATTCTAAAATGTATTCCCTTCTAATTTTTTTCACATAAATGTAATTACAGTATATTGATTTCTGCATCGTATTTACTTTCAATTAATTTACTCACATTCACTAAACATTCAATACATTATGTTCTAGGCAGTGGAATCAAATATAATTAACATGTATACTAACATCAAGGAATTTAGGACAGAGTGCAGTAAGAGGAGGTAGATACGTGCTCAGAGGATGTCAACAAACACAAACGCAGTGTGATAAGTGCTATTACGCAGATTTCACTGGGACAAAGAAGATTGGCCGGTAGGGTCAAGACCCTTGTGAAATCTGAAATCAGTCTCAAAGTTTCATCAGAGACAACAGATAAAAGCAGAAAAGTAGAATGAAACAGGAAAGCAATCTACAATTTCCGTCTTTCTATGATCAGATAAATAAACATTTTAGAATGTACTGGAAGGGGAAAAGCCTTTTCCATTACTGCCTTATTCAAACAGTCTCTATGAACACAAATCCTTTTAAAGACAGAAAAAAAAAGTGGGGGTGGAAGCTTCAGCATCTCCAGTTCACCATCACTTTTAAGGGTCCAAACTCATTAACTGGCCCTTTACAACCTTACCTCCCAACCACACTCTCACAGCACTCCTCTTCCCTCACTCCCACACAATCATATCAAATAACTTGGAGCCAAAGGAATTAGGGTTTGAAAATACAGTACCATTTTCAAACCGCCAATTTAAAAATATTATAAAGCTGGTGAAATGCAAATAGGTGCGATTTTGCTAGCAGGCATTTAAAAATTCCTTTGAAATGTGCATAGTCTTTGATCCAGCAATTGCACTTCTAGTAATTTAACTTAAGGAAATAAGCAAAGATATAGTGTTTATAAACACTTTATAAAAGGCGGGAAAAAACGGGAAACAAATATTCAATAACAGGTTATATATTATTATATAGGTACACAACTCAATACGAAATCCAATCACCAGTGCGCCTTTGAAAAAAAAAAAAAAGATTTTATTTATTTATTTATTTATTTGAGAGAGAGTGAAAGAGAGTGCGTGAGCAACAGAAGACCAACAGGAGATGGGAGGGGGGAGGGCAGGCAAAGAGGGAGAAGCAGACTCCCCACTGAGCAGGAAGCCCTGCAGAGGGCTCCATCCAGAACCCTGAGATCAAGACCTGAAGGGAAAGGAAGGCTTAACCAACTGAGCCACCCAGGCGCCCCACTAGTGTGAATTTTTTAATTAAAAAAAAAAAAAAAAAAAAAAAAAGGGCCGCCTGGGTGGCTCAGTTGGTTGAGCAGCTGCCTTCGGCTCAGGTCATGATCCCAGCGTCCTGGGATCGAGTCCCACATCGGGCTACTTGCTCGGCAGGGAGCCTGCTTCTCCCTCTGCCTCTGTCTGCCTGTGCTCGCTCTCTCCCTCTCTCTCTCTGGTAAATAAATAAAATCTTAAAAAAAAAAAAAAAAGATCATGCATACGTGGCGGGCACTTCCTTACCTCACAAGCCTCGAAAATAGATAATCTAACTCTTGAAGAGGTTGAAGCGTTAAATATTTAACGTGTCCAAAGTCACACAATCGAGTAAAAAAGCTAGGATTCAAAAGGAGCCCATTTGATTCTCAAACTCATGAGCCTTCCCACCTCCACACTGCTTCCTAGCTTTGGGGCAGAATGGGCGTGGAACTATTTACCTCGCAGGGTTCCTGTGACTTAAATAATAAACACAAATCTCTTGGGACATGGCAGACATTCAGTACTCGGAAGCTACTAAATTACTTGCTCAAGATCACACAAAACCCATGGTGAAACCAGGTTGAAAGATTTGAATCAGGTTCGGGGGAGCGCGAAGGCAACTCAAGAAGGCGTCCTTGGGGGCGCCTGGGTGGCTCAGTGGGTTAAAGCCTCTGCCTTCAGCTCAGGTCATGATCTCAGGGTCCTGGGATCGAGCCCCACGTTGGGCTCTCTGCTCAGCAGGGAGCCTTCCTCCTCCTCTCTCTTTCTGCCTGCCTCTCTGCCTACTTGTGATCTCTGTCAAATAAATAAATAAAATAGTAAAAAAAAAAAAAAAAAAAAAAAAAGGTGTCTTTGGCTTCAATTCCTAACCCAGAGTGAGTATGGACTTTCCCACTGTCCCGCAAGCGCACCTCAGAGATCGGGGAACACACAACAGAAATCCTCACAGAAAAGACGAAGGTAAGTATGGTCAGATTCTCCACCCAGCTTCTCCCGCTCCAAGTACTTTCTAGTCCCTCCTCCGCCCGCCAATTTCCGGGATGGAAGTGACGTCTATGCTGCGCGCCGGAAGCGGGCTTGCAGAGTGAGACCAAGAAATAGCGGGTGTCAGTGGACTTGGGCCTGGGACCCGCTTTAGAGTAAGGAGTTTCAAAGCTTTGGTAGAAGGCCGTTGCCATGACGGCCCAGGGGAGCCTAGTGGCCAATCGAGGTCGGCGCTTCAAGTGGGCCATTGAGCTGAGCGGGCCTGGAGGAGGCAGCAGGTGAGGAGCCCTTTACCCCAGAACTGCCGCAGAGGAGTAAAACCCGACCCCTCAAGTACAACTCTCTGAAAATGATGGGTGGCACAAAGACGGCTCCCGGGGAGCCAGCGGCTTCTCCGTGGAGGTTTTTGTTGTTCCAAAGATGCTTATTTCATTACTCCCAATAGACAAAGGTCTGACGAACCCACGAGAGGGCTTTCTCTAATCTGGGCAGGTGTATCTGAGGGTCTTTATGCCTATGATTAGAACAGGAATGTGGGATATGAAGTGTGGGAGCCTGCAGCTTTAGTTTCTTGGTTTGGTTCTTTAGGAGCCGAAGTGACCGGGGCGGTGGCCAGGGAGACTCGCTGTACCCTGTGGGTTACTTGGACAAGCAAGTGCCTGATACCAGCGTGCAAGAGACAGACCGGATCCTGGTGGAGAAGGTACAGAGGTATAGATATCACAATAGTTTTTAGGCCAGTCCTTACCTACGCATCCACCCTCCTCTCCCAGGCAGCATGTGGATCCTACTGTGGGACTCTTGCCCCTAATATTGGTAAACTGCTTGAGATTAATTTACAGTAGTAAAAGTGCTTAATAGTTGGAAAAATAAAAGATGTTTGAACATAGAAGGAAGTGGATTGAAGATTATCTATTGGTGCCAGTGCCTAACAGTTGAAGTCATCTTTTTTTTTTTTCTTTTCTTTTCTTTTCTTTCTTTCTTTTTTTTTTTTTTTTTTTTTAAAGATTTGTTTATTAACCATCTGAGCCACCCAGGAGTCCCTGACGTCATCCTTTTACTCTAGTTCCCTTACCAGTGTGTCAGGATATTCTTTTGGCTTTATCTTCAAAACAGACTAAAATTTTTGCTGCTTATCACTACTTCTTATCTTACCTATCCTTCTAGTCTGACACTAGTCCTCTCTTACCACTTTCCCCTTTGTTCTTTATTCCACTCTAGTCAGAATGGTCTTCTTGCTGCTCCTTGAAAATAGTAGGCAGGCTTCCATCTCATACTTTTTGTACACGTTCTTTCCCTCTTCCAGGAATACTCTTCCCCCAGATATCTGTGTGACTTGCTCTCTTATCTCCCTTAGGTCTCCCAAATATTACCTTCTTAGAGAAGCCTACTCATGGCACTCTTATCCTGTTTTCCTACTTATCCTTTCCTACTTACTGCATTTCTCCATGTCATTCATACATATGATATAGTTATTACCTTATACTTGTAAGGTCCAAGAAAGCAGATTTTGTCTCCCAAGTGCCCAGTATAGTGCCTGGCACTTTCTTTCCTCTTAGCCTTAATATTGTTAAATACTAAGTGATCTTCATTTCATGAAATGCAGTGATTTTTACATAAAAATGACAGCTGGTATCAGTTCTTTTCTTGAACAGTTTTATCATTTTTCCTCATGGTACTTGTAATATGAACAATAACATGAAAGTATGATTAAAATGGCCTGGTGTTGAAGGTAGGTTATTATACTTACTTTAGAACAGTTCTGCTTTATGGCGGGGTGATCTTTAAATTCCCAGATAAATGATCTTTTATATAAGTGACACACCAGGGAACTGCTTACAAATATTTTTTCTTTTAACATGAATAAGCTGAAATGGATAGTGATATATTCTTCTAATATTGCTAGATTTACTTTGTTACTCTTCTGTTTAGTAGGATTTTTGCATTTAGATTCAGGAGTGGTATCGATCTATAAACTACACTCATAATGTCCTTGTCAGGTCCTTGTCAGGTATTTATGGGGCCCCATGTAATGAGTTGTAGAATGTTCATTTTTTATATAAGACGGGGTTTATCTTTTCTTTAAATGTTCAGAATTTGCCAAGAGAAACCATCTGGACTTAATTACAGATTCAGTTTCTTAAACAGTTTTATGACTATTTAAATACTCAATTCACTATGCCATTAAGTATTTCTTTTAGGAATTTATCCATTTCCCCAAATTTATAATATGATCACTCTAAGATTTTATTTATTTGAGAGAGAGAGATGATGATGAGCAGGGGGAGGGGCAGAGGGAGAAGGAGGCACCCTGCTGAACATGGAACCTAAGGTGGGACTGGATCCCAGGACCCTGGGATCATGATTTGAGCCAAAGGCGGAAGCTTTTAACCCACTGAACCACCCAGGTGCTCATATGATCACTTTAATACACTGCAAGAACTATAGAATTTTCCCTCTTTTATTCCCAGTGTTGCACAATTCTCTTCTTTTTCCTTCATCCGGTTCACCAGTATTGATGTTATTAATCTTTAAAAGAAGACACTTTTAGCCTTGTTGATTTAAAGAAAAATTAACTTCTTTTCTCATTTTTTCTTTTCATTTCCTTGTATTTAATTTGTTCCTTTTTCTAACTTGAAATAGATGCTGAGAATGACATGGATGGAGCTAAAGGGTATAAAGCTAAGTAAATTAAGTCAGTCAGAGAAAGACAAATACCATATGATTCCATTCATATATGAAATTTAAGAAACAAATGAGCAAAGAGGGAAGAAAAAGAGAGAGAGGGCCAAACCAAGAAACAGACTGTTAACTATAGAGAACAAACTGATGGTTACCAGAGGGGAGGTGGGTGGGAGGATGGGTGAAAGAGGTGATGATTAAGGAGGGCACTTGTGATGAGCATTAAGCATTGTATGGAAGTGTTGAGTCATTATATTGTACACATGAAACTAATATTACACTGTATGTTAACTGGAACTTTAAACTTACAAAAATTGCAAAAAGGAAGAAATAGACACTTTTAGTCTTCTAAATATGTATTTATTATAAAATTTTCAGTGCTCTGTGTCCCACAAATGTTAATATGTGGCTTTTTGTTGGCAGTTAACAGTATTTCTGGTTTCCATTGAAATTTATTCTTTTATTTATGGATTATTTAGAATACATTTGTTAATTCCAATGTTTAGGGAATTTTCAGTTTTCTTTTTACTGATTTTAGCTTAATTGCATAAGAAAAGAACATGCTTTGTATAATTTGGGTTCTTTGAGTTGACACTTTCTTCAAGGGTCAGCAAGTGGCCAGCTTTTGTAAATGTCCCGTGTGTGTTTGAAAAGAATGTGAGGGGCGCCTGGGTGGCTCAGTGGATTAAGCCGCTGCCTTCGGCTCAGGTCATGATCTCAGGGTCCTGGGATCGAGTCCCGCATCGGGCTCTCTGCTCAGCAGGGAGCCTGCTTCCTCCTCTCTCTCTCTGCCTGCCTCTCTGTCTACTTGTGATTTCTCTCTGTCAAATAAATAAATAAAATCTTTAAAAAAAAAAAAAGAAAAGAATGTGAATTCTCCAAATGTATTGTTCTGTATATGTCAGTTAAGTTTGTTAATAATGTCATTTAGATCTTAATATCTTGATTTGTCAGCTTTTTTTTTTAAAGATTTTATTTATTTATTTGACAGAGAGATCACAAGTAGGCAAAGAGGCAGGCAAAGAGTGAGGGGGAAGCAGGCTCCCCGCTGAGGCTCCCCCTGAGATCATGACCTGAGGTAGAGGCAGAGGCTTAACCCACTGAGCCACCCAGGTGTCCCTCAGCTTGTTCTTTTATTGATTGAGGTGTGCTAATTTCCCACCCTATGGATTTAACTATTTCAGTTTTAGATGGGGAAAGGAGAGATGCAGAAGCATAAGAACAAAAGTAGGGAAGATTTTTGGTTTTGTTTTTGTTTTTTAGCTAGATCATGGGGAAAAAATGGCTTCTGAAAAACCAATAGGAAAAAATATAACAAATGGTGAGGATGCCTTATTTTTAAACCTAAGGTTTATTTTATTTTTAAACCTTAAGCCAAGAACAGGCTTCCTGTGACAACATGGAAGAAGGGCAGACAGAGGTGGTGGAACTGCGGAGTCAGCTCAGTCAAGAGCACAGAATTGGGAATTGTGTTCATTTGACTTTAACATCAGTAAATGTGGGACTGAACAATCAGAGAAAGACAATTATCTTATGATCACTCTGATATGAGGAATTTGAGAGGCGGGGGGGACTGATGGGGGACAGGGAAGGAAAAAATGAAACAAGACAGAATTGGGAGGGAGACAAACC
This sequence comes from Mustela nivalis, assembly GCF_964662115.1. Classification (NCBI taxonomy): domain Eukaryota; kingdom Metazoa; phylum Chordata; class Mammalia; order Carnivora; family Mustelidae; genus Mustela; species Mustela nivalis. Next base: position 92,821,969 of record NC_139025.1, read on the forward strand.
ATAAGAGACTCTTAATCTCACGAAACAAACCTTGGATTGTTTGGGGGATGGGGGTTAGGGATAGGGTGACTGGGTTATGGACACTGGGGAGGGTATGTGTTATGGTGAGTGCTGTGAAATGTGTAAGCCTGATGATTCACAGATGTGTACCCCTGGGGCAAATAATACATTATATGTTAATAAAAATTTTTTTTTAATGTGGGACTGAAGATAGAGATCATAGGTTAAAATTGTGTTTTGTTTTAGCGCTGCTGGGATATTGCCTTGGGTCCCCTCAAGCAGATTCCCATGAACCTCTTCATCATGTACATGGCAGGCAATACTATCTCCATCTTCCCTACTATGATGGTGTGTATGATGGCTTGGCGGCCCATTCAGGCACTTATGGCCATTTCAGCCAGTAAGTATTCTTGATACAACAACCCTTTCTTAAATTTTAAGAATTAAAGACAATTTTTAGTGAAATCCATGAAAATCTTTCATATTGCTTTTGGCTAGTTGCCAGGAGGGAGGGTTTGCAGGGTGGTGATGGTAGAGGTGGTGGCATGGTGGAGGGACATGGAGCTTATCATGGCTTTTTGTTCACTATTTGCTATCTTACTTTGGATCTCTATTAGTTTAATTTTAATCTCTATTATTTTAACATATATCCTATTAAAAAAAAGTTGTTTTGGTTTTGAAACTTTTTATTACCCAACAGCTTTCAAGATGCTAGAAAGTTCAAGCCAGAAGTTTCTTCAGGGTTTGGTGTATCTCATTGGAAACCTCATGGGTTTGGCATTGGCTGTTTATAAGTGCCAGTCAATGGGACTGTTGCCTACACATGCATCAGACTGGTTAGCCTTCATTGAGCCCCCTGAGGTAAGGCAAAGAAGAAGTTAAATTTTGGGCAGTTGTAATGTAAATAGCAGACCCGTCTGATTATGGGAGGTTTGAGTTGGTACTAGAGCTTATTTCGTAAGAAATAAGATCCCTTGGGAGTTTGAAAGTTGTTAATTTTTTAAGGATAAGGCTAAATAGAGCCTGTGATTAAATGAAGTACTTGGTTCCATAAGTTAGTTCAACACCAATTCACCAATCACCTGTTTACCTTTTCTATTTTCAGAGGATGGAGTTCAGCGGTGGAGGACTGCTTCTGTGAAGAGGAGAAGGAAGCCCCTGGTGCCTGTGTATCGGGATTTCATTTACAACCTTCTTTTTGTGCCCCGTGGCTCCTTCTCAGCATACTAACTCTTAACGTTATCACTCATGGTGAAAGGAGCCCAAAGCTCTCTTTACTCCATGGTAAGGAGATGAATCCCAGAAAGAATGTATGTATCACTCCAAACACAAAGAAACTGTACCACAACCCTTGACTGAAAATAATGTAGAAAACTTTATTTATGTTTCCAGTACAGAGCAAAACAACAAAACTATAACTATGTAAACAAAAGAATGGTTGCTGCTAAATCAAGAACCACAGCAGCATCTCCTTTCAATAAATTAAATGGTTGAGAACAATGCTTAAAAAAAAAGTTGCACAGGTTTCCTTTAAATCTATTTTCCTTAATATTTCACTTCTATTTAACACAAGCTGGGACACAGAAATTCTGTTGGAGACACTTGTGGAAGATGTGAGAAACTAATGCTGGATTCAGATTATACATGATGAAAAGAAAAACAAACCAGACAAAAAGAGCACATAAATATGCTTACAGTGTAATTGCTACTTTAATATCCACAATAAGGGGTTTTTAAACACAGTTAGGGGGAGTGAGGATTGGTGGGCTAGTTAGGGCCACAGAATCTGAGGCAAAGGAAGATACAAGGTAATGAACTTTCCCCTGCCAAGAGGAACCGGGCACCTGTTGAGCAGATGCTGCAATTCAGACTTCAGCTTTTAAGATAGCTTCAGAAAGCAGAGAGCCAGCAACTGGAGGATGGATAGCTATAACCTGCCCTGGTAAATTTTAGCTAAGACTTAAAAGCTGGATCTTATTCAAAAGGCAGGAAGAGGTCTTTCTTTTCTCTTCCTTCTTGAAACAAAAGCCCCTTCCCCTAAGGTGCATTCTCTCTTATCAAGTTTTCAGTATTGCTTTATTTGCAGTGATTAGAAGAGATAAGACACTTTGCAGACAAACAACATCAGCAACACATGAACATGAAATGCTCTAGACAGAGAGGAGTTTAAATCTGGCCTAATAACCATTTTCCTATGTAATGGTGATTTTTGTTTTAGGGGCTGAAGTAGTGGCTGTACTAATAGCCACTAACTTTAAAAGATTCTTAGAGAGCTCCAACCACAAAAAGCTCTTCTAAAACTAACCTTGTTTTCTGCTCATGTTTTTTCTATCTGGAAAAAAAAAAAGTACTTATCAACCACTTTGGCCAGAGGATGTGTGTAAATGTAGAGGAATTCCTGGGCAGGCTTACCTTTAAAGCATGGGGGCTTCAATATCTTGGATCCTAGAGAACCTGTTCCACTACTGTGGACTCAGCCAAGCTATAGAGTATTACAGTGGAAACTGTAAACAACGCTTCTACCTTCTGCAGGAAGGAGCAGGAAAAAATACTTAAAAGATTGTGTTTGCTTTGCTACCCCGACTGAGTCTTGAGGTTGAAGAAAGAGCAAAGGGAACAAAATACTCAATTTCTTAAGCCATACTGAAGAGTTTTCTCTGTCCATTAGAGTCAAATGAATAATCTGCTGGTACCTAGGTTTGCTTGCTCCATATTCTATTGGGTGATCAAAAAAGAGTGGCACTATTTACCATTAATAAAAGTGATTCAAAAGCAGTCTCATGAATACAGGCAAAATAGTTTTTCTAAATACTTATCCTATAACAGGAACATTTCACACATATTTGCAATTACCACTCAAGGTAGTTTCCCTATGCTTGAAAGCTAGGTGTTTTATGACCGGTAAATTAAAATGACCAATAAATGTTTTATGAAGAGCAAATAAAAAGCTAAGCTTGTACAAGTGCTTCCTTGACACAGCTTTCTGAAAACAACTGGAATAGAAGAGGACTGTTGGATTGGATCATCTTAGTTCAGAGCCAAGTTCCTACAGTCACAATGAAGATGAAATCTAGAAAAGAAAAACGCTCATACTCTGGGCGTTTAGGTAAGTTGAGTGCCTCAAGTCTTTGCTATGGCTTTGGAAATGAGTCCATAGGTTTCTGAGTTAAAAGTAAGTTTCTTGAACCAGGTCAATGCCAATCATATGCCACTTTAGTGAAGCAGGTAGGGAGAGTAGCAGCAGCTCAATCTTTGGCACTATGGAAGGAGTATGGCTCTAGAACTTTGAATTCCATTGCTGGGTTCCCCTTTAAAAGACAGTCAAAAGTCCAAAGCTTTTAGAGAAGGATTTTAGCCAGTCTTCCTAGTTTATTCCTATGATTTTGGACCTGTGTCTATTAACCTGGAGGGCATAAAAGAAAGGAGAGGAGAAACTACTGGTCAATGTGTATCATCATCTAGATTTTTTAGATAACAGTTTGTATGTTTTGACCATGTCCCACAGGTAACTACAGATTGTTTCAGCAGATCTTAATTTGGAGTTTCCTTAACTTAGCCATTTGAAAAGAACCTGAAAGAAATTCTTTTACCTTTAAAAAAACATCTTCCAGGATAACAATGCCTGTATTACCATCTTAACCATAGAATGGGTTTTGAGAACCAGATGACATATAAACCGACACAGTATGTATACTTAAACCTGATATTCTGGGGGAATCTTGTTTTGGAGGAAGAAGCAGAAGCTGTAGCCATGTTTGAGTTTTTGTATAGTACCCTAAAATAAAAAGAGTCCTGGAGAGCAGTGGATACATTAAAGAAAATCAGCTAAAAAAGGTTTTCATCTTGGGCACAGGTTATCTCCACAAGGATGTTAGGTCCCCACATACTTGGTCATGAATTCTTTCATATGATGAAGCTGTATCTCTGGCTGTTACCCCCATGGTATCATCACTGAACCATGACTTCTGACATTCCCCCTCCATGTGGGACATGTACTTTACTTTTTGTCTTCTTGAATTTCTAGCACCCCTTTTGCCAATTCATTTTAATGGTTTAGCTTGTTAATTCTAATTTGCCTTCAACTAGTACAGACATGGCTTTTAGGACTTGACCAGTGTTCTGATATTGAGGAAGTATCTGCTTCTTCTGTAAGGACAGCAGATCATATGACAGCGAAGAGCAAAACTATGTGTACTTCTTTGCACAAGTACTTGAGGCTCAGCTTGTCAAGAGTTCAGTGTGATGTGTACAGAACCCGGACCTCTACTTGATGGGAGCAGTAGTAAAGAGCTGGCACTTCCATTGGAGAATGGAAGCCTTTTAGGAAAGGTGAGGCCAAGCAGAGTCTTCAGGAATAGATTATGAATAAATGGTAATCACTTCACTGCCACCACCTCGGACCAGGAGAACTCGCTCTAGTCCCTCGGTGAGCACTTCCAGGAACTCCATGTCTTCCGAATCGGTCAAGGAGACAAACAGGTGGGAGAAGATCACACTTTATAACCTGACATTATGATAATCAGGGTTCATCTGACTCAAAACTGCAAAATTAACATGCTTGTTTTAACAATTTTAACAACTCAAGATTTGGAGATGTCTGAACTCTGGTTCAATTTAACACTGTGACATAACCTAGGGATCTAACTCCTTTACGTATATAATCTAAGACCTTCATTTGTTAGACTTTTTTCTAAAAGTTATTTTACACATGGGGAAACATATGTATTTGTACCACATTAAAATAAGCCAAAAAAGAGGAAAAAGCCACAAAAGGACAGCTTATAAGGGTGCTAGAGAGAACCCAAGTAATTTCTAAGTGAAGCAGCTCAAATCAGATTTTTCTGCCAGTGCTTTTTTTTTTTTTTCTTAATCTCTCTTTCTTAAAGGTAGTGATGGGAATGGGCCAGTCTATACCATTGCATTTCTGAAGGGGTCCCATTAAAAAAAATCCTGCGATCAGGGTATGAGGAAAAACCCTTATCTTTTTTCCCCCTCAGAGGAGATTTAACTGAAACTGCTTCTCTCCTAACTACATCCATAAGTAAGGGGCTTTGAAAAATGGATGGAGCCTGAAAAGAAGAAAGGACGTGGGTATTGTATCTCTAGGATTGTTTCAGAAAGGGTTCTATAGGGGCGCCTGGGTGGCTCAGTGGGTTAAGCCACTGCCTTCAGCTCAGGTCATGATCCCAGGGTCCTGGGATCGAGCCCTGCATCGGGCTCTCTGCTCAGCAGGGAGCCTGCTTCCTCCTCTCTCTCTGCCTGCCTCTCTGCCTGCTTGTGATCTCTGTCAAATAAATAAATAAAATCTTTAAAAAAAAAAAAGAAAAAGAAAGGGTTCTATACTGTGAATATCAGAAGTCATTTTGTAAGTTTACCACCTAAAAACTCTCTTTAGGGTTCAGAGAGAATATATATACCCAACTCCCCCAAAGAAGATCAATCTTACTGCTGTGTAAGAACCCTTACCAAAGACTTTTAATGGCCTTCCCTCCTTGAGAGAGAAACATGGGCACAGACAATGACTTAAGGTTATCTAGTGGTCTCATCTAAGAAACAGGCTAAGACCTTCCCTACTGGTAGCTCCACTCTTGGAAAGGATACAGTTTTCATCACCTTCAGGGTTTCGGGGTGGCCCAGGCATATTCAACAAAACCAGCTTCGCTTCATGGGACTTGTTAACTATAACCTCATTGAGTTTCACTGCTGTGTGCATCCGTCTCACGTTGGAATGGTCCCTGGGTGGGTGAAAGGGAGAAACAGGTGGTTAAGGCAAAGAGAAAGCTAGGCTATAGCCAATTTTAAAAACATTGAGATACAGAGCTTTTTTGCTTTGACTATGAATAATGTAATGAACAAATGATTTCCTTATACGCTGGGTTTTCTCATTCTACATTTGCTTGTTTTATGCCAGGAACACAGTATGGTGAGAAAGAAGGGTGGTTAGTTTATGCACAATGTTAACTCGTAGCTGATATGCACAGGCAAGTAACAGAGAGATGGCTAGATTTGGGGTGAAATGAAGAAGATACTTCATCCTCTGTATCCAGGCAAAGTCACATGTATGCCACTGACTAGGATACTGTGTTATGTGATAAGATTGTGTGTTGGAAAACTTACGGACGCATGTTAAGCAGGTCCTGGAATCCTTCCATCGACTTAGCCTTTTGTCCTCGGGATGCCATGTACTTGTCTTTTGTCCAAGTCATGTGCACCTTCTCCTGGTAGGTCTCTGTCTCTTCATCCTCATCAGAGCCAATGCTGGTCAATCGCAGCATTGAGTTCCGGTCCTTCACCAACTGTGCCTGAGGAGGGGCCAACACAGCTATGACCTCTATACCCAGTTTCCTCTCATGCTTTAGCTTCAATTATTTTCAAACAATAATGTGGTTATAGTGGAAGAACTGATAAAGTGAGATGGGAAGAATGTGTCATTCTATGAGAATAATACAGTATCATCCCTCTCAGTGACAGACTAGGATTCAGTGAATGCAGGAAGGTCTCACCTCTCTGTCCCGCTCTGTTTTGGACAGTCGCATGTGTCGGAGCATCTGGGACCTTTGCTCCATCATCAGGGTGCGCTCATAAGTGTAAGCGGATATGTCACTGTCATGCTGCCATAGACAACGCAGGGTGGACAACAAGCACAAAAGAGAAAGAAGAACTGAACCACTCACTTTCATTTCCATTTGCTAAATTAAGCCAGAGAAAGTACCACAATATCAACCTACGTTACACCCCTATTTTGTTAAGTTACTGAGTTATATAATATTATGAACTATCAAACACAGAAGCACTGACATTCCTTTCCGTAATCTAACCATTACATATATATTTCCTTGAAACAAAATACAAACTCTAGTCTTTTTTTAAAATACTGCCAGGTTATTTTTAAAAAGCTGTGTGTGATTTTAACATGCATAAATGAATTAAAACTTAATAAAACCATATTAAGCAGACAAGAATCTAAGAGAAATATAAAGGCTGTACAACAAACAAGAAAGCAAAAATTAAAAAAACAACACCAAATACACAAAACATACATAGTCTACTTATCTAGATCAATGTATTAGGGCTCTGTCAGAACTAAGGGATTAATCCACATTTGCAGCTGAACAATTTCCCAAACCAGAAAAAGTTCTAGGAAGACAGGGTAGGAAACGGGGGGAAGGGTGGTCTGTTTGATCTCCAACTCCGCTTTCTCACCATCTCCACCACTTCCACCTCTGCTTCAATGCGTAAGTGGTAGAGGAAGGTAGCCAGGTCCTTCTTCATCTGAATACTGTTGTCTTCTAGTTGGGCTACTGTGAAGATCCGTATGCTACATTTTCGCCACACCTGAGAAAGTACCATACATATATGGCAAGTTAGATGCAAGAAGCCCCCCTCCCCCCAAAAAAAGAGTGATTCCTAAAACACAAGACATTTTTTGCTTTGGACAACCTTCCTGTAGTATCAGGGTATTTGTTTTTAGCTTCTAACTGTATATACTGTTGTATGAGAGCAAAAGCTTGACTAAGAAACACATTAAAAACAACTTTAAGGGACGCCTGGGTGGCTCAGTGGGTTAAAGCCTCTGCCTTCGGCTTGGGTCATGATCTCAGGGTCCTGGGATTGAGCCCCACATCGGGCTCTCTGCTCTGCGGGGAGCCTGCTTCCTCCTCTCTCTCTGCCTGCCTCTCTGCCTACTTGTGGTCTCTCTCTGTCAAACAAAACAAAACAAAACAAAACAAAACAAAACAAAAACAACTTTAAGAAGTTCTTAATTTCCTAACAAGAAGAAAACCAGCAAAAGGGGACACAGAATACATTAGGAGGGTGTTGTATTTGGATAGCATATTGATGGCCCCATGCAGACTCTAAAAGTTACTATTTTAACTTTTTTTTAATTTATTTTTTATTCATTTTCAGCATAACAGTATTCATTATTTTTGCACCACACCCAATGCTCCATGCAATCCGTGCCCTCTCTAATACCCACCACCTGGTACCCCGACCTCCCACCCCCACCCCTTCAAAACCCTCAGATTGTTTTTCAGAGTCCATAGTGTCTCATGGTTCACCTCCCCTTCCAATTTCCCCCAACTCCCTTCTCCTCTCTATCTCCCCATGTCCTCCATGCTATTTGTTATGCTCCACAAATAAGTGAAACCATATGATAATTGACTCTCTTTGCTTGACTATTTTAACTTTTAAAGTTAAATTTTAAAGTTCAGCTTAACTAGTCTTACCAAAGGATGAGCATGCATATGTATAAGATACAAAAACATCCAAACAGAGGTTTCCAGTATTTGAGAGACTTTGGTCTATTTTTCTTTTAAATGGATGTGTTTCACTTGTCAATGTTTCTCCAAGAGTTCATATGGAACTTTATTAATTTGCTGAATTTCACTTGGAGATAGGTATCAAATAGAAAAAAGACGACTTCTCATACAGTTGGAACTAGGATCATGGGAATGCTAAGAAAAATCCCCAGCTCCTCTGATCCTAAGCCCCAACACTGTAATCAGAGGGAAAGGGCCAGCCTAATGAACCAGGACAGATATTAAGGGAGAAAGACTTTTTTCCCCAAAGGTATCTAATGTACCTTGTGCTGTTTGAGTAGGAAAGGTAATAACATGAGCATGCCCCCATCATGCACAATCCACCACACATCAATGTTGCCCTCAGAAAACTGCTCCACATTGCTGGGAAAGAAGGAGATGTTTTTAGCCACCAGCAGGGCCAGATGGGCAGCAGTTGTCACTCGAACTGTGCCTAGGGAGAAAACAGAATCAGGACAAACAGAGAAGACTCCTCACACTTGCCTTGCTTCCTACCATGTCAGGAAAGCAAGGATAATGGTTTTGGGGTTGGTTGTGGTTTTTTTTGTTTTGTTTTGTGGTTTTTTGTTTTTTACATTTCTTTAAGCAAAGTGTTCTGTTTACATAGTGGGTTATACCTCATCGGATAACAACAATCATTAAGAAAAATCTGAATAAGTAACAGAATTAGATTCAGAACCATGATTTACATTATTAAATTCCGATCACTGCATTTCTAAGGTTGGGGGGTTATGTGAATTCTGGAGATTTTGATGAAAGACAATCCTTCCAATTCCTGTGAGAATGTCCATGTGGCAGATCATAAATGAAAACTGGGAAATTTCAGAGAAAATTCCTAGCATGATACTTGACAGAGATAAACAATTCATGAACATAATATAAAGCTGGAGGGGGTGAGGAGAATAAGATTATCATTGTTAGTAGTTACTTAGGTGCCCTTCTAGGACTATGCTTCAGCAATGGCCCAGTCTCTACTTTGGAGGCTATGGGGTGGGACTAAGGCAACAGAGGTTTGACTGTATCCCCTTATTTGGGCCCTTTGGATAAAATGAAAAGTGTTCTGTACCAATAAAAGTCTTCCATGCTCGGGCATCTTCACTCTGGCGCCAACCATTAGGCCATCCCATCACCACCGTGTTGTGCTTCATGCCTCCAAGGCCACATGACTGGATGAGGTGGGAAATGCCCTCCCTCAGCTTGGCGGCCACCACCAGCTGGCAGAACCCTTTCACCTTCTCTGCCTCCATTAGATGCTTTATAGTCTGAAAAAGAGAACCTCAATGCTGAATTGCTTCACCCTGTTTCACTCTCTAAGTGCTTACTACATATAGTGCTGGTTGACTACATAGAGTTTTTCTGCCTTTTCCTCTGTAACATACCAAACAAATCAAGAACAGGGATCTTCATAAAACAAATATTCAATACTCTGTCTTAACTGACCAGGCGGAGTGTGAACATGATCTGCTTCCTTCCTCAATCACCCTGATGCCCCGACTCATACTATTAGAAACTCAATATGATGATTCAGTTTCGCTTAAGAATTTTCTCAGGTATGTTTTTTCATTTCTCCTATTTCCATCTGTTTTGATATTTTAATGGTGATTACTGATGACCATTGTCTTTGCTTTACTATTATTTATTCAAACCAGTTTGAGATAATATTTCATTTATTCTTACTCTACTCTCTTAGTGGAAAGACGAAGGGAATAATGGCATAGAAGTAAGACAGGATTTTCCTGAAGGCAGAGATTAAGTCAGTGGTGTAGCACGGGTAATAAGCAAGGTTTATTGATTTCCAACCCTGTGCTTTTTATTTATTTTTACCATCATTCCAGACTAATGTTTCTTCAAGTATTTCTAGTTTTCAGGGTTTCAAAGTATTCCAAAATGAAATCCAGTAAAATTTTTGAAAAGTAATTGTACGTTTCTCTGAACAGCAGGGTTGGTTTTATCATTAAAGTAAGTATTAGAGTCAAAACCGCTTTCTTCTTTAGGGAGAACTTACACTTGGAAAGTTAATCAAAAGTAAAGCAACCTTGGTCATGACTACATACCAGTGTAGGCTGGTAAGGAGAAAGGAAAGTTGTTCATGGCCCCTTATCATCAGAATGAGCAGAACCATCTCCACAGTTCAAAGGATAGTTTTATTTACATGACTTCTCTGAGGCCTGAGTCAACGTTTAGAGTCTATTTGGAAACAGTGCTTAGCCTTGACAATCTTGAAAGTTTAGTAACGCTTGTTAAATGGAAAACATAAATTATTATCTTCTGGTTCATCTTATTATTTGGGAGACGATGATTGTTCAAAAGTTAGCACTAACAAGGAAACCTCCCAGAACATGCAGGAAAGCAATTAACTTAGAAATATAATGTCTGACAACTTAACATCACAAAATCATAAGCTAAATTCCACTAAGTCAATACGTCTTGACTCTTACCTGCTCAGCAGCTAAAGCTTCCCCATAGTTCTCCAGGAAGTTCCCCACAATGACAGAGCCCACAATAGTTAGACCCTTTCCTGCTTTAAGTTGTGAGGCAAAGGTGAGGAGGCGAGGATGCTTGACATGTAAGTCTTCATCTAATTTCAGTAATACAAGTAATTGAGGCCTGTAAAGAGGTTGGTGGGAGAGTGGGAGGGAAAAAACACTTTGAGTTTGGGGAACAGAATGATAAATTCTACCCTTTAATTCAGGAGATCTAAATAAAACGTAAATGGGAAGAAGGAAGAGATTAGAGGAAACATTAGGATGAGGCTGTAGTTTATTTGAATCCTCCCAGTATTACCACAGATTGATCATTCTGCAAGGAACAAAAAAATGGCAGAAGTCTAGATCAGATATCCCATGAAGCAAAGAAAATAAAGTATGAAGGATTTGGAATCATTCAAAACAGGTTCTTCACACCAATTCTTTGAGCCACCTGAATTCCTTATCCTATAATCACTGAAGCACACAGTTGTGTGTGTTAACCATGTGCCAAACACCATACCACTAAGCTCTATTGATCTCTTTACCTCCAGTTTTTAGTGTGTGGTGGTCCTTCTTCCAGCCGGAGCAAAGCAAACCGGGCTGCACTGAGGGACAGCCCACGGATTCCATCACCCCACTCTTTCTCCGCTCTGGGAGAAAAAAGAGAAAAAAGCAGAGACAAGTATCAACTATAGCAAGTATAATTTCAAAACAAGGTTTTTTTTTTCCTCTTTCTAAAACTAACATATGCATGCAGTTGAAAATTAAAACTCATATTAATTATTAATATAATGCTCTTAACATAATGAACCCACGAACAGCAGACCCATAATTGCCCTTCAGCAGTGGACCACACTGTACAATAAACAATTCAAAACAAAGGCTGGAAGGATCACTTGCTCATTCTTCTATGTAACTGTTCAAAAGCAATGATGTAAAATAGCAATTTGGAGAAGGAAATTACAACAGACACAAAGTTTAATTTAATTTTGAAAATAATAGGGAGAAAGCAAAATTCAATGTAATCTTCTGAACCAGTGTTATTTATTCCTAATTTTCGTAAGTTTTTTCTGTAGTCTTGTAGTTATGAAGTTTCTCAGTATTAATTTCTTTTTCATTTCAGAGATTATACCTTAACTGAAGAGGGAAGCATAAATACTTATATTTGTGTTAGACTTTAATATCATTATTTTGACATGTCCTTCTAGCAACTTTTTAAATTGATCTGTTCATACTTTCTCAATGGGTTCTCCTTATTGATTCTGTAGTTTGTGTCTGTAAGATGGCTAAAAGAATTTGGGGTTATAGAGTTTAGTTGCAGTTAAATGAAGCTGTCTGGATCCTTAATGCAATTTTCATTGAGCTGGCTCTACCAAACTAGTCCATTTTGATACCTGTAGCAGTAATTAAGGTCAAATCCACAGACTCACCCTTGGTACTCGATGTACTTGTAGATCATACCAGCTATTACCATAGCTACAATGGCGTAATACCAGGAAGAAATGAACATCAGAGCCAGACAGATACTCATTCCCATGAAAGAGAGGGCCCTAGAAAATTAAAAACCAAAATGCAAACAAGAAAATGTTTTTCTAAGCAGCTAAAAAGAAGCCTGTGCTAGAGGTGCTTCTCAAACTGGTGAAGGATTGTTATTATTATCTTTTTAATTCCAATATACTGCAGACTGAACTTTTATAAAATGCAATAAAAATGAATTATTAGAAAAATTACTATATGCCTGGATGCTGTGAGAATGTCAAATTGCTATAAAAGTTTCAAAATGATTTTTCTCAATTTTTATAGTTATCGTATCATGGACTGCAATAGTCAGCAAATCTGCACTGAGGCCCGAACCATCCTTTGTGCTGATGTTTCCCACTGCTGGAAAAACATATAAATGAACAGGTTGTAATGAAAGTTATCTGTAGGTGTGAGGATAATAAATACCTACTTGGCAAAGCAAGAATGGGGCACACAGAGTTATTAACATGATCTTTTTTTTTTTTTTTAAGTATTTATTCATTTGTTTGACAGACAGAGATCACAAGTAGGCAGAGAGGCAGGCAGAGAGAGAGAAAGGGAAGCAGGCTCCCTGCTATGCAAAGAGTAGGACCCTGGGATCATGACCTGATCCACGAAGGCAGAGGCTTTAACCCACTGAGCCACCCAGGCACCCCTGAACATGGTCTTTTAAAAAGAAATATCTCATGTAAATATTGCTTAAAACCTTATGAACATACCTTAGCATCATGCAGAACCCACTAAAGGAAATCTGCCATTAGTTTTCTTACTTTACATTAAGAGAAACTTGGCAGAGGGGTGCCCAAGTAGGTTGTGGGTTAAGTGTCCAACTCTTGATTTTGGCTCAAGTCATGCACTCAGGGTCCTGGGATCGAGCTATGCATTGGGCTCAGCACTGAGTGTGGAGTTTGCTTAAGATTCTCTTTCTCGGAGTGCCCAGGTGGCTCAATCGGTTAAGTGTCTGCCTTTAGCTCAGGTCCTGATCTCAGGGTCCTGGGACTAAGCCCCACATCAGGTTCCCTGCTCACTAGGAAGCCTGTTTCTCCCTCTCCCTCTCCCAATCGCCCTGCTTGTGCTCTCTTGCTCTGTCAAATCAATAAATAAAAAGTCTCTCTTTCCCTTTGCCCCCCCCCACATGTGGTGGCTCTCTCTCTCTGTCTCCCTCTAAAAAAAAGGAGAGAAAAACTTGGCAAGAGAATGATGAAATGCCTGTTTTGATCAAATAGATTAAGTACATAACCATGCTTACTGAAGTTCTTCTGTGTACAGAAGGAACCTCTTAGCTCTACGATGAATGAAAGAGTGAACAGGAGAGTTGTTAATATGGAGAAAATTATCTCTAATAAAAACATAGGAGAAGGATAAAGGGAAAAGCTAACAAAGCAAAACAGTAACACAACAAAGTTCATAGTGAACATTTAATTAAGGTTAAAGCTAGAAAGAGGATTAGAGGTGATAATACAGTAAGGATTTAAATTTTTGCCACATAAAGGTCACACTAGTGCCTACCACTGGTGAGTGAAGTCAGGAAAGGGTCAAGGAGGAAGGCAGCACAGAGGAATGTAGCAACAGGTGCACACAGGACATATTAAGAACCTTTAGCTATGACAGGAAGGAAATGAGGAGGAGATGGGATGGCAGCTAAAAGCGTGATGACTCCCTTAGTGGTGGAGATGTGAAGGCAGCAGCTATAGCAACGTTTCACTGTGAGCTTTACTATGTAGCAGGATGGTAAAATTAAATATGATATAGTTATGTGTTGTGTTAAAAGCTACAAATCTAGGGAATAGTAGAGTTGACACTGAGCTAAGGTCATCTAACTCCACAGCTCATACTCTTACCTGCTAAATGAACCTCGTAAGGAAGAGAGTTCGGGAATGAAAACTGATGAGAAAATGAGAATGAAGACAGAAAAGGGGTGAAGCCCAGCCCTTAGCTAAGAAGGAAATGGGAAAACAAATAATGCAAAGGGTAGGCTGGTTTAAGCTGAAAAATACAGCAGACTGGAAATACATATTTCATAGTTTCTGTTTTTATTCTCAAGTAGGTGTTATAAATTATAAAGTGAACTACGAAAACACATGGTAATTTGGTAGAAATTCAGGTGATCACTGAAGCTGAAACAGGCAGGACAGGATGGCTGGCCAAGAAAAATTTTATTAACCAACCCAGAATCTCCTACTTTTCTAGTTCATGACAGGTTCTCTCCAAATGTGGGGAAGAAAAAGAAAAAGAACAGACTTACCAGTGGTAGTAGCGGAACCGGGGTCTCCAGTTAGGTGTTCGAAGTAATGTTTGTAATGCACATGCCAAATTCACAAAGAGGTAACACATCAGGAAAAACCTGGCAGAATGAAAATAGTAAAAGGCATGATTATTCTTGTAAAATGATTCTCCAAGGGTTATTGTAAATAGAGACCTTTGTTGTGTTTAAGCTTCTGTTCTAGCTCACTATAGCCTTTGATTAAGACTAGGATGTAGAGAAATTTAACTTCTCCCCATGATTTGCTCATTTTTCTGCATTCTCTCACAGTAAAAGACACATCCACTCTATACCCAGTTGTTTTTGGGATAATCCAAGTTTCCTCTTTGTTACTTATCTTTGTTCCAAATTAACTTATCAAGTCCTATGGATTCTACCTATTTACACATTTTAAAACCTTTCTCCTCCCTTCCATCTCTACTGCTATCACCTTAGTTCAGGATCTCATTTCTTCCCTGCTGGATTAAATAAGTTTACGGGTAGCATTCTCAGCCCAATTTCAGCCTCCTTCTCACTTGTCTTTTATACCAAACTGATCATTCTAAAACATAAACATGATCTCAAAGGATCACTCACAACCTCCAGGTAAAAGTTCCAGGTCTTTTATGACCTGGCTCTACCTGCTTCTCTGCTCAGCTACTCTCAACAGTCACACTCCATTCTATCCAAGCCAAACTACTTTGAATTCTCAGATGTGCTACGCGGTTTCATTCCCAATTCCTTTACACACATTCCGCGTCTGGAACATCTCACTCTTTCTTTGCTTAGTAAATAACCAGTCCTCTTTCAAGATGCAAGTGTCTCCTTTCCTAGAAAACCTTTCTTGAATCTCAGTCATTTTTGAGCTCTTATAGCAGTGTTCACCTTTACCATAGTTCTCATCCCACTACACAGGATTACTGGTCTCTCTCTCTCATCAGTTCTTAAGGTTCTGTCATTCATCTTTGTATTCCTAGCATGCTGCCCAGTGCCAGGCAGGTATTAAGTCATTACTAAGTCGCAGCTGAAGGATTAAAGCTAACAGCAGCAGTAAAAGCTACAACCAGCTGATAATGAATAAGAAATGAAGGCAAAGAACTTTTGAAGTTATACAGGTAGGAAGAAACCATGATGATTTATAAAAGTTAGCCTTGAAGTTCTTAGGAATATATATTATTTAGGTGAAGTTACATCTGTACTTGGCTCACTCTTTTATCACTACTGTTGCATGCCTGATGGAAATCAACACGTACTACACATCATATAAGCAAGAAAAAAAGAAGAGAAGAACTGGCTCTTACATAGAAAGAATTGGGGCCACAAGATCCAGGGAGGCGATAAGAATCCCCAGCTCTGCAATAGCAGCAGTTAGAAGTAAAGCCCAGGTAGGTTCCCCGTTGGCTTTGCTGTGACCAAAAACCTGTACAGAGAAGGGAAATATCAGACACAGGTGGTGGGGTATGTCTGAGTCAATGTTCCCTGATTCCTCTATGCTACAGTTTCAGATATATGATGGATAATAGTGTTAACAACTGTGGCATCTTTTAAATAACTTTATCCTACTCACATATAAACTCATCCCCCATAGCGACTTAGAAGGTTTTGTACTAAAAACCCATGTCTTCACATTGTATGATCTAGTAATTCCTAAGCCTATGAAGACCCACACAGTTTCTCATAAAATCTGACAAAAAGGAAATAGGGTATGGGAAAGGGATACTCACCCTCAGAAAGGGTATGATGTTATCCTTGGCTATTGCCTGTAGCAGCCTTGGTGCACCTGTGAGACTCTGAAGTCCAGCCCCACACGTGGAGAAGAAGGAGCCAATAACAATCACCCATGGGGAAGGCCAAGATAAGGTACCCACCACCAGATTACCTTTCACAGCATCCCCAAACCTGCGTAAGAAATGAGGGTATGGAAAATTATACTGGAAGACTAGAGAGACATTCACCTAATTTTTTCTGTTTATAATTTTTTAGAGAATTAAAATTGAGACAGACATAAGTATTAAGAAATGTAAAGGTAGGCAGATTTGATTTATATTAAGAAAAAATAACCTGTAGGCCCAGAAAATAAAGCTAAACTTCAATTATAGCTTCCCCCACAAAATATCAAAATATCTGTGCTCTTTGCAACAAAAATTAGAAAAATACAAAAAATATAAAAACCAGGAAGAAATCCATAATCACAACATAACTGGTAATATTTAGTACACTTTCACATTTGAATCTGTTTACGGTTTTTAAAAATACAGATGAGATCACAGTACACCTGTAATTCCATATTTTTAACTTACATTTTCCTATGTCATGAAAAACTTTTCAGGAACAAAAATTTTAGTGGTTTTAACAATATTGCATCATAATTTACATAATCCATTTCTCTAGTGTTGATTTTACACTATGGAAAATACTGTAACTAACATCTTTATGCACATATCTACATTCACACATCCCAGATTTGTTCCCTTATGGCAGATTCCTAAGAGGGAATAACTGCAGTAAAAGAGATCAATATCTAAAATATTTCAAAATCACTACCAAAATGGTTATAAATTTCCAGAAAGGTTATAATACATTTCCAGAAAGGTTATAATACATTTTATTATTAAATTCCAGAAAGGTTATAATACATTTTATTGCCACTGGTTTAAGTTTTACAGTACATACCTATTTCATACCAGCCTTGAGTATTAAAATTCTAAAAGTCAGTCCTAATTTGATGGGTTCATGTGATGTCATTGTTTAATTATTTATGGTTTTAACCATCTTTTATTAAGTATGACACACAAAAAGTAATGTACAAAAAAATGTACACTTCAATGAATTTTCACAAACATCCATGCAGCTACTATCTAGTCAAGGAACAGAACACTGCCAGCACCCAAATTTGCTCTTATGCCTACGGGCCAACACTAGCCCTTTTGTCCCCTCCACCACTGTCCTTTTAATTTTCAATAAATGAAATAAGGTATTCGTCTTTTGTTTCTTTCACTCAACATTGTGAAATTCATCCTATTTACTTTGTGTATAGCTGTGGATAATTTATTTTTCATTGCTCTATGGTTTTCCACTCCATTTCCATTATGAATACATAATTTATTCATTCTACTATTAATGAACATTTTAACTATTTCTAGATTTTGACTATTAATGATAATAGTGCTGCGAGAATTCTTATCCATGATTCTTAATGCATGTGTGCATGCATTTCTCCTCGGTCATAAGGTATGTGTACATTCAATATCAGAAGATAACGACCAACAGTTTTTCTTTCCTTTTTTATTTTTTTTTTTTTAAGATTTTATTTATTTATTTATTTAACAGAGAGACACAGCGAGAAAGGGAACACAAGCAGAGGAGTGATAGAGGGAGAAACAGCTTCTTGCTAAGCAGGGAGCCCCATGTGGGGCTCAATGCCATGACCCTGGGATCATGACCTGAGCTGAAGGCAGTGGCTTAACCAACGGAGCCATGCAGGTGCCCCGATAATGACCAACAGTTTTTCAAAGGAATACCAGCTTACATTTTCAGTACTTTTTATATTATGGAGTAATTTACCAAAGCTCATATACCCATATATTTTCAGTGACAATAGTACAGTAATAGTAAACTGTGCTACTTATTCTTTTTTGTCAACAATATGCATATACAGCATCTACTGGGATTTCTGTCCTAAAAGAACTCAATTGAGTCGAAAAGAGTGATATGAAAAGCTACAGTGTATATGGTATGTGCAATACTGTAGTGGCTGAATAAGAAGGGGTATATGGTTATCTCTGCTGGGTGAGTGTGAGAAAGCTTCACAGGACAGAAAACACTCAGTCTAATTTTAGAGGATCGATGTGTCTACTAGGAGGAAATTAACTGTTCTAAGCAAAGGAAACTGCACAAACAAATGTGTGGCTGAGTATTTAGCATCAGGTTATGGCTGGAGCCCAGGGAGTTTACAAGGGAATGCTGGGAGAGGACATCAGAAAATGGTACACAGGGCCAGATCGAAATGATGGGTTTCAAGGGGCTTTTGGCAGGCTGTAAAGCAGGAAGGTTTGTACAATCTAATTTTGTGTTGTAGAAAAATCTAGTGGCAACAGGAAAGAAGGATTGAAGATGGTAATATTTAAAGGGAGATAACTACAGTAATCTAGACAGAAGATCCCAGAGGCCTGGGAAAGGGGACAGAGGTAAAGAATAGTGGAAGAGATCTACTGAGACGAAAGGTGGACTTCACAGGACTTAGAAACTAACTGGATGAGGGAACCGGTGGAAAAAGTCTAGGATGGCACCCATGTTTCTGTTTTAAGAAGGTGAATTGGGAGGCTAGTTAACTCCCCCAGATAGGGAAAAGGGGAAGAGCTGTAGCAGGGTTAGGGGAAAGATTTTTCTAGGGATCTCTTACAAAAACATAGTTTTTGCTCATAGGTGAGAGGAAAGGAAAAACACCCATCAACCTTCATGAATGGAATGAAGAAATTTTCAAGACTGTATTTAGAATGCTAAACAGATACATACTTTTATGTCTCATAGAGGAGATGCTAGAGACACTTAGAAGTTTTTGTTTTGTTTTAACTTGCTCTCCTTCACTTTTGGTTTCAGTTTTCCAACAGCTCTTCATGTGCAGGGAAGCCCTTGTGATGCAGACAAATTCACTACTTTATTGAAATGCTATATTCATTGCATCTCATATATTTATAACAATATAGCTGGTACTTATTATTTACTAACATTATGGGAACTATATACATATATTTCCTAATTGTTAATCATGATCTATACCTCAGGCTGGGTTCCAAGTTTATGATTGTCGTGGGGCAAAGTGGAATGATCAGATAAAATGGAAGACAGACACATAAATGTTACAAAGAGATCAACTACTTACTTGTCTCTAAGAACAACACCTTCAATACAGGCACCAAAAAGGACAACATTGCTTAAATCTACCATACTGAGAGTCAAGGAAGGTGACCTCCAATGCTCTGAGATAAAAAGTAAACACTCAGGATATTTCTTCTATCAGTAAAATGAGGTACTAAATTCACTAATGTTGTCAATTCTTCCTTGAATTTTAGAGCTGAGGTGGGTAGATTATCCAGTGAGAAGCGAGCTGGTAAGATGAAAGTATTGATCAGCCTCATTCCACAGATGTGCCTATGACTAAAACTCAGCCTAGATCCATGAAAAGGATACAGACAAAGGAGGTGGTCAGGATGGCGAGGATAGTGCCAATGGGAATAGACTTTTGAGCATCCTTCAGATCTCCAGATCTGTTTGATCCAGCCATGATACCTTTAGAGGAGGAAAAAAGAACAAGTTAACTTCTTAGTTCCTGGACACTTTGATATTCATGCTGATCCCAAAGCCTGGAAGCAAATAAGAAGCTGGAGAATATAATTCTGTCTCCTGAGAAAAATCACTCCCTGGGTCTCCTAACTTCTAAAATAGAAAACAGCTCTTCTGCTTACCTGTGACAGAGGGAAAGAAGATCCCCACCAGAAGAGTAAAAGATGTGGTGATGTCAACAAGGACATATTCATGGTTTAAAATGCCTAAGACATCAGAAGATTTGGCTGAGGGCTTTTCAATTATCTCTCCCTTCGGTAGGTAATTACTCCAAAGATTCTCTGCAGTGGTAAGAAAAACGTATATAAGCAACAGAAGTATGGAAAGAAGATAATTAGGTAATTTTCTACCTAAACAATATTCTAAATCCTCATGTACATAGTTTTTAAAGGTATGTTTGCTTCTACATGAGCACATATATATCATATAATAAAGAACATATAAATAAAAACCTACTGTTCTTTCTCATCTGATTCAAATGTAATTTGACAAAGTGCTTTGTTACATACAAATGCAATTAAATACACAAATGCAAATTAGTAGAAGTTAAGTGGACTAAAGATGAATGCTCAGCAGCTCATTTTTTTTTAATTAGTATTCAATGCTATTTTTAACACCTTAGTGTAAAGTTGCTTACATGCAAAGATATTTGTGGACCAAACATTTAAGACAAAAGTAACTTAAGGCAAGAGTTTCAGAAATTGGGTTGAGTGAGGAAAACAGCACATGTGGCTGCGGTGACACTGAAAGCTCCATCTGGTTGTCACTGTGGGAAGAACACTGGCCATTTTACAGTAACAGAACTTGCTTAGCTCTGTTCTCAAAAGGAGGGAAATTTTATTTTATTTTTTTAAAATATTTTATTTATTTGTTTGAGAGAGAGAGAGAGAAAGAACAAGCAGAGAGAGCAGCAGAGGGAGGAGAAGCAGACTCCCTGCTGAGCAGGGTACCCAACAAGGGACTCAATCCCAGGACCCTGGGATCATGAGCTGAACTGAAGGCCAATGCTCAACCAACTGAGCCACCCAGGTTCCCCCAAAAGAGGGATATTTTAGCAAAAAGCACCACAAGGGAGTCTGAAAAAGGGTAAGTTCACTAAAAGAAAAGCAGAAAGATGTTGAGTTAAGAGTGATGTGCTGAGCTTGAGGAGGGAAGCGATGGTGTGGCAGTGAGTCATGGACAAGATTAGAGTCTATGATGGAAAAGCCTGCTTTCCTGAGCAAATTAAAAACTTGTTCAAAACCTCCTGACTTACCTGTAATGACACCACTAGCCAATCCAGGAATGCCCTGGATCGAAGTGACATTATTGTGAATAAAGTATTCGTCACAGGTGGCATTGAAAAACTGACTTGAGTTACAGAAGAAGCCCCATAACTTTGACGGTACTGTCATGTTGTTAATTTCCTTGGTCTTAGAGCAAATATCAATGTGTCTTGATGAAAGGGTGCGGTTACCCAGCATACAGACCCTAGTGAAAACAAACACAGAGAAAGAGGAAGTAAGGGTAAAAATATAAAATAAAATAAAACAAAAGAAGGTAGGTTAGAAATAGGTTAGTAATGAAAAAAAAAAAAAAAAAAACCCTCATCTCTAAGAGGATGTGAAAGGACCTAATATTTATTGACTTGCTTTGTAGATGAAGATTCATTTACACTTTTTGCAATTTAATCCTGACAGCCATCTCACAAAATATGCATTAGTATTTCTATGTTGTGGATGGAGAAACTGAAGTTTAGGGTAATAAAACAGTCTGCCTGAGTCATACCGGTACCAGTAGTGATAAGAGTTCAAACAGAAGAACTGTCTAAAGACACTATGCTCACTCATCTTCCAAATTTTCTAGGTTATTAACCAATTGTCAGGTCTAAAAGAATCCCAGAGTCCTTTTGTACTTAAAAAAAAAAAAAAAGAAAAACAAATTAAAAAAAACCCTCCCTTCATTTTTTTTTTTTTGGCCTAGAAAAACCTATGTTCATAATGACCCATTTGAAAATGTTACACTAAAGGTCAAACCTTCTGGCTACTGTTACAAGAAAGACAGCTTGGCTGGAATAAAAAGCACATCCTACTATGGCCTAAGAGAAAACTATTTTTGAACATAAGCCTAGACCCAGTGGGAGTGAGGGTATTTAAGGACATTACAAATAATAACTGCTGATTTTATTTTTTCCTTTTACCCAGGGCTATAAATATGAACAAAAGAATACTACTCCCACAGTTAGAGTAACTCTCAAGAGGAACAAAGCGACTTTTTAAATCTGCAAAAATGAGAGCATACATACATAATGAACCATATACTCATTACTCAGCTTCAACAACTCAACATTTCCCAGGCTTGTTTCATGCATTCCTCTATAGAATTTGGTCTTCTCCTGGTCAATATGTTAAAGAAAATACCCATCATGACATTTTTCCCACCAAAAAGGAGAAGCATCAAAGAAGAACTTGAGGCAAAATGGAATTTCTCAAGTTAAGATATCCGGAATATAGCTTTCAAAACTTCTAGCTAATTTGCAGTCCCTACATGAGCAGACTAAAAACTGAAGATGGAATCTATCACTGACATCATTTAGTACAGTAGAAGAAATACTGGACCAGGAGTTAGGAAATCAAAGGGTTCATGTTCTTTCTCTGCCATGAATTAACTTTGGGCAAATCATTTAATCTCTAAAGATGTTTTTCATCTCAAAAAAACCCCCTATTTTTCTGTAATCAGGTTAAATCAACACAAGAGCAAGGAGTCCGATACCTAGATAATCCAGATGACTTTTCAAAGACAATCTCTGTAACAAGATTACAAGCACAATTCAGCGCTAACCAATCTCTATGCCACTAGTCAAATAGAGAAGAGGTGACTGGAGAGTTACCTAGCTGTACAAATCCATTACAATACTTCAAAAAATACACTTTAATGTACCTGCACTACTTATGCACTATGTATATCGTATCATATTATCTTTATATAGGGATACATATGCAAACAACGTGACATTTATTTCTCTTTATTTTATGACTAGAAAGTCTGCTATGGTATTCACAGCAGGCTAAAAAGTTTAATTCACTGCAAATATTAAGGTAGGAGTTTAGGTTTCTTTGATTGTTTTGATATTGCTAACAGCAGTCCAACATTTAAATACTTTACAAAGCTTGCTGGTAATAACTATACTATCATAAAGCTCTTCATGTATAGTTGTCCAAATATACACAATCATTATAAGGAGGTTTTGAGAAAAACCTAGTATCTATATCATATCTATACCCAAATGATTTTCAGAGTTGCCAGTTCTATGCTTAGGACATCAGGAAGAGGATCAACATGAGAAGTTTGCTGGGAGGCTTCCTGCCTAGACACTAACTGAGCTCACCCAAGAGCAAAATCTCCAGGAGACTGAAATTGTACTAGAAGTGATCCCATCACTAAATATTGTCAATGACTACCCAGTAAACAATGGCTGGCCAGAGAGACAGACACGTACGGGAAGTGTGGAGGGGCAAAAGACGACTTGATAGCTCCAGCATAGATGGCCAAGATGGACACAATGACACAGGCCAGGAAAAGTGAGGCAAATTTGTTCACATAGCGTACACCAATGAACACCACCAACACCATGAGGACCAAGAAGGCTGTGCCATAGACACGCATGTTATTGAGCATGGCTGCTGATTCCTTGAGTGCATCATCACTACGAAAGATGGCCGCTCGGGGAACAATGTATACCTGTTAAGCAAAAGAAGTAGAAAATGAGGTCATTTCAAAGTCATCAAGTAAAAGCGCTGTTGTAGTTTTGTTTTCACACAGGAAAGCAAAGCTAAGACAGAAAATGACTGGAGACTTAACCTAATTCCTTCGGAAACTGGGTATCATTTATCTTTTTCTTTTTTAAAGATTTTATTTATTTATTTGACAGACAAGAGATCACAAGTAGGCAGAGAGAGAGGGAGAAGCAGGCTCCCCACTGAGCAGAGAGCCCGATTTGGGGCTCAATCCCAGGAACCTGGGACCATGACCTGAGCCAAAGGCAGAGATTTAACCCACTGAGCCACCCAGGTGTCCCTCATTTATCTTTTTTTTTAAGTCTACATGCTATTCTGAACACCTACATTTCCAAATGGAAACAGCAAAGAAAGCTCTAGTAATCTATTCAAAGGGTTATATAAAATAATTATGATTATCTTGAGTCCTACCTCACTATTCCTACTTACCTATGATTATTTTAAATAGTAAAAAAAGAATTCCAGTAAATAAAGAAATGAAAAACATTTTATTTAATAGGGATGAAGATATCAAAAAAGATAAAAAACTTTTACTTTTTCCCTATTAGTGCAAATCTTGCCTCATGACTTTAACTTGATGGATGAAATGGCAGGGTGTTGGTAAATGGGTGGAAGGGAAGCAGTAGGCAGGCAAAGGATACTCTCAGCCTTTCTGACTTATGTTCACAAGAGGAAGTCAGTAACAGGTCAACAGTCAATCACTTGATTGATTCTGTAAGTGGATCTCTCAGATGTTTTGCTACCAAACAACAAAATAAATCCAAATCTCTATCTTTTCTATACTGCAGACCACAATTAAGTCATTACTCACCAGAAAAATTTCAATGGCACCAAGGATATACATGGCAGCTGCAAATGTGGTACCAAGATAAAAGCAGAGGCCAACAGCCCCACCAAACTCTGGGCCCAGTGCCCGGGAAATCATAAAGTAGGAGCCCCCAGCTAAAAGACAAAACAGAATGTAAGCAGGATAAAGAAAGTATATCAGTAGGAAGAATGCAAACAGGTCCTAAATAAGAAGGATAAATGTTTCAAGTTGTTTTTTTTTTAAACTCTGTAATAAAAAGCAGATTTGCTAGTGGGAAGTTAAAAATAAAACCTTTATGGTAAAATATGCTGCACATCTAATGCTCCACATGAAGTAGCACCATTTGTCAGTATTGCTTAGGTAAGCATCAGAGATTATTTACAACAATCAGGAGACAGCCCAATAAAATATAATCTAACTAAGAAAAGCTAGGAAGGCTACACGAATTAAGGACTCTAGCTTAGAACAGAGATTTTTCCTTTTTCTTTTCATTCAAGTATAGTTGACATAAATGGTCTATTCGTTTCAAGTGTACAACACAGTGATCTGATGATTCTGTACGTTACGCACACCACACAATGTTATTACAATACGACTGAATGTATTCCCCATGCTATCCTTTTCATCCCTGTGACTTATTTTATGACTGGAAGTTTGTACCTCTTATTTCCTCTCACATATTTTGCCCGTTCTTCCATTCCCCTCCTCTTTGACAACCACCAGTTTGTTATTCATGAGTCTGGCTTTCGTTCATTTATTTTTTTGGATTACACATATAAGTAAAATCATATGGTATTTGTCTTTCTCCGTCTTATTTCACTTGCGTAAAGTGAAATAAGGTCCACCTGTGTTGGGCAAGATTTTGTTCTTTTTTATGTTTGAATAATATTCTGGTGAGAGAGAGAGAGGGAGACTGTCTCCACATCTTCATCTACTGATGGGCACTTAGGTTGCTTCCATATCTAGGTTATTATAAATAACGCAACAAAAACAAGAGGGGTGCATCTATCTTTTTGAATTACTATTTTTTTTTCTTCAGATAAATACCCAGCAGTGCAATTACTGGACTGTATGGATTTCTATCTTTAACTTTTTGAGGAACCTCCATGCTCTTTCCCGAAGTGGCTGCACCAGTTTATATTCCCCTTTACAACATAAAAGATTTTTAAAGAATGTATTCTAAAGTCAAAGTGTGAATGTCTATGACCAAGAGACTAAATAGTATTCTAGTCCTTGGAAGTTTGCACCCCTGACTTTATAGCATAAACATACAGTTTTTATAGCATAAACATACAGTCATTGACAATCCCTGAAATCCAATCTTAGCCTACTGACCTGGCACCACTCCATTAGTGGCAATGGCACTCATGGAGATAGCAGTCAACATTGTCTGTAAAGGAAGTGAAAGGAGATTTTAAAAAAATTAACACGTAATGTATTATTTGTTTCAGGGGTACAGGTCTGTGATTCATCAGTCTTACACAATTCAGTGTTCACCATAGCACATACTCTCCCCAATGTCCATGGCCTAGTCACACCATCCCTCTTACCCCCTACCCTCCAACAACCCTCAATTTGTTTCCTGAGATTAAGAGTCTCTTATGGTTTAAGGAGTCCCTCTCTGGTTTCGTCTTGTTTCATTTTTCCTTCCCTTCCCCTATGGTCCACTATCTTGTTTCTTAAATTTCTAGTATCAGTGAGATGTATAATACTTGTCTTTCTCTGATTTACTTATTTCGCTTAGCATAATACCCTCTAATTCCAGCCACGTCATGGCAAATGTTAAGATTTTGGGTTTTTTGATGGCTGCATGATATTCCATTGTATATATATACCACATCTCCTTTATCCATTAATCTGTCAATGGACACCTGGGCTCTTTCCATAGTTAGGCTATTGTGAACATTGATGCTATACACCTTGGATGCACGTACCCCTTTGGATCACTACATTTGTATCTTTAGGGTAAATACCCAGCAGTGTGATTGCTGGGTCCTAGGGTGAAAGGAGAAGATTGTTACTGTAGTCCTCTACTATTTTCCTGCCTGTGGGCCTCAGAGTACTTTTTGAAAAATTAACTCTTACCTTTATGAAGGGAGTTGGCTGCCATTCCTAATAGTATGGAAATGAGATGATGTGATTCAATTCATTGCCCTTGTCACATTACTATTATCTTGAATATTTTCCTAAAATGCTTCTGTATCTTAAGCAATAGGTTAGGTGCGAACAGGAGCCACTGATCTCACCCTGGTTTCCTAGTTAACTTGGAAAACAGATCAGAAACTAAGGACTAGCTATAATTACAAGAACAATATTTAGTAAAGAGGGGAGCCACTGAAGACTTCTGAACTAATAAAAACTGTATTTTGATAACATTACCTGGTAGGAACAGAGTATAAAATGGACTGCAGATAGGAAGCAGATGAAGGCATAGTGACTTGTTACTAGGCTATTATAGTTCAGTGAAAATTAAGGACTGTAGTGCTAGTAACAGGAATTTAAAGGAAGAGTTGTATAAAGAGATTCCAGAGGGAGACTTGATTGACCTAGGTAACTGAATAGATGTGAGAGGTAATCAAGGAGCCAAACATGGCCCTGAAGTTTTAAGACTAAGAAAGAGTAAAAAAAAAAAAAAAAAAAAAAAAAAAGATGGTACTATTAATTTTGAGTTATTAATGATACAAACTATATCTTCTCATCCCGCTTTATATAGCACCCAGCTGAGCATAATGCATGAGGATATAATAATGATGGTAATTAAAGAGGCCAACAGTTGAATAAAAATAATTTTTTAATAATAACCAACTTATAATAAAATGGATAGATGTGGCTGGGATATGTGGATAAGAGGAGTTTAAATTCAAGATCAGAATGTTCTCAGTACAGTGGGCAAGAAGACCTGGAAACCACATCTGAATTTCTGAGGAAGGGGTAACAGATGAGACTTCAAACAAAAGAAATACTCCTCACCTCAAACAACAATCAGTGTTGTTCCTTAATACTATACTGGAGTAGTACATCATTTTCTAACTTTGGTGCTATCAAACTCAAATGGTTTGTATTCTGAATTCTTTGAATCAAGGACTATTATCTTCTACCTCCTCTACAAGTCTTCCTTTGTAATTTCTAGTACATCATACTATGCATACAAGCAGCAAAGAGTAGACACTAAATAAATGAGAATCCTTCAGACTTTAATATCAAAATAATCTCTCCTGTTGAGATCATGAGTTTTTCCCTACTAGTCTTTGTGTTATTCTCAAAGAGGTCAAGTGCATATAATCTTGAGCTCCTGCAAGATCACTCTAAGTGTGATCTCTAGGATCCAGGTGATCTCTAAGAGCCAACTGGGGACTTACACAGCAGCAGCAGATAAGGACAATTGCAAAGGCCTGAAGAACTCCAGCTGTGCCCACGACCCATGTAAGGCGTAGAAACAAGATCACTCCAAAAATATTTTGTAGGCATGGGAGGTAGACACCCATGAAAGTACCCATTTGAGGGGTCTGAAAAGAAAGATGTTGACAAAAAAAAAAATTAGATAGTCATCTAGAAAAGATGCTTTATCCTCTTGTTTGTATATACAAACTTATTCCCTACTATATTACTTACAAAAGAGATAATTAGTATAATCAATATCTTAAAAGAGGCACATATAAAATCTCCATCTTACAAATGATCACCAACTTTTTAATATTCCTAGAGCTATACATTTTTACTTTACACAGGTCCCTATATGCTTTTACATGGGCATTTGACCACAAACTTTTAAGTGTACCCTTCCAAATTTAAAATGTTCTGTTCTTTGAAACTATTGGTTTCTCTTTCCTTTTTTTTAAAAAAGATTTTATTTTTAAGTAATCTCTACAGCCAACTTGGGGCTCAAACTCACAACACTGAGATCAAGAGTTGCATACTCCACTGACTGAGTCAGCCAGGTGCCTCTAGCTTTCCTTTTCTATTTAAAAAAAATTGAATAATGATTTGATGGACTTCTTTCAGATTTTGGCAAAAGTCCTTCATGGTAGCTGGTAAATGCAGTTGGTAAAATGAAAATCTGAGAGTCATTTTATATCTGAACAACCAGAAAGCTAACTTGTAATATTGTTCCATATTTTCCTTTTGAGAAATCCTGAAACTTATTATTATTAAAAATAATTATTATTTATTATTATTATTATTGAAAAACCCAATCACTTGACAAAAGAGAGATGTTATCAGCAGGTGGGTGTGAACCCTCTTCTTCTGAAAGTGCTATTCCCTCTCCCTGGAATGCTCTGCTCCCAACTGGGGGGCTCACTGCCTCACATTGTTAGGCCTCTGCACAAACATCACCCTGTCAGAAAGGGCTTTCCCTGGCCAACCTCTCTACAACAGTAACAACTTCTGCCCTGGCTCTCTTTGCTGGCCAGTTTCAGTATCTTTACCTTGCCTTTAAAAAAAAAATCAGTTAATTCCTCAAGTTAACACAAGATGTTACATTAGTTCCAGGTGTACTACAAAGCGATTTGACAAGTCTTTGCATATGTTATGCTTTGCTCATCACAAGTGTAGCTACCATCTGTCCTTGCCTTTATTTTTTTCAGACCATCGTCAACACATAATACATAGTTTGATAACTATCTCCTCGTACTGGAATTTAGATTGCATGAGAATAAGACATTATATGTTCTGCCTCTCTATGACCACCCCAATGCTCAGAACAGTGCCTGTCATGTATCAAGTATTCAATAGTTTTTGAGCATGGAGTGATGACCTGGATATTTCTTCCTTTCTTGTATGTGGATTCTTTTTATTTATCCTTGTTTTTGTAGGTCTCACCTTGGTGGGCTTCTTTTTCCCTTCAGTGATGTTCTCTGCCTCTTCATGTTCCTTTGCTCCTTGTGTCAGATTAGTATAATTGGCCATACGGTTGAGAAGAGAAGATACCTTTGGTCTGGTATCCATTTCTTCCTATAAAGCCAGAAACATGGAAGAAATGAGTAATAAAGAACACTGGAAATAAGCATCAAAGTGGACCTCTACCAAGAAGTTGCAAATTAAATAAGAAAATACTTCACAGGTAAATATTTTAAGAAAATTTATAAATAAGGCTTTATTCTCCTCCCACATTAAAATATCACTTAATCAGGACTACACAAATCTTTTTTTTTTTAAGATTTTATTTATTTATTTGACAGACAGAGATCACAAGTAGGCAGAGAGGCAGGCAGAGAGAGAGGAGGAAGCAGGCTCTCAGCGGAGCAGAGATCATGACCTGAGCCGAAGGCAGAGGCTTTAACCAACTGAGCCACCCAGGCGCCCCAGGACTATACAAATCTTTACAAAATTCTTTTTTTTTTTTTTTAAGATTTTATTTATTTATTTGACAGAGAGATATCACAAGTAGGCAGAGAGAGAGAGAGAGAGAGAGAGAGAGAGAGAGACAGGAGGAAGCAGGCTCCCTGCTGAGCAGAGAGCCCGATGCGGGACTCCCCCGATGCGGGACTCCAAATCTTTACAAAATTCTTAAGTGAAAAGCTTTATCACTCTTTCTAATGACTTAACTTCACAGTAAAAACAAAATCACATTGGCCCCTACAGATAGCTGTAACCTTGAAAAAAACATTGATGATACTACTTTTAACTACAGTGCCCCTTTCTTTAGGCTATTAACATTTTTTTTTTAAGTAGGCTCGACACCCAGCATGGAGTCCAATGTGGGGCTTGAAATCATGACCCTGAGATCAAGACCTGAGCTGAGGGCAAGAGTTGGATGCTTAACCAACTGAGCCATCCTGGCACCCCTTGGCTCCTAACATTCTAATAACATTTATGACTATTAATTATTGCACCAAGCACAGACCGCTCAATAAAAAATTTTTGTGCCTGAACTAAATAGTCACCTCAGATCTTTTCTTGAACAAAGCTGAAAGAGGATATCATTTAAAAAACAGGTACCCCAAGAGAACTGGAAGTCATATCATTGTCCAAAGCTAGACACAAAGGCAGTGCTAGACTAAAGCAGGCACCTCTCAACAACCCAAATGCAGAGCCCATCAGAGTCCCTATGATCTTAAGGAAGACATATAGGCCCTCTTAATCGAGCAAACTCTTTCCTACATTGATTTTTGATCAGTAGTTCTAAGGTAAATGATGGGCTTCCCAAACACAGAGTTGAAAAACACTCTACTTTATACTTCATAAATAATTCCAATGCAAGTATTTAAATCCTAGCTGAATTAGACACAAGGTTCTCCATATGCCTGTGATGTCAAAATCCTACCTCAACTCACAGAAATCTGATTTAATGGTTACTTATTAGTTAGTGATAATTAGATTATACAGAGTAAGTCAACTATAATGACAAGTTATAGTAAGTATTATATTTTAACAATTAGTTCTTAAAATTATCCAGCCTGTATTGTTTTAAAACTAAATGGGACAGAAAACTGTTATCTTGAAATCTCTGTTCCTGAAATTTCTGCCGTAGTTTTCTCTCAAATATTACCTCAAAGAGGGCCAAATTTTTATCAAAATATTCATCTCCTTCTTCATAGTTGGAATTATTGAGATAAGCATTTCGAGCTTTCTTATGGCCATCATCTGGAAAAAAAAAAGAAATTAAGTTAGTTTTGCATTGGTATTAAAGAAGTATCAGCACCAAATAACCTCATATTGCCTCTGTAATGAAAGAATCCATTTTCATGTTCAAATTTTAGGGAGAACTCAATTAGCCAGGCTTAGAGAATGAGGCCCCCTCTAAAACAGGAGCAAAATTAAATCTCTAAGAGGCAAACAATAGGAAGGCTTAACAGCATGAAGACCTCTGGAAACACTATTCTTTCAGGATTCTAGTCTATATAGGGCCCTACTCCCAAAGCCACTCAAATCTAGAATAAATTTTTTTAAAAAGTTGCTTCTTGAGTACTTACTCAGTGTATTACTATACACTTTATACACTGCTGCTATTGATAATGATAGAAAAGCCCCTCTACGTCCCGGGCTGTCCAGCGTTTTATAAGCTGACATTAGGTTAAAAAAAAAAAGACATTAGGTCACATAACCAAGCATTGTTTTTGTACAAACTCTTAGTACACGTTTTGTTGTTGTTGTTGTTTTATGTTAAAAGACGCCTGGGGTGGCTCAGTTGTTAAGCATCTGCCTTCAGATTCCTGGGATCTAGCCCCACATCAGGCTCCCTGCTCAGCAGGAAGCCTGCTTCTCCCTCTCCTGCTCCCCCTGCTTGGTTTCCTGTCTGTCTCTCTGTCAAATAAATAAATAAATAAAATCTCTGGGGGCGGGGAGAGGTACCCCAGAAGAATCTTGTACAAGCTACAAAGAAAAAAGAGAGACTGGGTTTTTGTTGTGTAAGAGTTATATATAATTATAATTGCCTTATAGAGGGAAAGAGAAAATAAAAAATTATGTAAATGTCATTAAGAACTAACATTTTAAATATTCAGGAAATAAACCCAAATATAAAAGTTAAAGAAATTAAAGTCTTATAACCTTAAATACAAGTTTGGGAAATAGCCAACAAGCTATCAAAATAACTGGATCATGTCATCTGTTTTGTTTCTTAAGTTCCACACATGAGTGAAGTCATATGGTACTTGTCTTTCTTGGACTTATTTCATTTAGTACAATGCAATCTAGCTCTAGCCATATCAGAGCAAATGGCAAAGTTTCTTTTTTTTATGGTTGAGTAATATTCCATTTTGTATCATCAGTGGGTAGACATCTGGGCTCTTTCCATGATTCGACCATTGTGGACAACTGCTGCTATCAACATTGGGGTGCATGTGCCCTTTCAGTTCAGTATTTTTGCATCCTTTGGGTATATACCTAGTAGTGCAACTGCTGGGTCGTAGGGTAGCTCTATTTTTAACTTTTGAGGAACCTCCATACTGTTTTCCCGAGTGGCTGCACCAGTCTGGATTCCCACTAACTGTGTAAGGAGGTTCCCCTTTCTCTACAACCTAACACCTGTTGTTTCCTATGTTGTTAAATTTAGCCATTCTGACAGGCATAATATCTCATTGTAGTTTTTTAATTTTTCATTTGTTTATTGATTCACTTAAAAAATATTTACTGAGTACCAGAGACAGAGCAGTCAAACAGGATGCTTAAGCCGGTTTTCAAGGACCAGACCAGTCCCTTTAACTTCACTTCTACAGAAATTTCTGGCTTAACTATATACATAGATTGTTTTTTTAAACAGCTTTATTAAAATATAATTTAGACATCATATAATTCATTGATTTAAAGTATACAATATTAGAATTTTGGGTATATTACATCATTAATTTTTAAAATTCTGGTAAAATTTTAAAACAAAACTTGCAATTTTAACCATTTTTAAATGTGCAAATCAGAGGCATTACAGTCACAATGTTGTGTAACCATCACCACTAGAAACCGATTTTTTTTTTTTTAAAGTAGGCTTCACACCCAGCATAGAGACCAACTTGGACCATGAACTCACAACTATGAGATCAAGAGCTGAGCTAAGACAGAGAATTGGAATCTCAACCAATTGAGCCATCAGGACATCCCCATAACCCTACATAAACTGATTTTAAAAATATTTCTTTTAAACTGATGGAAAAGTCTTATTCTTCTTAGTTCTACCACTGGACACAATGCTTCTATGTGTTTTAAGCATCCCAATGTGTTCTTCATCCTAACTTTTACTGGAACTCATATCAGTCTTAACACTTGCTATCCCTAAATAAATTCCTCAGTTTCTTCAACACTCATTAACTACAACTTTTAGAACAGAGATGCACCCCAAAGAGCTATGCTTTATCTTCTAAGCTTAACTTTGCTGACTCATTATAGTTTTGGTTTGTATTTCCCTGAAGATGAGTGATGATGATCTTTTCACGTGTCTGTTAGCCATGTGTATGTCTCTTAACTATAGAGAACAAACTGACAGTGTCAGGGGAAGGGGTTTAGGGGGATGGGTGTAAATGGTGATGGGGATTAGAGCACACTATCATGATGAGCACTAAGTAATGTAAAGAATTGCTGAATCACTATATTCTATACTTGAAACTAATATAATACTGTATGTTAACTGGAATTTAAACACAAAAAATTTTAATGCACATGGAATAATGTATCTAGGAAAAAAATCAACAATTTTTAACCCCTAATGAAAAAAATGGATCTAGGTAATCATCACTAATAGTTGCTAAAACCATTAGATGAAAAGCTGAGACATAATTTTATAATGGATGGATCAGGGTGATCAGGAACTCAAAGATCTCAACATCGCTAAAAGTGGATAACAATGTAGTACAATGAAAAGTACAATGCACAACCTGTGATGTATTCCTACCAAAAGAATAGAAGTTGAATCTAACCAAGCCTCTAAATCTAACTACCAGTTCACAAAAAACAGAGGAGAAACATGTTAAGCATTACCATAAAGATGGTGCAATCATCAAATTCACAATGTGAGAAATTCTATATGACAAAAAATAATCTGACTCATTCAACAAATAAATGGCACAAACTAAAAAAAGGTAATGATGCATCAACCAAGTGCAAGGTGTGAAACCTGTTAGAATTCTGACTCAAATCAAATGTAGAAAGACAATTCTGAAGAGAGAAATTTAAATATAAACTTAAAAAAAAAGTAAATAAAATCATGTGATGGAATTTTCTTAAAGACGTCCCAGAAAAAATTACATAGGGCTTGAAAACAGATTCTCAACACTGTTAAAACTGAGTGATGGCTTCATGGAGATTCATTATGCTATTCTATCTGCTTTTCTATACCTTTGGAAATTTCCACAATAAAAAGTTATCTAAAAAAAAAAAAAAGGAAAACGTAATTATTTTCCTCTAATTGTTTCAGAGTATTCCAGAAAGAATGGCACAGCTTAAAATTATCACCACTTCAGAGTAACTCATTTATTCAATTAATTCACCAACATTTATTATGTTCTTATGATGTGCTGCGCACTTTAGGTCCTGGGGATATAGCAGTAGACAATGCATTTAAAGACGTCGCTTTCACTGTGTGTATAGTGAAGTCACAAAAGACAGTTAAAACACACACCACACATACAAAACCAATTTACACACTGTAAATGTTCACACATGCCAATTTTAAACTACTAACAACAAAATCCAGGCATAGACAGTTTACAAGTGACATATAATGACACACAAAGGCTGAAAGTAAAGAGATCAGGTACATACTAACCAAAAAAAAAAAAAAAAAGCTGATATGGTTTTATTAGCACCAGATAAATTTTTCTTTAAGGGGAGAACTTTATTCTGAATGAAAAGGTAGCCACGTAACAAAAGGTTGAATTCACCAATAAAGCAGTTTATAATTTTTTTTTTTTTTTTTTTTTGAGAGAGAAAAGACCAAGCAAGCATGTGAGACAGGGAGAGGAAGAGGGAGAATCCAAAGTAGGGCTCCATCTAACATCCCTGAGATCACGACCCGAGCAAAAATGAAGAGTCAAATGCTTAACCTACTGAGCCACCCAGGTCCCCTAAGAAAGTATTTTAAAAATACATCCATAGTTTATAGTTATCCTTCTGTATAATAAATTACTCCCAAATTTAGTGGCTTAAATGCACACTTTTTATCACCCAGTTTATGTGGGCTAGCAATATAGGCATGGCTCAGGTGAGCCCTCTGCTTCAGTTTCCTATGAAGCTCCAGTCAAAGCTCAGCCAGGAATGTGGTCTCATCTGAAGGCCTGGGGAAGACCCACCTCCAAGCTCACTGAGACAGTTGTTGGCAGGACTCACTCTCTTTCAGGTTGTTGACCAAGGGCTTCTCTTGGTTCCCTGCCACATGGGCCTATCCACAGGATAGTTTACAGCATGGCAGCTGGACTCCCTCAAAGCAAGTCATCAAAGAAAGCCAGAAAGAGAGTACAAGACAGATGTCACAGTCTTTTTGTAATCTCATTTTGAAAATGACTTTGCTTTTGCCATTTTCTATTAATTAGAAAGCATCATGAAGTCCAGCCCTCACTCAAAGGGCAGGGACTACAATTTTGATCTTTAACAAAACTTGTTAAAATTGTGAAAAGATAAATTTTTAAATCCTTCCAAATTTGGAAATTAGAGAAAATACATTGTAGAACAACACAAGGATCCAAGATTAAAATACTTAAAAAAATAAAATGAGACAAAGACAGCTATTGAAACTTGTAGGATCCACCAAAAGTAGCACTTCAATGAGAAGCTATTGTCCTAGTTTTACTTCAGCAAAGTAAAAATAAAAATTATTTGAGATAAGTGCCTATTTTAACAAGCTAGAGAGCAGAATAAACTCTAAGACAATAGAAAGTATGACAATATCTATACAGCTGTCCTTTGGTTCAATGTCCTTCTCTGTCTTTCAACTGTCCGTCTTTTCTGGGTCCTTATGTTTTGGGTACATCTCTTGTAAATAGCAGATAGTTGTATTTTCAAAAATCTGATGATCTTTTTAATTGTCAAGTTCCGTCCATCAAACACAGCAATTTATAAGTTTAGACTGGATTCTACCATTTAAAAATTTCTATTCGGTCTTTTTTCTTTAGGATTCATTCTCATTTCTTCTCTCTGGATTTTTGGTTTGTTTTTCCCTTATTCCATTTGTTCTCTTTCCTCTTTTGGAGATTCCACATTCTATCTATTCTTTCAGTAACTACCTTTGAAATTTTCCACGTATTTTATTTTAACTATAAAGGGGCACCTGGGTGGCTCAGTTGGTTAAGAGTCTGCCTTCAGCCCAGGTCATGATTCCAGGGTCTTGGGGTTGAGTCCCACATGCAGCTTCCTGCTCAGCGGGGATAGGCTGCTTCCTCCTCCATCCCACCCCCTCCCATGATCTTTCTCTCTCTCCCCCTCTCTCAAATAAAATCTTAAAAACCAAAAAATCCCAAACTGTTAAGTGAGTTTAAAAAAGTCATCCTCCCAAACAATAACAAAGACTTTCAAACACTTTGTTCTCTCCTCTGATTTACATATTACTGTTTTGTCCAATATTTCTAGCAGCTTGTTTTATTTTATTTAATTTTTATTTATTTAATTATTTTTTCCGGTGATGAGACCTTTTAGGATCTTCTTTCTTTCTTTTTTTTTTTTTTTAATTTTTTATAAACATATATTTTTATCCCCAGGGGTACAGGTCTGTGAATTGCCAGGTTTACACACTTCACAGCACTCACCAAAGCATATACCCTCCCCAATGTCCATAACCCCACCCCCTTCTCCCAAACCCCTCCCCCCAGCAACCTTCAGTTTGTTTTGTGAGATGAGAGTCACTTATGGTTTGTCTCCCTCCCAATTCCATCTTGTTTCATTGATTCTTCTCCTACCCACTTAAGCCCCCATGTTGCATCACCACTTCCTCATATCAGGGAGATCATATGATAGTTGTCTTTCTCTGCTTGACTTATTTCACTAAGCATGATATTCTCTAGTTCCATCCATGTTGTCGCAAATGGCAAGATTTCATTTCTTTTGATGGCTGCATAGTATTCCATTGTGTATATGTACCACATCTTCTTGATCCATTCATCTGTTGATAGACATCTACGTTCTTTCCATAGTTTGGCTATTGTGGACATTGCTGCTATAAACATTCGGGTGCACGTGCCCCTTTGGATCACTACGTTTGTATCTTTAGGGTAAATACCCAGTAGTGCAATTGCTGGGTCATAGGGCAGTTCTATTTTCAACATTTTGAGGAACCTCCATGCTGTTTTCCAGAGTGGCTGCACCAGCTTGCATTCCCACCAACAGTGTAGGAGGGTTCCCCTTTCTCCGCATCCTCGCCAGCATCTGTCATTTCCTGACTTGTTGATTTTAGACATTCTGACTGGTGTGAGGTGATATCTCATTGTGGTTTTGATTTGTATTTCCCAATGCCGAGTGATATGGAGCACTTTTTCATGTGTCTGTTGGCCATCTGGATGTCTTCTTTGCAGAAATGTCTGTTCATGTCCTCTGCCCATTTCTTGATTGGATTATTTGTTCTTTGGGTGTTGAGTTTGCTAAATTCTTTATAGATTTTGGACACTAGTCCTTTATCTGATATGTCATTTGCAAATATCTTCTCCCATTCTGTCAGCTGTCTTTTGATTTTGTTAACTGTTTCCTTTGCTGTGCAAAAGCTTTTGATCTTGATGAAATCCCAATAGTTCATTTTTTCCGTTGCTTCCCTTGCCTTTGGTGATGTTCCTAGGAAGATGTTGCTGCGGCTGAGGTTGAAGAGGTTGCTGCCTGTGCTCTCCTCAAGGATTTTGAAGGATTCCTTTCGCACATTGAGGTCCTTCATCCATTTTAAGTCTATTTTCGTGTGTGGTGTAAGAAAATGGTCCAATTTCATTTTTCTGCATGTGGCTGTCCAATTTTCCCAACACCATTTATTGAAGAGGCTGTCTTTTTTCCACTGGACATTCTTTCCTGCTTTGTCGAAGATTAGTTGACCATAGAGTTGAGAGTCTATTTCTGGGCTCTCTGTTCTGTTCCATTGATCTATGTGTCTGTTTTTGTGCCAGTACCATGCTGTCTTGATGATGACAGCTTTGTAATAGAGCTTGAAATCTGGAATTGTGATGCCACCAACTTTGGCTTTCTTTTTCAATATCCCTTTGGCTATTCGAGGTCTTTTCTGGTTCCATATAAATTTTAAAATTATTTGTTCCATTTCTTTGAAAAAGATGGATGATACTTTGATAGGAATTACATTAAATGTGTAGATTGCTTTAGGTAGCATAGACATTTTCACAATATTTATTCTTCCAATCCAAGAGCATGGAACATTTTTCCATTTCTTTGTGTCTTCCTCAATTTCTTTCATGAGTACTTTATAGTTTTCTGAGTATAGATTCTGTGCCTCTTTGGTTAGGTTTATTCCTAGGTATCTTATGGTTTGGGGTGCAATTGTAAATGGGATTGACTCCTTAATTTCTCTTTCTTCTGTCTTGTTGGTGTAGAGAAATGCAACTGATTTCTGTGCATTGATTTTATATCCTGACACTTTACTGAATTCCTATACAAGTTCTAGCAGTTTTGGAGTGGAGTCTTTTGGGTTTTCCACATATAGTATCATATCATCTGTGAAGAGTGATAATTTGACTTCTTCTTTGCCGATTTGGATGCCTTTAATTTCCTTTTGTTGTCTGATTGCTGAGGCTAGGACTTCTAGTACTATGTTGAATAGCAGTGGTGATAATGGACATCCCTGCCGTGTTCCTCACCTTAGCGGAAAAGCTTTCAGTTTTTCTCCATTGAGAATGATATTTGCGGTGGGTTTTTCATAAATGGCTTTGATGATATTGAGGTATGTGCCCTCTATCCCTACACTTTGAAGAGTTTTGATCAGGAAGGGATGCTGTACTTTGTCAAATGCTTTTTCAGCATCTATTGAGAGTATCATGTGGTTCTTGTTCTTTCTTTTATTGATGTGTTGTATCACATTGACTGATTTGCAGATGTTGAACCAACCTTGCAGCCCTGGAATAAATCCCACTTGGTCGTGGTGAATAATCCTTTTAATGTACTGTTGAATCCTATTGGCTAGTATTTTGTTGAGTATTTTCGCATCTGTGTTCATCAAGGATATTGGTCTATAGCTCTCTTTTTTGATGGGATCCTTGTCTGGTTTTCGGATCAAGGTAATGCTGGCCTCATAAAATGAGTTTGGAAGTTTTCCTTCCATTTCTATTTTTTGGAACAGTTTCAGGAGAATAGGAATTAGTTCTTCTTTAAATGTTTGGTAGAATTCCCCCGGGAAGCCGTCTGGCCCTGGGCTTTTGTTTGTTTGGAGATTTTTAATCTAGCAGCTTATTTTAACACACAAGTAAGATACTAAAAATATTTCATAGAGACAACACTGACTTGGGTGAAGGTCCACGTTTACAGTTCTATTTGTTCAATATTTTTGTTGCATTTCAGAGCACTAGTCTTCTGGGATCATTTTGCCTTTACTTGAGGTATCTTCTTGAGAATTCCATTAGAGGAGTTTCTCAAACTCAGCACATAATTATTTGTTGTGGAGGATATCTAGTGCACTGTAGGCTGTTTAAGAGCATCCCTAGCTGCGAGTAACTAGCTGCCAGTAGCATCTCCAGTAGTGACAATCAAAAAAAGTCTTCAAACATTTCTAAATATCCCCTGGGGGACAAAACTGTCCTCAGTTGTAAACCACTAGCTTAGAGCAAGTTTCATGGTGTAAAATGTTCTTGGCTTTTATTTAGCAACAGCTGTTTGAATTTCGTCTTATTACTGAGTGTCTTGCTAATAAGCACAAATTCTAGGATAATAACAGCTGTGCAAACACTTTAAGACATTATCTGTTTTGTCATCGAGAATTCTGTCATTCTACTGTTTCTTTGATGACGTGCACTTCCTCTCTGGCTGATTTCAAGATCCTTTTTTGGTGTTCTGCAGCTTCATTAACATATGTCTAGGTGTAGTTTTTCCTTTTGTTTGGTTCACAAACCCCTTTTACCTGTTTCTAATCTGTTAACTTGACATTTTATATCAATAACTAGCTTTTCTTTTCTACAAGTTCCATTTGTTCTCTCTAAACAGTCTTTCATTCCTGAGTAGTATGCTCATCTTCCTAACTGCACCCATTATTGATTTGAACTTTTAATAGTTTTGTATCACAGACTCTGGACCACTTCACCCCTCTTGAGGGTTATATGAGAAGTCCCAGACCCAACATACTACTCCTTGCTGGTTCAATAGCCTTACAATATTGTTGGTTTAAAAAAAAAAAGATCTGGCTTTAGAACTATCCTGCCCCATTCTGCTGCCTGCTGGTCCAAGCCTTGTCCTAACAGCTACCCCCACAACCCCACCCCACTGCAGCCCTGCCACCTCTATATTTGCAGCCTCTGGAGTCTCAAGTTTCAAATGCAACCACTGTAACTTCCTGACACTTTAATCCTAGATGTTTCTGGCCCAACTCTGCTTGCTTGCTTAAATGGGGGGGGGGGGGGTAGAAGAATATTCCTGGAGACTTTGCCTACATTTATGAGACCAATGATGTCTCTAAGATGGTCTTATCAGGGTCTACATGTGGTGGTGTTGGGAATGTGAGGGTCCCGCAGAGCTCCTGGTCAATCATGAAAGAGCAAGGCTTTCCAGGCAAGAGACAAAGTTCTCATCAGGAGTGGTTAACTGAAAGGCATGGATCCATTGTCAATCTCAGTTTCTTGGTGGGAAATCACACTGCTTCAAAAGTACAGCCTCAATAAAAGTGGGGGGGAGGGATAACCTACCTGGGTAGCTTAGTTGGTTAAGTGTTTGACTCTTGATTTTGGCTCAGATCATGATCTCAGGGTTGTGAGATCAAGCCCTTGGTTGGGTTCTGTGCTGAGCATGGAGCCTGCTTAAGATTCTCCCTCTCCCTCTACACCCCCCCCCCCACATGCTCTTTCTCTCTAAAAAAATTAAAATAGATAAATAGACAGATAGATATATAGTAGAGCCTTTCAGAAGTCTGGGTCACTACTGTGGCCTCAGGAAATCTCAAATGGAATGGAAGTTCTAGAGTTTCTGAATAGTAAGTAAGTTTTACTGTGCAGGAACTAAGAACCAAATCCATGTCCTAGGGCTGTTTTAGGATTATCCAGAATCCTGAGAGAATTCCATTGAAAGGCACCTTCTGAGACTGCTCTCAATAATGCTATGAATTAAACAGTCCATCAGATCATCATGTTGGTTTTTCACCCTCATTTTACTATCTAGATAATGCTAACACCACTGGGAATTTACCAGTGTTTCACTGCACAATTCAAACAAAAACTGATACAAGCGCCATTGATTCTATTACAGATTTCAAATTTCCATCCTTTATGGCACACAATTTTTTTTGTAGAGGAAAAATGGTGTATCAGATGTCTTGTTCTTTATAAAAACTTTTATAAAGTTTTTGAGGAAAACTTTATGTTTTCTCTGTCAAAAAAAAAGTTTATGATATTATCTCCACATTGTGCTTTTTGTAATTTGCCACTTATACAATTTAGGGCTAAGATAAATCAATCTCAGATTCTTCCCTTAGTCTTCTGATCTTGTCAAATGGTCTTTGCTGGTCTGAGCTAGGCAGAACAAGAGCAGTAAATGTACTTAATTTCCCTTGGCACAGGTCTGGGTCTGAACTATGTGACTGTGTGAACATGAAAGGTTGTCTCAAATGTTATAAATTATGTTTTTGATTTTATAGTAGTCAAGAGTCATACATTATAACTGATTGCTATATCTCTTAAGTCAATAGCTTATTCTCTTTTTCTCTACAATTTATTTGAAGAAAACAGGTCATATGTTCATCAGAGTTTCTAATTTTTTTTAAATATTTTATTTACTGCAGAGAGAGAGAGAGAGAGAGAACATGAGCAGGGCAAAGGAGGTAGAGGGAGGGAGAAGCAGGGTGCCCAACACCGGGCTTGATCTCAAGACCCTGAGATTAAGACCTGAGCCAAAGGCAGATGCTTAACTGACTTGAGCCACCCTTGTGCCCCTAGAGTTTCTGATTTTGATGATGACATACACATAATACTGTTTATTGTTTTACTGTTTTTTGTATTTCCTATCTATTGCTACTTAGATCTAGAGGCTTATCAACATTCAGTGTTTTTAGGGGAGAGGTAGGAAAACTCCT
This sequence comes from Mustela nivalis, assembly GCF_964662115.1. NCBI lineage: Eukaryota > Metazoa > Chordata > Mammalia > Carnivora > Mustelidae > Mustela > Mustela nivalis. The sequence continues at coordinate 92,864,065 of NC_139025.1, forward strand.
TCACAGTGGAATTTTGATCTGCTACGAGACACACGTCATTTGTGGGTGCCTGAGTGGCTCAGTCTTTAGGCGCCTTTGGCTCAGGTCACAATTCCAGGGTCCTAGGATTGAGCCCCACATTGGGGTCCCTGCTTAGCAGGAGGCCTGCTTCACCTCCTCCCACTCCCTCTGCTTGTGTTTCCTCTCCCACTGTGTCTCTCTCTCTGTCAAATAAATAAAGAAAGAAAGAAAGAAAGAGAGAGAGAGATACATGTCATCTAATTTTCTTTATTTTTGAGATACTAACAATTGTTGGTGATTAATGACTAAACCCATCAATTTATAAGGTTTACAAAGTGGTGATACTCTTTTTTATTATTCTTCCTTAATTTATTACCTGAAATAATTTTATAAAGAGATACTTTCTCTAATATACAATTTGGTTATCCGTTGGTATTGTAAAGTAAGATATATACTTCATTCTTTCCTTTTATTAACCAATTCTCAGAATAAGGAATTAATTCACTAGAATAGTCCAACTGTGATCAATTAGTTTTTTAAAGTATCAATACAAACTCATGGATTTAAATATTGGATAGATTTCAAATGAAATTCTTTTCCTGTGTTAGTTAAGGTGATTCATTCTTTAATCTCCCTTTTTTTAAGGGGTGGGGAGAGTTTGGCAGAGGGAGAGAGAGAATCTTCAGCAGACTCTATGTCCAGTGCAAGCCCCATACAGGACTCTATCTCATAACACTGAGATCACAACTGGAGCCAAAATCAAGAGCTGGAAGCTTAACTGACTGACTGAGGCACCCAGGTGCCCCTAATCTCCTTTGGTTACCATACTGAATTAAATACACTTTTTTTTTTTAAGATTTCATTTATTTATTTGACAGAGATCATAATCAGGCTGAAAGACAGGCAGTGAGAGAAGAGGAGACAGGCTCCCTGCTGAGCAGAGAGTCTGATGTGGGGATGTGGGGCTCGATCCCAGGACCCTGAGCTGAAAGCTGAAAGCAGAGGCTTTAACCCACTGAGCCACCCAGGTGCTCCCTATACATTGATTTTTAATGGTAAAACCAAACATGTATTCCTTTTTTTCTTTAACTTTTTAAAAAAGATTTTATTTTTATTTATTTGACAGAGAGAGAGAGAGTGAGAGCGCGCGCATGACAAGGGAGAAGGTCAGAGAGAGGAGACTCCCCATGAAGCTGGAAGCCCAATGTGGGACTTGATCCCAGGAGTCTGGGATCATGACCTGAGCTGAAAGCAGTCGCTTAAGCAACTGAGCCACCCACGTGCCCCAACCATGTATTTCTAGCAGAAACCCAAACTGGTCACAGGGGTAATTTAAAATATATGTATTGCTTGATTTAGATTGCATATATTTCATTTAGGATATCTGTATCTGTATTCATAACTGAAACTGGCTTATACTTGTCTCATATTGTCATTGCTAAGTTTTGGTATCAAAGTTACACAATCCTCAAAGTGAGGTAGGGTCTGTTTGTTTTCCTGTTCTCTGAGAGAAACTGTGTAAGAGGAATTATTTTTCCTTGAATGTTTGGTAAAAATTGTTTTAAAACTGTTAGGGCCCACTGCTCATTTGCTTACTTGCTTACTAAAATGTTTTAAATTAAAAATTATAGAAATACACACACAGAAAAGTTCATAAATTTTAAGTATACAACTTAATTTTTTACCACAATAGCAGTTTCACTCTTCCATATAGTGGCTCAGCCTGACCCTGAGTTTTATGAGAGATCTGATGAGTCAGTGGGAACAGATACATTAAAATGACTGTGCCCTATTGACAGGAAGAACATTTAGAAGGTCTGAGAAATATTATAAATTCCATTCAGCAGGCAAGGCAACTGAAGCACTTTCTAACCTACCAGGCCAAATTATGCTAAATAAGATTTTTTTTTCCCAAGATTTTGTTTTTAAATAATCTGTACATCTAAGGTGGGGCTCAAACTCGAACTCCTAGATCAAGACTCACATGCTCCACTGACTGAGCCAGCCAGGTGCCCCTAAGCAAGATTTTTATAGAGAACCGGCAAGATCCTTTTCTTTCTTTCTTTTTTTTTTTTTTAATTTTATTTATTTGGGAGGGAGGAAGTGAGTGAGAGAGAGCACAAGCTGGGGGTGGGAGGAGAGAGGCAGAGTGAGAGGGTGAAACAGGCTCCCCAACGAGCATGGAGACCAACTTGGGGCTCTATCCCAGGACCCTGACCCAGGACTCTGACCCAGGATTATGACCTGAGCCGAAGGCAGACACTTTACCGACTGAGCCATCCAGGTGCCCCAAGAGCTGGCAAGATTTTACTTCAAGCTACCAATGCCCCTTCTGCATGATGGCTAGAAAATATAATTTTTAAAAATCACCCTTCTATCTTTTAAGGATTTTTTTTTTTAATAACCTGGCCTTTTAAGGCCTTTGAGGCTGAAGCTTAGGCAAAGATACTCAGAGGGGTGCCTGGCCAGCTCAGTAAGTACAGCATGCAACTCTCAGGTCCTGAATTCAAGCCCCAAGCTGGGTGTAGAGCTTACTTTAAAAAAAGAAAGAAAGAAAGAAAGGGAGGGAGGGAGGGAGAGAGGGAGGAAGGAAGAAAGAAAGAGGGAAAGATATTCAGGCTAGGACACAGAAGATGGCAGTTATTAAGACCACGAGAAAAAAGACCTTATCTAACGAACCTAAGAGGGAGCACTCAGGGTAGCAAGATGAACTTACCTGAGAATCTAGCCAGATGACTCTGGATAAATTCCCAGGATTGTTTAAAATTGAATGCAAATACAGGCTGCCAAATGAGATTAATGTCTAGAGTAATCTCTTTGCAAATACTAGGGTTTTTAGCTAATACTAAGAGAAGTCTTCACAATCATATACCATTTCTTTTGCCCACAATACACTCAATATCTTTTACTACGAATGCTTCACTGGAAACAAAATCCAGCTTACACTGGAATGGTACCAGCTCCCCTGACTGTCCAATTCATTAGCTAAGTCCTCCCTACCTCCATTACACACATGTTCCTGGCCAGATGATAAACCACTCTCAAATTTCTCTACTTGTCAGCATGTATCAGAGACAGAAACAATTTAATAGCTTAGGAGAGAAATGTACTTTTCATGGTCTGCCTAAATCTTTCAATAAACTCTCAGTCATTCCTGGTCCAAATATGAAATTTTTATATAGACAAGAATAATATTGAACAGTCTAAATAAACTATCAAATATAAAACTCTAAAAAAAGAGAATAGTGACAGCCTCAATATCATAAGTCTAGGACCCTTGTGATCAGATTTCTAGCCAAATGTTTATGTCAAACATTTACCTAACAAATATTTATTGAGTACTTAGGAGGTGAGTTACTGTTCCAGCATATAAACTCTGTCAAAGAAATGAGAATTTCTAAGATCAGAAATTTATGGGGCACCTGGGTGACTCAGATGGTTAAGCATCCACCTTTCCATCAAGTTAGGATCTCAGGGTCCTAGGATCAAGCCCCACATCAGGCTCCCTGCTCAGCAGGGAGTCTGCTTCTCCCTCTCACTCTGCATCTCCCCCAGCTTATGCTCTCTTGCTCACTCCCTCTCTCTGAAATAAATAAAACCTTTTGACAGACTGAGAGAGATCACAAATAGGCAGAGAGGCAGGCAGAGAGTGGGGGAAGCAGGCTCCCTGCCAGCAGGGAGCCCGACTCGGGGCTTGATCCCAGGACCCTGAGATCATGACCCGAGCTGAAGGCAGAGGCCACCCAGATGCCCCTGAAATAAATAAAATCTTAAGAAAAAACCCAGAAACTTATGTCCTTAACAAAGAAAGAGCAGAAAAGGAGTATCAACTCATATTCTGAACCTGTAATAAGCAAACAAGTCAAGTAATTTCCTTACTTTGGACTTTTTGATAGCTTATATTTTCCACAACTGCTTTGCACATACTCAAATAGCAAAAAGTTCAGCAATGTACAAATTAAAAAAAAAGCGTCAAATTAACCCTCATGCACCATTGGTGAAAATGTAAATTGGACCAACCACTGTGGAAAACACTATGGAGGTTCCTCAAAAAATTAAAACTAGAATTACCATATGATCAAATGATTCTACTACTGAATATTTACCCAAAGAAAATTAATTTGAAAAGACATATGTATCTCTGTTTATTGCAACAATATTTATTTTCAATAGCCAAACTACAGAAGCAATGCAATTGTCCATCGACAAATGAATTAAGTGTGGTATTATATGCACAATGGAATATTCAGCCATAAAAAAGAATGAGGTCTTGCCACCCAACAACATTGGTGGACCTAGAGGACATTAGGCTAAGTGAAGTCAGGCAAAGAAAGACAAATATCTCATGATTTCACTTACAAGTTGTATATAAAAAGAAAATAGGAGCACCTGAATGACTTAGTTGGTTAGGCAACAAACTCTTTATTTTGGCTCAGGTCATGATCTTAGGGCTGTGAGACTGAGCCCATGTCCCAGTGTGGGGTCTGCTTAGGATTCTCTCTCAAAAAACAGAAACAAGGGGCACCTGGGTGGCTCAGTGGGTTAAAGCCTCTGCCTTAGGCTCAGGTCATGATTCCAGGGTCCTGGGATGGAGCCCTGTATTGGGCTCTCTGCTCAGTGGGGAGCCTGCTTCCCTCTCTCTTTCTCTGCCTGTCTCTCTGCCTACTTGTAATCTATGTCAAATAAATAAATAAAATCTTAAAAAAAAAAAACCAGAAACAAAACAAAACAAAAAACAAAAACAAAAAGGATTCTCTCTCCCTCCCTTTGCCCCTCCCATCAAAAAAGAAAAAACAAACAAACAAACAAACAAACAACCCTTAAATACAAAGAGCAAACTGGTGGGTTGCAGAGAGAAGGTGGGTGGGTGGGATGGGTGAGAAAAAAGGGGTTATAAATTTGTGGAGTTGAATCACTATGTTGTACACTTGAAACTAATGTAACATTGCAATATGAACTATAAATAAATTTTCTTAATTTTTAATAGAAAAAAAAGACAGATATAAACTCCCAGTTATAAAATAAGTTAGTCATGGAGATGAAAAGTACAGCATGGGGAATATAGTCAATAATACTTTAGTAATGCTATGTGGTGATAGATGGTGACTACACTTATCTTGGTGAGAGTACTGTCCAATCAATATAGTCTACAACTGAAACTAATATAACACTACTGTATGTTAATTATACTCCAGTAAAAACAAAAACAAAAACACACAACAAAAAAAATAAGACTCAAATCAAAAGACATACACACAAAATGGCTGTTAATATATTGAAAAGTACTTAATGGAGATGCTATCTTCACCTCTTAGAGAAAGAAAAAATTGAAGATTGGCATCTGCTTTTTATGGTAAGGATGTATCTTTCTCAAGATATGTATACCCTCTGACCAAGGAATTCTCTTAGGAATTCTTCCTTCAAATATACTGGCAATGAGAATGCAAGAATATATGTATAAGATGTTCACTGTAACATAATTTTTAAAAGTAAAACACCTTGAAATAAGTAGTCAAGAATAGGAAACTGGCTGTGTAAAGTTAGAACACAGGAATACAGGGACTATTATTCTTCAACAAACAAAGGAATAGGCAAATCTTTATGTATTGAAACAATGTGTCTAAGATAAAATGTTAAGTGAAAGAAAAGAAGCTGGAGTTTGCAAAGTATAATCCCATGGACAGAAAAAAGAAAGAAGATAGTCACATATAATAAGAAAATGTATAAATAAAAATTTCTAAAAGAATTCTCCAGTTAGTGAGGTGAAGTGGTAGGGAGAAGAGATACTTTAAAGGACTTTACTTTCCTTACATATACTTTTTGTATTGTCTGAAATCCTCACCAGAGCATGTTTTATTTCTATATTTAAAATTTTTAAGTTCTGAGATGTGCAATTACTGTTAAATTACTGAAATTTAAAATATGTGATCCCTAGAAGAAAGAAATTTATTTCCATCACTTATTTAACAGATAAAGAACTGGAACATCTACTTCTTCATCTTTCTTAAGCTCTTGCTATCCATGAAGTACTTTCAGTAATTAAAAAATAAGGGTGATTAAAAGACCAAGAAAAATAATAAAAAGGACAAAGTAGCTACAAGGCCCAAGATATGATAGAGTATTATAGTATCTTCTTGACAAAACTATCTTGGAACAAAGAAGCTCTAATTCTTACAGATTTTATTTTTAAAAACAGATTCTATAAATTACTTTTAAATGTACTACATTGGGTCTTAATAATAAATTGCAGAAGTAGTTTCCTAAAACTTACCAAGTTGGGAATGCAAACAGCAGGAAAAAATGTTGAGGAGTGTAAAACAGAAAAGGAGGGGATAGAAAATAGAAGTGGGAGTAATGTCTGTTAGTATAGGCAGGAAAAGGGTGACTTTAGTGAAAGTCAATCCCCACAGTAATACTATACCTAACAGCTGGCTGTGTTCCCCTGTGATGGAGTTCTGACTCGGGTCTGAAAAACAAACAATTGAAAAGAAAAGAAAAAAATGAATGACCAAAACAAATAATTTCTTAAAAATCAGCAACAAAAGTATATGAAGGAAATAAGAAAAAAAAAAGTTTTTTAATGCTCAAAAAACATCAATAAAAGGATAGTATAAATAGAATAAACTATTATAAAAAATAATCACACAGCTTTTTTGAAAAGCTAAGCAACAGAATTACCATGTGACCCAGCAATTCCACTTGTAGGCATATACTCAAAAGAACTGAAAACAGGGATGCAGAACAGACACTTGTATGACAATGTACATCCAAGCATTATTTACAACAGCCAAAAGGTGGAAACAACCAAGTGTCCTTCAACAGATAAATGGATAAACAATAATGCGGTATGAACATACAATGGGATATTATTCAGTCATAAAAAAGAAAATACTACAATATGGATGAACCCTGAAAATAAGCCAGAAGCAGGACAAATTTTGTATAATTAAATGAAATTTTGAGAAAAAAATTAATTAAAAAGATAATCACACAAATTTGATCAAGCAAAACAAGTTCAATAAAGTAGAATGATTTGGGGCTTACCACATGGATTACATTTTCTCTTTAATGCCAAAGAAACATATGGCCATAGCAGCTCAAAGTCAAGACATAAGTAAAGAACTCATTACTACCAGCAGATATGTTCTGATTGGACTTCATGATAAAATTACTAACCTGGCTTTTATAAATATCTACTTCTTCTAATCTATAATAAAATTAGTGGCAATAAGCCAAGTTCCTAATGCAAGAGATATTGACAATCATCATTTAACAACTAACCACATGGTTATTTTAAAGGTTTGAAAACCATTAAGGGCTAAATATGGAAAAGACTTTGAACTCCAATTTCCTCAAAGATTAAGTCTCTTGAGATACTGAGGATTACATCTGGTTTCCCTGAATGTGTCTGGGCCACAAAAGTAATTTTAGACAAGGGGGTCTGTGAACAATGGGGAGAAGGTTGCAACTTTATTTTCACTAACCTGTAACTGAAGTTTAGTATTTTCTCCAAGTATGACATCAGAAACAAACTACATAAAAGTACCGGTGCTTTGTCAACAATAAGTACAATTTTTCATATCACACTGTTAATTGTTATATATATATTTCTTAATCCCATTTAAGTGTAATACTACTTTGAAATTATGGTAGTAATTAAAAGGCTGCTAGGTCTTCTTCAATGTACTGATAAAAAAAGCACTTACAGGGGTGCCTGGGTGGCTTAGTGGGTTATGATCTGCCTTCGGCTCAGGTCATGATCTCAGGGTCCTGGGATGGAGCCCCGCATCGGGATCTCTGCTCGGCAGGGAGCCTGCTTCTTCCTCTCTCTCTGCCTGCCTCTCTGCCTACTTGTGATCTCTCAAATAAATAAATCTTTAAAAAAAAATCACAGTTTCATAACCAGAATAACTACGATCATCATCTAGCTCTACTCTACTGATTCTACAGGAAAAGCTTGAGAAATTACCAGCACCATCTATTTTTTTCCCTAAAATATCATCAACAATCCTTTTTAAGATTATGATTCTCAGACACTGTCATTAATGGGAACACCTCTTATGTATGATGGGATGGGGCAAAGCTTAGAATCTCTTAATATTTACAGTTGAGGGGTGGTTGGTTAAGCATCTGCCTTCAGCTCAGGTCATGATTCCGTGGTCCTGGGATCTAGCCCCACGTCAGGCTCCCTGCTCAGTGTGGAGTTTGCTTCTTTCCCACCCTCTGCTCCTCACCTTGCTAGTGCTTTTGCTTGGTCTCTCTCTCAGATGAAGAAATAAAAAATCTTTAAAGAATATTTATAGTTCAGAAGATGAATGCTGTTAGTAAGTGGCCAAAGACATGGCACACTACTGTCAAAAGAGAAAGCTCTGAGAGATAATCTTAGGCTTTGGGGACCTATCTTCATGTTTCTTGGTACTCTGAATTCTAACTTTTTTCCCTGAAATGAAAAATAGCCTAGGGGTGCCTGGGTTGCTCAGTGGGTTAAGCCTCTGCCTTCTGCTCAGGTCATGGTCTCAGTGTCCTGGAATCAAGCCCGACATCAGGCTCTCTGCTCAGTGGGGAGCCTGCTTCTCCTCTCTCTCTGCCTCTCTGCCTACTTGTGATCTCTGTCAAATAAATAAAATCTTTAAAAAAAAAAAAAAAGAAAAGAAAAGAAAAATAGCCTAAAACAAGTTATTTGGAATTGCCAGGGAATGTATTAGTAAAAATAGAAGACCATCTCAGATAACTTGGGCAGAACAGATATGATTTTAGATGGGGAAATACAATTTTTCTCTTACAAATTACCTCCTTCTATACTATACACTCTCTTGCCTTCTAAGCTGTGTGCACATGCCATACATGCATTTTCTACGCAGGCCAGGCCTCTTCCTTTGAACACCCTCCATGTTTAAGCTGAGTAGAAATTACTCTTTGTGTAGTTCCCTGCAAGTTCAACTTGGATTTCTGTTTTTCATTTTTTTATAATTGAAGGAACGTAGGGCAACCTTTACCTAATACTTCTTTGGTAATTTGAAGACTAATCTCAAGTACTTCACCAGTACTTCACTGATACACATAAAACCCAAAACAAGGGCAAATTTAGGAGTAAAAAGATTCAGAATTCATGAGAATGAAATTAGCCATGCCTATAAAAATCACAATTGGTAAATGGGTTTAAGAGGAGGGGTGATTCTGGGTATGCAGTCCAAACTGTATAATCAACATGATAATACTGCTCTGAGATATGTCTGTTATGTCCTCTGTCTCTTGTCTAATGTCTGAACTCTCCCATTTAACATTTTTCCTGCTATGTCACTGGTGAGGGCACACCCAAGTTTGCCAAAGACTGGGAGTTGTCCGAAACATTACTCAAAATGACATTTATTTTAACCAAATTACTTCCTGTAATAGAAACAACTTGCCAATAAGATGACTATTCTTACCTTTGATGGCCTTTATAAACTAAGCTACTCACAGGTTACAACTCAAAAGGTTATACCAGGTTATACTCAAAAGCCTTTGATACTCAGGGGACCCCTCCTACACTGTTGGTGGGAATGCAAGCTGGTGCAACCACTCTGGAAAACAGCATGGAGGTTCCTCAAAATGTTGAAAATAGAACTGCCCTATGACCCAGCAATTGCACTACTGGGTATTTACCCTAAAGATACAAACGTAGTGATCCAAAGGGGCACGTGCACCCGAATGTTTATAGCAGCAATGTCCACAACAGCCAAACTATGGAAAGAACCTAGATGTCCATCAACAGATGAATGGATCAAGAAGATGTGGTATATATACACAATGGAATACTATGCAGCCATCAAAAGAAATGAAATCTTGCCATTTGCGACAACATGGATGGAACTAGAGCGTATCATGCTTAGCAAAATAAGTCAAGCAGAGAAAGACAACTATCATATGATCTCCCTGATATGAGGAAGTGGTGATGCAACATGGGGGCTTAAGTGGGTAGAAGAAGAATCAATGAAACAAGATGGAATTGGGAGGGAGACAAACCATAAGTGACTCTTAATCTCACAAAACAAACTGAGGGTTGCTGGGGGGAGGGGGTTTGGGAGAAGGGGGTGGGATTATGGACATTGGGGAGGGTATGTGCTTTGGTGAGTGCTGTGAAGTGTGTAAACCTGGCAATTCACAGACCTGTACCCCTGGGGATAAAAATATATGTTTATAAAAAATAAAAAATTAAAAAAAAAAAGCCTTTGATACTCTATCAGTAATAAAAGCATGTACCTTTTCACATGTAAATACAATCAGAAAAATGACCTGAAAGTATTTCCTTGTTATAGAAATGATATAGTAGTTGGGTATTTACCCTAAAGATACAAAGGTAGTGATCCGAAGGGGTACCTGCACCCGAATGTTTATAGCATCAATGTCCACAACAGCCAAACTATGGAAAGAACCTAGATGTCCATCAACAGATGAATGGATAAATATGTGGTATATACACAATGGAATACTATGCAGCCATCAAAAGAAATGAAATCTTGCCACTTGCGACAACGTGGATGGAACTAGAGCATATCATGCTTAGCGAAATAAGTCAAGCAGAGAAAGACAACTATCACATGATCTCCCTGATATGAGGAAGTGGAGATGCAACATGGGGGGTTAAGGGGGTAGGAGAAGAATAAATGAAACAAGATGGGATTGGGAGGGAGACAAACCATAAGTGACTCTTAATCTCACAAAACAAACTGAGGGTTGCTGGGGGAGGAGGGTTGGGGGAAGGGGGGTGGGGTTATGGACACTAGGGAGGGTATGTGCTATGGTGAGTGCTGTTAAGTGTGTAAACCTGGTGATTCACATACTTGTACCCCGGGGGATAAAAATATATTATATGTTTGTAAAAAATAAAAAATTTAAAAAAAAAGAAATGATATAGTAGTTTTATAAATGGGCACTTTCTCAGTATATTTTATTTATCCTGGGTAAATGGTAAAGAATGGAGATTTTATTTAGTTTCTTGTCATGTGCCTTGGAGAATAGAGAGAAAAATGATTGTGGGTGGTACCAGCTTGCAAAATTGCCTCTGTAAATAGTTTTTCTGAAGAGCCTTATTATCTCCCTTAGTTTTGCCCATAGCAATAACCTTTTTCTGAATTTCCTTTGCTAATTACTTCATCTACCATTCTTGGTAGAAAATTTGAAGCAAATAAAGGCTAGCTTGTACCTTGCATCTGAAATTCAGCGAAGCAGGTTTTAGTCTTCATTAAAGATAGTATCAGTAATTTCATTAAGTAACACAATCAATAGTGGAAACTGTTAGGCCTAATTATCTAGAAAAAGTAGGCATGATCAAGTGCATATGCATGAGGACAAGAGGCTCATTATAGTCTATTTTATCTAGACATACCTTGAATACAAGTATACAAAATACGTGAAATCACTAGTCTTAACACATTCCTAATTCTCTGGTCTCCAATTTTTAAAAAACCAAAGTAACATTATGATAAGAAACCCTTCTGACTCAGAATTAGGCAAAGTGGATCAAAAATGGAATCAAAGATAATTATGCTAACATTCACACTTACTGGATTCTGCCTCTCTATATGGGTAATTATTATAGTGGGAAACCCAAGAAGGAAAACAAACTGAAAGAAGGTAAAATCTGAAAAAGCCTATCTTCTTTATATACATTTCAAACTTACTGCAATGAGACCAGAAAGACCTAGAAAAATTTACATGTAATTAATTGGGTTTAAATAAAGAAGTGGGTGAAAAACACAAGGCAAATGTAGGCAAAATAATTTATCTGTGAGATGGAAATGTAAAGCGATGCATACAGAAGTTAATAAATCATTAGTTTTTTATATTTCTAGCCCACTCAACAAAAGAGAATCAAAAGATACTTATCTGAATTTTTATTATAGTAAGAACATATTTTTTAAAAGATACATAGAATATACTTCTGCCAAAAAAAAACATAATTTCTGTTAGGATTCTATCTAGTCCAAACCATCAGTCATGCAAGTGATTTGTGTAGACAGCTAATCATGGAGAGAATAAGCTATTGCAGTTGTGAACCAAGTACTGTATTTCTTGTACCACGCATTTCCTTCAGTATGTTAATAGATATTTGGTGAGAAAATGATTTGGGGGAGGGTTGGTAAACAAACTTGGCAAATATATTTAACACTCAAGTAAATTTCTATAATGTTTAATTTCTCAGACCCTTTAATATGCTAATGGCTGCCTAACTAATCTCCTAAAGAATATAGGATTTGGCATTCTTAAATATATCAGAAGACATAACTCATTCATGACCACACATCTTATGTAATCAGTGTTCCACTGTATACACTCTGGGAAATGTCCAACAAATTCATTTCAGTGTACCAGGGTTAAATGATAACTCTCTGAATCATCACTGCATACACTCTGGGAAATGTCCAACAAATTCATTTCAGTGTACCAGGGTTAAATGATAACTCTCTGAATCATCACTGCCATTTACTTATTCCTTTCACTTAGCAATACTACTATTAAGCCAGTATTCTCCAAATTTGCCCAGTCAAAAGAATCATCTGGAGTTATTTGTTAAACTACAAATTCCTGGATCATATAACTAGCCCTAATTGACTTGATCTCATGGGAAAAGCCTGAGATTTTGCTGTTTATAAAGTGCCCAGATGACTATTCTAAATCTTCATTCACTGATTCACCTAAATGAGTGATTAAGAAGACTCAGACATTGCTCTAGGTGCTAGGGATAGAGCAACAAATACACAAGACAAATTTCCTGTTCTCATGCAGATATGGGGAGATAAATAATAAAAGAAAAATGGGGCACCTGGGTGTCTGCCTTTGGCTCAGGTCATGATTCCAGGGTCCTGGGATCAAGCCCCACATGGAGTCACACATCAGGCTTCCTGTTCTGCAGGAAGCCTGCTTCTCCCTCTCCCACTCCCTCTGCTTGTATTCCTTCTCTTACTGTCTCTCTCTCTGCCAAATAAATAGATAAAATCTTAAAAGAATGAAAGAAAATTAATAATCAAAATTATTTTCCTTATAAAATTTATCATAAACCAAAATTGAGTGACTAGGGAAGCTATTTTGGATTGGGTGGACAGTAAAGGCCTTTCTGAGAAGGTAACTTTTATGATGAGACCTGCATGTAAAGAAGGCAGACATGTGAGGATCTTGAAGAGGACTGATCAGGGCAGAGAAGTAGCCACGCAAAGACCTTAAGATGGGAATAACCTTGGCATGTTTAGGAAATATTAATGTGGCTAAAGCACAATGAGGAAGAAAGCAGTTTTAAAAAAAGTTCTCAAACTAGGTAGAAGATACCTGCTTGTAGTATTGCAGACCATGGTGAAGAGTGGAAATTTTACTATGAAAGTGAGGTGACACAACTGGAAGGTTTTAAAAGCCCCAAGACAGGTCTGATTAACTCTTCAGTTGATGGTTGAAGGATGCACTGTGGAAGGAAGAAGAGCAGAAACAGGGGAAACAATTAGGAGTCTACGGCAGAAGTCTTAGGAAGACATGGAAATGGCTGTAATGAAGATGGTGAAATCCATGGTGGAGAAAGTGATGAGATCTTCCACAATGAGAATTGTTGAGCTTGTCTTCAGAGGCCATGTCCACGTTACTCTAAATGTGTAGTTCTTTTCATTCACTTACTCAATAAAATTTTTTGAGCAATACTCAAAAGTATTGCTTAAGTACCTTTCTAATTACCAGAAATGCAGTAGCAAAACCCCTGCCACTAAAGAGCTCACATGATCAAAACTCAACATATATGTCAAGAGTGATGAGTTCTAAAACATATCGAGAAGCAGTATAAGAGAATGGAAGGATTAGTGGGGGCATGGTTTGCATGGTAGTTTAGATACTGAGTCTAAAAAATGTCTCTCAGATGTGGTACTTGACCAGAAACCCGAAGTGAGGTAGCTAGCCATACAAATATCTGTAGGAAGAACATTCCAGGCAGAGGAAATGGTTGGTGCAATGACCCTGAAGCAGGTGCATGTCCTTGTAGGACACAGTGGGGTCTTGTGGGACATAGTGAGGACTTTGGGTTTTACTTTGTGAGCTCAGAAGCCACTGGAAGGTTCTGATTTAAATTTTAACACGCTCAATCTAGCTGTTGTCTGGAGAATAGACTGCAGGAGGCAAGTGAGAAAGTAGGACACAGAAGGCTTTTGTAATGGCCCAAGGAAAGATAATGGTAGTCTGGATATGGTCAGAAGTACCAGAGCTGGTGAGTAGAGTTCACAGGCTGGGTTCACAAAGTTAGCACACTGACTGACTGGAAGTAGTAGGGGTGGGGTGCAGAGAAACAAGTTAAAGTTCTTTCCAAGAGCAATTAGACACACAGGGTTGCTGTTTCCTGAGTGTCAGAGGCTGGGAGAAGAGTGATGATGGTGATGATGAATGGAGTGGGGAGAGGGTCACACTGTGACAGCTGTGCAGCCGTCCTGGAGCAAATGTGAGGCACAATGAAAAGAGAACACAGGATCTGGAAGCAGATGAAGCTCAGCTGAGATCCTAGCTTTATATATGCTATTTGTGTAACTCTGCAAAAATGTTTTAATATTTCTTAGCCTTATTTACTATCAATGCAACAAGAGTAATACTACACCACAGAAAATTATTGTGAGGATTATATATGGTAGATACTCAGTAAAAGGTAACTGTTAAGAAAACTGAGATGACCCATGGAATGACCCTTAAGAAAAATAATAAAAACTTAGTGTTGCAAATAATAATGATTAAATTAGAATTTAGGTAGCAAGAGATTTTTTTTTAGAACTTTAAACATTTTGAAGTACAACAGTACTTAAGAAGTAATATGGGAGTATAGAAGTAATTTGGATGAATCTTTGGATTGGTATACACATTGATTAAAACTGCACAGTCACGTGACACTAATACTTTAAGTCACCCATCTTATTTTGAAATTTGATACATTGATAGTTTGGACTAAATATGCAATAACATATGATTTGGGACTTTCTGATAAAATAATTACAATAGTAATTGTCCAGGAGTGTCTGTATTATATTCCCAACACAAGTTTATTAATGACTCCTATTCAGATAAACAAGAACTTAATTCAGTAAGTTTTAAATACACCAAAAGCTGTGTTGGATACTGCAAAAAATAAAAGAATGAGAATAAGGTATTTCCTGACATTAAGAAGCTCACAAACTAGGGGTGCATGGGTGGCTCAGATGGTTGAGTATCTGCCTTCAGCTCAGGTTATGATCTCCAGGTCCTGGGATCCAGCCCCACATCAAGCCCCATGTCGAGCTCCTGGCTCAGCAAGGAGTCTGGGAGTCTGCTTCTCCCTCTCCCTCTGCCTCTCCTACTGATTGTGCTCTCTCTCTCTCTCTCTCTCAAATGAATAATAATTTTTTTTCAAATGAATAATAATTTTAACAAGACTCACAAATTAGTTGAAGAGCCAGTAATAATAATGGTAGTAATAATGGCATTCACATACTTCATTTGATTCCCATGATAACTCTGTGATATAGGTAGGACCCTTATAAAGAAGCTAAAGCTAAGTTAGGTTCAATGGTTTGGCCAGGATATACTGTCAGTAAATTTCAAAGACTGGCTTGAACCTGAATTCTGATTTTCTATTACATTACGCTGGTCATAAAAAGTAGGTATAAGGTATAAGGATGAATATTAGAAAAAAAAAGAATGAATATTAGTAATATAATTAACTCTCCATTATCCAGGAAAATAAATTGGGAAATTACAAGATATTTATAAAATAATTAAATTACAAATCAAGAAAATAATGTTTGGAATTAACAGTGATCAGTAAAAACACCACTTATGGGATGCCTGGGTGGCTTAGTCAGTTAAGTGTCAGCCCTCAGCTCTGGTCATTATACCAGGGTCCTGGGATTGAATCCTACATTGGGATCCTTGTTCAGAGAACACTACTTCTCTCTCTGTCTGCTGCTCCCCTGCTTTTGCTCTCTCTCTTTGACAAATAAATAAATAAAATCTTAAAAAAAAAAGAACAAAAAAACCCCACACCACTTATCCCAGTAAGATGCACTGCCTCCCCTTGATCTTTTTTTAACAGGCTAAAAGCCTCTGCTTGGCAACAGTATCTAGCAAGATTAATACCATTTATATTACATCTATTTTTAGTTTATTCTCTATTTATGGAGTGGCAAGCACGCTGGTATTTCATTTAGTGATAAAGCTCCTTCCAGTGATTCAATTTAAGAAAAAAAATTTAAATACAAAGATGATACATAAAAATAGAAAGATCATAAAGGCAGTCTCTAAATAACTTCAATTTAGAGCACATGTCCTACTATCATCATACCAAATCTGCACAGCAAACCTGTGAGGAGGAAATTTTCCTATGTTCCAGAAGAAACTAGCTCAGAGGAAGCTGAAAGGATTTGCCCAAGGTGATAGAGCCAATAACCTGTGGTTCTGCCTTTAGTGCTGTTAAGGGTCCAAAGGAGAGGAGCAACATGGATAGAGGCATACGCGCTTTAAGAAGGAACTTTTAAAAACCTTAAAAATCAGAGAGAACTCAAAATCACAGGAGCAGAATAAACATGGCACAGGTCCGGAATGGTTTGCTTAGAACACTAGGGTCATATTAGCAAAAGTCTCAGAGTCTAAAGTAGATGGAAAACAACTGAAATTCTCTACATGGAAGTCTAAAAACAAAAGCAGTGTTTCAGGCCAGGAAACAAGTGCAATATGCAAAATGAAATGAATGCCAGAATTATTAGACACAGGCAGGCATAATCATTATTAGACCGCTGTAATGGATCCATGTGCTAACAACCATCTCTAATATGGTCTGTAGGATTATTATTAATTCATCTGATACTCTGAATGCCTACCATGTGTCAGGTACTGTGCTAGGCACTGCAGATACTGAAAGAGTTACCCTTTCTTCTCAAGAAGTTTGGAGAGGAATTATACAATTATGAAACAATAAAAATAATTGTTACAGTATAGGTACAAATATTGTGAGAATCAAAAAGGAAAGAAAATAAAATAAAGCAGTCAGGAATGGTATCAAGGAATAACTAAGCCAAATCTTGAAGGATGGTTAGTTTATCAAAAAGAAGAAGGGTGGGTCGCCTGGGTGGCTCAGTGGGTTAAAGCCTCTGCCTTCGGCTCAGGTCATGATCCCAGGGTCCTGGGATTGAGCCCCGCATTGGGCTCTCTGCTTAGCAGGGAGCCTGCTTCCTCGTCTCTCTCTGCCTGCCTCTCTGCTGACTTGTGCTGTCAAATAAATAAATAAATAAAATCTTAAAAAAAAAAAAAGAAGAAGGGTAAGAGAAATGGAGAAGGGGAGACATTCTAAACAGAGGGATTTACAGTCAGGACATAGCTAATGGAGAAATTCGAGAGATACAATAGGAATTACTACATCTAATGATACACCTTTATATAATACCTGGTATATATTACAACCAATATATAATGATATATAATGTAATATTATATATTGGTCTATAGTATAACACATACAACTACATTGTACCTAATATATAACATATACTTAAATTGATAGGAACAAAGAATTTGTCAGTGATAAAAAAAAATGCTTAATAAGAACCAGTCAGCATATGTGTTTCCAATTTTTGATTCTTTCCCTTCCCTCATTCATGAAATCCAGTCAATTGTGGCTTCTATACCCATCTCTTCTTTTCTACTGCACTGCCAGCGTTTAGATACTTGTCCTTTCCAGCCTGGACCACTGAAATAGCTCAATTATTCTCCCTGTCACCAATTCTCCCAACTTCAAACAATCCTTTATTTCCCTTCATATTAATAATACTAAATTCTGTCTTTATTAGGTTGCTTCATTGTTTAAAAAACAAAACACTTTCAAAAGACTCCTAATGACAATGCCAGGAGTTCCCAACAACTTTGTGAAGATATGATCATTCTCACTTACTTATATCCAGGCATCATATGTGGGTACCGGTTCAAGTCCCTCTAAGAACCTCTAAGAAAAGGAAACGACTGTTCTTGTAGGTTCCACCTCCATTCCTACTGTGAATTCCCAGGTGGGGCATGGGGATACTGGTGGTAGCAGAAGCTAAGGGATTAAACACCTATGGCAGACACTGGTTTACTTGTTTGGATCCCTTGGCTTACAGGATTAACTCCAAAAACCTCATCCTGTCTTTCAAGTTCTTTTATAATGTAGCACTAGCTTATTTCTCTCTAACTTATCATTTGCTGGGGCTTGAACTCATGACCCTGAGATAAAGACCTGAGCTGAGATCAAGAGTGGGACGCCTAACCAGCTGAGCCACCCAGGCATGCCACAGACCCATGTATCTTTGATTACGTCAATTTTTCATTGAAAATTTCCTTTTCTTTCTTTCTACTTACCTGAGTTATATATCCTTTAAAGGGCCAACTCATGGGGCGCCTGGGTGGCTCAGTGGGTTAAGCCGCTGCCTTCAGCTCAGGTCATGATCTCAGGGTCCTGGGATCGAGTCCCACATCAGGCTCTCTGCTCAGCAGGGTGCCTCCTTCCTCCTCTCTCTCTGCCTGCCTCTCTGCCTACTTGTGATCTCTCTCTGTCAAATAAATAAATAAAACCTTAAAAAAACCAAAGGGCCAACTCAATTACTTCTTTTTTTGGGCCTACCGTGAGGTTTAATTTTCTTTCTTTTTTTTTTTTTTTTAAAGATTTTTATTCATTTATTTGATAGAGATCACAAGTAGGCAGAGAGACAGGCAGAGAGAGAGGGGGAAGCAGGCCCTCCGCTGAGCAGAGAACCCAATGCGGGGCTCGATCCCAGGACCCCGAGATCATGACCCGAGCCGAAGGCAGAGGCCTAAACCACTGAGCCACCCAGGCGCCCCGAGGTTTAATTTTCTATCAGCTTTAACCTTCTTCTGAATTGTTGGGCATATACTGCCTTGTATTATCTTTTCATTAATCAGCATATTATTTCAGAGAATATTTATAAGCACCTGTATGTGTCAATCCTATATGCTAGGCACTTGGGGATACACAAAGAACAGAACACAGTACCTATTCTTGGGGACTTATAGCACATATGGGTAAAACAATTACATCATGGTGATTAGAGCACTATACAGTAGAGGTATAGATGAAGAGATACGGGAGTGTGTAAAATACATTACATTCCCTGAAGAATGTAATGGAGAAGCCATCAAGGAAGAAGTTAAGTTTCAACTTAGTCTTAAGGAGACTGTTCTTTTTTTTTTTTAATATTTTATTTATTTGACAGAGAGAGCGAGAGAGGGAATACAAGCAGGGGCAGTGGGAGATCGAAAAGCAGGCTTCCCGCTAAGCAGGGAGCCTGATGTGGGGCTCGATCCCAGGACCCTGGGATCATAACCTGAGCCAAAGGCAGATGCTTAGCAACTGAGCCACCCAGGCACCCCTTAAGGAGACTGTTAAGTTGGAATGTTCTAGATCATGAATGGACATGTATGACCTGCTAAGCAGAATCAATTTTATTTTGCAAGCAAAGGGGAGACAATACAGTATTTTAAATGGGGGAGTAAAAGGATGAGATTTATATTTGAGAAAAATTCCTCTAGGTGCTACTATAAGGGTGGCTTTAGGAGGCTAGACAAGAAGTAACAATAAACTATCCTGAACTAATGTAGTAGCAGTGAGGATGGGGAGAAGAGGACAGATTTGAGAAATATTTTGAAGACTAAACAGTCAACAAGTGGTGCAAGAGAGGGAAAGAGGGGCAAAGAAAGGGATGGGGGAGTGTTTTACTACAGTGAAGGGAAAGAGCCAATACAGAAGAGGCGGGCAAGAAAAGCTCTAGAGCACAGGTGTACAGGTGTGTTACCTAAGAAGGATGAAGGTAAAGGACAGGTGTCAATATGGGTGCTGGGAAGAGGCGTTTTGAAATTGAAGTTTACTCTGAGAAGTGTAACTTCAGTCATGTGCTGAATATAAGCGAATGGAGGGACTGGGGGCTTAACAAACACTTTAAGTTTTATGAGAAGCTGAAAGGAGGCTAACTGGGATGACTCAGAAGGATTTCTGAATAGTGTTAACAGTACAGTTGAAGTTGGAAATGAATTTTTGGTGGCACCAATTTTCATAGCTGTGAGATAACCACCCCCGTGTCCCTACCCAAGCAACACAGCTGCCAAGATTGAGAAATATACGAAAAAGTAAACAAAAAAAAATTTGTTTAAAGACAAGAGAATGAGGGGCGCCTGGGTGGCTCAGTGGTTAAAGCCTCTGCCTTTGACTCAGGTCATGGTCCTGGGGTCCTGGGATCAAGTACCATATCAGGCTCCCTGCTCAGAAGGAAGCCTGCTTCTCCTCCTCCGTCTCCCACTCCTCCTGCTTGTTTGTGCATTCTTTCTCTCTCTGAAAAATGAACAGATAACATCTTTAAAAAAAAAAAAAAAAGAAAGAAAGAAAAGAGAATAAGAGGAAGCCCAGTAAGTCAACCCATGGGTGGTGGGGTGGGCAGGGTCAAGGTCCTATCTGCCATTTTAAGTGCTTTGAGGGCCAGAACTTTGTCTTAGTGTTGCTGTGACAATCATAGCTCTTTGCAACATAGCAGTAGCTTGTACATGATATAAAATACTCAGTGTATGCTTGTTAATTGATGGATGATGAACTAATTTCAAAGAAAAATACCCAGAGATAGAAATTCAGGACTAGTTTCAATAAAAAGTTAATAATGGAAATAAAAATCATCAAAACACAAAATTTAAGATAAAAGGAAAAACTTTCCTAGAAGTCAATGTAAAGAGAGAGGAACCGAGATCAGGTCCTGGAAATAATAGTGAGTAGAACAAAGTGCAAACACAGAAGGAAACAGAAAAAAAATCATTGAAAGAACTATGACAGTACTGCTGTCATGTCAAATTTCCCCGATAAAACCAGACACTAAAAGGGTAAGAAGAGTAGTAAAGGCAGAAAGTAGTAAAAATGCAGAGTCAAGAGATCAGAGTCAAGAGTCATCAGATCAGAGAACACTATACACAAATCCTGAAAAAAATGATGAGAATTCATTTAGCAATCTTCCTTCTGATCCATCAGATTTGTCGTGAAGAAAAGGTGGCAAGACAATAGCAGCCAGCAGGCAAGTAGCTGAAGCTGGAGCAGACCAAGAACCCAGGACTAGTCATGAGTCTTTATCTAGGCCACTCAATCCTGACTCTTGCAGCAGAAACCCATTGTAGTGCAGGGACGGGGACAGCCTGATGTTGCCTGATGTGGCCAGATGACAAACTGATGGCACTGGGAGACAATGGGCTCTAGACAGAAGTGGAAGGAGACACTAGGTCACATATAGGCAGATCTGTCACCAATGCTGAGTGCTCATCAAAAATATCCTTCAAATTCTGATGCATATGTCAAGTGTACACATTAAATTAATAGAGACCCTTGAGGAAACCAGTGCTGTCTAGCAGAGTGTGCCAAGCAAAAGAAGTGTTCTTAGAAGACCACTTTTTTTTTGGTTTGGAATTCAGATTTGTATAAAGAAATGACATAGGGGCACCTGGGTGGCTCAGTGGATTGAGTCTCTGCCTTTGGCTCAGGTCACGGTCTCAGGGATCGAGCCCCAGTCATGGTCCCAGGGTCCTGGTACTGAGCCCTGCATCAGGTTCCCTGCTCTGCGAAAAGCCTGTTTTCCCTCTCCCACTCCCCCTGCTTGTGTTCCCTCTCTCTCTCTCTCTCTGTCAAAAAAATAAAATCTTTTAAAAAATTTATTAAGATAGGATTTACATACTACATAATTCACCCGTTAAGTGTTCAGTTCAATATTTAATATATTTGCATTGTTGTGCAACTGCCATCACGATCTAATTTTACATTTTGGTCACCATATCCATTAGCAGTCAATCTCCATCTCACTCCCCCACCTTACCCAGTCCAAAGCCACCACTAACCTACTTTCCTTTTTCTAAATTTGCTTATTCTGGACATCTCATATAAATGGAATTGTATAATAATTTCTTTTGTGACTGGCTTCTTTCACTTCATATAACATTTTCAAGATTCATTCATATTGTAGGATATATCAGTATTTCACCTGATTTTTATTTTTATTTATTTTTTTTTTAAGATTTTTATTTATTTATTTCACAGAGAGAAAGAGAGAGAGATCACAAGTCAGCAGAGAGGCAGGCAGGGGTGGGGGGGAAAAGCAGGCTCCCTGCAGAACAGAGATCCTAATGCAAGGCTTGATCCCAGGACCCTGAGATCATAATCTGAGCCAAAGGCAGAGGCTTAGCCCACTGAGCTACCCAGGCACCCCAGTATTTCACCTGGTTTTATTGCCAAATAATATTCCATTATGTGGATATAACATATTTCATTTATATATTCATCAATTAGTGGACATTTGGGTTATTTCTCTGTTTTTGGCTACTGTAAATAATGCTACTATGAACATTCCCATACAAGTTTTTGTGTGGACATATATTCTCATTTCTTTTGGGTATGTATCTAGGAACAGAATCACTGTGCCATATGGTAAGTCTATTTCTAACTTTTTGAGGAGCTGGCAATCTATTTTCTCAAGTGGTCACACCATTTATGTTCCCACCATAAATATGAGTGCTTCAGTTTTTCCACATCCTTGTCAAACACTTGTAACTGTCCATCTTTTTATTAGAGCCATCCTCATGGATGTGAAGTGGTATCTCACTGAGGTTTTAATGTCCATTTCCCTGATGACTAATGATTTTGAACAACTTTATATGTGCTTACTGGAACCTTTTTTTCTCTCATCTCCATTTGAAAAGTTTTCCCTCTTTTTCCTCCCATAATTTTGAGGTTTTCCTTCTACATCACTATTACTATTGAATTGTTCCCTGAACTATGTCCCTTTGGTTAACATTTACACAACACATTCCCAGGAGAGTCTGTCATTTCCTACTATTTCTATTTCTTTCCCCGCTGTGATCTCTCTTCTACCCCATTTATTTGGTGAAAAACCTTTCTTCTTCTTATTGTTATTATCTTATAAATATTCTCAGAATATTTAAGGGGTTAAGTAGACATATTCTCTATGTAACATGCATCTCACTTGTGGAGATATCTTCACTACAAATAAGGATTTGTTATTAACAGTCTTTTTCTCTTGGTAATCTGTGGATACTCTTCCACTGTCTCCCAATTTCCAGTGCCATGGATTAGAATTATGATATCAGTCTGACACTTTGTAGATAATATCCTGTTTTATCTGGACACCTCCCAGATGAATCCTTACAGTTTAAAAATACCAGAATAAGCCTAAGTTTGAGTTTTTCATCACTGATCTTCCCTGGAACTTCTTTCTGCACACTGAAGTCTTTACCTCAGTAATTTTTTCTATTCATTTAATTATTGCTTCTTTTACATTTGTTTCTTTTTCTGGAACTTGTATTAGCCACATTGGGTGCCCTGAATCTACACTCCCAGTCTCTTTTTTTCAATTTCTTTGTAATTTTGGCTCTGTGCTTTGAAATATTTCTTCCACTAGGTCTGCAAGGCCAATAAATGATCACATATTCATTCCTTTATTCAATTACTATGCATTGCATGCTTATTATGTGCCAAGAAAGTGTTCTAGGCATTGGGTGTTGACAAAAGATTGGCAGTGTATATGGAAGAAAAAGTTCCTGCCCTTATAGTGCTAACATTTTAATGGAGATAGTATATATTTTTTTAAAGTTTTTATAAAAAATAAAAATAAAAAATAAAAAAGTGTTTATACATGGATTGGAAGTCAGTATTAAGTATTTAGCTGGGAAATTACATTTTTTTGCTCTATAAACTTTTTTTGCACTTCACTTGAACTTCCTTAAATACTTCTGTTATTTATTATTTTCATATTCAAGTTACTGTCTCCTTCAGCATTTCTATTTAGCTACTCTACCACACTGTTTATTCTAAGTGATCTTTCTCTTTCTGGTTGCCTGGCTTCCCGACATGGGCTCTTCTCCTTTATTATCTCAGAGGGGCTTAGGTTTCATTGACAAAGGACCACAAGTGACTGGGAGCAGTCTCCAGAGAATGAAGAGACAAAGCAGGCGTAATGCCCGTAGGTGGGCAGTCCAGTGGGCAAGCCTTATACAGGCCCACGAGGAAGCCTCCCAGTGTTCAGGTCACATTACATCTCCCAGCCTCAGAAAAAGAGCTATCAGTCCCCTGGCTCTTTTCCTTTCTTCTCTCCTCCAAGAGTCCATGGATCTATACCAAGCCAAGCTCTTTCCTGGATCTGCCATTGTTATCCTCATCCAAGGCTCTTGTCCAGCCCCTGAGGAACAAGTCCTGTGCCATCTCTCACTAACAGATCACCCACAGAGCCCAGGGCTCACTTGCACCTAACTGGTCACTGGATCCAGGGGCCATCTGGCTCACATAAGGCTGGAATAAGGAATAATTATGTGGAATAAAGGTCACATAAGGCAGGTTGGAATCAGGAACAGAGGGATGGTGGGATTTCACCTTCCCAAAACCTCCTCTGAAAAGTACATTTTGTTTACAGACTAATACTAAAAACACTCAAATCCTGGCAAATAGGTCAAAAAATTAAAAAGCCTCTGTTAAGTCCAAATATCTGTGGGTTCTATCATTTTCAACTATTGCCCTTAATGCTAAGCTCTGAGAGAGAAGGAAGATCTAAATGTTACTTGGACTTAAAGGATATTGACTAGATGGAGGAATGAATCATAACATAACTATGTTACATAAAGGAAGTCAGACAAAGGAGAGTACATTCTCTATTATTCCATTCATATAGAATTCTAGGAAATGCAAACTCATGTTTAGTTACAGAAAGCAGATCAGTGGTTGCCTGGAGACCAAGGAATTAGGTGAGTGGGTTATAAAAGGGTACATGGAAACTTTTGGAGACAATGGAAACGTTCATTATCTTGATTATGATAACTGTTTCAGGGGTATATACAGATGTCAAACTCATCAAAATGTATACTTTAAATATGTGCAATCTATTTTATATCAGCTATACTTCTATAAAACTTTATTTTTAATTTTTTATTAACATATTATTAACATATAATGTATTATTAGCCCCAGGGTCTGTGAATCGCCAGGTTTACACACTTCATAGCACATACTTTCCCCAATGTCCATAATCCCACCACCCTCTCCCTACCCCCCTACTTTAATAAAACTTTAAAAGAAATATTGGTAGGGAAAAATATTTGCAATTTAAATCACAAAGAGCTCATATCCCTAAATATAAAGAACATGTAAAGATAAAGAAAAACACCAACAGGTAAGAGGTATGAATAGAAAGTCATTGAGCTTTTGTGAGTTTGAAATTTTCCATAATAAAATAAAAATAGATAATTTTCAAAAAATATTAACATACTATCCCTAGCCCTCATATAATTCACAATATGGTTGAAGAGATATGAAAATAATTACAAAGCCATTCCAAGTTCAGGCCATACTACCAAGTATATGTGCTGATGGATATGGATTGATGCAATAATCAAAGTGGGGGTAGAGGATCAGGCAAGTCATCTTGGTCTTCAGATGATTTGAGTCTGTACATTTATTTGTGGTACACAGAAAGTAGGCAGAAGAGAAAAAAGAGTTCAGATGAAAAAAATATGAACAAAGGTGATGTGACGGGGGAAAGATAAAGACAGCTTTTGGAAAGGACTCTTACTACAGGTTCACCATTCTTAATAAAACCATCGAAATCTCCTGTCACCAAAGGCTCCATGTAGTGGAAGGAACCCACAGGAAAGGAAAGGAAATATAATTTATTATGTGAAGGTATGGAATGGATCAAAATCATTTCCACTATTTATGCAGCCACAGTCAACCTTTACCATGTCTTTGCTCTATCTATATTAGCATTTTTCTTTAAACAGACTTGTCTTTTTACATAGCTCATTCTAAGATCCATGAAAAGAAATATAGTTTTTTCTAATACACTAAAAATAAACTCCTCTTTGATACATTCAGTAGTATATATAGTCTTAAAAGTTATATTAAAATTATTTCACTTACTCCATATGCCCATCATTAACACATAGTCTTTAATGAAGCCTCTATTCCTATCTCACTGATAAGTATACATCTCCCCAGAAATTTCAGAAGCAGAGGGCTAGTAAAGGATTGTCAGAGTAAACTAGTTTCATTGCTTGTTCAGATTTCTCAATTTTCAGCATCATTTGAAAGAGTATTCTACATGTGGAAATATTCTACACCAAATCTGAAAAAAAAAAAAAAATCTAACACATGAAAAGGCAGAAGCAGCAATTAACCTTCAATTAATTTTGAGAAATACACAGAGACAAAAGAAACAGAACCTAAGAAGAATTAGTAACTACTGAGACAACAGAGCAATAAATAATTATGTGACTATTTAAAGTAGAGGGACAGTGTGGTGTAGTGAAAAGAAAAAAGGCCTTCAAGTCACAGAGATCCTCGTCTGAATTCCATGTCTATCACTTATGACAGCCTATCTGACTTCTTGGCACCTAATTTTCCTCATTGTTACATTGGGGATAATAGTTACCTGTCCTGATCGTTGTGAGGATTAAATAAGCCAGTATTTGTAACATGCCTGGTACACTCCAGGTACCAGGAGTACCATAATGTTGAAGACATTTTGTAATGTAAAGTCATTCCCTTTTTCAACGTGGCAAACTAATACATGCTAAATTCTTTAAATTTACCAGCTTACAATCTATTTTGTAACCTATGCCAAATGTCTAAATTCAATCTGAAATGTGAAACTGGATTTTACAATATGCTACAACTACACTTAATATTTTTATAACCCTAAACTAAATGTTGCTTTGAGTATAGAATATAAGAATATTAAGCAGTATGCATGTATATATATTTTGAAGAAATTTTATCTTTATACCATTAAATGAATTCCAATCTGGTGTATACCCTTTGGGGCAAAAGTAGTAGGTGGTACACAGAGGGATGGACATGAAGCAAGGAAAACTGGGGAAAGATTCTTAAAAAAACTCTTTTAAGAGTATTGAAATTCAGGAAGTTGTTCTTTCTGACAATGATGGAATCTTAGGGGCTCAGAAGGAAGGCAGAAAAACACGTCTCACTGAGTCATATTTAAGGAAAACTCCTGACCCTCATATTTTAATTTTTTAAAAGATGTTTAAATTTATTTATTTGACAGACAGAGATCACAAGTAGGCAGAGAGGCAGGCAGAGAGAGAGAGGAGGAAGCAGGCTCCCCGCTGAGCAGAGAGCCCGATGCAGGACCTGAGATCATGACCTGAGCAGAAGGCAGAGGCTTTAACCCCCTGAGCCACCCAGGCGCCCCGACCCTCCTATTTTAAAACAGCAAATCTGATATTTTCTTAGTTGGGTTGGTAAAACCCCACTGAAAAGTTAAAGGGGCGCGCGCATACATGCGCGCACACACACACACACACACACACACTCTTACATCTTTACCACAGAATGTATATATACATATAATTTTTTAATTTTCATTTTTTATTTTAAGTAGACTCCACACCCACTATGTGGCTTGAACTCACAACCCTGCAACCAGGAATCTTGTGCTCTACCAGCTGAGCTAGCGAAGTGCTCCCTGAAAAGACAAAGAAATTCTTTGTCTACTTCAACCTATTTCACTGTTAGTCAGTAAAAGAAAGAAGTCACATCACCTTCTTTAGAACATAAACTTTCATGGGTAATAAGCAGAATAGCAGTCTAACAGCTTGTGGATTCTTAACAAAATTTAAACTCTATTTAACACAAAGTCTCTCTTTCAATCCATTTGGATTACTTGACAGTTAATGTCTGGAGATGCTGTTCAATACCAACACAGGTTCCTTTCTCTACTGTTACAAATCTGATTCTGAAACTATCCTTAGAGTCCTATTTCAAAGGAAGAGGAAATCTTCCAGTCTGCTATCTGTATCACGGTAAATCCAGCAAGGGAAATCTGCTTAATCCATGGACACTATAAGAAGATCTAAGGAGCTAGGGAGAAGATCTGGAATAATTATTTCAAAGAAATACTTCAACAAACTCAGTAAATACTTAAATAAGTGAAAAGAATGAAACATTTATACCTGATTAAGTAAATGTAATAAACAATAACATTCAGTTGCACTGTTCCTATAAAAACTATCACAGATTTGGTAACACACCAAATCCTGTGGATACATGAGCATCAAGATATAAAATAATTTACTCTTAAAAAACTATGATTGGCATCATGGTGTGATGGGAAGCACATAAAATTTATAAGTCTGAACACCGGCTCTGCTACTACTCACCATGTAGCCAGAGGCAAGTACTTACTGAACACAGCCTTGGTTTCTTTATCTCTAAAAAGGCATTAACATTCACTATCCCATAGAGTAAGGAGAAGATGAAATTGATAATTCTTCCTTAAGTAGCTTCATCTCTTGGCTCCCTTCACACATCTAATATGCTAACTTAAACTTTTTTAATTTCCCACCTGCGCTGTACCTTCTTCTCATCCCTTCTATTGTTTTAATATTACTTGTAATCTTTTCTAGACTGATTCAAAAATCAGTTGTATCCCAACATCTGAGGTACCTGTCTAGAGTCCCCTCTAGGCAATATTATTATTCTCTCCATCACCTGTTACCCAAAGCTGTTTCTTTTTGTTTTTATTAAACCACTAGTCACAATAAGTAAAAGGCAGCTCTTATTTTTAGGATGCTGTGTCACACATGTGTTAAGTGCTTTATATTCATTTTTCCCATGTAATTCACAACTACCATGTAAAGTAGGTACTGTTATTCCTTTTATCAAAGAGTAAAGTAAGGTTAGAGAACTTAACTTGCTCAAAGTCACTCAAGTAATAATTAATACAAATTATCACTACTCTTAATTAGTAATAATTAGTAGGACTGGGATTCAAAGCCAGGTCCTTGGCTCCAAAGCCATTCTGCTGCCTTTGGTGGGAAACTTACACTTCTGTGCCTTGTAGCCTTCAGAAAAAAGTACAACACTTGGCATGATATTTGCACTGAACATGTGTTTAGTGAATTTAAAAGGCAGAGAAAAAGTCCTATTTACTGAAATAGCCTCTTATGTGCATTTCACTGATTTTGGAGATACACAATGATATGACAAGGTCTCTACGACCTCAAGGACTAGTCAGCTGGGGGAAGAGAGACAAGTATAACACATAATGCAATATAGATGTGTTTCATAGGACTTTTATGGACAGGCTGCTGGGAAAACATAGGACGGGGGCACCTAAACTGAACAGGGAAGATGGAAAACAGTCAATCAAGAACGATGTTAGGAGGGGTGCCTGGATGGCTCAGTCGCTTATGCATCTACTTTAGCTCAGGTTATGATCCCAGGCGCTTCCTGTTCAGTGGGGAGTCTGCTTCTCCCTCTGCACTCTCCCTCTGCACTCTACCCCTGCTTGTGTGCACACTCTCTCTCAAATGAAGTTAAAAAAGAAAGATGTTAGGAAGTCTGAGTTTCCGTTTTTCCCTTCAAAACTAATTAAGCAGGGTTTTAAAAGATCGGTATTCTAGGAGCTAGCATGGCAGGGATCAAGGTACTTCTTAAAATTAGATTATGTCTATATTCATATTTCTACTTTATCTCAAATTGCCTGTCTTGTTCAAATAAATCTCACCTTTGAAAAAACATATTTTAAGGGCGCCTGGGTGGCTCAGTTGGTTGAGTTTGCCTTCAGCTCAGGTCATGATCCCAGGATTCTGGGATCGAGTCCCGCATTGGGCTCCCTGCTCAGAGGGCAGTCTGCTTCTCCCTCTCCCACTCCCCCTGCTTGTGTTCCCTCTCTTGCTGTATCTCTCTTGTCAAATAAATAAAATCTTTAAAAAACATTTTAAAGAAGGATTTTGCTTTCTAAATATGTTGCATTTATATGACAGTATGTATTTTTCTCTCTTCACAGATACAGACAGAAAAAGAAGGAAAAGAGTAACTGGTTACAAAACTGGCTAGTGTTAGAAGTGCTTGTCATAAAACGATGAACAATTTAGATTTTTTTTTTAAGATTTTATTTATTTATGTGACAGAGAGATATCACAAGTAGATGGAGAGGCAGGCAGAGAGAGAGAGAGGGAAGCAGGCTTCCCGCTGAGCAGAGAGCCCGATGTGGGGCTCGATTGCAGGACCCTGAGATCATGACCCGAGCTGAAGGCAGCGGCTTAACCCACTGAGCCACCCAGGTGCCCCAACAATTTAGATTTTTAACTCAGAAAAACAGGGGGCTAAAACAACTGCTCTCAAAACACCATCTATAGTCAAAAATGTCATAATCCTAAAAAACAAACAAAAAACCTTTTAACTAAGTTTAATTAAGTTTTCCCCATATGTTTCCCTAATTTGGCCCTACAATAAAGAAAATACAATTTAGATAATATATTCCCATCAGTTGTTCACTTACCAAACAACAGTTCATTCAAGTGGACACTTTCAGGCTGTCATGGAAAACGCCAAAATAAAAAGCCTTATTAAATTCAAGTTAGATTATATCTGTCACTTCTTCTTTGCCCAAAGCAATAACTACGGAAGAACATAAATTAAGCCTAGCATGTCACTTATTACAAAGTTGGCTACTATCAAAAATGTTTTACAACTTCTCTAGGTAGTTGCTAATGGATTAAATGACTTCAACACTATTTTAATTTAAGTAAAGCAGATTTCACCAAACATGATGGGACCAGTAAAGATGAAATAATAAAAGAGTAGAGATGGTGAAGAAAGGAAATAAAAACCAATGAGAAGTGAAATGAGATACAGATAGACTTTGCTTCTTTGCATTTTGTGAAATTAAGACAATAGCAAAGCCAAAAGCCTAAAGGGATTAAAATCTAAAGGCAGCAAACATAAGCAACTAAGAAATTTTAACTTAAAACACACACAATCAGGAAAAGAAAACCTTAACTTCTTTGCACTAAAGGGGAGAATCGGGTTCAAGCTCAAAGTAGGCTAAACACTTCAACTTATCACCCTTGACTATACAGCAAAATGAAAATAACCTGGCGAAGATTTTCCATAAAATCCTAACTCTCAGGGGCAGCTGGGTTGCTCAGTGGGTTAATCCTCTACCTTTGGCTCAGGCCACGATCTCAGGGTCCTGGGACTGAGCGCTGCATGGGTCTCTCCGCTCAGCGGGGAGCTCCCCCCCCCCCGCCCCCGCCACCACTGACCCGCCCCATCTGCCTCTCTGTCTACTTGTGATCTCTGTTTGTCAGATATATACATAAAATCTTAAAAAAAAAAAAATCATATCTCCCCCTGGTAAATTCTCTCACTAGAAGGAAAAAAAAAGGCATTTTTAAATAGTCCTTGTCTGTTAAGTTAGAGATTCTAAAAATTCATAAAGAGACGAGACAGTAAATAGCAGTTAACAGAAAGGAATTATGTGTTACTTGCTATAAAGAAAAGTTAGATTCATGGAATTAAAGGAATTCTGAGAGATTATTCTCTTAACCTTTACTCAGAGACAAGAGAAATTTTTTTGACAATTTTTGAAACATATAATTTTAAAAAATAAAAGGCTTCAAACTACACCTGTATTTAATGCAGTATCAGCGCTATAACTGCATGTTTAAAAATTCAAAACCACAATTCCCCCAGCAAGTCTAACTGTTACGGCTTAGAGAAAATAATAGGGATAATCACATTCATCAAACTTACTAAACCTAATGCTAGGATAGTCAGCATAATGATCATATTGTACTTCTTTCATTAAAGAGCTCTTAGATCATTTGCTACTGAATTAATGTTTAACTGGTAAACTGAGGCAAAATACTGAATAACCTTAAAAGTCACAAGTGCAGAGTCCACTGCACAAAACTACTGAACCATATACTCTTCCCCTTTATGTACTTTTCCAGATAAAATTTAAACTGTCCGAGCAAAAGGTGCAACTTAAATTCCGCATAAATTGACTTCTACTGTGGCTTTCTTTTTGCTTTAGAAGTCTTTTCTTACATTGCCACTGATTCAATTTCACCTGTAGGTAATGAACACAGAACTCATTGTGGGGAAAACCAACCAGAATGTGAAAAGAAAGAAGTTATCAGATATACAAGAGAGTAAAAACAGTTGATTGAGAAAGACTTTACCACAATACTTTCTCTCCTTAATATTTTAGTTACCACTTTTTTCACAAAGACCCCATTGGTTCCAAAAGCTCCTAAACCGAGTACTCACCTAGTTCATCCGAATGCTGAATCAGGGTTTTTATTTCTGCTAGGCTGGACTCTCTCTCTTTGGGGACCGAAGCTGCTGCCCCCTCCTCTGGGTCCTCTACCTTTGTCACCGTAAAGTGCGGCATTGTTACAGTTAGGAATTCTTGCTGTGAACTTCCTTCCAGTCTACTTTCCCTGCCTACCTCTTACCGTGCCCCTTCCCAACTCTAATCACTGCCTACGGGAGACCGGGACTCGGAATAGGGAAGTACTTTCTCATCACGTGACCTACAGCCCCAAGGGAGTGGAACGCTGAAAGACACGCCTTCCACGGTGTTTATCATTCACTCAAAGGATTAAGCACTCCACCCCTTACTTATGGTTGTTAAGCTCAAGAATCCCAAGAACTGTTTAGGCAGCGTTCCCAGAGCTGCCAAAAGCTGAGAGTGGGCAGAATTCATGAACTGCCGCCCACTGTGCACTCACCCACGCATTTCCTTAACTCAAGTTATTTCCAAACCTAAGTGCTCCTCATGATCTCAGCCTCTGCCCTCATATTTCACCCAAGAAAGATTAAGGAACAGTTCATTATACAAACTTTCCTTTTAAAGAAAAACTGGCACTACATCAATTTAGAAAATGAAACAAATTATATATAAGCTTCTGTTGTTGCTTTATTTTAAAGCATATTGAAAAATAGTAATTTCTTAGTGTTCAGATGAGAACACTAATTCCACAAGCATTCAGTGAATGTCTACATATTTTATACAAGGCATAGTTCTAGACACTGCAGTGTATACCACGATATCCAAGAAGGGACATTAATATTCCCAAAAGTCCAACTTCGTTTTAAAAGAGCAAAACGTTTTTAAAGAGAATAGTTCAGACTTTTTCAATGTACCGGGAGAACAAACATAGTATTTAAAATAAAAGAAATTCAAGGAAATCCCTCTAATTAAGAGGTGTACAGTTCCTTCAACACATTTAACATATTTAATTCTTGGTGTGTTATATCAGATAACTGTATCAAGTGCTCAGTTGATAACTTTAACTATAGAGTATCTCTGAACTTAGATAAGGGAGTTCAGTAAATTGAGCCCTGTGTTAACTTCCATGTTGATGATGTAATATAAGGGCTTTGTTGCTGGTAACACCTGACTTGTAAGACTGCACTAAATTTAACAGAAAAGGAATGATAGTTTACAATCCTCATTTATTCCTACACTATTTCTAAAAGAAAAGAAAGCCAATAGCTGTTGAAGACCGACTTTGTACTCTGAACTGCACTAGAAACTTTCCATTATGATTTCATTTAATCAGCACAGAAACATTAGGCTAAGAAACTTGCTCAAAGTCACAGAGTTTATAAACAGCGAAGCCCAACCTAAAAACCTGAAGTACCCTTGTTAGTACGTGGCATATAAGTTTCATACAAAGAAAACTCATATACACCCCCCAACTTTTATTTCATGGATTCCTGTATAGCACTGATTTGTAATCTGGGCTGCACACTGGAATCAACTGAGGAGATTTGAGAACTACTGAGGTCTGGGTCCTATCCCTGATACTCTGATTTAACTGCTCTGGAGTAAAACCTAGGCAATAAGACTTTTAAAAGCTCCCCTACCTCTTAGATGGTTTTAACAACAGCCAAAGTTGCAAATTACTAGGATTTGGGAAAGAGAAAAGTTCATAACCTAAGAAATCTTTGTAAGTATTTTATCTTTTTTTTTTTTTTTAAAGATTTTTAAATTTATTTATTTGACAGATCACAAGGAGGCAGAGAGGCAGGCAAAGAGAGAGAGAGGAGGAAGCAGGCTCTCCGCGGAGCAGAGAGCCCGATGTGGGGCTCGATCCCAGGACCCTGGGATCATGACCCGAGCCGGAGGCAGAGGCTTTAACCCACTGAGCCACCCAGGTGTCCCTGTAAGTATTTTATCTTTGAGAGAAACCCAAGTCAGTTGTAGTGCACCCTTCGTGATTTTTCCATATATAACAACTCAGGTAGCTACTCTACTAATTTTTTCAAAGTAACTTATCTATTAAATTGTCAAAGATTTCAATATCATACTTTCAGTTCCAAATTCTTTAATATTTCACTACCACTGGATATTTCCAATGGGATCTTGCCTTTCATATTTACTTAATAAAGAGACCTGATCTATGGCTAATCATCTACAGTTGAACACCAACAATGACTTTTATAATCTGCATACAGCTCGTGCATATGAGCATATGTCAAATGTTACCCTGTTGCTTCTCCCTTTAAAAAAAAATCCTCAGGGGCGCCTGGGCTGCCTTTGGCTCAGGTCATGATCTCTGCTCAGCAGGGAGCCTGCTTCCCTCTCTCTCTCTCTGCCTGCCTCTCTGTCTACTGTGATCTCTCTCTGTCAAATAAATAAATAAAATCTTTAAAAAAAAAATCCTCAAACTAAAGAAATAGGAAGATAACACATTCCTGTTAATCTGTGACAGGAGTATTTATTTACCAACTTAATGCTTTGATACCATAGTGCTCAGCAATTTAAAAATAGTTCTCTTGTAGAGTGGACTGTAGATAAAAGTGCAGGAGCATAAAAAATTGAGAGCAAAGTTAAAGTAATACAGAAAAAATTTGGAGGAGAACTGGTAAAGCTGAGGGGAGTGCTGTGTGTGGAGTGATTAGATAGAGATGGTAGGATGTAAGAAATAGGTATTTAGGAATGCCTGGGTGGCAAGCATCCAACTCTTGGTATCAGCTCAGGTCTGATCTCAGAATCCTGAGATCGAGTTCCCTCTTACTCCTCCAAACAACGTGCTCAATGTGGTGTCTGCTTGGGTTTCTCTCCCTCTTCCCTTGCTTCCCCCTTCCCTAGAGTGTACACACTCTCTCTAATAAATCTTTTTTAAAAATTAGAAATAGCTATTTAAAGTACAGTAAACTATCACAATGGGGGTACCTGGCTGGCTCAGTTGGTAGAGCATGGGATTCGTGATCTTGGTGTTTTAAGCTGGAGCCCTATATTTGGTGTAGATTACTTGAAGAATAAATAAAATTGCAAAAAAAAAAAAAAACAAAAACCCACTACCAAAATGAGGTACCACTGCATACCCACTATGACGGCTAAAATTAGTAAGTCTAAAAACACCAAATCTGGTGAGAATGTGAAACAAAGGGTGCTTTTTTATACATTGTTACTGGGTGTAAATTGGTTCACTCATTTTGTTAAAAGATCTAGCATTGTCCCCTATAACCCAGCAATTGCACTCCTGGGTATTTATTTCCGCAAAATGAAAACATATTCCCACAAAAGGACTTGTCTGAGAATATTCATTGCAGTATAATTAACAATAACACCAAACTGGAAACAAACAAGATATATACCCACAGAAGAATGGATAAACAAAGTATGATATATTCACACAAAAGATTAGTATTCTGCTATAAAAAATGGCTCAGTGATACATGTAACAATATGGATGAGTCTCAAAAACATTATAGTAAGTAAAAGAAGCCATAAAGAGGGGTGCCTGCGTGGCTCAGTCAGTTAAGCAGCTGCTTGCCGCTCAGGTCACAATACGAGGGGCCTGGGATGGAGCCCCCATCAGGCTTACTGTTTAGCGGAGAGCCTGCTTCTCCCTCTCCCTGTGCCTGCTGTTCTGCCTACTTGTGCTATCTCTCTGCCAAATAAAAAAATAAAATCTTTAAAAAAGGGGGGGGTGGGGCGCCTGGGTGGCTCAGTGGGTTAAGCCTCTGCCTTGAGCTCAGGTCATGATCTCAGGGTCCTGGGTTGGAGTCCCACGTCTCAGGCTCTCTGCTCAGCAGGGAGCCTGCTTCCTTCCCCCTCTCTCTCTTCCTGTTTCTCTGCCTACTTGTGATCTCTGCCAAATAAATAAATAAATGCCTTAAAAGAGGGCACAATATATGAATCCATTATATGAGGTTTTAGAACAGGCAAAACTAATCTATGGTGCAAAAAAACTAGGACAATGGTTGCCTCTGGGTATATGGGAGTGTGACAAAAATTCCCAATGTGAAAGTAATATTCTATATCTTGTTAGAGTTTATTCCATAGGCATATGCATCCATCAAAATTTAATTGATGTTCACTTAAAATTAGTGTAATTCATTATATGAAAACTTTGCTTAAAAAAGGAAAAAAAAAAAAAGCTGCAGGGGTACCTGAGTGGTTCAGTCGGTTGGTTAAGCATCTGCCTTTGGCTCAGATCACGATCTCAAGGTCCTAGGACTGAGGTCCCAGGATCAAGCCCCAAGTCAGGCTCCCTGCTCAGTGGGGAGCCTGCTTCTCTTCTCTCCCTCTGCCCCTAATCCTGGCTGTGTTCTCTTGCTGTCAAATAAATAAATAAAATCCCAAAAGAAAAAAGCTACAAATACTGAATTCTAATTAATAATATGCATTTTGAATTATCTGGGGGAGGTGAACTGATATCTGCAATTTACCTTGAAATGCAAATAATAAGATAGATGAACAGATACATAATATGAAAAGTACGTAAAAATGTTAGTAATAGACTCTGACTTGTGGATGTACAGATGTTCACTATAAGAATCTTTCAACTTTTGGGGCGCCTGGGTGGCTCAGTGGGTTAAGCCGCTGCCTTCGGCTCAGGTCATGATCTCAGGGTCCTGGGATCGAGTCCCACATCAGGCTCTCTGCTCAGCAGGGAGCCTGCTTCCCCCTCTCTTTCTCTGCCTGCTTCTCTATCTACTTGTGATTTCTCTCTGTCAAATAAATAAATAAAATCTTTAAAAAAAAAAAAAAAGAATCTTTCAACTTTCTATATAATTGAAAATTTTCATAATAAAATGTTGGAAAAAATACAGTGAACAGAAGTTCAACAAACTCTATAAAGATCTCTAGATCGAAGCATAATCACTTATGGGTCAAATTCCATTTCACATAAAATTTAGGCAGTTACATAAATGCTAGTCCTGTACTTTGATTTTATAGTGCTGAATGCTGTTTGAAATCAGAGTCATCATACAGATTTTAAATATTCACAGTTTTACATAAAAAAAAAAAAAAAAACTAGGGTGGGCCGCCTGGGTAGCTCAGTCATTAAACGTCTGCCTTAGGCTCAGGTCATGATCCTCAGGTCCTGGGACAGAGTCCAGCATCCAGATCCCTGCTCAGCAGGGAGCTTGCTTCTCCCTCTCCCATTCCCCTTGCTTGTGTTCTCTCTCTGGCTCTCTCTCTCTGTCAAGTAAGGAAATAAAATCTTTAAAAAAAATAAAAATAAAAAAAAACGATGGCATTTTTAAGTAGTAAGACATAGGGGAGGCTAGGGCAAAAAGGGCATTTATAATGGCATTACTCTCATAGTGCTTTGTACGTTAGGTCAAATATTATACATATTGTATTTATGTTTCTAATCAGTTTCAGTAAAACTTTCTGACTACATTAGGCCTGTTTTCCTAAAAAAGCGTACCTGCCCATTCTTTAGAAGAATGGATCTACTATGGGTAATACTGTAAAAGTACAGTTTACCAACTACACAACCCAATTGCCTCTTTTTAATCACAGCTAACAACCCATGACAACTAGCATTTTGTTTTATTCAACCCATTTATTTAAAAAACAAAGACAAATTAGATGTATTGAAAAGACCTAAACAAGGAAAAGTCGGTGGGAAATTTTCAACGTAAGAATTCTCTTTCAGGTTGTACTATATTGTTATACTACATCACTCAGTTTTAGAGCTAATCATATATGTATTTCCTTTTTGTTCTCAGAACCTGAGAACTGTATTGTACAAAGGCATACACAAATAATCCAGAACCACATATGTTCTGAAGTGATTCTTTTTTTTTTAAAGGATTTTATTTATTTATTTGAGAGAGAGAGAGAGAATGAGAGAGATGGACCAAGAGCAAGGGAAAGGGTGGAGGGAGAAACAGACTCCCTGCTGAGCAGGGAGCCCAATATGAGGTTCGATTGCAGACCCCAGGATCATGACCTGAACCGAAAGCAGATGCTTAACCAACTGAGCCACCCAGGCACCCAGCTGAAGTGATTCTTAAGAATTTAGTAATCCATGCTAAAAATGGATCCACGATGCAAAAAAACTTCTGTAAGTGAGCAGTAAGCAAATCCCTGGAATTAAAGAGCCACATACATTTTGAACACATTAGTTTTTACCAAATGTCATTCTACTCATTCCTGAGAGCATCTTGTAGATATAATGTTAAGTATTTAGTAACACATTAAATAGTATTCTTTTATTTTTAATTAAAAATGCAACCAGATCTTGATCAATGGTATCAGCATGCTAATAAAAAGCTGGAAAAGTATAAAATAGACCAGACTTGCTTCCATGACATACACACAACGTAGACTTAACTCATCTTATCTGTCTACACCTTTTCATAGAATTCAGTCTCTCGGGGTGCCTGGGTGGCTCAGTGGGTTAAGCCTCTGCCTTTGGCTCAGGTAATGATCTCAGGGTCCCGCAATCAAGCCCTGCACCATCAGGCTCTGCTCAGCAGGGAGCCTGCTTCCTCCTCTCTCTCTACCTGCTTCTCTGCCTCCTTGTGATCTCTCTGTCAAATAAATAAATAAAATCTTAAAAAAAAAAAAAAAGAATTCTGTTTCTCACACACACACACACACACACACACACAAATAAATTTGGTGGGAGCAGTGTGCAAAGAACAATGGATTCTGATTTGGAAACAGATCCAAATCTTAGGAATCTCTCCTAAACCGGAGTTTGAAGATACTACTCAGAGTACTTTATCCACTATTAAGATCCAGCCGCACTTGAGAGAACCTTTAAAATTATAGCCAAGTAGGGGCGCCTGGGTGGCTCAGTGGGCTAACGCCTCTGCCTTTGGCTCCGGTCATGATCTCAGGGTGAGCCTACTTCCTCCTCTCTCTCTCTCTCTGCCTGCCTCTCTGCCTACTTGTGATCTCTGTCAAATAAATAAATAAAATCTTTAAAAAATAAAATAAAATTATAGCCAATTAATAGTTTTGTGCTTAAGAGTATTTGGTTTGTAATGAAAGAAGATGGGATCGGGAGGGAGACAAACCATAAAAGACTCAATCTCAGAAAACAGACTGAGGGTTGCTGGGGGGATGGGGGACAGGCAAGGGTGGTGGGTATATGGACATTGGGGAGGGTGTGTGCTATGTACTATGGTGAGTGCTGTGAAATGTGTAAGCCTGGTGATTCACAGACCTGTACCCCTGGGGATAAAAATACATTATATGTTTATCAAAAAATTTAAAAATTTTTTAAAAAGGGAAAAAAGAGAAGTTGGTTTATTACAAGTAGTATTTTTATAAGAAATAGTAAAGAAAGTATAATCTACTTCCAAGCAGTTGTTTTCTTTGTTTTTTGTTTTTTGTTTTTTTTCTCCAAGCAGTTGCTTCTAATGTAGCAAGTTATTACTTCAAAATATTTAGGATAGACATTCTCATTGAATCACTGTAACTGCCAGCCAGCAACTAAATATAAGTAGAAAACTACATTATGCTTTAGTCTTCTTTTTTTTTTTTTAAAGATTTTATTTATTTATTTGACAGATAGAGATTATAAGTAGGCAGAGAGGCAGGCAGAGAGAGAGGAGGAGGCAGGCTCCCCGCTGAGCAGAGAGCCCGATGTGGGGCTCGATCCCAGGACCCTGGGATCATGACCTGAGCCGAAGGCAGCGGCTTAACCCACTGAGCCACCCAGGCGCCCCTACGCTTTAGTCTTCTTGATCAAGGTAAATTTATGATAAACTTTGAGTAACAAAAGTTTTGTTTTATTCTCAGCTGTAAATCCTTCACACTTTTTATTCTATAATTCTAACAATAAATCTGTAATAATTCATCTTAAGAGATCTTGTTTGACAGGAAAAAGAACTGAATTACAGTATTTCTTTAAAATGTCTGAATTATAGGGGTGCCTGGGTGGCTCAGTGGGTTAAGCCACTGCCTTCGGCTCAGGTCATGATCTCAGGGTCCTGGGATCGAGTCCCGCATCAGGCTCTCTGCTCCACAGGGAGCCTGCTTCCTCCTCTCTCTCTCTGCCTGCCTCTCTGCCTACTTGTGATCTCTCTCTGTCAAAAAAAATAAATAAATAAAAGAAAATAAAATGTCTGAATTATGTAACTTTTAAAAAAGTATATAATTTCCAAAAATTTTTAATTTCTTATCTTCAAATATTAAGAGAGGAAAGAGATCATGTATTAGAACAGGGATTCTTGGGGCTCCCTGGGTGGCTCAGTGGGTTAGGCCTCTGCCTTCAGCTCAGGTCAGGTCATGATCTCAGGGTCCTGGGATCAAGTCCCGGATCGGGTTCTCTGCTGGTCAGGGAGCCTGCTTCCTCTTCCCTCTCTCTTTCTCTTTCTCTCTCTGCTTGCCTCTCTGCCTATTTGTGGTCTCTCTCTTGTCAAATAAATTTTAAAATCTTAAAAAAAAAAAAAAATTTTAGAACAGGGATTCTTAAGGAAGATTCTTAAGGACCAACCCACTCCCAGACCCCCATTCAGTTACTCAGGCTTCAAAGGGCCACTGGTAGGGAAACAATACCTCCTTTGGCATCTTTCAGAAGGTTAGGCAAACACTCAAAACAACAGTGCTTGCAAATTATCTCTGGTAAAGGATTATTTTTCTTTACATTCACAATTCATGTGAAATACTAGGAAAAATAGAGAATATACAA
Source organism: Mustela nivalis (assembly GCF_964662115.1). NCBI lineage: Eukaryota > Metazoa > Chordata > Mammalia > Carnivora > Mustelidae > Mustela > Mustela nivalis. The sequence goes on from NC_139025.1 coordinate 92,904,817, forward strand.
AACACAAGTTCTAATTTTTATTATCAGATTTGACATAAAATCGCTCAATTAAACTGCTATGCAAGTTTTTAAAAACTTTCAATTTCTGAACTTACCTCCTCACAGACAGGTTAAGTAAACAGCTCATGGACCAGCGCCATTTACATACTACACCCCAAATGGTGGTGTTACAGAATGTTGTAAACATTTTACTAGCAGAGAATAAGCAATGCATTACTTAAATTTAGAGCTATAGCTATAAAAGTATACTGACTCTCATTCTTAAGCAGAAAATGTACATATATTTGTTTTATTTAGCATATTGGCAAATCCTTTTTCTCCTTCAGACACAGGACAATAAATAGTGGTTTAAAATATCAAAATGGGGGAGCGCCTGGGTGGCTCAGTGGGTTAAGCCGCTGCCTTCGGCTCAGGTCATGATCTCGGGGTCCTGGGATGGAGTCCCACATCGGGCTCTCTGCTCAGCAGGGAGCCTGCTTCCTCCTCTCTCTGCCTGCCTCTCTGCCTACTTGTGATCTCTCTCTGTCAAATAAATAAATAAAATCTTTTAAAAAATAAAATAAAATAAAATATCAAAATGGGGGTGCCTGGGTGGCTTAGTTGGTTAAGCGACTGCCTTCAGCTCAGGTCATGATCCTGGAGTCCCGGGATCAGGTCCTGCATTGGGCTCCCTGCTTGGCAGGGAGTCTGCTTCTCCCGCTGACCTCTCTCCTCTTATGCTCTTTCTCTATCATTCTCTCTCTCTCTCAAATAAATAAATAAAATCTTTAAAAATAAATAAATAAATAAAATATCAAAATGATTACAAATTCTAAATTATGCCTTATTATGTGGACGATTATAGAAAGAATTTAATGAGTTAATCAGTTACATTGGTGATGACCAACTATCATGGGTAGTAAGAATTGAAAACTCCTAAATCTCAGAATTACAAAAAATTGTCTATGAAAACAGATTTTTATAAAATGGCATCAGTGATGAATATATAACATATTTTGGGGCTAACAACTGAAAGATAATAAATACATAAAAGATCATATTGTCTGATGGAGTAAACATATTATATTGCAATGCAAGGAAGACAAAGATTTCTCCAAATCAAACATCAGGAAAATCTCATGCTTTACTGAAGCTAAAGAAATCATGAGTTATTCAATATATATATGAATGCCTACTATGTGACAGGAAATAGGAATACTATGGAGAACAAGGCACTGTTCCTGCCCTCGAAGAGCTCACAATCACATTATCTACTTCACTAAAAAGGAAAAGACAATCTTAAACTAGGACTGTACGTACAAGATAGTGTAAGCATAGACAGAATCTTTAGAGCAGAGCATACTACTACCTTGCCTAGTTACTTCTTCAAGGACTAAGGCTGTGAGTCATCCCTAAAGGAAAAAATGTAGTAGAAGGATAGTTGATAGCTACCTAATTTGATTAGCTAGGTCACCCATTTTGGCTGCTGACCCAAATATTAAGGAAGGCATTATCAAAAGCCTCTGTGTACTCAGAGTCCTCAGCTTCCATTCTTTTCTTTTTCTACAATATTGCAACTCCCTATATAAGGCTGCTCATCTCTTTCATTAGTCTAATGTCATTACAAGCCTAGCTATTGTAGGACCCAAGAATCACTGACCAAAAACAGCAGTGGCACTATGAGCATGGACTATTCAGTACCTCACTCAGAATTTCATTTCTGATGTATGATACTTCATTCTTTATTATGAAATACTTGCTTGACAGGCTTCTAATCAACACTACAAATAGTGCAGAGAAATTGGAACTGTAACACACAGTCAAAACTTAAGACATATTTCTAAAAATGTAAAGAAAGGAAAATGAAAACACAAAGCAAAATTTTCTTGTTAATCTCACCTCAGAGAACAAGTGTTTTGTTGTTGTTTAAATAAGTTATTGCAGGCTGCCTGGGTGGCTCAGGGGGTTAAGCCTCTGCCTTCAGCTCAGGTCATGATCTCAGGGTCCTGGGATCGAGTCCTGCATCTGGCTCTCTGCTAGGCAGGGAGCCTGCTCCTTCCTCTCTCTCTCTCTACTTGTGATCTCTCTTTGTCAAATAAACAAAATATTTTAAAAAATAAATAAATAAATAAATAAGTTATTGCTTCTTTCCTCTCTTGCAAAAAAACCTCCATTTTGAAATAGATCTACTGCTGGGTGCCTGCCTGGCTGGCTCAGTCAGTATAACATGAAATTCTTGATTTTAGGTTTGTGAGTTTCAGCCTCACATTGGGGTTAGAGATGTAGAGATTACTAAATAAACAAAGCAAAACACGCCCCCAAAACAAAAAACAAATAGATCTACTGAAACTTGGGTCAAAATATCAATATTCGGGACGCCTGGGTGGCTCAGTTGGTTAAGCGGCTGCCTTCGGCTCAGGTCATGATCCCAGCGTCCTGGGATGGAGTCCCACATCGGGCTCCTTGCTTGGCAGGGAGCCTGCTTCTCCCTCTGCCTCTAGCCTGCCACTCTGTCTGCCTGTGCTTGCGCTCTGTATCTCTCTGTCTCTCTAACAAATAAATTAAAAAAAAATCTTAAAAAAAAAAAAAAAAGAAAATCCATAAAAAAAAAAAAATCAATATTCATTAACTTTACGACAGAGAACTGTATTAAATCAATAGCTATATAATTCAGCATTACTAAACTGCCCTGGGTATTTGCAGTATTTATTTAAAAGACACTGAAAAGGGGGAGGGGGGAGAAAAAAAAAAGACACTGAAAGAAGGGCACCAACCTGGATGGCTCATTTGGTGGAGCATGCAACTCTTAATTGCAGGGTTGTGGGTTCTAGCCCCACGTTGAATGTAGAGATTACTTAAAAATAAAAACTTAAAAGAAAGACACTGAAATACATATTTTTTAGAACAGATTTCCTTTCAGGAACATAGAACCTTAAAATTATTCAGGAAACAGGTCATCTCATACCTTTTTTTGATAAACAAAAACAATAAACTGTTCCCTTTCATGACTCCAATGCCAGAAAAAAAGCTGTAAAAATGTACACTGAACATAAAAATTTATTTCTTTTATGCTTCTTCTACTCTACCTTTGCTTCTTACTAAATGCTTCAATGTTAGTATAGTAGAGGAACTGTAATAACAGGAATTCCGATATAAAATCACACACACCTGGGTTTAAATCACTATTCTTCAGTTTATGACTTGTATGACCTTGTATAGGTTGCTTAACCTTATCAGTTTCAATTTTCTCCTGGATGAGAAATCCCATTATCACTCCCAAGAAAAGACTTATTTTTTTTTCTTTTATGAAAAAATACCTGGACTGCCTGGGTGGCTCAGTTGGTCTGCACTGGGCTTAGGTCATGACCCCAGGGTCCTCGGACTGAGTCCCACATTGGGCTCCTAGCTCAGTGGGGAGACTGCTTCTCCCTCTGCCTGCCCTCCCCCTGCTTTTGTATGTGTGCACTCTCTCTCTCCTCTCTCTGTCAAATAAAATCTTTGAAATGAAAAAATATCAAAACGTGATTTTTCAGGAACGGAAAGAATTAAACTCTCAAGGGAAGAATGTTTTTTACACCCAATAATTCTTAGAATTTTATTTGGAAATTAGCATACTATAAAAAAAATCAACTAAGTAAATTTTTTACATGCATCTTAGATATAACCCAGTTGTGAAAATAAGTATTATTTTTGGATATTAAAAAAATAAGCTTTAGGGGTGCCTAGGTGGCTCTGTCAGTTAAACTTCCACCTTTTGGCTCAGGTCATGATCCCAGGGTTCTGGGATTGAGCCAAAGGCAAACGCTTAACTGATGGAGCCACTCAGGCACCACTCATGATTTTAACATTTTCTTTCCTCTAGCTTACTTTACTTTTAGAATACAGTATATAATACACACAAAAATGTTAATTGACTTTATATTATTGGTAAAGCTTCCAGTCAACAGTAGACTATTAGCAGTTATGGTTTGGGGGAGTAAAAAATTACATTCAAATGTTCTATTGCAGGGGAGGTGGCACTCCTAACCCCTGTGTTGTTCAAGGGCCAACTATAATATGAAAGATATATTTAAAAGAAGGATCATAGTCACCTTTGACTGACAAAACTCTGTAGTTAATTTGTTTTGGTTTGGGGCAAAAATTAGAAGTTTTTTGGAGAAGTACAGAAAAGTACTTGGGACTCTGAAACGTTCTTATGAAAAACAAAACAAAACAAAACTACATAGCTTTCAAAGTTGCTTAGTCAATTGTTATTCTGATTTAACCTTAGATGAGAGACATTTATGAGACCTACCAAAACACACAGAATCGGCAGATCAGCAAAACAGGCTAAACATACATTACTGTAATGGCTCCAGAGGCAGATAAATATTCTATTCTATTAGCTCTACTAACATTTAAGGAAAAGCCTACTGTGCCTATCCACTCAGTGAAATCCCAGTTAGGTAGGAAAGTTCTTCCCATATGTACAGCATTAATCACTCTTTTGGGCTTTGATTTTCAGCTCTGGCTTTCTCTTAGAATCAGCTGACAAGCTTTGAAAAATTGATGCAATTAGTATGGATCAGAATCTATGGATAAGGGGCAGAGGTATTTTCTAAAAAGATCTGTAGATCATGCCAATATTCAGCCAAATGTAGCATCATTGCTCTATTGGGTACATTTCATTTGCCTTTATTATTTTTTTTCATTTGCCTTTATTATAGCACATTTTTAATTTTTTTAAAGCTTTTATTTATTTTATTTATTTATTTGACAGAGAGAAATCACAAGTAGGCAGAGAGGCAGACAGGGAGAAAGAGGGAAACAGGCTCCCTGCTGAGCAGAGAGCCTGATGCGGGGCTCAATCCCAGGACCCCGAGATCATGACCTGAGCCGAAGGCAGAGGCTTAACCCACTCAGTCACGCTGAGTGCAATTATTATATGTGCAAATCATTATTGTATGCAAATTATACGTGGCATCACATACTATATTGGGTGCTGTTGATACAAAGACAACTTTGTGTCCCTGTCCACGAGAACTTTACTGCCTAATTGAGAAAGATAACATATAAACAAAAACAACAAAATTAAGTGAAATAGGTGCTATAGTAATAGTCTGTATAAGGGATATAGGGATATAAAGAACTGAACTATTATCTGGGTGTGGGGTTGAATCAGAAAAAGTTTCAGAGAGAAGGTGACTCTGAAGGAGGGACTTATCTAAGTTGTTTTTGCATCTCTAACACCTAACACTCCCCAGTAAAAACTTGGTAACAGCCACCCTCAAAGCAGATATATTTAGAGCTCCGTGACCTAAATGGCTTCTACATTTACTCCACTTTAAAAACCCATTCCCAAGACTCCACACTAGACCATGTTAACACTGGAATTGCCCCCCTCTGAAACCGTTAATTCCAACATCCAACCTTTGGGCCATAATCTTTAAACCTTCTCCTTCCTTAACTACCACCTTACCCCACCAAGTCCTCCAGTCTCTACATGTCTCCATTTTTACCTCAGTTCATAATTTTCCTTTGCTGTATCTTTCCATTATATTATTCTACAATGTGCTATATTTTTTTATATTTTGCTGTATCTTTATTGTTGCATTTATCATACAGCATTATAATTTATATCAATATTTGTTTGTTTTCTCTATTAGATCATAACTTTCTGAAGAACATTCTTGGATTATTATTCTTGGCCCTGCATCCTTAACTCCCAGAACAGGGCCTGGCCCTCAATAAGTATTCAGTAAATGTTTGGCAAAGGAATGGGTAAAATGTTCTTGTCATTTTCACCACCAGACAACAAGCTCTCCAAAGGCAGAGACTACCTACTCTACATATTTCCTATAATTCCTATTGGGAATATGGTGCCTCACATATATCAGAACCTCATGGAGCATGTGTTAAATTGTAAAAGGATGAAATGTATTAGATACTGTGTAAGACATACAAAAATATGATCCTTATCCTCCTACACTGTTGGTGGGAATGCAAGCTGGTGCACTCACTCTGGAAAACAGCATGGAGGTTCCTCAAAAAGTTGAAAATAGAGCTACCCTACCACCCAGCAATTGCACTACTGGGTATTTACCCTAAAGATACAAATGTAGGGATTCAAAGGGGCACGTGCACCCAAAGGTTTATAGCAGCAACGTCCACAATAGCCAAACTATGGAAAGAACCTAGATGTCCATCAACAGATGAATGGATAAAGAAGATGTGATATCTACATACAATAGAATACTATGCAGTCATCAAAAAAAAAATCTTGCCATTTGCAATGACACAGATGGAACTAGAGAGCATTATGAGGAGCAAAATGAGTCAATCAGAGAAAGACAATTATCATATGATCTCCCTGATATGAGGAATTTGAGAGGCAGAGTGGGAGGTTCCGGGGGTAGGGAAGGAAAAAATAAAGCAAGATGGGATTGGGAGGAGACAAACCATAAGAGACATTTAATTTCACAAAACAAACTGAGGGTTGCTGGGGGAAGGGGGTTAGGGATAGGGTGACTGGGTTATGGACATTGGGGAGGGTATGTGTTATGGTGAGTGCTGTGAAGTGTGTAAGCCTGATGATTCACAGACTTGTACCCCTGGGGCTAATAATACATTATATGTTAATAAAAATAATTTAAAAATATGTTCCCAGCTCTTTTTTTGGAATTATTATTTCAACAATCATTTAAGATAACCAGGTGGTTATGAGGCAAATGTAAAAAATGTTCATTATGGCAGAGACAAAACAATATAATAGAAAGCACTGGCAATAACTCGGGAGGCCTGTGCTTCAGTCTTGGCTTTGCCACTCTGATCTACAAATAACCATCTCTGTGAGCCTTAGTTTCCTCATTTTTTAAAATGGAGTTTTATCAGAATTCCCCCCTCCCCCAAAATTCAATTCTTCATCATCTAAGGTTCCCTAACATGCTATGCCTCTTAAAATTTGTATTATAAAAGTGATATACCCTCAATATAAAAAATGATACACGCCCTTCTGAATTGTTTAGGTAAAGGGAAGTTCCCACTCTCCACTCTATTTTCATAACTCCCCAAAGGTGACCACTCTCAACAGTTCCTGGTATCTTTAAGGCATTGTTCATGTATAAGCAAGTATAGACTAAGATTCTTGTTTTTATTTACCAACTGCACAGTCCCATCAATTCTAGAGGAACCTTGACAAAATGAAAGGACAATTATAAATACTTCAATAACAGGGGCACCTAGGTGGCTCAGTTAAGCCTCTGCCTTCAGCTCAGGTCCCCATCCCAGGGTCCTGGGATCCAGCCCCTGCAACATCAGGCTCCTTGCTCAACAGGGAGTCTGCTTCTCTCCCTCTGCCTGCTGCTCTGTCTACTTGTGTGCTCTCTTTCTAATAAATAAATAAAATCATTTTTTTAAATAAATAAAATCTTTCAAAAAATACTTTGACAAGAGAAAGATAATTATCTACTCAAAAAATCAATAGTAGAAAAAAATTATAACAAATAAGTATTTAAAACTTCCTGCTTCACACCACCCACCCCCACCCTCCACTGTGCAGCGTAATGTGAGTAAAAAGCATATGACAAGAAAAGCAATTTAAGGTGGGAAGCTTAAATGTGGAAGAAATGTGGGAGGCATGGGAATGGAGAAAGTGGAAAAAGGAGAGATAATCATACCAATGTCACAACCACAGAAGAATGTATAAAAGGCCCCCAAATCACAGAATTTAAATATTAAAATTGCAAACACAATTTTGAAATACACTGTGGGCCTAAGGACAGACTCAATTACAGAAAACGCAGTGTTGGGGCGCCTGGGTGGCTCAGTGGGTTAAGCTGCTGCCTTCGGCTCGGGTCATGATCCCAGGGTCCTGGGATCGAGTCCCGCATCGGGCTCTCTGCTCAGCAGGGAGCCTGCTTCCTCTTCTCTCTCTCTGGCTGCTCCTCTGCCTACTTGTGATCTCTCTGTGTCAAATAAATAAATAAATAAATAAATCTTAAAAAAAAAAAAAAAAGAAAACACAGTGTTGTTTTCCTATACAAATGCCATCCCAGAGACAAATGTAGATCACTATGTCGTTGATTTTCTTGACAACAGCATCCTGTAAAGATCTATATCTAAGTCTAATAAGGGTATCCATATATTATAAAACCCAAAGATGAAATAATAGTATTTTTGACCAGTCCTTCTGATAGTGACAAAAATATATCATAAAATTATAGTTGTCATAAGAATTTTTTTTAGAAGATAGAGCAAAAAATAGGTCATTAGTAAAATAGAGAACTAATTTCCTGTGAATATAGTGAAAATTGCAATCTAATCTAATTGCAATCTAATCTAATCTAAAATTGCTGTACTATGGATTTCTCTTTCATTTGGTACCAGAGTAAACATTACGGAACACGTTAGAAAGAAAGCCAAATTTTAAATTGTAGATTTCACCTACACATGTCCCAGTTTTACCCCTATCATGTAAAATGACACCACTCTATACTGTAAAGAATGCTTGTAAATAAGATAAGGACAGCAGCCTGGATCAGGATCCTGTTCCACAAGAATAACACATTACTGAAGTCCACTTTTTAAACAGAATAAAAGTACAATTCTATAACATATAAGTCACAAGTGTAACATTTAGCTATAAATTGTCTAATGACAATTACAGCAATAAAAAAAAATTTAACACTGCTATATCTTTACCTGGCATATATATTACAACCTAAATATAGTACAATGGATAAAAACTAAAACTACAATTTAGAATTTGGAGGAAGAGAAATCGATAAGTCATTTTTATTCCATAAAGTAATTTTAATACCACAGTACATTGTCAAGAAGTTGTAAATAGTTAAGTCCATATCTCCATAAAATAAATCAGTCATGGATAAGTGAATTCGAGGACTACAAACTTTACCAAATCTACCTTGTTTCCAAACACTCAAAAACACAAACCGAAATAAGGAACTAAAATCATTCTGGTTTCCTGCACCCTTTAGGTTAAGAGGAACAGTATTTCCTGACACCGGAAAATGTCAAGTCAGTAGCTGAAGCTATGGTTTTCAAATTCGGGTAGAATACCATTTTAAGAGTCTTTAAGATTCTTAAGAGAAACTCTCATTACTTGACATATCTATGTCAGAATTTAACACAAAACTAAACATATAAAGCAGTTCAGCAATTCTCAAACTTCTCTACCCCACAGTCTGAAAAATGTTATGACCTTTTCTTATCTCCTCCCTTTCTTGCATCACCTCTTCCCACTAAATCCAGTAAAAACTTCCAAACCTGCTAACACAAATTAGTTTAGGCAGCTAAATTTCTGCAGTGGTGAAGTCAGAAGTGGCTTATGTACTACTACTTCCTGACTACAGACTCAGTACACCCCATTTAAAGTGCAAAGTGAAAGAATTGTGTAAAAATCAGGCCTTAGGGGCGCCTGGGTGGCTCAGTCATTAAGCGTCTTGGGTCTTGATCCCAGGGTCCTGGGATCAGGCTCCACATCAGGCTTCCTGCTCAGCAGGAAGCCTGTTTCTCCCTCTCCCACTTCCGCTGCTTGTGCTCCCTCTCTCCCTGTCAAATAAATTTAAAAAATCTTTAAAAAAAAAAAAAAAAGAAAGAAAGAAAGAAAAGAAATCAGGCCTTAAAAGCCTCTTTAAAAAATTATATGGGACTCAGACCCTAAAAGCCTCTTTAGAATTTCTCCATTTGACAGGACAGCACAATAGATCCACCAGCCTTACCCTGAGCTTAGCTTCTTGAACCCCTGTCTGTAAAAAAATGCATTTTTTAAGAAAGAATTTTGTAATACAATAACTGAAGTCTTTGTAGGAAAGCCAATAACTAAGCTACAATCAATAACTATTGCTAGTAACTAGCCTTAAAAGCAGACTGTAATAGAGCCCCAGAGCTAACTCTCCACTAAATTTTCACAATTTAGGATTCGTTGTGCAGAAAACTACTAAATTCTTCGATATTCATCTTTAACCCAAACCACCCATCTCAATTCCAAGGAGGCAAAAATGAAGAAGTCAAAATATAAATCTACTTTCCTTCCCACATGCCAAAGTACTATTGCAGACAGTTATTGTGCTAACCATTATTCCAAAGGGTTCCTAAGCACCTCAAATAAAGGTTCCTCGTTCCTGATGATTACTGTATAATGGAAAAGTAATTTCCCAATAGGCAATCAACTAGATATATAAGCCAGTAATCAACGTATCCTGTCATCTGTGTCTCCACTTACCCTCAGTAACATCCTGGGGGTTAGAAGTCCGGTCACTAGCTGGATCCAGCGCAACTGTTGCTAGTGAAGTGGTGGCTCCAGACATCTCACTCATAGGCTCACTACGGCTTGTTTCAGGCACACTTTCCCGTGAGCTAAATCTTACTCGGGAACTGGATCGGGAGCTGAGGTCCGGGCTGGTATCTGACAAACCTGGAATGTCATCGATCTTCGTTGGTGTCACCATGAACCGAACTGAAGCCATCTTGGTGGTGGTTTCTGGAGGATGCATTATTCTCTTCTCCTTTATAAGAACAAAGAAAAAAGGAAAACCCTGCAAAATTCTTCCTCCTACACTAGCTACTTTATTGATCGCAAAGATAAAAAAGACAACTTAAAAAAACCAAAAACAAACCCTCAATAACCTTGATTTACCCATCAAAAAAAGTCCCAAATAAGAATCCTTCTAACCCAGAATTTGGACAGACTATGCTAGAAAGTGCACTAGCAGTAAATATTTAAGGGGGGAAAAAAAAAAAAAAAGACGAAACGATGCCAGTCCCATGGAACTTCGTTCCTTCGGAAAGAAGAGTTATCTAGATGTCTCTCCTGGCCCAGGACTGCGGGCTCAGTGCCATGGTCTCAGAGAAGGTGAAGGCTTTCTCCCCTCGACCCCCAGGTTTCCGCCGAGGTAGTTAAGTCTTTTATCTGGTAAATGTCCCACGGTTCTAGATGAGCAAAGAGCGCGCAGGCCCACCCTTATCAGGCGAATATAGCACAGATCAGATTGCGAAACGGTGTACACCCGGCCACCTGTTGTGTATCAGGTGAATACCCCACAGGTCTGGCTGGGAAGTGTGTGTAGAGCCACCCGATGTTTTGGAGGCCAATAATCCGCTTGGGTCTGGTGGGAGGGATGCGCATGCATAACGGGAAAATACCCCACACTACCGGATAGAGGAGAATGAAAAGGGCGAGGAGAGGGTGCAGGGGCAGAGCGGATTCCCGTCTCCAAGAGATCTGCGGGGGTGGCCCACCCGCTCTTCTGACGGAACGGTCTCTGGGATCTGGGAGGAGATGGATAGCGAGCGGATAAAGACCCCTCGGACTGCAGTTCAGGGTCGTGGCAGGTCGTTGCTAGTCCATCGAGCCCACGGTCGGCTCGCCGGGTTTCTCCTGCGTGTGACAGGACAGGCCACCCCTTTGCCGGAGGACGCTTTCTCCCCCACCAGGGCCGAGGCGCAGGTCAGCCCCTCGCCGTTCTTCCTTCGGGTCCTAGCAAGAGAGGAGATGGCCTCGCAGGCTGGCCGGGGCTGAGCAGGAAGGGGCGGCGGAGATGAAGGGAGGAGGAGGTCGCAGGTGCGGGATCCCGGCGCCAGCTGATGCGGGTGCGCGCGCAGCTGTTGTTTACGAGCCGGTAACTGTTTCGCAGCCGCGGCGCGCGGAGGAGGGCTCCGGCTGCCGGGGAGGGCGCCCCCTCCCCGGGCCGACGCCAGAGCAGCCGTTACGTGACCTCGCCGCCCCCGGCCCCGGGCCCGGCGGGCTGTATCAGCCCCACCGCAGCCCCTCCCTCCCCTCCCAGCTCGTTCCTCATTCGAGGTTAACGGTCCGAAGAAAAGCCCGGGGGAGCGGTCGGAGGGCGGTACCGTCCCGGGAGCGCCGAGGAGCCCCGCCCAGGCTCTGCAGTCTGCAAGGGGACGTAAAGGGCTGCGCGCATGCGCCGCCCGTCGCGGCGAGACAAGAGGAGCAAAATGTGCGAGGCCCGGAGGAAGATGGGTATTGTAGTTAAGTGTTGGGGTCTGAGCTGCGTGCACTGGAGAAAACAAACCATTTTCTTTCTGGGTCACGCTGTGTTGCACAAACTCACTCTGGAAGCATTCGGGGAGCACACATGCCCCTTGCCCTCCGAGTCCCCAAAACCATCTCAAAAGCGTCTGGGAAAATTCCGTTCATAATTTCTTTTCTTTTCTTTCTTTTTTTTTTTTTTTAAGATTTTATTTATTTATTTGACAGACAGAGATCATCAGTAGGCAGAGAGGCAGGCAGAGAAAGAGGAGGAAGTAGGCTCCTCGCTGAGCAGAGAGCCCAATGCGGGGCTCGATCCCAGGACCCTGGGACCACGACCGGAGCCGAAGGCAGAGGCTTCAACCCACTGAGCCACCCAGGCGCCCCCCGTTCATAATTTCTTTAAAAATCACAAACCTCGGGGCGCCTGGGTGGCTCAGTGGGTTAAAGCCTCTACTTCGGCTCAGGTCATGGTCCTGGGGTCCTGGGATCGAGCCCGCGTCTGGCTCTCTACTCAGCAGGGAGCCTGCTTCCCTTCCTCTCTCTCTGCCTGCCTCTCTGCCTACCTGTGATCTCTGTCAAACAAATAAATAAAATGTTAAAAAAAAAATCACAAACCTCCCATACCATATGCGTAGCTATGACACCAAGTGAAATTTTTTTTTTAAGATTTTATTTATCCATTTGACAGATCACAAGTAGGCAGAGAGGCAGGCCGGGGAGAGAGAGAGACACACACGCAGGCTCCCCGCTGAGCAGAGAGCCTGATGCGGGGCTCCATCCCAGGACCCCGAGATCATGACCTAGCTGAAGGCAGAGGCTCAACCCACCGAGCCACCCAGGCCCCCCCCCCCAACTGAAATTTTTAAGGTGTATTCTCAATTATATACATTTTGTGCTAAATTTCTTTTCCCTGTCCTTAAAATGTCTTTTGCTATGTATGCATATATCAGCTCATCATGTTATACACCTTAAATATATACAATTTGGTCAATTATATCTCAATGAGGCTGGAGAAAAATGGTATTTTCACCTTCTAGTTAGACTGAAGATTCAATTAAAGAAAATGTCCTTTATTTTAGACCTGGAGAAAACAGTGAAATACTTTTTTTACTCCACTGTCACCAGAATATTTTTCTTAGCATGTTTATTTCAAGTGTTCAATAAATTTGACTCATCAATGTTTTGTTTGAAAGTTATTTCCTATAGCTTTGATCGAGACATTTAAATTTAACAATCTGTGCCCTAGCTTTGCCTGGGTCCTTACCCCTCACAAGTGGAAATGTTTAAATGTCATCCTTAGCAATAGGTCAGAACTGTATTGAAAACCTGAGTCAGGAAATTCTCTTTTATCAAATGACACATAAAATCCAAAACGTGGTTAAAAAGATCCAGTAATAAAAACTTCTTAGGGTACCTGGGTGGCTCAGTAGGTTAAAGCCTCTGCCTTCGGCTCAGGTCAAGATCCCAGGGTCCTGGGATGGAGTCCCACATCAGGCTCTCTGCTCAGCAGGGAGCCTGCTTCCCCCTCTGCCTACTTGTGATGTCTCTGTCTCTGTCAAATGAATAAATAAAACCTTAAAAAAAAAAAAAGAAAAAGAAAGAAAGATGCAGGTAACAAATGAGAAATTTCCAATTGAAATGGGAAACCTCGTGGGGCACCTGGATGGCTCATTTGGTTAAGCACCTCTCTTCGGCTCAGGTCATCCCAGGATCCTGGGACAGAGCCGTTTCAGGCACTGTGCTGAGCAGAGAGCCTGCTGCTCCCTCTCCTCCCAACTTATGGTCTCTCTCACTATCTCTGTCTGTCTCAAATAAATAAAATCTTTTTAAAAAATAAGCTAAAATGTAAAGCCCCTTAAAGTTTTTTTCTCTTTAAAGCCTCTGATTAACAATTCCAGCTTAGAGCTTTCCTGAGGCAGCAAGAAATTCACTTCCTGAGCTACTACTGTTTTTCTCAGGCAGGACTGTTGGTCATTCCAATCTCAGACTTCCCCTTTTTTTTAATGAGATGTGTCTGTAATTTATTTTTCAGATTCCTCCGTGGGATTAAGAAGTCTTTTCCACATTGCATTGTACTGCTTCCTGCTCTTGGTCTTCTTTTCCATGTACTCATTCTTCAAGCATTTTCTCATCTACCGACTAAGGCCACTGTAATGACTAAAAATTTTCAGAATGCCAGGGCAAGTGGGTGGCTCAGTCAGTTAAACGTTTGCCTTTAGCTCAGGTCATGATCCCAGGGTCCTAGGATTGAGCCCTTTACTCAGCAAGGGAGCCTTCTTCTCCCTTTCCTTCTACCTGCCCCTCCCTCTGCTTGTGCTCTCTCTCAAATAACTAAATAAAATCTTTAAAAATTTTTTTCAGAATGCTGTGGTGTTCGTGGCATTCCTTAAGCAAGTTTATCAAGGCATTACATTCTTCAATGTACAAGTGTGAAGATAAATCAGGATGCATGTTTAGGAGGTGATGGAGCACCTGACTCATGGGCATACAGGACCCAGGCCAGTTCCAGGTGGCATAGGCTCCTGTGCTTTCCACATCTGACTCTGCTGGGCTTGGCCAGGCCCCATTGCTCTCACAAACTTTCTCATATTTATAAAGAAATGGTGGATCTGCAAAATCCAATTTGTTTCATACCACAATGTATTTTCATTCATTTCCATATACTACCTAATACCAATATATATACCTCTTAAAATTCTTCTCCTGTTTCTGAGCATAGCTTAGAAGATATTAATATCCCAAGAATCTTTTAAGGGAAAAGTCCACCTTTTCTCCTCTATTTCAATTAGGACTATTCCCAGATCAAAGTCTTTTCAGTTTACACAGCATGTAGCATGAAACAATAATCCTTTTTTGAGGGAGTGAGTGCAGCTAGTGGGTTACTTATAAAGACAAAGTTACAGTCATTATTACAAAACATTACTAAAAGAGTTCATTTACAGATTTTAGTGTTTAAGAAGTTTACATAGCAGATCCTTTTTCTAGTTATTGCAAAATTAACATTTCTTCCCTCATTATCCCCTTACTAAGTAACACTTTAAAATCCCTGTTAAGTGAACAGGCTAAGAAATTAAAAATTGCTTGACAGGAAACAAATTTTCTCATTTTACCATTGCCGTAAATTAAGTGATTCAAAAATCATCTGTCTTCTATTACCACCCAAGTCAAGAGGTTTTTTTTTTCCCCAGCAGTCAGCAACTATCCTCAATTTTTCTGCTGAGATACTCAGACATCAGAGTCCAACAGAAACGTATCTATCCCCTTCCAGGACCTGTGCTGATAAATCAAATTTATGCCAATTTAAGTTACATCTTTTTCTAGAGCCTAGACTCTTGACAGAGTAGAAAAAGATTGTGTAATTAGAACACAATCTCCATACAGCAATTTTTTAATCAGTGGCACTAGGCAGACATTCAAATCCAATGTCAAAAGTCACAAATGGGAAGACTGGAAACTAATGAGTTTATTAACTTAGCAAAGAAAGGACAAAGTTAGCATTTCTTGAAAGCTCATATACAATATTTTGCCTCATCATTCCTCTGCTATGAATTGTCCTAAGAAATCTCCGAGGGTTTTTTGTTTTTTAATTAACCCCAACAGTAGCTTAAAAAAAAAAAAAAAAAAAAAACACACACAGCAAAATCCCTGCTTGAATCTCTCATACCTCATCTTCTAAATTAAGATCCATGTGGCCTTCCACAAAGCAGCTGGCTGCCAAGGAAAATATAAAGTGTATGTGAGAAAACAATTTCTTGATGGAGAGAACTAAATACCTGGGAATATTTTCAGGAGGGGCATAAATGATGTATCAAGGCATTTGTATTAACAACGGTTCTAATCTGCCACACAGTGTAGATAGATATTGATAGAGACCCACCACTGAACCCTATCAAATTTAAAGCTGGAAGAAGGCTTAGAAATTATGAGAAAAATGAGACTAAACTGGTTAATTTTACTTTCTCAGTTATGCAGAAGGGAAAATCCTGGTCTCCTAACTTCCAATTCACTACATTCCCTCTAAAATATAGCTGCTATTATTTTTCAAGCAACGCCTCCATTTTGAGTCAAAACATCATTTCAAGGGGGCAAGAACTTACTTAAATGAGAACAAGGGTATTTTTCACTGAATCCTAACAGTTGTGGAAGAGTCTCAACCATTCTTTCAGTTCCCCAACACCCTATCGCGCACTACTGATCAGCAGTGACTTAAGTTCTTCCAAGTGGTCTTGTAACCCTGGGGAGCTCTTCTTTCTCATCTCCCTCTTTTGTTTTTAAACCCCTCCTTTTTTCCCCAACATACAGAACATACAACATACAACACACAACATACAAAATAATACATACAAACATACAAAAATAAGAGCTTTTTCAAATCATTTTAATAACCTAGCAGTGATTCAAAATAGGGAAAGAAAATTCAAACTTGTTCCCCTAAGAGGGAGGCTACCATGACTGCTCTGCACAAGCACGATCAAGGAAAACGATGAAACCAGATTCCAAACAGCAAGGGTGGTAAGAAGGCTTCAAGGCTCACAGTTCGAAGAGCTTGGTTTCAGAAAGTCTCTGAGGGGTAGCAGAAGAGACATGAAGTTTAAGGGACCCTCAGAGGACAGGGCGCGGTTGCTGGGTCATGAGCACCTTGAAGCGTTTCTTGACGGTGATTCGGTGTCGAGAGTATTTGTCATCCGGGGAGAACCGAGCAGGATGCGCCGAGCAGGTCTGTTGTCCCATAGGGTCAAGCTTCTGCTCAAGGAAGAATGAGAGACATAATTTCAGTACAGGAGTGGTGGGAAAACTCCCATCCCTGGCGTCGTAAGAGACAGAAGCTGGGATGGGGAAAGGCTGCGCGAAAAAAAGCAAGCGGGAAGACAGGAGACGCGACGATTAGATCAACAAGTCATACACTCCCTCCACCACTCGTGGCTTCTGGGCTTTCTAATTCCCCCTACCCACCTATGCAATTAGGTAGCGGGTCTCAACCGCTCCTCCCACCTTCGCTTCCCGCCATGACCACTTACTACCCATTTTTTCCCCCTCTCACCTTCAGCGTATAGACCCTGTCTCCCTGCTCGTTGAGATAATACTGGAGAAACATGACAACGCCGAAACGAGATGTTCCAATTTCGTCTGCAGCTCTTTCTAACTGATGGTCTCACGTGTCGGCCAAGTTCCTTCCGGTAGAGCCGGAAGTCTATCTCACGGCCTGCCGGGAAATGTAGTCCATTTAGGCCTCGCTCCAGTGGGCCAAGAGGGGGCGAACTAGTGCAGGATTTGGCCCAGTTGCAACCCAGTTGCAACCTTGCAAGGCGTTGGCTTCCAGTTGCAACTTTGCAGGCGTTGGGAGACACGTGGAGTGTACCCACTGTGTGCAAAACACTGCTAGGAGTTAGAGGGGGGTAGGAATGGATATGAGTTGAACATTGATGAATAGAATCCTATCTTTATCTCGAGATGCACACCCATTTCACAGGCAGTGTATTTCTAGTGCCTGAAGAAACAAAGGCTCCAGGATTCAGAGCCCCTTTACCTTACGACATAAAGAAGAAAATTTTCTTCCCTCCCCTCTTTTACATCCAGTTTCCCCGTCCTATTTCAAAGTATTGGCGGTAAAGAGTGCATGATGGGTATTCAATATCAGGTACAGCGAAGAGAGCGTAAAGTTATTTTATGAAACTGGTGAAGTATATTTTAGTGGTCGAACCAAGATTTAAACTCAGGTCTCTTTATCACAAATCCAGCGCTCTTTCTTATAGTGGTGAGTAGCTAATAATAGCATAATATGATGCACTTCCTAGGGTTATTTCGAATTTTTTAAAGAACGTAGAAATTCTCTTTATAGAACTCTGGGTTTTAAAAAATGACAATTGGAACCCAGATATTACAAAGACGATCTTTGCAGTATTATTTACGATGGCAATAACAATGGAACATACGTTAATTTTATAACCAAGAAAAGCCTGAAAGCGTTTTTCTTTTTTTAAAGTATATAGTCTGTATTTACTTGTAGCTGCATAAAATATCTCTGCAAGGATTCACAAGAAACATACTATTGGTTTCCTCTGTGATAAAGAAATTGGTTCCAAAAAGAAAGAAAAGAGAGAAAGAGAAATCAGTTCCAGAGGAAAGGAGTGGGAAGGACCCTGGCTGAATAGTCCATTTTGCGTAGTTTGACTTTTGAACCAGGTTAATGTATTTGCCATTTCAAAAACTAAAATTATTTAACAAAAATTTTAAACAACAAAGTAATTTAACACAAGGAAGGCCTTTTTGGTTTTGGAATTTGGGGCCGAGTGGCAGTTTTTGATAGAGCGGTGCTTTTCAGCCAAGGGTAAGCTGAACTTTCCGTGAACTGCAGAGCTGATGGAAGTGGACTATTTGAGATGGCAGGGCAGCTTTTTTTTTTTTTTTTTTTTTTTTTAGATTTTATTTATTTGAGAGAAAGTGAGTGAGAGAGCACAAGCAGGGGGAGCACCAGGAAAAGGGAGAGATAGAAAAAGAGAGAAACAAGGCCCCCTGCTGAGCTGGATCCCTGAGATCATAACCTCAGCTGAAGGCAGGCGCTTCTGCTTAACAGATTGAGCCACCCAGATGCCCCAGCAAGACAACTTTCTAAGGAAATGATATGCATACAGCCAAATATAAACCCTGATTTTCTGAGACAATCCGACTTTCAAATATTGTTTCTTTGATCCTTAAGTGCACAGATTAGGTACTTTGAATTTGGTTTGGAAAACAGAGCCAATATTGAATTAAGCCAAGGGTCTGTCACAACCTTCAATTAATAGGAAGTCAGTTACAGAACCGAGTGGGATTGAAGGGGATAAAACTGTATATATATTGGTGAAGAAATGTATAAGTAATCGAGATATAAAACTATAATGTTGGGAATCAGAAAGAATTTACAAACTACCCTAAAAAAGACACAGAACAGTTGTGTTGCCATACTCTGGTTTGGAGGGAATTCCTGGTTACTGCTTACTTACCAGAGCTCTCTGGCATCTCTCTCTATCTCTGCCCCTGCTCTCCTCCCCTCCCCCTCTGCAGAATGTCTTGAGTCCTAGATTCTAGTTCTGTTTTGATCTGATCTTTATCTTCCCTTCCTTGGATCCCTGTGTATCTGCTGGGGCCAGGTCGCTCTCTGGGTCCTGGACCAGACTGTCTCATTCTGGAAGCTTCCCGACAGCCACGGTTAGTGTCCGAATCTGAGAGGATGGCTTCAGATGGAGGTAAGTCTGCAAGTGGTGGGGAAGGTCCTGACTACCTGCTCACATCCTTAGGGATTCAGATTTGACTTTCCCTGGGGACCAGCTTTTGGGGCTGACCTAGACAGATGTAAGAGCACTAGACTCCAGCAAAGTCATGAGACTTGGGGAGGCTGGGGAAGGAGATTGTGCCATTAACACCAGGGCTAGGGGATGAAGAGGGCTTCCTGGGAAGCAGATGAAAGCCCTTCAGAGGAAAGTGCTGGGTATAGAAAAGGGATGGCAGTTAGCAACTTGTTTCTCTGGAAGAAGGATTCCCCTCAACATGTGTTTGTGGGGCATGGGCAGGGGTGTGTGTGTGTGTGGTATAAGCAGCACAGAGAGGGTTCAAGGGGAAGGTCCAAATTCCGGTGTCTTGTGTAGGCAGTTGGAGCCTGCTCTAGAATTATATCCTGAGAGAGCTGAGCTGCAGTCACTCTCAACCTTATCGAGTTGGGTAGGTGGAGGCCTTTGCTGGAAAACGACTCTACTGGGTTTCTGTTGCCTAGCCTGTGGAGAAATATCTTCCTAAAAGCTACCCTGGAAGGTACTGGAAGTACCTCTGCTCAGAGCCTCATGGCTCCTTTTTGCTCCAGAGATGGCTTCTTTTCCAGTTTCGAGAGCAGTTTTCCTTGATTTCCCAGGAAGTTGGAGTTATCCAACCGGAATGAGAGCTGGGGCTTCCCTTAAATGCTCTCAGTTTTTCTACCTTTTGTGGAACTCAGGCCTTCAGACCCATTTCACTTCGCAGAATCCTCCTGGCCCTCTGCTTTGTGGTTGAGGTGATGAGTTTGGTCATAGTCCATGTCTCCTTCATGGTCAGGAAGTGGAAGCTGAGTGTTGTTAGTTTGCTGGGGGAATATTCTTTAGTAGATGGGGAGGAGACTTGTGTGAAATTGGGCAAATGATCTACTATTATAATTGGAAATCCTGAGACACATGTCCTGATTAAGTACACATTTTATGTATTTATCCATGGATTTTTGGCCTAGAGTCCACATAGCTCCTTCTCAGCAGGTACTGTGTTTCAGACTTCATTGTACCTTGTTCATAGTACACCCTAAATTTCTGTTATTAGTGCTTCCAAGCAGAAGGACCACAGACAGTCTACACCACCAAATCCACCAAATTTTAACATGTCCAGCAACTACTCAGAGCTCTGGAAACCTCCCTTCTTGGCCAAACCTTCCCTCACCCACTTCCTGGTCCTATCTCTTAGTCATTCCTGGCTGTTACATAACAAAATTTCGGGAAACCAATATCTACACATGCTCTCCAGGGGACAGCACTTGGGACAGAGATTGGTGCATGGCTGGGACCACAGAGCAGCTGGGGGCAGAGTTCAGGTGGTTTGAACATGTTTGGAGTGGGTGGGAATAAGGGAGGTACTTATAAGAGGGTGTTGGCTGCCGTGTGTTAGGAAGTATGAGCTCATGGGCCCAACGGTCCTTGTAGCTTCTCTAGGGCAATAATTCTCACCTAGGAGTACGGGACATCAAAATCACTTGGGGAGACACTTGCAAACTATGCAGTTTCCCCCATCCTTATTCCTCCCTCACCTGTTGAGAATCAGTGCTCTGATTGTCCAGGGACTAAATGGAACTCCAATGACCTAATCTCTGACCTCCTTTTCTTCTAGTCCATTCTCTCTTTTTCTTCGTCTTAACAGCATCTCCACTGTCGGGACCGGACTTGACCATGAAAGCTGGTGCGGCCCTGTCTCCTTTCACTGCACTTCCCTTTCCCCAGTCTGCTCCTGGCCCACCAGACCAGCCACCCTGGGAGCCGCCTCTGCAGCCTCCCATGCCTTCAACATTCTCTCCAGGAAACCCTCTGGTGCTCTCCACTCTCCCCAGCCCATTGCTGGTGACAGGGGATGGGGGCCCTGGCCCCACTGGGGCTGGAGTCATTGTCAAAGTCAAGACAGAAGGGGGGCCAGCTGAGCCCTCTCAAACTCAGAACTTCATCCTTACTCAGCCAGCCCTCAATTGGATTGCCTCAGTTCCTCCCTGTGGGGCCCCTGAGGGTCCTCCCCCTCGATTCATGACAGCTTCTAACATGAAGACCCTTCTGCCCACAAAGGCCATTGGGATGAGCCAGGAGGGCCTCCCAGGACTTCCTGCTCAGGCTCTACCACCAGCTGCCCAAATGGCCCCCATTGTGCCCCTGGAAAAGGCTTGGCCAGGGCTACATGGGGCAACCGGAGAAGGAAGTCCATTGGCTGCCCAATCTAAGCCCGCCCTGGGCGACCTCTCCTACACCTCCAAAGGTGTTTATGAAAACTTCCGACGCTGGCAGCGCTACAAAGCCTTGGCTCGGAGGCACTTGTCTCAAAGTCCTGATGCGGAAGCCCTTTCCTGCTTTCTTATGTAAGTGGGGAGATCTGAGGTTAATTATCCTAGCACTTTTTTTTTTTAAATTTTATTTGTTATTTATTTGATAGACAGAGGTCACAAATAGGCAGAGAGGCAGGCAAAGAGAGAGGGCGAAGCAGGCTCCCTGCCGAGCAGAGTGCCCGACACGGGGCTCTATCCCAGGACCCTGGGATCATGACCTGAGCCGTAGGCAGAGGCTTTAACCCACTGAGCCACCCAGGTGCCCCAGCCTAGCACTTTTAAACAAGGAGGACTTTGGGCTGGACAGGAAGTTAGGCTATTTAGGAATACTTGAGGGCAGGTCATCAGGGTGCTATCAAGGCTATGAGAACAAAACGCATAATGATGATGATGACGATGATGATGATGATGATAGGCTTCTTTACCTACTTCCCAGATTATAACGAGCTTTCAGGTGTCTTCTCTCAAGTGATGCTCACAACCCTGTGAGTTCAGGCAAGCATATTCAGGTAATCTTCACAGATAAACGAGAACACTGAAGCCCAGAGGTTTCCTGTGATTAAGCAGAAGGCTGTAAGTGGAGCTTAGGTCTCTGACACCAAGTACAGAGGCCTTCCATTCTATTTTATTATTATTTTATTACCATCTGGCATCACGTTGAGCCATCCAAACAGCTGAGCCCTGACCAAGTGCAGGAGCGGAGGATGGTGGGGGGCGGGGCAAAGGAAGTGCCACCCTCCCCTACCACCCTCTATTTTATTCTGAGTTCACGTTGAAATAGGAAGGTGGTAGAACTTCCTTAGTGACCAATGGCCTAGGTTACACTGCTTGCTAGATTGGTGATTCTGGGCCCCACATGTACTACCTTGCCCTCAGTCTTCTCATCTAGAAAGGAGATGAGGATAGTGACTTCAGAGGGCTGCTGAGATGAAATGAGTTATTATCTGTGAAGTGCTTAGCAGAGTGCCTGGCACAGAGAATGCCTCATTAAGTGGCAGCTTCTATTATTATTCCTATTATTAGAAAAAAGGCAATTGAGAAGAGGAAAAGAATTCACAAAAGGCCAGAATGTCTATGTGAGTGGATGCTTAGCCAAGGACCCCAGGGGTCAGGGGCTGTCTGTTATGTCTAAAGCCGAGTCTGGGGAATTTTCTCTTCTTCCCATCCAGACCCACTGCTTCCCTCAACTGCCTGCACTCTTGACATTCTGTGTAAAGAAAATGTCCACATTTTGCTAACTTAAAAAACAGGTACATTGTGTTCCCAGTCTCTGAGCTCCTAGAGGAATCTCCCTTTCTACCCTGACTCTGGAGTGAATAAATCAAAAGCCTCCCCCAGAGTCCTTGGTGTTGATCACCTTACCAGCTCCCTGCTTTCTCCAAATGGCTCTGGTTCTCTGGGAGCCTAGCAGGCTGAATTTCTAACTCCTAGTTTCTTCCTGTTCTCCATGCTCAGGGGCTCCAGGCAGGGTCTCCTCCAAAATGCAGTCCAGTCTCTCTGCAACAGTAACCCAAGAGGCTGGTAAAATACGAAGTCCAAAGATCCTCGGGCACAGGAATCTTTAATTATAACAAGCTTCAGCAGGTGATTTCTAGACACAGTGCTTGAGGACTCTGGCAAGTCAGAGGACAAAAATGAATCATAAAGAACTTAAAGAGTATTGATATTTGTCTGTGAAGGGTAGCCCCGAGGCAAAAAACAAAACAAAACTTAAAAACTAACAAATAAAAACACCTCAAAACCTTTAAGAGATTCATTTGGGTTAGGTAGTGCCTTTTTTGAAAAGCAAGAGCCTTTGGACAGGGAGAAGTGTACTTTATAATGAATCCATTAATTTAATAATGTGAGTGCTTTCTTCCTCATGTTTAGTTGAGGATTGCACCGTGAGAATTAAGGGTGGTTGGTTTCAAAAGGTGGGGAACAAAGGCAATCATCTGATTTTGTGTGAGATTTGAAAATTTCAGCAGGAAGAGAGTCCAGTATAATAGATGGGTGGAAGTTGGGGGTCTGGAAGTCTAACCAGAGGTGGGATGTGACAAGGATTAGGGGACAAGTTGGCTCTGCTGAGGGACAAGGGGTGTGTGTTGAGGTGTTTGTCGGGACAGAGGCATGGGGGGGGCACATTGTAGAACATGACTGACACAATGGGGATTTTAGCCCAGTGCTTCGCTCCCTGGCCCGGCTGAAGCCCACTATGACTCTGGAGGAGGGACTGCCAAGGGCTGTGCAGGAGTGGGAGCACACCAGCAACTTTGACCGGATGATCTTTTATGAGATGGCAGAAAAGTGAGTCTGACTAACCCCCATTCCCCTGAGGGGTGCTGTGCAGGGATGGGTTGGATGGGGGCATGTAAGGGGCTTGGATCGGGTGTGGGGGTGCTTACTAAAAGGGATGCTAGGAGGAGTGGTGTAGACTAGAATAGGGGTCTCCTGGATTCTCACTGCTTCTACCACCTTGACCCTAGGGGTTTTCTGTCCTGTGACCTTGAAAGCTCTCCTTCCTCCAGATCCTGAATTATATAGGTCCTTGATATTGAAGCTCTTAGAATGAGATTGGAGCACAATTGGTGTAAAAATTCCTTGTTAAAGGGACCTTGCAAAGAGGAGGTAAGCCCTACTAGGCAGATTCTTTTCTAGCTCACTGACCTGGTAGTAGGTGGCTACTGATGCCAACCTTGAGACCACTCCTCTTCTGGCCAGAGTGGCACAGAAATCATTTACCCCATTATCCCAGGGAGGGCTTGGTGCTTGCAGAGCTTGGTCCGGGGAAGGTCCTGGATGCCCAGAGTAGTCTCCTGGCTTTTATTCCTCATTTATCCACGATTGTCTTCTTGGTTAAAGGAGCAACTCTGGGGAAAATGAACCCTCTCCTCCAAAACTTAGTGTCCATTTCCTCCCTTCTGAACCCATACCTCCCAGAATTACTCTTCCTGGCCACCAGTCCCAGTCTCAGGACACGGGTCTCAGCACTGCCTCCTGGTGGGAACTTCCTGGAACTGCAACCCCAGGCCCTGCTTTAGGATTTCCCTCAGCCTTGATGGTTGTAGGTAGGGGCACAAGAGGCCTCGCAGGGCCCCACGGAAGGATGAAGCTAGGCTTTGGCACAGGCCTGACTGGCTTCAACAAGGCTGTATTAATTGCAGATATACATCCTCCATGATGCTGGGTGAGATCAGGGATGAGACAGAAGTGAAAGTGATGGTTCTCTCCTGGAGAAGCTGAACATTGATTTCTCAACAAGTTTCCTAAGCCATGACTGCACATAAGGGATTCTGTGGTGACCTTGTGAGGTTCCCCCAGAACTGTTATTGGGTTGTCTGTGAGCAGCTTCCCCCTGGTGTCTGGACTTCTCGGCATTGTCCAGGCCTTCCTCACCCTCTGCAGGTTCATGGAATTTGAGGCTGAGGAGGAGATGCAGGTTCAGAACACACAGCTGACGAATGGGTCCCAAGGCCTGCTTCCTGCAGCGCCTCTGAAACTTGACCCTCCAGGGCTCCGGGCCACTGAGGTTAGCCAGCAGCCAGGTAAGACTTCCTCATTGCAACAGGAACCTGCGGTTCAAGGCTCAAAGGGAGGTGTGCACAGAGCAGTCATGGACTAGGGAAAGCATTGCCCTTACTCTCTCACTATCCCTCCAGGGGGTGGCAATGATGTTCTAAACAGGACATACATACATAGGAGGCTGGCTTTTCAGGTTCCCTTTGTCCCAAACTGTGATCTTGGCAAAGTAAACTACTCCCTAACAGACTATACATGAGGCACAAAATACCTCATTTGCCTAAGAAATGGGGGCTGGATGAGAGGACTTCTTGGAATTTCAGGGGTTTCCACATGTCTTATGCAGTGATTCTCTTAGACCCTCCAGCTCCACAATCTTCTCCCATGGCTGTTCCCATTTCAGGCCTCATCTAGCTTGTAATCCTTCCAGCATACCCAGATTGCTGCCCTGACAAACCGAAGGCTGGGAGGCAGAAGTCACAGTCCCTGTGCCACCCCAGTTCCTCCTTTCATCTCTTCCCTTAGTGTACATTCCCAAAAAGGCGGCCTCCAAGGCACGGGCCCCCCGCCGGCGGCAGCGCAAAACGCAGAGGCCTCCGGTTCCTGAGGCCCCCAAGGAGGTCCCACCAGAAGCTGTGAAGGAGTATGCTGACATCATGGAAGGGCTGGTGGGGAGTCAGTTGGCCTTCGGGGAGGCAGATGGAAAACAGGAAGAGGAAGAAGAGCAGCAGCAGCAGGAGGAAGCAATGTATCCGGATCCAGGCCTCCTAAGCTACATCGATGAGCTTTGTTCTCAGGAGGTCTTTGTCTCCAAGGTGGGCTGGACCTGGGTGTCTGGTTTCTAGTAGATACTGGGATGGAAACTCCAGGGGACAAAAGACCTAGGGTTTGGCCGAAGGCAGTTAGGAACTATGCTGTCTTCCTACTGGAAATGGGTGTGCATGCATGCATGCATGGGGGAGGGTTGGGGGAGGGGGCCACATGGCTCCTTCTCTAGAGCCTCTTTGTTCACAGGTTACTTCCTGTCGAGGACTCAGATCACTGTTTATTCTGTTCCCCAGGTGGAGGCTGTCATTCATCCTCAGTTTCTGGCAGATCTGCTGTCCCCAGAACAGCAGAGGGATCCGTTGGCCTTAATTGAGGAGCTGGAGCAAGAAGAAGGACTCAGTCTTGCCCAGGTAAACCTGGGAAGCAGGAAATATCAGAGTAAGAAGCTTGAGTGATTTTATCTAACCCTATGCTGTCTTGGCTGGTATGACTTCTGGAGACAGCTTCAGGACTGGGATTTAGGTGCAGAACAAGTAGGCAAGAGACTGTGGATACACAGGAAAAGGGGAGTGAGCATAAGGGGTCAAAGCATGGAATTAAGACCCAAGAGGGCGGAAGAGAAGAGCTATGATATCTGTTTTTGATGCCGTGACTTATGCCACTTGCTTGCATTCCCTGCCCTGTCCCAGTGCCATCTCCTGACCACCCCCTCCGCCACAGCTTCTCACAGCCAGGTAGAGAACAGTGTTTGTCCATTCTCCTTCTAGCTCGTCCAGAAGAGACTCCTGGCCTTGGAGGAAGAGGATGTAGAGGCTCCTCCTAGCTGTAGCGGAGCTCAATCAGACTCCAGTCCTTCTGTTTCTGATGAGGATGAAGATGGGGGTGGGCGGCTTCGGCCCTCCCCTGGGCCTCGGGTGGCTGGGGGCACTGTTCGCCTTGGAAAGGCTGCTTCTCCAGGAAAACGGGTGAGAGAAGTGCATGGTGGGCAGGAGCGGTCCCTAGATGGCCCAAGGGGGATGCACAGAGATGGGAACACTGTGCCCTCCTCCCCCAGCAGCTGGGACCTACAGCTAGAACCTACAGCTCCACAGGGAACTCAAGGGTCCTTAAATACAGAGAAAAGAGGGGCCAGGAAGGTTGCAAATCAAATATGCCCACATCAGGATGACCACCTGGGAGGTGCTAGGTCTCCCGGGCACCCCCTCGTGGCTGACAGAACTTCTGAAACTCTGCCCCTTCATTGGCAGGAAGGCCCCCAGCCCGAGACATTTCCTAGCTCGGATGTGGGACTCAAAGAGCTGGCTCCTCTGCAAGGACAGGGGCTAGAAAAGCAGGACAGCCAGCAGCTAGGGCGTTTTGGAGTGCTTCCCCAGGGGACGGCGCCACTAGCAGTAACCCAGAAAGGTTCTTCAGTCGCCATGTGGGGAGATGACAAAAGTCCTCCCGTGGTTCAGGGTTATGACCAGAACCTTTCCCTTAGAGCAGCTGGTGACAGGGAAGGAGATGGAGCCTCTCTCAGTCCAGGACTTTGGCTGAGCAGTGAGCTGGATGCCGTGGGCTTAGAGTTGCCCTTACAAATTGAGGAAGTCATAGAGAACTTCCACGATGGGGAATGTGTCACTGAGCATCAGGGAGGCTGCCAGGCACTGGGCTCCAGAAGCAACATTTCTCTGGGTCCTGGAAAAGCCACAGCACCTGGGGATGGGGGGGGCAGTGCCATCTCCTGTGGAGGCACAGATGGCACAGCTGCCCTGCAGAAGATAAGCTACTGCAGCCTGCTGGGACCTTTGAGGGCTGACAGCCCATCCATGAGGCATCAAGAAAATCAAGAACAGAGCCCTGAGGCTACAGGGGATCCCAGAGATCTGTGGGCTGAAGGTTGCTCCCCTTTGCTGGAAAGTAGTATCTGTGCCCCCACACCGGGGGTTCCCAAAGAAACCCTTCAGCCTGCATGTCAAGGCAATATCCTTGTACTGGGGACCCAGGGTATCTCCTCCTTCCCCGAGGCCAGCCTGGAAGTGGGGAGCAGGAGCCATTCCATCTCTCCTCTGTTGGAAACCAGAGAACATGCCAACATACTAGATATTAGAGATGCCTGTGGCCTCCAGCTAGAGGTCAGTGAGGATACCCACCCACCAAATTTTAATTCTTATGACCTCCAAGGAGAAGACAGGGAGGATACTGATTTACCCAAGCCTGAAGACCTTGCTCCCTTACCAGGGAATCAAGAGTCTTCTGCTCATGGGACCCCCAAATCAACATCTCCTCACCAGGGCCTTGGAAGCACTTCCTCTAGATGGGGAGCCAGGGATGCCTTAACTCTGAAAGAAAGCTCTCCTGTCAGTGAAACATGCAGCTCAACAGACGGGGCCAAAGGGAAGGAGGAGGAGCAGGAGGAAGGGGAGGATGAGGAACTCTCCAGCTTTGCCTACCTCTTGGCCTCTAAACTTAGCCTGTCACCGCCAAGGGGGCCTCCCTTCAGTCTTCACCCAGCCTCAGGCCTGCCCTCGATGGGAGGGCGGGGGGCCCAGAGAGCATCCCACTCCCTCTCTGCTGAGGCAAGAGGCCTTGGCCAGTCTCCACATCCTGTTGCCAAGTCTGGGAAGAGAACTCTCAGTGGAGGCCCTTCTCCTGCTGAAAAGAGGCCCTGCCAGGATGCTGACCTTGGCATCTCTGGGGAGAACCCCCTGGCTCTTGGAGTGGTTCGAGCCTCACAGCCTCGTAAAAGGCGGCGTGACACTTTTGTCACTGGCCGAAGGAAGAAACGTCGGCGTAGTCAGTAGGGGACAGTGGGACCCTCCTACCCCACCTGCTGATCTCTAAAGGTGGGGGCCCCCAGAGTAGATTTCACTCCAGCGGCACACCAGCAAAGACTGGTTCTCAACCCCATGTTATTTTGTTGTTTGCAAAAGTGGCGAGTATGGGAAGGGAGGTCACACTGGCTAGTTTGGAAGTTGTATGGGGAAAAGAAAAATAAAGATTTTCTGGTTGTTGGAAAATGTTTGCCATGTGCCCTTTAGTATTCCTGTCTTTGCTGCTAGTCAAGGTGAGGTGCTGCGAAGGAGGGGGAGGGTGCTCCAGATTCATGGGATCTAGACGCCCCTCCAGGCTCCCCAATGAGCTCCTGACCTGAGAAGTCCCCAAGGATCACTTTATCCCTCCCCTCATGAAAAGCCTAGACTCCATGCTGGGGAGTGCTTCTCAGGAAAGGCCATCATTATCTGTTTCCCTTTAAAAGTCTGTAAGATGGAAAGATGCCTTTTTTTTTTTTTTTTTTAAACTGTCAGATCATCTGGGTTAGATATCTAATTTCCTAAATCTAATTAGTTTTCCATAACTCTATCTAGACAGCACCTTTTTAAGGGAGGCTTCCCCCACCTTCCTTGAAGAGGCTGGACAGAAGGGAGTTAAACGTCCTCCAATCATCCATCCCTGGCAAAAAAAAACCCACCCTCCTGACGCTGGTCTGAGCTGCAGGGCAGAGGCTGCTCTGGACACAGCTCTCTGCTCCCACCATGGGAGGGGGAATCATTCTCAGTGGGATTATTAAATATAAAATGGTCATTAGCTATTTTTTAATCTCTAATGAGGACAGAACAAGAGGGAATAGACTGAAAAGAGGTTCACGAGGAAGCCTGTTAAAAGGTACATATATAGGGTATGACAACAGAAGGGGAGGATGTGACATGGGCATGATTTCTGTGTAGGAAAGAGCCCCATCTGGTCCAGCTGAAGTGCGGCTGGGCTGTGTCCAGCAACAGCCAAGAGGACTGAGCCCAGGAACCTTTGAGATCTTCCAGTGGGTAGCCTGCAACCATTAATCCCTCTTGTTCCCAGCTGATACTATCCATGTAATAGCCTTATTTTTTTAAATAGATATAGATATATATTTATATTTATATATAAAATAGTTTTTTACAAAAAAAAACAAAACCCAAACAAAAAATGAAAATCAACTTAAAAAAAAAAACAAAAACAAAACACAACCAACAACAGTAACAAAAAAACTCAAGCAGGAGCAGAAATGGGCTTGAGGCACAGGGTAGGCCGGAGGCGAGCTGGGGAGGTCAAGACTCTCAGTCGCCCTTCTGCTTGGGTGCTGGCACAGTCCCGTTGGCCAGAGCCATGCGGCCGCCTGGGGTTGAGGCCTGTGGTTTCGGGGAGGGGCGCAGGTAGGTGCTGAAGAGTTTCCCGTGGAGCGGGTCGTGGAGGGAGAAGTCTTGGAACTGACCTGGGCAGGGAAGAGGGAGAAGGGAAAAAGTCAAACCATCGAAGGAGGAGGGGGAGAGGGTAGCCCTGTTCTTTTTCAGAATCAGTATGTCCTGTCCCTCTCACCCCTGCTTCACTTCTCAGATCTGAGGTTCTGTCCTCTTTGCCTTCCCAGCCTCACCTCTCAAGAGGATGAGCCACCAGCCCCTGTCCCCTCCCAGCATGGTGCTGGTGGTGGCTCCAGCCCTCTTGGCAGAGAAGGCAGTGACTCACAGAGGGAGAGGCCTTGGTGGGGTCCCGCCTGGCATAGCTCAGCATGCAAAGTTGCAGCAGCAGGGCGGGGGGACCCCAGCAGCAGGTGCAGGATGGTGCTGAAGCCATCTCTGTACAGCAGGCGGCCGGGCCCCTCTACTTGCTCCTCGGCAAAGAGCTGGCACAGAAACAGACGCAAGTTAAGCCCTGTCCTCAGGCCATGGCCCCACACCGCCCTGCAGGTCTGCCTGACGGGTACCTCCCCTTCCAAGAGCACGGAGTACAGGCTCTCCCTTTCTCCCCTGCCACCCACACCCCGGCCCTCTGCACAAACTCACAGCTGCTGCCCTTGCCCTGTTCTCAGCCAGGTCTCAACACTGGGGCACTGGGGTGGGGGATACTGAGCACCTACTGTCTAGAAGCTACTGGGAGCAACACCCCACAGAGGCCTCCAGGTAGGGGTAGGCACAGCCACCACGCATTCCCCGCCCCCATCTCTCTGATACCTCAAAGGCCAGGCGAGTCAACTCGTCCAGGCTCCTGCCTCCATCCAGAGCTGCCAGTGCCAAGGCCACATCTCGAAAGTCCACCAAACCTTGGGCATCCTGGAGGGAGAAACCAGGGCAGGATGAGGACTAATGCTGTGTCCTCCCTCCTGCCCTGGATTTTGGCTCCTCCCTCTTCTCAGCAGGCCCAGAGATGACCCTTGTGCCTGCTTCCTTAGAACAGTGAGCTCTAAATTCCCCAGGATTCCTGGGATTTCTCTCAGGTCATGGGTCTGTTCAAGCTATCCCCACGTCACCTGAGGACAAAGCTCTCCTGAAAGGGATCTCCTATGAATGTTAGGGAATCCCTCAGGAATGCTGAAGTTACCATCAGGCTTCTGACATACCCCACGCTGGAAAAACTGGTTCTCTGCTGACTCAGCCTGTGCTGGAGGACTGGTCCAACAGATAAAGAGAGGGCCACTGGCATAATTTCTTACCAAAAAAAAACCCAGCGAGGAAGTCTTCCCTGGTGACACCATGCTATTTCAGTTTTGATTCTGCTCTGCTATAGGCTAAGTGGAGAAACTCCTTTCAGACACAGTCAGCCCCAATCTAAGGAATCAACACTCTCTGTCCCTTTAGAGGAAGTTCCAGGAAATTTATAGAGTGCCAAAATTCTTGAGATAGTTCAGGAATCCTCTAGAGAAGCTAAGGGTTATTTTTAAAAAGTATTGCAAAGATCTCAGTTTCAAACTCATCACTGCCTAACCTGTACCATGTTCTCTCCCATATGTCATCTTCCTACCACTTAGAGGTGCCCCACAAGGTTGTATGGTCCCCCACCTTTGCCTGAGCCTGAGCACATCAGCCTGGAGGGCATGGCCTCTGCGTCCAGCCCCTTTACCTGCTGGAAGTAGCTAAAGGCTCCAGCCACCGTCTGGGGGTCAGAGAGCTGTAGCTGCCTGGCAAACTCTTCCTGGCTGATCATTCGACTCCGGCCCGGCTCTGCCCCAGTGTCCACACAGCCAGGAGACAACCTACAATGGAATTGTTGAAGGCAGACAGCTTACTCAGCTTCTTCCTGGAACTTGGCCTGTAGCCCCAAGAGTCCCCCCAGCACAGGTGTATCTGGTGTTTTTCTAAGATGGACTCTAACTCAGTCCTGTGAGAACCATTCCTCCTTTTCTCATTGGGCTTATTACATATCTTTCCCTTTCTTTTTACCTCCTTCCTTTTACTCCATTATCTTTAAAAAAAAAGAAAAAAAAAAGAAAGAAAAAGAAAAAATCCTCTACCTTCCCATTTCTTTCTTTTTTAAGACTTTCCTTCATTTTCCCCATTTCTTTCTCTATCCGTTGTCACTGCCCACACCCTTACATTAAAGGTCACTTACCCAGCCTTCCGAAGCACCTTTCCCAGTTCCCAGAGCCTCGGCTCCAGGGCGACCTTCAGCCGGCCCACCACGATCACAGGCAAGCTCCCTACAAACTCACACTCAGTGGCTGGAATGCCCAGGGCCCTATAGGATGAAAAGTGATGGAACAGAGTGGGGAGAACAAGGAAGAAGAGTCTTCTAAGGGTTCATTACCGAGTCTGGACAGCTGAACGTGGAGGAGACCGGGCCCCTTTAACCACCCCTAATCCCAGTCCACTGCCCACTCCCCGATCGTTGCCTTGGAACCTCAGCCTTCCACACACCCCCGTTTCCTATGTCCTGTATATCTAGTCCAGGAAATATATTGTGGGATACTCACTGTGCCATTACCCTCTGGACATTGTTGGCATAGAGGGTGGGGTTCCTGCTCTCCTCCAGGCTGGGGTGGTACACAGGGAGGAACTGAAACACACACACACACACACACACACACACACACACACACACACACAGACTTCTCATCAGGACTTCAAAGCTATGGGTGAGTACTCCCACCCTCTTTTCCCTTCAGGGGTCCGCCGATGCCCATTCGCCTCCCCACCCACGGTGGCGTTGGGGAGGGTGGCACATGTCCTACCTCCACATCCACGATGCTGCAGGGCTGAGAGGCTGTGAGCCAGAGGACTTTCAGTCTAAGAGAAGAGAGACCTCAGATGCTCACCAATCCCTAAATATGGGATGAGGAGGGGAGTGGGAAAGTTCTTCCCATCATATAAAAACGGACCCCGAACCTCACAGCGAGCTAGGTAAATAAGCAAATGGGAGACAGAGGGAAGCGCCAGAAGGCTGTAGGGAAAGAGAGAGCATGGCGGGGACAGGTGTGAGGAGGACCTGCCAGAGAAGAGGTGTGAGTAACTGCCAGAAAAGGGGAGGCAACCATGCTGGCTCTCAAGGGACAGATGGGGGAGATCGCTCAGAAACACTGGATTGTAAGTTCAAAGGAGCTACAGTCCCAGAAGGAAAGATTAGGTGGGGTGGCTGGAAGCACTTCCAGATTACCGGGAGATCAGAACAAAACAGGGAAACAGGCACCCTCTTCTCTAGAGTTCTCAACAGACAATGAAGAAGGTCTGTTTGCCTTGCCTGGAGATTGAGATGGGCCGGAAATTCTCTGACGGGCCCTGCTCCCCACCCTCACCCCAGGAACACCAAGACTCACACTCCAGGGCCCCTCCATGCCCAGCTGGTGGTGTCCTAGGGGAGAAACAGAGGTGAGGGGAGATAGGGATTACTTGTCTTTCCTGGAGCTGGCCCATCTTCCTTGGGCAGAGGCCCTGACCCCGCTCCCACCCCACGTGCACATCCCACCGCAATACCAAAAGTTCTCACTGATTTAGGGTGGTTCTGGGCTCCCCCAGTCTCCTCTCCTGCACTCAGACTCACCAGACTGTTGGGGTATTGGATGAGGACAGGCTGCACAGGCACCCCGGCGATGAAGGCTCCTAAATCCCATTCCCACCCCCCACACCCCAGGCAGAGGTTAGTTCTTGGAGGTAGCTAGAAGGCATGAAGGTCAGGGTCTGGGACAGTTCTGACATAATCTCTGGCCTGACTCTATTTCATTTGCAATTTTCTTTCTGACTCCTAGAGACTTTTCAGTGTCACCTAGGAGTTCCCTATCTCTCTTCCCTATGATCCCCGCTCCACTTCCTGGGTTATTCTAGAGTCCCCCTCCAAGTCTGGGGCTCCTTTCTCCTGCAGCCCTACCACCCACTATGGTTTTATTCACCTGGTTTGAATTTAAGCAAAGCCTTCTTGTTGGAACAGGTGCCCTCAGGAAAGAATAGTACCTGGGGGAAACAAAAACCCAAGGGACTGGAATGAGGTGGGGGTATCCTGAAGGGGAGGGAGGAAAGAGAAGCCTCTTTGGGAACACATAAAAGGTGAGATTTTTAGACCCTTACCCACCTGGGGCCACTTGCCTCCTGAGGTAGCCCGCCTTCGGACCTCCTCCACCACTCTGCGCCGAGAAGCCGGGTCATGCCGGGATACTAAAATGGCTTGGTTGAAGCGGAGAAGGGCTGGGGTCCAGAAAGGACACAAGGAGTCACTTGGTTCCCACCCAGGGCCTTTAATACCTGCAGCCACCACTTCCTCAAAAGTAGGAGAAGCTTGGCAGTCATCTCTTTGCCCTGGGGACCCTCCTTTTATTGTGAGTTGTCCTTTCAGGCTAGTGATCAGAGGTCCTTCCAACACCTCCAAGCACCAGCCTTCAGAATCTAAGGGGCTGGTTCGCAAAGGTATCCATTTGCATCCCATTTGCCAGCCACAGCCGACTTCCCTTCTAACCTTTCCCTTCCCCCTTGAGGCCAGTTCTTCTCTCCAGAGCAGCTCAGATTCCTGCCATTTTTTGCTCAGAGCTGTCATCTCTCCCCTTCACCCCTTATGCTCTCTCACCTCCAATGACAGGCACGGAAAGGTTCTCAGCTCGGGACACAACCTTGGGCAGGTCACAGGGCAGCAGAACAATGGGGTCAAAGAAAGTAGAGTGGGGAGCGGCAACAAGGACAGGGGCTTGAAGGCGAGAGGCCCGCTGGCCCCGAACGCGAATTCGAAGGAAGCCCAGCAGGAAAAAGAGCAGGCGGCTGAGGCCCAGCACCCCGTTGTGGCACACAGTCCTGCAGGACAAGGCTGGGCATCAGCAGAGGCGGTGATTCTGTCCCTTATTCACCCCCAGGCTTAGGCACCCAGAAAAGCAGCTGCCCTTCTCTTGTCCCCTCTTCCTCTGCCAAGGGGCTGAATGAAGTCCGGCTACTCTAGGACACATCAGGGAGCATCACCTAGAGCTGAGGTCCTGGGTACCTGGATGACTCATCTCACCTATCTAGGCTAGGTAGCAGAGCTTCAGAACCCTCCCTCCATTTCTTCTCGAAGACGGAGCAGAATGAATAATAGGGAAGAGAATCCAGAAGTAGGGTCTCTGGGGGCTGATCCCCCACTTACTTCCTCCATCCTGTAATTGGCTCCTGAAGCTGCTCCTCCGTAAGACCAGCTACTTGCAGCCAGGCAAAGGGCCAGAGGAGAAAGAGGACAATAAAGGCCAGAAGCACTCGGATGGGGGCCAACAGTGCCCCCAGGAGGCAGAACTGCAGAGGGTGGGAGAAAATGTCACTTCAGGACTGGGAGACACTCTCTCCATTGCTTCCGTTCCCCCACAAGGATAAAGCAGAGAGCCATCACCCCCTGTGGGTCAGGGGACAGGTGGTGTGGGAAAAGATGGGGCCGGAATCCAAGGTGAGATGAAGGTACCAATAAAGGCGAGAGGATAAAGGATTAATAGGACCAGGGGCCTCATAATTCGGATCGGACCTGATTTTTAAATCATAAAATGCATCTATCACTTGGTAAGGCTGTTAAGAACGTTTAATGATAACCCCTGTGGAGGCGCCCAGCACAGTGCTTGAAGGAGAGCAGGCTGGAGATAGTTCCTCCCCCACCTCGCATTCCATAAATAGCTCCTATGTCCACCAGAAACCAGGTGCATAGTTCTTTCTACTTTGGCCCTCGGAGGTGGTAGAGTTGGAACACACAGAGGTCCCCTTTTTAGGCCCAGGCCAGTCTAGTTCCACTCAACAGCACTCCCCTAGGACGGGGGTGGTGGTGGTGGTGGGCGGGGGGAGAAGAGCTTGGCCCTACTCCGCAGGGTAGGGGTTGCCAGGAGCCAGGGTGACTCCCGGGGCTGCCCTGGGGAGAGTGCAGGTAAACAAACTGAGCCCCAGGAGCCTGCCTCAGGGGTGGTGAGGGTAGCAGATACCTTGGACACTCCCTTCCCACACCCTTCCCCAGTTCCCAGAGGCTGGTGCGCCTCTCCACTTCCTGTAGTGAGCCCCCTTCTCAGCCACCCTACCCCCCACCAAGAGGTGCTGCAGTGAGGGGAGGGGGGAGTTGGAAAGGCGGGGTGTTGGATCCGTACAGGGGCGCAGATTATGGATCTAGAGACGTCTTCCCTCTCATTCAGAGCCTCGAGGAAGCACTCAGCACGCCCCTGCCCCCACCCCCGGCTTTCCGTAGCCTCCACCTCCATCCTAGTTCATCGGCCTCCGCAGGATGTAAACCGCATTCCCCAGTATCTTCCATCTCGCCTCATCTCTGGGTCTCCTGCTGTCCTCCATCCTCACCTAGTCAATTCTTCCACACCTTCGAGCTATCCATCGCCCTAGCCCGCGCCCTCTCCAAGGACTTCTCGCCGCCCCCCGCCGCCCCCACGTGCGCTCCCCCGGACACCCTCCCCGCAAGCCTCTCACCCACCTCTTTTCCGGATCCCCATCCCCATCTTTGCCTGGGCTCTAAACTGCCTCCCTTTCCTATCCCCACGAGTCCTCCCGACGCCCCCCACTCACACTTTACCTTAACCCTCTGGAGGCGGGAGAGGTGTAACTCATGCACGAAGGGGTTGGGGGGCGCTGGGGATCCGGGGGTCGGGTCGAGGGGGGCCCAGTCCCCCGGACTTCCCTGGCTCATAGCGGCGGGAGAAGGTGGGAACGAGGACGCCCCGGCCCCGACCCCGGGCCCCGCTCTGCAGAGCAGCGGCTGCTGCTGCAGCGCTCCGGCCGGGGCCCCGCCTGGTGTTGAGCGCCGAGGGGCGGGGAGCAGGCGGCGCGGCCCGGCCCGCGTTGTCAGGGAGCCTGCCGAGGGGCGGAGCTTCCAGCGCCCGGGCGCCCCTGCTCCACCGCGTCCGTGGTGCCCGTCGCAGCCCCTCCGGCCATTGTTCCGCGGCGGCCGGATGCCAGGGCGCGCTGACCCCTGGCCTGGCCCTCGGGGCGTTCTTCTCGGAACAGCGGGTCGCCGCCTCCCCGCAGGCCTCCGGCTCGGAGCGGGCTTGGGGCCGCGAGGTGGGTGCGGAGCTGAGAGCGTCCTTCGACCCCGCCCGGCGTCGAGGTCACCCTGCGAGCGCAGATCGGGTCCCTCGGGCGGCTGGGAATGGAGGAGCCGTGCGCGGTGCGCGGAGGCCGCAGCTCTCCCCGTGGGCTCGCGGGCCCCAGCCACCCCTCCTGGCAGGCCGACCACCCTTCCTTCTTGGTGGCGGCGACGCCATCGCGCGAGGACTTGGGGCGCTCGTGCCCTCTGGCGGCCGTGTTGTGCCTCACGCCTCTCGGCATCCGCGTCCAGCCGGCGTTGAACAGGATTTCCAGTTCTGCCGCGCGCACCTGGCGTCCGCCGGGCCCCAGCAGCCCGGGAGATGCTGGCGCCTGTGCTTCCCGTGAGCCTGGCAAGGCCCAGGCTGGGGAGGGGCAGTGGAAGTCGGAAAGGCTGGGTGACCGCAGAGGCAGCTTTCCTTTTTCACTTCTAGTCTCTTTCTCCGTCTGCTCCTCTTTGTCTCTCTGCCCTTGACGTCCAAGCTGCAGACCGTCCTTGTAAAACTCATGAAGTGGTCAGCATCGGGTTGTCAGGCGATGGCGAGATCAGAGAACTGGATGGACTTTGAGGTCCGCAGCTAGTAACAATCAGAAAGAGAATACCCACGACAAAAAGGGGTGAGATCCCCCCTGCTTGTGGAAAGAAGCTGCCTTCAGTTCACCAAGTTTTCTCTCTTAAGCATTCCTGTCAGTCACCATTTCCTGAGGGCAGTGGGGACAATGGCAGAGAAGTGGTCTGCTGGATCATTGCACACTTTCATTGCAAGGGGGACCAGGCAAAAGCTAGAAGTCACTCTGCTTCTATCAAGATCCCCTTCTCTCCCTCCTGCCCCTTAATGTACTGACTTAATTCCTACCTGTATTCATGAGAGCATCAGCATTCTCAGAGAAACAAAAGGATATCCTGGTCGATTTATTTATTTCTTAAACGTTCTCAGATTCTGTAGCTCTTTTACCTTTTAAAAAATTTAAAAATTGTTTCCAATTTTCTTGAGTAATTACTGACATACATGAAAGTTGAAGGTGTCTAAGGTGATGGATAATTAGATACCTGTACCTCTTCTACCTCCTACTTAAGGGAGAACAGGTTTCTATGTATCTATCTCTCCAAGGCAGTTAAAATATTTTTATAATTCTTTTTCTTCCATTAAGGCAACCTATCAAATTTGTAGTTACACATGATTTGCTTTTTATGCCTCTATATTTTGGCAGAAATCTATACCCATACCAGAAGGAGTTATTAAGCTTAGAACTCACCCACAGAGTAATAATAATTATACACAAATCATTATGTAATTAAGTATAACCACATATTATCAATGATGCACAGAGAAAGTTTTGATACTAATTTCTGATTCTGTGGAACTGATGAAAACCCTTAGGCAATGTGTCTGGTGTGGATCTCTATTCTTCCATCATTTGTCTGTTCACCTGCTGCGTCTCTTGTAATGAATGTTCTTGCTCCTCGCTACTCTCTGACATGCTGTAACTTCACGGTTTCAGATTTCTTATCACTCATTGCAGAACAATCTCAGTATCTGTGGTAGTTTTTAACATTTTAAAGAAATAATCTTTAACTTTCTGCAAAAATGTTCTGCAAATGTGCTTGCTATTAGCTGCTAATTGCCAAGGTACAGTTTCTTTATTTTTGCCCCTCTGCTGTCTGTCTTATTCTAATTTAGATGCTCTAGTATAGTTGATTCTGCCAGTGCTGAACTGATGGGCTAGAGGTTTCATACTTTTTTGTAAACTTTTTTTTTAAAAGATTTTATTTATTTACTTGACAGAGATCACAAGTCAGCAGAGAGGCAGGCAGAGAGAGAGCGGGGGGATGCAGGTTTCCTGCTGAGCAGAGAGCCCAATGATGCGGGGCTTGATCCCAGGACACTGGGATCATGACCTGAGCCGAAGGCAGAGGCTTTAACCCACTGAGCCACCCAGGCGCCCCTTTTGTAAACTTTTTGATTGGTCATTTCTCCCCTTAACAGAACCCTGATTAGTTCAAGTACCTAACTGCCTCACACTGCCATTTGCCTCAGGAGCAGCCAGGGTGGGTGAAAACTATCTGAAGAACTCCTTTTTTCTTGTTCAATGAGTGATTTGGAATGGGCATGTGACTCTGGACAGTGAGACATGAATGATCCTTTGGGAAGTTTCCTTACTCTTCCTAAAAGTGCCTTACAAATGAACACTCTCCTTTTATGCTGTGGGTGTTTCCAAATGGGACACCTATGACTATTGGAGCCATCTTGCAACTATCTGAAGATAAAGCATCATGGGATAGAGTAGTGAGATGCAAAGAATCTGGGTCTTTGATGATGGAATTGAGCCTCTGAACAAACCAAATTGAAGTCTAAAGTACTTCTGGCCTCTCTGTTACACAAGAAAATAAATTTCTTTGCTCAGTAAGCTGGTTTAAGTCAGAGATTTGGCTATGTCCAAAAAACCACTTTGGTTTTCTGTTGCTGTATAACGCTTGCCTTAAAATTAGCAGCTTATAACAGCCTCTATTTATTATCACAGTTTCTCCAGGGCAGAACTCCAGCTTAACTAGGTCCTCTGCTTAGGGTCTCACAAGGCTGAAGTCAAGGAGTTGTGAGGGTCGTGTTCTCTTCTGGTTGCTTGACAAGGGAAGAATCTGCTTCCAAGCCTCCTTAGTTGTTGGCGGAATTCATTTCCTTGAGAGTGGAGAATTTATGGTAGCTTGATTTTACTGCTGGCACCAGAGTGGGTCTAAGCTCCAGACTCTCTTTTACAGGGCTCACCTGATTAGGTCAGGCCCACCCAGGATAATACCACTTTTGATTAACTCAAAGTCAACTAATTAGGGACCAGGCATGTGGCTACATATTTAATGTGAGTTCTGTTATTTATTCAGTATATGTGCTGCCGAAGTGAGCACGTGAGTTCTGTATTTTATTCAGCTTGCAGATAATATTTTACCTTTACATTGATTTCTAGGCCCCTTGGAATTATTCCATGCACTACATACTTAGCATACTTGACCCCTAGGTGGGGACCTCATGCCAAATAGCTTGTGCTCTCTCTCTCTGATATGTGAGGGCACAGTGAGAAGGCTGACATCTGCAAGCTAGGAAGAAAGCCCTCACTATAAACAGAGCGTGATCTCAGACTTCCAGCCTCCGAAGCTGTGAGAAAATAAATTTGTGTTTCTCAAGCCATCCATGGTATTTTGTCAGCTGACTGAGACATATCACTAGGCTATCATTGTTTATGTCAAATCCATTTAAATGTAGGAATACAGAGTACCATAGAGGCTGGACACAGGAAGGATGCCTGAAGTAGTCTGGAATGATTCTAAACTCTTGCAGACTTTCTAAATGACTGGGAATAGCAACTGAATCTGCTTGTGTCTGGGGGCCATTGTACAACTGAGAGTCCTTTGAGTTAAATTCCATGCAGATTACAATGTTTATTAAAGGGCCAGTAATAAAAATGTCCAACTTGAAGCTTAAATAAATATTATTAAAGCTCAAAAGTAACCACAGCAATTGTTTAAAACTTGGATTCATGGGGTATTTTGTTTGGAGGAGTATTTGATCACAGGCATTGCTCAGAATTGCTGATGCCCAGTGATAATAAAATACCGACTGATTTCTAGCACTTAGTTGTTGTTTTTATATTCTCTATGGACAACACACAGTATTATTGCTGTGTACCTGGGACTGATTTCTTCATCATCCTGCCCTTGGTAGGCTACTGACTGCATAGTCTCTTAAGTCTTGCTTCATGGGTTGGAAACCACTGGTCTAGCTTGGGAGACTAGGAAGATTTGGGGTTGACATGATTTAGACATATTCATTGGGAGGCACCAGCCAGATTCAGGTGGCATTGTCTAGTAAGCCTTTAAAAATGTGGATGTAGAGCTTGGGGATGGAGATAGAGATTTTGGAGAAGTCTGAGCATGTGGTAGCAAAATCAAAATCAGGAGTGTGTTTCTCCACATGCTTTGGGGATCAAATGTATTACTATATGGTGACTTAAAGCACGAGGGGATTCTGACAAACCATCTTGTCTGTTTTCCATTTAATGAAAAAAATGCTTGTTTTTTTATTTGACAGAGAGAGACACAAAGAAAGAGGAAACACAAGCAAGAGGGAGCAGGAGAGGAAGAAGCAGGCTTCCGGTCAAGCAGGAGCCTGATGTGGGCCTTGATACCAGGACCCTGGGATCATGACCTGAGCTAAAGGCAGCCACTTAACGACTGAGCCACCCAGGCACCCTAGTGAAAAAATGTTTATTGAGCAATCCCTAGGTACCAGACACCATAATAAGTGCTGGGAATACACACACACACACACACACACACACACACACACACGGTGAGCTGGACACAATGTCTCTTGTGGTTGTGGACTTGAATTCCAGTTTTTTCATTCCATCTCATTCTTTTTTTTTTTTTTTTTTTTTAAAGATTTTATTTATTTATTTGACACAGAGAAATCACAAGTAGATGGAGAGGCAGGCAGAGAGAGAGAGGAAGCAGGCTCCCTGCTGAGCAGAGAGCCCGATGCGGGGCTCTATCCCTGGACCCTGATATCATGACCTGAGCCGAAGGCAGCGGCTTAACCCACTGAGCCACTCAGGCACCCCCATTCCATCTCATTCTTGAGCCAGGATTGATACTGGACCATTTTTATGAAATCTCAATAAGCAAGAACCTCATTTAATATGAAGCCACATTTTTTGGGCGGAGCCAAGAGGTTGGACTTCTCCTTGGTTGGGATAGCACAGATTTTATACCTTCATTCTAGGTTTACCAAGGATGTCCTTGGGAGAATTAGAGATTAGGGAAAAAAAGAAATCACAATTAAACTTCAACATATTCAAAAATACTCAATAGGTTTGAGATGAGAAGAAAGGTTTTAAAAGGGGAGTTTTCTGCTTAAGGACACATGTGATCAAGGAAGGAGGAGCAATTCCTTCTCTGTGGCCCTGAGTGTACCTTAATGCTGAATATACCTATGTTTAATAAACGTTTTCTGGTATTTGAGAGTCTCAGATTTACAAAACAAAACACAAAAAATACCCCCCTCCAAGAACACAAACAAACAAATAAATAATAGCTAATGTAGATCTCTGACATCCCTTGTTCCTCTGTGAGTTCCTCAAGTCCAGGAGCCTGGAATGATGGCTATTAATCACTGTACCTCAGTCACTGCTCTGAGATCAGCATTCTCAGTGTTTTTTATAGAATACTAGGCCACTCAATAAAAGAATCTCTTTGGTATTTATGAAGATGCCACTACTGTCCGAGTTTTTTCTTCCAGCTTTGGTATTAGATTT
The DNA here is from genome assembly GCF_964662115.1 of Mustela nivalis. Classification (NCBI taxonomy): domain Eukaryota; kingdom Metazoa; phylum Chordata; class Mammalia; order Carnivora; family Mustelidae; genus Mustela; species Mustela nivalis. Next base: position 92,947,175 of record NC_139025.1, read on the forward strand.
GCACGAATCCTTCCTGGGAATCATGGTATAAATTTGAGTCGTCAGAGTGCGGTCAGTACAGAATAAAGTAAACAGCCTTGAAGTTGGCATCACAACATAGTTCATTGTACGGTTGTTCAGTGACTCCTTGGCTTTGGGCCCACAGCTACCCACCCTCCCCATGTTCCCTGTCTAATGTTAGCTGTTGTGCAGCCATTCCTTCCTCCCTCTTTATCCTGAGCTTTCCCCTTTTCTGGAGGCAACCAAAGAGTTCTGTTTCCTGCCTTTTTTCTTTCTCAGAAATACCATTTTTTTAAAAAAAGATTTTATTTATTTGACAGACAGAGATCACAAGTAGGCAGAGAGGCAGGCAGAGAGAGGAAGGGGAGCAGGCTCCCTGCCGAGCAGAGAGCCCGATGTGGGGCCCGACCCCAGGACCCAGGGATCACGACCTGAGCCAAAGGCAGAGGCTTTAGCCCACTGAGCCACCCAGGCGCCACACCATTTAAGTTTTGGTGGAAGATCCAGGAACAAGCAATGAAGTGGGGAAGAGAACTAGGTCAGGGACTGTGCATGGAGGTGGTGGTGGTGGGACGTGCAAAGAGGCAAAGCAGAGCATGTTATTCAGGTATTAGTTATGTGCATGGGGTCCAACACAGTGCCTGGTAGAAAGTAAGTGCCTTATCATTGTTTGCTAAATGCAAAGTAACATATATTACTTTCTCATGCCATATTTCACAAATTGTCTTGTTGGCTCACAATCAGAACACACAAAACAGGGCATAAACAAGATCAAAGAAGTAGAACCAGGGAAAAGATCAGTGAGAATAAACAAGATCTTATATTCATTTCCTCTTGTTAGTTTAAAAATGGACTTTATTGAGGTCTTTTTTATGCTGTAATATTTTTCTTACCTTTTTATTTTTAAACGATTACCAGTTCACAGGAAATTTCAAAAACAGTGCAGAGAAGTCTATTTATCCTTCTCAGCTTTCCCCAGTGGTTACAACTTATACAGCTATAGTACAATATCCCAATGTGTGTGTGTATATATGTGTGTATATACTGTGTATGTAGGTCTATACAATTATATCTCATGTGTAGATTCAGGTAGACACCAAGATGATTAAGATGCAGAACTTCTCCTTCATCGCAAAGGTCTCCCTTGTGTTACCCCTTTTGAGTTACACCTACCCCTCCTCCTCACCATCCCTTGTTCCTGGCAACCACTAAGTTTTCCATCACTGCAATTTTGTCACATCAAGAATGTTATTTAAGTGTGATCATACAGCATGTGACTTTAAAAAAAAAACCTTTTCAGAGGGGTACCTGGATGGCTCAGTTGTTTAAGTGTCTGCCTTTGGCTCAAGTCATGATCCCAGGGTTCTGGGATGGAGCCCCACATGTGGCTCCCTGCTCAGTGGGGAGCCTACTTCTCCCTCCGCTGCTCCCCCTGCTTATGCTCTCTTTCTGTCAAATAAATAAATAAAATCTTCTAAAAAAAAAGATTTTATTTATTTATTTGACAGAGAGATCACAAGTAGGCAGAGCAGCAGGCAGAGAGAGAGGGGGGGGAAGCAGGCCCCCTGCTGAGCAGAGAACCTGAGGTGGGACTCAATCTCAGGACCCAGAGATCACGACCTGAGCCAAAGGCAGAGGCTTAGCCCGCTGAGCCACCCAGGCGCCCCAATAAGTAAAATCTTTTTTTTTTAATTTATTTTTTATTTTTTTATTTTTTAAGATTTTTTATTTATTTATCAGAGAGAGAGATGGGGAGAGAGCGAGCACAGGCAGACAGAATGGCAGGCAGAGGGAGAAGCAGGCTCCCTGCCGAGCAAGGAGCCCGATGTGGGACTCGATCCCAGGACACTGGGATCACGACCTGAGCCGAAGGCAGCTGCTTAACCAACTGAGCCACCCAGGCATCCCCCAATAAGTAAAATCTTAAAAAAATGGGACACCTGGGTGGTTCAGCGGGTTAAGCCTTTGCCTTTGGCTCAGGTCATGATCTCAGGGTCCTGGGATTGAGCCCCACATTGGGCTCTTTGCTCAGCAGGGAGCCTGCTTCCTATGCCACCCCTCCACACCCCCAACCTGCCTTTCTGCCTACTTGTGACCTCTCTTTCTGTCAGATAAATAAATAAAAATCTTTAAAAAAACCACAAAAAGATTGTTTAAAAATAAAAAGATTGATGTCTTTCACTTACTTATATGTCTCACGATTTATTCCTATTTATCACCGATTGGTACTCCATGTAGTAGGTGTAGCAGTCTATCGAGCCATTCACTTATTGAGGGACATTTTGGTTGTTTCCAGCCTTTGGCTATTACAAATAAAGCTGTGATGAACATCCATGCACAGGGTTTTTTTTTTTTTTTTTCTTCACAATTTTATTTATTTATTTGACAGAGAGAGACACAGCGAGAGAGGGAACACAAGCAAGGGGAGTGTGAGAGGGAGAAGCAGGGTTTCTGCTAAGGAGAGAGCCCGATGTGGGGCTCCATACCAGGACCCTGGGATCATGACCTGAGCCAAAGGCAGATGCTTATCAGCTGAGTCACCGAGGTTCCCTCATGCCCAGGTTTTTGGGTAGAAGTCAATTTTCACTTCTCTGGGATAGGAGTGTGATTGCTGAGTTGTATGGTAATTGTATGTTGAATTATATAAAAAGCTGCCAAACTATAGCTGTCCATTTTACTGTTGTACCAGTGAGATGTGAGAGGTCCAGATGCCCCACGTTCTTAACAACATTTGGTGTGGTCACTACTTTTAAAGTTTTAGCTGTTGTAATAGGTGTGTTGTTGTATCATATTTTGGTCTTAATTTGCATTCCTATAGTGGCTAGTGATGTTGAACATCTCTTCTGTCATTGGTTTTTAATCTTTCTTCAAAGACTTCTTCCTCTTAATCATGATACCAGCTGAGACCACACGTTAGTGTTTATGTTTGATCCTAATTAATATCCTTTCTCCCTTTAGTCTTAGTGGGAAGGTGCTGACTTTTTGTAAAAATCTCCATGTTCCCCTGTGCTCTAGCATTGCCTGGGGTGAACACTAATAAAGCTGTTTATGACAAAGTATGTTTTCACTAGAAGCCCTGTGTTTGGAAACATTGCCCACAGGTGACAAAAATGCTGCAGTTAAGTCATTTATTTGTATTCTGAATATATTCTCTCTAGAACTTTTTTACTCTATAGTTGGATTTTATTTATTTATGTTTTTATTTATGTATGTATTTATTTATTTTTAAGGTTTTATTATTATTTTTAAAGATTTTATTTATTTACTTAAGAAAGAGAGAGAGCGCACAAACCGGGGGAGCGGCAGGCAGAGGAAGAAGCAGGCTGAAGCAGGCTCCCTCCTCAGCAGGAGCCTGATGTAGGACTTGATCCCAGGACCTTGGGGTCATGATCTGAGCTGAACACAGATGCTTAACCAACTGAGCCACCCAGGCACCCCTTAAGATTTTTTTTTTTAAGTTATCTCCACACCCAATGTTGGGCTTGGACTCACAACCCCAAGAGCAAGAATTTCATGCTTTGCCAACTGCGCCAGTCAGGCACCCCATCACTGGAGTTTAGAATTTGTTTTATGTCTTGGGGCACAAATTCGCCTTGTTGAGAAGTTTTGTAATGTAATAATCAGGAGTCAGGGTCTAGATTCAAACCAATTTAGGTTTTAATTCTTGGTTTTGCCATTTCTGAATTTTTTAATCTTGGACAAGTTATTAAAACTATTAGTTTTCTCTTATACAAGATGAGGATCATAATGACAATTACCTTATAGGGTTTTTATGAAGACTATCTGTGTGTTTAGTTCTCTATTGTGTTACATGTCATCTCAAAGCATGGTGGCTTCAAACGAGAATTATTTAATATTTCTCATGATTCTGTAGGTTGACTAGTGCTATAGACTGAATTTTGTGTCCCTCTGAAAATTCATATGTTGAAGCCCTAAATCCCAATGTGATGGTGTTAGGAGTGGGGTCTTTGAGAGGTGATTAGGTCATGAGGGTGGAGCACTCATGAATGGGATCAGGGCCCTTCTAAAAGAGACCCTGGGGAGTTCTCTGGCTCCTTCCAGCACCTGAGGACATAGTGAGAAGATGGATGTCTATGATCCACGAAGCAGGTTCTCTCTTTTCAGTCACTGAATCTGCCAATGACTTGATCTTGGACTTCCCATCCTCCATAGCTATTATATCTCTTTAGCTTTTCTTTTTAATGACACGCTTTTCCTTCCTAAAAAGTCCAGGCCAACCATCTTGTAAAATCCCCAGACCCTTAATTTGTTTATTTCTTCATGCTGCTGTATCACTTGTTTTTCTCTCCCTTGTGTTTCCTGTAGACAGGACCGGAGGTTTAGAGATTTGATTAGATTCAAGCAAGTTTGGTGAGAACATATCATACTTAATGCTGTGTATTTGCTATTGTATTACCTAAGGAAACAACAATGTCAGGTTGTTCCACCACTAGTGAGGGCTAACGTGGTGAATGCCAGATCACTCCACTGCATGGCACATATTTTTACCTTTAGTGATAAGTAACTAATCTCTTGGTTTTAGATTATTTAGCATACTTAGTATCCCAAAGTATCCCAAAAAACTGAGTGGCTTAAAATAATGATTTATTTTAGTTCAGGATTCTGAGAGTTGGCAATTTAAGTTGAGTTTGTTTATTTATTTACTTTATTTAATTTTTCTTAAGGATTTTATTTATTCATGAGAGAGAGAGAGAGAGCGAGCGCACAAGCAGGGGGAAGGGCAGAAGGAGAGGGAGAAGCAGACCCCCCGGGGGAGCAGGGAGCCAGAAAGGGGGCTCCATCCCTGGGAGCATGGCGTGAGACAAAGACAGATGCTAACCAACTGAGCCACGCGGGCACCCCTTAAGTTGAATTTAGAGGGCAGTTCTGGTTTCAGCAGGACTTCCTCATGCATCTATGGTCAGCTGTAGATTGGCTAGGTAGCTTTGTTCCTGAATGCTGACTCATTGCCTGTAGCACCCTCCGCAGGCTAACCTGGGCTTATTCTCATGACAATAGTAGGGTTCCAAGGGAGAAAGTGGAAGTGAGTGAGATCTAGGTTAGGAACTGACACTGCCATTTCTTCCATATTCCATAGGTCAAAACACATCATAAGGCCAGTTGAGATTCATGGAGTAGAGAAGATAGGCTCCATCTCTTGACAGGGGAGCTACAAAGTCACATTGCAAGACACATGGTTAGAGAGGGGAGAAGAAGTGAGACCATTCTTCACAATTAGTCTACAACAGGCATCGTGTTGCCTACCAATCTCTCCTGATGATTCTGGCATCCATTGATGATTCCCACCTGAGTCAATTATCACATTGTGATGGCATAAGGGTAATTTCTTTCTCTTTTCCCTCTCTTTTTATTGAGGTGTTATTGAGACACAATACTACAAAAAGGGTGATTTCTTAATTCAACCATTTCCCCATACTTTCTAGGTAGTATTCATCTGTAAAAAGAGCCTTTCCAATATCAGAAAAACAAAAACAAAAACCAAACAATGGGTAAAGGGCCTGAATAGACATATTTCCAAAAAAGACATAGGAAGAGGTGTTCAACATCACTAACATAAGGGAAGTGCAAATCAAAACCACGATGAAATATATCATCTTACACTTGTCAGAATGCCTAGTACAAAAAGACAAGAAATAACAAGTGTTGGTGGGGGTGTGGCAAGAAAGGAACACTTGTGCACTGTTGGTGGGAATGTATATTGGTGCAGCCACTATGGAAAACAATATGGAGTTTCCTAAAAACACTAAAAATAGGAATTCCATACAATTCAGTAATTCCACTATTGGGTATTTACCCAAAGAGAAAGAAAACACTAATTGGAAAAGATATACGTACCTCTATGTTTATTGCAGCATTATTTACAAAAGCCAAGATACAGAAACAACCTAAGTGTCCATTGATAGATGAATGAATAAAGAAGATACTATATATATACATGTACACACACACACACCCCACACTGGAATATAATGCAGCCTTAAAAAAGGATGAGATTGAGGGGCATCTGGGTGGCTCAGTGGGTTAAAGCCTCTGCCTTCAGCTTGGGTCATGATCCCAGGGTCCTGGGATAGAGCCCCACATTGGCTCTCTGCTCTGCAGGGAGCCTGCTTTCTCCTCTCTCTCTGTGCCTGCCTCTCTGCCTACTTGTGATCTCTCTGTCTGTCAAATAAATAAATAAAATCTTAAAAATAAAAAAAGATGAGATTGTGCCATTTGTGACAACATAGATGGATCTAAAGAGCATTATGCCAAGTAAAATAAATCAGACTGAGAAAGACAATACCACATTATTTCACTTATATGTGGAATCTAAAAATAAAACAAAAGAAGTGAACAAAGGAACAAAAAAATGAACAACCCCCCCCACACTCTTAAATACAGAGAACACATTCATGGATGCTAGAGGGAAGGGGTGTGGGGGGATGGTAAAAATAGGTAAAAGAGATTGGGAGATACAGGTGTCCAGTTATGGAATGAATAGTCATGGGAATAAAAAGCACAGTGTAAGGAGTATAGTCAATGATATTGTGCGTTGTGCGGTGACAGGTGGTTTGTGGTGACCATAGCATAATGTATAAACTTGCCAAATCACTATTTTGTATACCTGAAATTAATGTAACACTGTGTCAACTATATTCAAATAAAAAGATTAAAAAGAAGAGGGGAACCTGGGTGGCTCAGTCGTTAAGTGTCTGTCTTCAGCTTGGGTCATGATTCTGGGGTCCTGGGATGGGGCCCACATCAGGCTCCCTGCTCAGTGGGAGGCCTGCTTCGCCCTCTCACACTCCCTTGGCTTGTGTTCCCTCTCTTGTTGTGTCTCTCTCTGTCAAATAAACAAAATCTTTTAAAAAGGAAGAAAAAAGAACTACAACACACACACAATCTTCCTTTATTCTTTTCACTTTTTTATTATTATAGGCAACATTTTAATAATTATGTAGAAACACATGCTCACAAAAATTCAAACAATACAGAATCATGCAAAATAGGAATCACAAATCTGTAATTGTACTTTCTAGAGGGACCCATTATTACAATTTTGTACCTATTGTCTCATATATAAACATACATCTAATACAGATAGAAACAAAAATGAGATATTACCTCACGTAACACTCAGATTTCAGGTGTTTTTGCTTAACCAACTGAGCCACCCAGGCGTCCCAGATTTCAGGTGTTTTTGAAACACCAAAATAAACATCGAATACTAGTGAAAACACTAATATTTAGAAACAGAATGAAGTGGCAAAACACTTTCCCAAAACTTGGTTTTCTTCTCACAATCTTAGTCTTCCTTAGGCATTTGTATTATAAATCCAGCATGACCAGTCACCACTTCCACATCCAAGTCCCATTTAAATCCTGCCACTGTCCTTGAATTACAGTATATCATCCTGAACTTGGCTCCTAACTGCTCCTCAATCTGTCCACTCCTGTCATCCCCAAGTTCACCTCTTGCCACTCACTCTTTCTGCCTTGTTATGCCAGATTTCTTTCAGTTCCTTGAATTCATTCTAGTGGTCATGCCTCCTGGTTTTGAACATCTGGTTCCATGTCCTGCAACACTCCCTCCTCACTTCTTCCCCCAGCTAAGCTATGCCTGACTACATCTTTAGCTTCAACTCACATCCTACTTCCTCAGAGAGGCCTTCTCTGACTCCCAAACTGGCTTACATTCTCCTGTTTTGTGTCCTAGTGCTCCAAACTAACTTAGTGTTTCTATTCATAGCCAGCCTCTAAGTGCCAAGAGGACAAAGTAGCTGTGTCTCCATTGTCCATCACTATATCCTTGGGGCTGGCATGGCATCTGGCACATTATGGTACTCAATACATTTTTATTTAATGAAAAAAAAGTAGAACAGTGTTCTTGAATACTGGAGACCTATTGCAATTCTATTTCTAAACATTCCCTCTCCCCCTTCCTAGCCATTTAGTTCCTGAACACATTGTAGTTAACCCTGTCCACTGGGTGCTCTGCCTACATCCTCTTGGACCTCTTAGTAAAATATTTCTTAATGCTTTTTAATGGCCAGAACTTGCAACTCTTAGGATGACTGTCCTTGGGTTGTTACAACTTCTTTTCCCTTCCTCCAGCTTTTTTAGGGTATGACTGACAAAAACCCTCTATATTTAGGGTGTACTATGTGATGATTTGATATATGTATACATTGTGAAATGACTACCTTATTAGCATAATCAAACTAATGCATCCATTATCTCACAAAGTTAGCTTTGAAAAAAAAAAAAGATTTAACTTTTGAGTAATCTATTCACCCAACATGGGGGTTCAACTCACAATCCCAAGATCAAGAGTCACATGCTCTACTGACTGAGCCAGCCATGTGCCCCTAACTTTGGTGTGTGTGTGTGTAGTAAGAACACTTAAGATCTACTTTCTTAACAAATTTCAAATATAGTACTATTAACAATAGTCACCATGCTCTACATTTTATCCCCAGAACTTATTCATCTTATAAATGAAAGTTTGTACCCTTTGACCAACATTTTCACATCTCTCCCAGCCCCTAAACCCTAGCAACCCCCATTCTATTCTCTGGTTCTATGAATTCAACTTTTTCAGATTCCACTTATAAGTGAGATTAAACAGCATTTGCCTTTATGTATCTGGCTTATTTCACTTAGTGTAACTTCTGGGTATACAGCCAAAGGAAATGAAATCAGTATTAGAGTTGCTTTGCTCAGACAAAGGCCAAAGGAAGTGACCAGAAGTTTACATTCCTCCTTGCCAACACTCCCAGGCCTTAGCCACTGCAGAAGCATGAAAGCTCAACCCTTTGACTCCAGTTGGGATAAACTCTAAACTCTCAGTAATTATCTACATTCCAGAAGTCCCCTCCAGGATCCGGCTGGACTTCTCACACGATTGCATCCATTCTTGTCTTTCTCCCCTCCCCATCCAGCCTCCCTAACTCCCTTACTAGCTTCTCTTGGGAGCAATTTCTTTCTTTCTTTCTTCCACCCCCCCCCCCCAGGAACTCAGGAAATACTGTTCCAGTGAGTCATTTTTTAAAAAAACTTTTTAAATTGATGTGTAACACTGGATTAGTTTTAGATGTACTACACAGTTATTTTTTAATTGTATTTTTAAACAGTTGAGGTATAATTGACATATAACATTATATTAGTTTCAAGTGTACAACATAATGATTTAATATTTGTATATATTGTGAAAAGATCACATTTGTCAACACACAGTTACAAGTTTTTTTCTTATGATGGAATCTACTCTTTTTTTTTTTTTTAAAGATTTATTTATTCAAGAGAGAGCAAGTGTGCATGCCAATGGAGGGGAGGACAAGAGAAAGAAAATCCTCAAGCAGATTCCCAGAGTGTAGAGCCCAATGCAGGCCTCTATCTCATGACCCTGAGATCATGACCCTAGCTGAAACCAAGAGTGGGATGCTCAGCCGACTGAACCACCTAGGTGCCCCTAGATCTAATTTTTTTTTTTAATTTAAGATTTTTAAATTTATTTAGAGAGCAATAGAGAGAGTGTGAGCAACGGAAGCAGAGGAAAGAAAGAATCAATCTTAAGCAGACTCCATGCTGTGTCCAAGTCCCCAGTGGGGCTTGAGTCTATGACCCAGAGATCGTGAGCTAAGCAGAAATCAAGAGTCCATGACTAAACAGACTGAGCCACCCAGGTATCCCCCCATCACATTTTTTAAAGTTGTCTTTTAAGATCTACTTTCTTAGCAACATTTGAATATACAATATTGTATAGTAAACTATAAAGTCTACATTTATTATTACTTATTTGCTTATTTATTTATTTTTGAGTAGGCTCCACACCTAGCATGGAGCCCAACATGAGACTTGAACTCATGATCCTGAGATGAAGACCTGAGTTGAGATCAAGAGTTGGATGCTTAATCGACTGAGCCACCTCTTAAGGCACCCCTTAAGTCTATTTTTAAGATCTACTCTTTTAGCAGCATTCAAATACAAGCTGAGGTAGAGTAAACTGTCGTCACCATGCTGTACATTATATCCCCAGGGTATATTTAGCTTGTAACTAGAAGTTGTACCTTTTGATTACCCTTACCCATTTTCCCGTCCTCCCTTACCTCTAGCAAGCAATAATATGGTCTCTGTTCAATGAGTCCTACTTTTTTTTTTTAGATTCCATATATAAATAAGATCATACAATATTTATTTTTCTCTTTCTGACTTATTTCACTTGGTGTAATGTCCTTGTTGTAGACATTACATGTTGTCATAGTGGCAAGATTTCCTTTTTGAAAATAGATGAATAATATTCCATTTTGTGTGTGTGTGCATGTGTGTGCAACAATATATATCACATTTTCTTTGTCCATTCATCTATCAGTGGACACAGGTCATTTCTGTGTTTTGGATATTGTAAATAATGCTGCAATGAACACAAGGTGTGGATATCTTTTTGAGATAGTGGTTTCTTTTCCTTCAGATAAATATCTGGAAGCGGAATTGCTGGATCATACTATAATTCTGTTTTTTTTTTTTTTAAGATTTATTTATTTACTTGAGAGAGAGAATGAGAGCAGAGTGGGAGGGGCAGAAGAGGAGGGAAAGAGAGTCTTTAAGCAGACTGTGTTGAGCACAGTGCCTGGTGAGGTTTGATCCCATAACCCTGAGATCAGGACCTGAGCCAAAACCAAGAATTGGATGTTCATCCTACCACACCACCCAGATGGCCCAAGATAATTCTATTTTTAATCTCTTGAGGAACTTCCACACTGTATTCCATAATGGTTGCATCAATTTATATTCACATCAATGGTGCACAAGTGTTCCCTTTTCTCCACATCCTCATCAAAACTTGGGGAGCATTTTTTTAATAAGTCACCTAAATATAGATCTGTTTGTCTGCTGCTAAAGCTTGTGATCTAAGGCCTACAGCAAGATTGCTTCTGACTCAGGGAACTTGACTTTGCTTTGGCTTCCTTCCTTCCTTCACAAGGTCTCTATGTAAATGCCATCTCCTCAGAGAAGCCCTCCCAGATATAAAATAGCACCACTCCTTCATTCCTGTCCTGCTCCTATTGACTTCCATCTTGGTAACTTGTTTTATTTTTCTTTCACAGCAGTAATTACTCTTTTTTTTTAAATCTTATTTATATATTTGACAGAGATCACAAGTAGGCAGAGAGACAGGCAGAGAGAGTGGAAGGGAAGCAGGATCCCGGCCAAGCAGAGAACCCGAAGTAGGGCTCGATCCCAGGACCCTGGGATCATGACCTGAGCCAAAAGTAGAGGCTTTAACCCACTGAGCCACCCAGGCACCCTGGAAGCAATTACTCTTTAAAGTACATACTTACTTTTTGGTTTACCATTTCCGTTTTTCCCTAACATCTGCTCCACGAGGGCAGGGACTTTGTCTTTTTTGTTATGCTGCTCTAGAACTGGGCACCTATTTATTGCTTAATAAAAATAACTTGAATGAATTATTATTCTTTAATACAGCAGGGAAATGTAATAGTGGAAACTTTGGGTCAAAGGAGTAAAATAAAATTCCACTATTAAAACCTACATTTTGGGGCGCCTGGATAAGCACTGCGCCGGTTGATAAGCATCTGCCTTCAGCTGGGTCATGATCCCAGGGTCCTGGGGTAGAATCTCACACCGGGCTCCCTGCTCAGTGGAGAGCCTACGTCTCCCTCTTCCACTCCCCATCTGTGTATTCCCTCTCTCTGTTGAGTAAATAAAACCTAAAAAAAAAAAAAAAACAACCCTACATTTTCTTGAAAAATGTGTATAATCTTTAGAACTACATATTTTTGGGTTACTTTTTTTCATTTTTGCAACTATTTGTCAGATGTTTAATTATGTTTAATTGAGTTTAACTCAATTAACTCAAGTGAGTTAATTGAGAACTTAACTCCAATGTAAATGGTACAAATGAAAACAGTTTGCAATGGAAAGAATATGGAATGGGGTCGTAGTCCTTGTTTTTGCAAACTAGCTAGTTTTGCAAACTAGCTCTGTAACCTTGACCATCATACCCTTTTTCTAAAATAACTGAGCTGGGCTGGATCAGTAATTATCAAACTTTTGTGTGCTTACAGGTAGATGAAAATTTTCTGGCTCAGTTTTCCAGGAAGATTTTAATTTAAGAGGTCTGGGGTGGGCTTCAGAATTCCCCAAATTATGAAAGGTAACTTAAGAACAGATAGTCTGTACACCATACTTAACACTCATCTGGGCAGATATTCATTTATTATGTCAATCAGTCCACAAACTTTTATTGAGCATCTACTATGTACTCTGCTATTTGTCGTAGATTCTGGAGATAAAGCCATGAACGAAACAGACTAATCACTCTCCTGAAGGAGAGACAGAGATAGAGAGAAAGAGAGAGAAAGAAAACACTTGACAGGAGACACAGACTAAAAAAAACATAAAACATATACACCTAGTGTTAGATGGTGATAAGTGCTAAAGAGAAAACAAGTAAGGATGGGGCATAGAGTGCTGAACAGATTGGGGTGGTGGTGACTGGAGTTGCAATCAGGCAAGACCTACCTAAGCATTGGCATTTGAGGAGAGAGGGAGTTAATGATGAAGCTACCTGGAGAGCATTCCTTAAAATTAACAAGACAGAAAACAAAAAATATTGACAAGGATGTGGAGAAAGGGGGACCCTTTTACACTGCTGGTCGGAATGCAAGCTGATACAGCTACTCTGGAAAATAGTTTGGAGTGTCATCAAAAAGTTAAAAATAGGGTCACCTGGTTGGCTCAGTCTGTTAGATATATGTCTTTAGCTTGGGTCATGATCCCAGGGTCCTGGGATCGAGCCCCATGTTGGGCTTCTTGCTCATCAGGGAGAGCAGAGGAAGATGCTTCTCCCTCTTTCCCTGCCTGCCACTCTTCCTGCTTGTGCTCTTTCTCTCTCTCTGTGAAATAAATAATTAAAATCTTAAAAGAGAAAGAACTTAAAAATAGAGCTACCCTATGACCCAGCAATTGCACTAGTAGGTATTTACCCCAAAGATACAAATGTAATGATCCAAAGGGGCACCTGCACCCCAGTCTTCATAGCAGCAATGTCCACAATAGCCAAACTGTGGAAGGAACTGAGATGTCCATGGATAGATGAATGGATAAGAAGTTGTGGTTCATATATGCAATGGAATATTCTCAGCCATCAGAAAGGTTGAATACCCACCATTTACATCGATGTTGATGGAACTGGAGGTATTACACTGAGCAAAATAAGTCAATGGGAGAAGGACAGTTATCATATGGATTCACTCATATATGGAGTCTAAGAAACAGCACAGAGGATCATAGGGAAAGGGAGGGAAAACTGAATGGGATGAAATCAGAGAGGGAGACAAACCATGAGAGACTCTTCACTTGATCTTAGCCAAAAGGCCAAGAAGGGATAAACCACGAGAGACTCTTAACTCTAGAAACAAATTGAGGGTTGCTGGAAGGGAGGTGTGTGGGGAAATGGGATAACTGGGTGATGGGCATTAAGGAGGGCATGTGATGCAATCAGCACTGGGTGTTGTACGCAACTGATAAATAATCGAATGCTATACCTGAAACTAATGATGTACTATATAATGGCTAATTGAATTTAAATTAAAAAAAAAAAAAAAAAGAAGACCATTCCAGATGGAGGGTTGAGGAAGTTCAAAAGGCTCTGAGGAGGAAGGCACCTGCATGTTGGAGGATGGGCATGGAGTGCAGTGATGGAAGGAGTAACAAAATGTGGTGGGGAAGACCCTAAGAGGTCAGATCACACCGGGCCTTACAGGTCATTTTATAGTTTTAAATTTTACTCTGACCAGAATCAGAAACCAAGAGAGGGTTTTAAGCTGAGCAGAGACATTGTTTGTTCCACTCATTAAAAAATTCAGTTCACCAGGGGAGCAAGGATGGAAACAGGCAGGCGGTAAGTGCTTTTTGTGTTAGCTAATTTAATTCTCACAACAAAGAGCTTTAACATTCTATTACCCATGGTTGTCTGACTTGGTGAAAAATTTTAAAAATTAATTTTACTCAGTCCTTTGTCCTTGCTGTTATTACTGTTTATGTACTCTATTCATTTTCAACCATTCATAATTTCCTGGCCTTTTTAAAGCAGGGAGTGTGGTAGGATGGGAGGTGATAGGGTCATTCTTTCTTCCCTCCTGACATTTCCTTCCTTGTGGATGGACATACACTCACCCAACACCGTGGGGTTGGAGAATGTTGTACCATGTCTGGTGGGTGAATTTGGAGGGGGAAAGTGGATATGTCTCTCTCTCTTCTCTGCCATCAGGCAGCATTTGTTCCTCTCTGCTGCTCTAGGTGCTAAGTTCCATAAGGATAGTCTTCCATTTGGAAAGGGCTGTGCTGGTTCAGCACTGCTTGTACCTGGTGAGTCTAATTTGGGTCAGTATTGGAAGCTCATGTAGCTCTCTTATTTCTAGGCAATATACTTTGCCACCAGCTTTATCACCAACAAAAGTGATGTTTGGCTTCTAAACACCTTATTTATTGTGTCTCTCCATACTGGTGATAGGTAAAAAGGGGTATAATTCTGAGGGCATGTCAAACCCTAGCAATATTTTTTGCTTCCCTTTGTTCTTAGAACACTTCACTTTGTTCTTAGAACGGTGTTAATGCAGTTTTATTCTGTTTTTCTTAGGTGCAAGCACCTTGTTGGTCATTCACAAAAATTACAGTAGGTGGCAGACACACTCTATCAAAATCAACCTTGACCCACAGCAGTTCTGTTAAGGAGCTAGCCAATTTTTACCCCATGCCATTAGAAATCACACCGTCTTTGTCTAAGCTTCTGTAACAGAGTACCACAGAATGGGTGGCTTTTAAATGACAGAAATTTACTTCCCACAGTTTTGGAGGCTGAAAGTCCAAGATCAGGGCGCTAGCATGGTTAAATTCCGGTGAGGACCCTCTCCTGGATTGCAGACTGCTAAGTGCTCACTGTATGGTAGATAGAGAAAGAGAGTACTCTTTGGCTTTTTCTTTTAACGACGTTAATCGTATTTATAAGGACTTTACCATCATGACCTAACCACCTCCCAAAGACCCCACCTCCAAGTAACATCGCATTGGGATTAGGGTTTCAATATATGAATTTTGAGGGAAAGGGGGTTCACAAATAGTCCCAGATTCACTTGGCAAAGCATCTAGGTTAGGCTATTTAAGAATAAATTCTGTTTGTCCTTATCGTGGAGCTGGCAGTCTTTTGAATATTTGCAAAACATGTTGAAGGAATTCATTGTTAGTAGATTTTATTTCTTGAAATAGAAGTTGCTCAGAGCCAAGACTTTCAAATAAGAAAAGCCATTGAATCGAGTTTTTTGATGTGTAGAAGCATAATTTTTGGAAGTATTACTTTGTATTTTGCCATATGTTTATTTCTGCTTCTCCAATCTAAGTGTGTAGGCAGGCCCTTGAGAAATTCCTTGCTTCAGATATTTTTTTAATAGGATAGAAATACAAATTTTTACGTCAATAAGTCTTTTTTGATTTTGATAGAGTATCACCTCTACTGAATATAATTTATGTCCTGGA